>NC_059169.1:41517919-42165646 GCF_019923935.1 Bubalus bubalis | reverse complement strand
AGCAACAATAGGTAAAATATGAAAGGAGAAAACTAAAAGGCATAGTCATCAAAATAATCCAGAGTGGCCATGAAAGGATGGGTAAATGAACCAAGATGAGCCATGACTTGATAATTCTTTATGGTGAGTGATGAAAGCAGGGAGTAGGGTGGGGAGGTGTCTCATTTTATTGTCTCTCTCTCTCTCTCTCTCTCTCTCTCTCTCTCTATATATATATATATATATATATATATATATATATATGTTTTCTATAATGAGAATCTAAGAAATAAAACTATAATAAACATCATCATGTGCTGGAAATGGAACAGGAAAACAACCAGGCAAGGGTGGCTCAAGCTGAGAATCCTTTGGTTCACTCAATAGAAAGAATGGATTTTTAAAAATTGGTCTGATCACAAAAATATAAACTGGGAGGAAAAATCACTTTAATGTCCTTGATAAATTCTCACAAATGTACAAAAGAGAACAGGTATATTGAGATTAGCTGCATCATTATTAGAAAGAATTCAAATGCTTTTTGACAGTAGCATAGAAAACATTATAAAAAAAGAAAATAGATTATAATTTATGTCTATAATGTAATTCTGTGTAATAATTAAATTAGATCTGAATGTATATATTTGCTCGCTCAGTTGCTTCAGTCGTGTCCAACTCTCTGCAACCCCATGAACTGTAGCCCACCAGGCTCCTCTGTCCATGGGATTCTCCAGGCAAGAATACTGGAATGGGTTGCCATTTCCTTCTCCAGGAGATCTTCCCTACCCAGGGATCAAACCAATATCTCTTTATATCTCCTGCACTGACAGGCGGGTTCTTTACCACTAGTGCCACCTGGGAAGCCCCTAATATGTACATGGATAAGTCAAACACATTTAATTTTAAGAAGCAAAATGCATATGCCCATCTTTCTTTTTTACACTAAAAAATCATAGCAAGAGTCATTACCTTGCGAGAATAAAAACATTTGTGTGTAAAGACATAAAACACTTAACATGAACCAGAGTGTTAATACTGATAGTCATCTTTAGTTAGTGGGTTTATGGGTGATTGTTACTTTTTAACTTGTGCTTTGCTCAAGTATAAATATACTATTTTGTTAAGCAGAAAAAATCTTAGAAGTCATCTTTCTAAATGAGTTATTGAAAATCTAATGAAAAGAAAAACAATTTTTAATAGCTCTCCCATGGAAACACCAGGAGAGTAGCTGAAATAAAGGGCAAAGGAACTGATTCTGACTATAGAAGACAAATTAAGAAATAGTAAATCTGTTTCTCTGCTCATTTTTTTAAGATACCTGTTTGTAGGTTTGGTCCAATTCTTAGTTTTGCTGTGTTGGAGAAAGAGCTCATCTGAGAATGGAAATTTCAATCTCTGGGTAATCATGAACAATTTGTGAATGAAGCAGTCACAAGAATGCCTGCCTGTGTATCAGCAATACAATCTGAGTAATGAGTGAAGGGCTTTTGAGCCTAACAACTGAAAGCCTAGAGCCATGTTTAAATTCTTTAAAAGTTTTGACTTCCAGATTAGATTGAAGATGATTAGTGAAAAGACACCAGAGTATACCTTTAAAAGTTTTATCGTTTACTTTTGTCAGTGTAGCTTACATATTTATTTTTTACAGATAATAAATTTATATTTATCTGAGCAAGATCTCAGAGAGTCTCCTAAATTTGAAAAGCAGATACGTTATTGTTCACAGAATGACACTGAAGTATCTCTGTTCAGTTTCCTGAAATATAATCAACCCTTTTAAAATGCTTGTTATAAAAAGAGATGTAAAATTTACATATGTACTTGAGTTCTAGTTTAATAAAAACAAATGTATTTGAATTTTATAGTGAGCGTGATGCACTTGAACAGGAAGCAACTGACTTAAGGAGAAAATATGAAATACTTGAAGCCTCTCACATAACTCAAGCTAAAGAAAGAAGTGAATTATCAAAAGAGGTAAGCTTATAGAGTCACTCGTTTGTTTTTAATATTTATTTATTTGGCTGCACTGAGTCTTCACTGAGGCACGCGGGATCTTTACTGCATCATGGTCATGTGGGATCTTTGTTCCGTCGCATGTGGAGTCTTAGTTCCCTGACCAGGGATTGACCCTGCATCCCTGCCTTGCAGGGTGGATTCTTTAACCACTGGACCACCAGGGAAGTCCCAAGTCACTTGTTTTTTATTGTACAGTGATTGTGGACATGGCCCAGGGCAAGAATTGTGAGAGGGAAATTGTTTCTTTTTTGATGTAGTTGCTGGAAAGAAGGGACTTTTTAGTAGCTCTGTTGGGATGGAAAATTTCATGGTAAGAATTAGCCTCTTTATGTGTTGAGCACAAGCACAAATGAAAGAACTCATTCAGTAAACCTTGAAAAATAAGATGACACTGCTCTGGACACTCTGTCTCTGCCTGTGTATAGGTAGCCACCTTGCAGCAGACTGTTACTTTACTGCAAAAGGATAAAGACTATCTCAACCGCCAAAACATGGAGCTTAGTGTTCGCTGTGCCCATGAAGAGGATCGTCTTGAAAGACTTCAAGCTCAACTTGAAGAAACCAAAAAGGCTAGAGAAGAGATGTATGAAAAATACGTAACATCCAGGCAAGATTTACATTATTTTCCATATAAATAGATATAAATCAAACCATCTTCTTTGAGGGAACTCCTGGCTTTGGGGACAAATAGTGATTTGTTGGTAAGATTTATAGGATGATGTTAAGATAATTGTTTTTGTTTCTCCACAAGATACTCATATTCTGATTTTTTTCTTAAGACATTTTGTTTTTTTCCAAAAGCCTGTTTCTTTTAGGTAGGGATATATACACTGTTACTGTTTTTATTAATTTTTTTTTATGATATAATCTTTTTAGCTCCCAGTGACTAAGATCTCTATTTAAGTGTTTTAAGAAAGTATTTATATACTTTTATATATTTAGTGTTAGTTGCTCAGTCATGTCCAACTCTTTGTAGCCCCATGGACTATAGACTGCCAGGCTCCTCTGTCCATGGGATTTCCCAGAAAGAATCCAGAAGTAGGTTGCCGTTTCCTACTCCAGGGGATCTTCCTGACCCAGAGATAGAACCAAGGACTTCTGCATTGCAGACAGATTCTTTACCATCTGAGACACCATGAGTTTATATGCCTTATATATATCTCTTCAGATGGTATTTATTTTATCAGCATTTTTGTGAGCATTTCAAAAACTAAAATTTTAAATTTTATCCTTTAAGACTTCATATATTCGTAACATTTTTCTCAGCTTGTGGTATTTTTCATCAGTTTGTGCTTCTGCTAATACCCTATGTAATGCTTTGTGACTTTGCTAAGAGATCACAGTGGCTGAGGTTGTTGTGCTTAGAAGGAAAGTTTTTGTCAAGAGTCCACGAGGGTCTTTTTTTTTTTAAGATTGTCCCCTAATATGCACCACATCAGATTATTATTTCTAAATGAAGTGCATTCCACAGTGCATTGGTTTAAAAGTCTTTGGCCATATGCATTAAAAACTATTAGTAAAATATTTTTGAAGATGTATAATTATCCAACATAAACTAACATTTTTTATAGTAATTAAGCTTTTGGGGCAATATGTTTAAAAGGAAATCTTAGATGGAACTACTTTGAAACAGTATTTTTAGGAATTATAAAACTTTATATCTAATACTGTTTTTTTAAGGAACATTGTATGTAGAGCATATTTGATGTAAGGTATTAAAATCTTACATGAAGGGCAAAGACCTATTTCTTTTACCAAAAAAATAATAATAATAATGGATATTCCTTTTGACTCCTTTCAGAGACCGTTATAAAACAGAATATGAAAATAAACTACGTGATGAACTGGAACAGATCAAATTGAAAACTAATCAAGAAATCGATCAACTCCGAAGTGCCTCTAGGGAAATGTATGAACGGGAAAACAGGTAAAAAAAGAAAAGTAGGACATTTCTGTGATATTTTATTGGTGTTTGAAGCTTATAGTTTTATTGAAATTAAACTTTAGTTCATGATGTAGTGTCTTTTTTAATATGTTAGAGAAAGTTTGTCATAAATCTAAATCTAAGTATAATGGAATATTAAAGTTCTCAGGCCTTTGATAACTAGCTTACAACAGGGTTTGTCAGACATTAGGCCTGTTTATTCTGTTATTCCTATTATCTTTTTATTACCCTGTTAACTTGTCCTTTTGCCTTTATATTAGCTCCAGATTAAGGACAGAAATGAAAAGGAAATTAGAACTAAGAGATACTAGTTCTTCCTATAACATGCCAGTGATGTCTCCAGGAAATTTCAAAGACTAGAATAATAATAAGAAATATTGCTTATGCCTTGTTTAGCTGCTGGACCTAAAAGAAATCATATTTTTAGATAATCTTAAAGAAGGATAGTTTTTTTTCATGCAGTTACTTTTAGATCAGCATATATCAGGTTTCCTTAGTGATTAGCAGTATTAAGGGAAAATAAATGCTACTTATTTCAATAGCAGTTATTTTTATATACCATCATTATGATTCAGATGGCTTTTCAAAGTTGACATTTAGAGGGAAATTTATTTGGAAATTAATTGTCATACTAGTTTATTAACACTGACTTGAGTGTATTTGATCTTTGCCAATAAGCAAGTCTTTAAATCAGACTCCGGTTGATATTAGAGAAGTTTACACTTGAACTCTCAGAACAATATATTTATTTATTTAGCAAATATTTACTAACCATGTACTGACACATGTCATGAGCCATAGATACACTGGTGACCTTTGCCTTCACAAAGCTGGCAGTCTAATGGAGAAATAAAGGAACAATGAGCAAAAGTATGCTGATAATAGAGCAAACGGCAGGTTACTCAGAATGAGACCACATAGACTCAAGGTGTATCTAACTGAGCCCTGGGAGGAATCAGGGAAGGTTACATGGAGGGAGAAATGCGTATGTTAACATCTGCATGGTGACTAAGAATAAGACTGTCAGTTATGGAAGGGAAGGAAATTAGGGGCACTAATGCATACCCTGGAGACAAGTCAAAATGAAGTTTTTGGAACAAACTGCAAATAATTCAGTATGGTTAGCCCATAGACTGAGAAGCAGTGAGTTGTAAGAAATGAAGCAGAAGAGGGAAATGGGTCCTAATTATGCATTTGAGCCATTGTCTAACATCGTAAACAGTTAAAAGATTTTGAGACTATGCGTGATATGATCTGACTTTATATAAAAATCCATTCTGTGATGTGGAGGAAGATTGAGGGTGTATAAGCTATAGACAAAGAGGCCTCTTTTAGAGATTGCTTCCCTTACCAAGGTGGGAAGTAATGATAGAACTACAATAGTAGCAGCAGAGATGGGGAGGATGGGGCCAGACTGGGAAAAATGCTCAGGGGGTAGAACTAAGCTAACTGGATAGATAGATAGGAGGATGTGGTGACTAGATTGGACTGGGGAATGAGAAGGATGTCACTAGGTTCTTGATTGGGCAGCTGTGGGGACAGTGATGCAGCCTTTAAAGCATCAGAAAAATACATGGCTTTACCTGAGAAACATGACAAATTTAGTTTAGTTTCATTAAGTGTCTGTGACATGTGTACATAGAAAAATTGACTGTATAAGGTCTGAATCTTAGAAGAAAGATCCAGACATGTGCTAAACCTATGGCATAGGTAATGCTACTGTTCTCTTTTACAAATAAGTACTTTTAGCATTGTGACTCAGTTCTGTTATGGATTTTGTAATAAAGGCTTTTATTGGTCAACTTAAAAATCTTAAAATTTATGGGATTGTTTCTATGATAAACATGCATGATTACTTCCAAATAGTGCACATAGCCACATAAACCTTAGTATGTAGTCATTTTGAGAATGTACTGATTTTTTAGTTTTTGTTGTTGTTATTGGTGGTGGTGGTGATTTTTGTTTTTTCTCAAGTCCTTTAAAATACAGCTCATGTATTTGCAATTTGTATTTACAAATTACAAATGCAATTTACAAATTGTATTTACAAATTTACATGCATTTACAAATTGATGTAAACTAGCCCCTCTTCTCTAAAATGATTGGTAGCAGTAGGTTGGGAAACAGATGATAGAACCATTTCTGGAAGCTGGGAAATTGAGCAGGTTTCCTTTTCCCCTATGTTCTGACTCCATAGCCACGTCAAAGTGGATGCCACCTAGTCAAGGAGTTCCTGGGGTTGGGGCTGAAAGTGAAAGTGAAGTCACTCAGTCATGTCCAACACTTTGCGACCCCGTACCAGGCTCCCCCGTCCATGGGATTCTCCAGGCAAGAATACTGGAGTGGGTTGCCATTTCCTTCTCCAGGGGATCTTCCCAACCCAGGGATCGAACCCAGGTCTCCTGCATTGCAGGCAGACGTTTTAACCTCTGAGCCACCAGGGAAGCCCTAGAAACCCCAGCCAGCCATCAGGATGACTGCATGATAGTGAATCTAAGGTGGATGGTTGCCACCAGGTGGAGCCAGACTGCAGCATGGGCCCCCAGCCAGCTGTGATACAGGCTCACCTGTATCATTTTATTAACTTTACAATAATCTAATCCTATGTTTTATGTGGCTGAATTCTTTTGAATCCCAGTTTCCTCATTCTGGCAGGATTTAACTATAGTTAGAGCTTACATCCCACTTGTCTTTCACAAAGTAAAAATAAATTGTAAATTATTTCCTTTGAAACTTAAAATAATTAAGGAAAGGGTTTTAGTGTTCCTTGTTATGAAACATGAGATCCAAAAAACACAAGAGTACTCATTTAGATGTTTTTGTGTCTGAGCAAATTGATCACTTGCTCTGGACTTAGATGTTTATGTTGATTACTTTTACTTCCTCAAAGTGTGCTGTTACAATATGAATTAAAATGGGAAAAGTGCTTACACTTGAGTATATGTACTTAGTCTCCTTGCCTCTTGGGCAATAAGCATTTTTAGGAGAAAGTTAAGTAAGATTAAAGAAATATGTTTTGCTTTTGGTTTGTTTTCTATGCAATGGGGGATATTATAAGAGAGTGCCTTTTTAAAGACTTAAATATAAATCATGACACTGTAAAACCCCTAGAAGAGAAGTACACAAAATATTCTCTAACATAAGTCATAGCAATCAGTCTCTCAAGTCAATAGACATAAAAGCAAAAATAAACAAATGGACCTAACAAACATATAAACTTGTGCATAACACAAGAAACCATAAACAAAATGAAAAAATGGCATATAGAATGGGAGAAAATATTTGCATACAATACAACAAAGGCTTCATTTCCAAAATATACAAATAGTTCATATAACCTAATAACAAAAAAGCAAACAACCCAATCAAATAATGAGCAGAAGACCTAAATAGACATTTATCCAAAGATGGCCAATAGATACATGAAAAGATGCTCAACATGTCTAATTATTAGAGAAATGCACATCAAAACTACAGTGAAGTGTCACTTCATGCCAGTCAGAATGGCCATCATTAAAAAGTCTAAAAAACAAAAATGATGGAGAGGGTGGAGAAAAGGGAACCTCCTACATTGTTGGTGAGAATGTAAATTGGTTGCACCCACTATGGAAAACCGAATGGAGATTCCTTTAAAATCTAAAAATAGTTGCTATATGATTCAGCATTCCTACTCCTGGGCATATATTTGGAGAAAACTTGATAATTGAAAAAGATATGTGCACCCACGTGTTCATAGCAGTTCCACAATGAAGTAGTACTCAGCCACAAAAGAATGAAACAGTGCCCCCATATTGCAGCATCATGGGTGGACCTAAAAATTATCATATTAAGTGAAGTAAGGCAGACAGACAAAGATGAATACTATATGACATCAGGTATATGTAGAATCTAAAATATAATACAAATGAACTTATTTACAATACAGAAACATTCTCACAGACATAGAAAATAAACTTAGGGTTTCTAGAGTGGGGCAGGGATAAATTAGGAATTTAGGATTAACAGATACAAACTACTCTATAAAAGAAACAAGATCCTACTGTATATTACAGGGTACTATATTCAGTATCCTGTAATAAACCATAATGGTAAAGAATCAACCTGCCAATGCAGGAAATGTGAGTTTGATTCCTGAGTTGGGAAGGTCACCTGGAGAAAGAAATGGCAACCCACTTCAGTATTCTTGCCTGAAAAATATCATGGACAGAGGAGCCTGGCAGGCTACTGTCCATGGAGTCACGAAAGAGCTGGACACAACTGAGTGACTAAACAGCAACAACAATGAACCATAATGGGGGAAAAAATAAGTACTGAAGGGTTGAGATTTAATGAAGGAATTTTGCTACTTTAATAAAGAGAAAGAGTGCCTTTTATCTTCTCTTAGATGTAAAAGAAAGATGGAATTCATTCCATCCAGTCTTGATCTGCCTCTGCAGTCAAGCATACCAGTAGTTTGTGAAGTTAAGGGGTTGAGAGGCAAGACAAAGAGAAAATAAGAGATAAAGACTTAAGAAATGGCTGAGATAAGCAAAAAGAGAACTTATGTATTTGGGTACATCTAAAACTCCAGTACTTTGGCCACCTGATGTGAAGAGCTGACTCATTTGAAAAGACCCTGATGCCGGGAAAGATTGAGGGCAGGAGGAGAAGGGAATGACAGAGGATAAGGTGGTTGGATGGCATCACCGACTCAATGGACTTGGGTTTGGGTGGACTCAGGGAGTTGGTGATGGACAAGGGAGGCCTGGCGTGCTGCGGTTCGTGGGGTCGCAAAGAGTCGGACACGACTGAGCGACTGAATTGAACTGAAAATACTTTATTTGGAATTATAATGTGTATGCATGCTTTAGCTCAGTCTAGGAGTTAGGTTTCTTGTCTTTTTCTGGACTTTTTTCTTCTTTAAAATGATATTTGGGAGCTATGTGAAATTATGAGTGAAACTCACTCTGGTGGTGAGATTTATTATATTCAAGACTTCTTACTTAGTAGGACCCTCTTGTACATTTGGAAGAAAAACATTATTCCCTGAACAGGGAGTATAGTGTGAGAGAGATTTGGAATGAGACAAATTCTGGCTGTACAACTTTATTAGCTGAGTGAATATGTCACTTAATATCACTGAAGTTGAATTTTTTGTTTTATAAAATGAGCTAGTATATTTCACAGTGTGATCTGTAAGTTCTAAATGAGATAAAATGTGTAAAAATATATTATAAATTATAAAGCTGTATATAAATGGTATTTAGGTACCTTTTATTTATAAGAAATGCTTAAAAATTTTCTTTTATCCATTATGTTGACAATTTAAGTAAAATGAGCATTATATAAAAGAAAACTGGTAACATTTTGGAATTGTTTGCATGCCTGTGTGCTCAGTTGCCAAGTCGTGTTTGACTGTTTGCAACCCCATGGTCTGTGGCCCACCAGACTCCTCTGTCCATGAGATTCTCTAAGCAAGAATACTGGAGTAGGTAGCCATTCCCTTCTCCAGGGGATCTTCCCAACCCAGAGATCAAACCCAGGTCTCCTGCATTGCTGGCAAGTTCTTCACCATCTGAGCCACCAGGGAAGCCCTGGAATTGTTTATCATCACTAAAAGGCAGTATTACAAAATATATAATTATTCTTAAGTATTGATTTCCATGGCATTTAACCATTTTCGTTAAATGAGACAATATAAGCATAGAGGGTCTGCATGCCATTTGTTTCAGTCTAAATTTCTGCATTAAATGGCTGGCTTATGTTGATTAATATTGTGAGATGGTGAAATAAGAGGAGATAAATTCAGCTGATTAAGTTTTTCCAGAATGTAAAACTGGTTCATTATTATAGTCTCATTATTATAACCACAGAAAGAGCTATACGCATAGTAATACTGTAAAAAAGAGTTGAGTAAAGAAGAGTTTGTGAGAGATGCTCATTATACTCTTTTTTCTGCACAGAAAAATATGAAAATGCAAATTGCTCTACAGTTATTTAAAAGGGGGAAGGCAGTAGGGAAAAGGAGATCAAAATAATGCTTTTAAATATAACAATTAGTATTGCTTTAGTGATTTTATTTTCCCACCATATCACTGAAAACCATCTTGACCACAATTTTATCATCTTCCAAAGTACTCAAGAAGAAATTTAAAGAAATGAAAAACTTAAGTTTTGCGTAGAATCTCAGAGTGATGTTAAGCACCTTTGAATCTTGAATCTGTTTATTTACAAAAGTTAGTTGAGTATACATAACACATTACAATAGGTGAATTGCAACTAGTGTACAGGGATTTCACTCATGATTTGAGAAGTGTATGCTCTCATTAGCACTTAAACAAGCATACTTCTTTCACTCATATCTTAACACATATCTGTATGTGGGGTTGGAGTGGGGGGAGCATTCCACAGGACAAGGGGATCTTCCCAGCAGGAGTTGAACCCATGCTCCCTGCAATGGGAACGTGGAGTCTTGAGCACAGTCTTAAACCACTGGACTGCCAGAGATGCCCTGTATATTTTTAAAGTTCTTTTATGAAAACATTTAACCATATTCATACTGTCTTTGCAGTTAGACTATTCTGAAAATATGTGGCTTTACAGATAACTGGGCTCCAAAATCACTGCAGATGGTGACTGCAGCCATGAAATTAAAAGACGCTTACTCCTTGGAAGGAAAGTTATGACCAACCTAGATAGCATATTCAAAAGCAGAGACATTACTTTGCCAACAAAGGTTCGTCTAGTCAAGGCTATGGTTTTTCCTGTAGTCATGTATGGATGTGAGAGTTGGACTGTGAAGAAGGCTGAGCGCCAAAGAATTGATGCTTTTGAACTGTGGTGTTGGAGAAGACTCTTGAGAGTCCCTTGGACTGTAAGGAGATCCAACCAGTCCATTCTAAAGGAGATCAGCCCTGGGATTTCTTTGGAAGGAATGATGCTAAAGCTGAAACTCCAGTACTTTGGCCACCTCATGCAAAGAGTTGACTCATTGGAAAAGACTCTGATGCTGGGAGGGATTGGGTACAAGAGGAGAAGGGGACGGCAGAGGACGAGATGGCTGGATGGCATCACTGACTCGATGGACATAACTCTGAGTGAACTCTAGGAGTTGGTGATGGACAGGGAGGCCTGGCGTGCTGCGATTCATGGGGTCGCAAAGAGTCGGACACGACTGAGCGACTGATCTGATCTGATCTGATCTGACAGATAACTTCTCAAATAATTGTAAATGAAGTTTTATTATTAGCTATTTTTTAATTATAAATTATTTTCTTTATGCCCTGTAGGTGATTACCACAGGCCTTCACAGCTTAATTGATAATATTTAAGAATTTTCAAGGTCTTTAGGGTGTTCCAGTTTTGAAGCAGTGAGAGTTTGGGTTATGCAAAAACTTAGGTTTGCCTGCACTGTTTAGTTCATAGGATGGTGAGGGAGGCTGGTTGAAGAGTAGGGTCAGATTTTTAAATGTTCTGTTGTCAGGTTATTTTAGGAGATTTTATAGTAAAAGAGTGACATGATTATTCATTTTTTTGTAACCACGGTTCCAGTGTGAGGTGGATTATGATTGTAAAGGATATGAAGGCAGGAAGACCGGTAAGGAGACAGTTGCAAAATTTAAGTGAATATGAAAAATGGAAAGAGAAAATAAAAGTTGAAAGAATATTTATAGTAGAATTGACAAGACCTGGTGATTGGCAGGAAGTGAACAAGAATGACTCAGCTCTTCTGCTTGCCTAGTCTCAGAGAGGTGGTTAGACATGGCCATTAACTCAAGGTTATAGACAAAATTGAGAAAGGAAGAGAACAATTAATTCCTGACGTTTTACAGATATGACAGCTCTGATCAAGCTCCAAAGAACCTTCTCTAAGATCATATTGTCTGTTGTTCATTAAGACAATTTTAATTTTATTTATTTTGTTATTATTGGGATAGCATTTGATTCATGACATTATATAAAGTTTCATGTATACAGTAGTATGTATCTACTTGTGTACAGCAGTGTATACAGATACCCTGCAACACACTCACCAGCAAAACTTTGTTTTTCATCTGTCATCATACAGTTGGTCGCTTTTACCCATTTTGCCCTTCCCTTCCTTTTCTCCTCTAGTAACCACCACACTGTTCTCTGTATGTTTGTGTTTGTTTTTGTTTGGTTTGGTTTGTTCATTTACTCTGTTTTTATTTATTTACTAGTTTTATTATTTTATTTATTTACTAGTTTTATTATTTACTAGTTTACATAGTCCACCTATGAGTTAGATCATACAATATTTGTCTTTCTCCATCTGACATACTTCATTTGGCATAATAACCTCAAGGTCCATCCATGTTATTGCAAATGGCAAGATTTCATCTCTTTTTTATTGCTGAGTACTATTCCATTGTGTGTCTATGTGTTCAAATTAGTGTTTTCTTGTTCTTAGATGAGATAACTGGATCATATGGGAGTTCTATTCTTAATTTTTTGAGGAATATTCATATTGTCTTCCATAGTTGCTGCACCAATTTACATTCCCACCAGCAGTGATTAAGGGGTCCCTTTTCTCCACATCCTCTTCAGCACTTGTTATTTCTTATTTTTTTGATGATAGTTGTTCTTGTCAGGTGTAAGGTAATAGCTCATTGTGGTTTGATTTGCATTTTTCTAATAATTGGTGATTTTGAACATCTTTTCATGTACCTACTGAATACCTGTATGTCTTCCTTTGAAAAGTGTCTGTTAAGCTCTTCTGCTCATTTTTAATTGGGTTGTTTTTTGTTGTTGAGTTGTATGAGTTCTTTATATATTTTGTATATTAATCCCTTATTGTGTGTATCATTTACAAACATCTTCTCCCATTCAGTAGGATCATCGTTGTGTTATTGATGATTTTCTTCACTGTGCAGGTTATTAATTTAATGTTATCTACTTGTTTATTTTTGCCTTTGTTTCTCTTGCCTGAAAAGACATATCTAGAAAAATATTGCTAAGATTGATGTCAAAGAACATACTGCTTATGTTTTCTTTGAAGAATTTTATGGTTTCGGGTCTTACATTGAGATTTTTAATCCATTTTGAGTAAATTTTGTATATGATGTGAAACAGTATTTTTGCATGTGGCTGCCCAGTTTTCACAACACCATTTATTGAGGAGGCGATCCTTTCTCTACTGTATGTTCTTTGCTCCTTTGTCATTCCACTCGTGTCGGTTTATTTCTGGGCTCTCTGTCCTGTCACACTGATCCATGTATCTGTTTTTCTGCCAGTACCATTCTGTTCTGATTACCGTGGCTTTGTAGTATAGGTTGAAGGCCGAATGCGTGATGCCTACCGTTGTGTTGCTTTTTCTCAAGATTGCTTTGCCTATTCGAGATCTTTTGTGGGTCTCTTTGATTTTTAGAAAGTTTTGTTCTGTTTCTGTGAAAAAATATCCTTGGGGTTTTGATAGGGATTACCTTGAACTTTAGACTGCTTTAGGTAATAAGGACATTTTGACAATGTTAATTCTTCCAATCCATGAACACAGAACATCTCTCCATTTGTTTGTGTCTTTTTCAATATCTTTCGACAATAAAATCACATAGTTTATAACTAGGAATTTTCTCTACTGTGCCCCAGATATAATTCCCCTCAGCCCTCTGGAAAGACCCTGAGGCAAGAAGGGATCTTAAGCTGCTGAAGCTTCTGTAGCAGTTTTCTCTGTTTTCCCCAGGGTATGCTTATAAATGTTATCATTTTATTTCTATACAATAAAAAATCTTGGGAAGCATTGCCCTAATTGTCATTCTCTAAATGAATACCTTCATATTTTTTAAATTTTTTATTAAGTGTAATTGACTTTTAGTATTATATTAACTTCTGGTGTACAGCATAGTAATTCAGCCTTTTTAATAGATCATACTCCATGCAAAGTAATTACAAAATCATGGCTATAGTTCCCTGTGCTGTATAATACATTCTTATGGTTATTTATTTTATACATAATAGTTTGTGTCTTTTAATCTCATACACCTATCTCTCCCCTCCCCTAGATTTTCATATTTAGATTACATACTAACTATAGCTACTATTTATTGAGTATACATAAATAGATGTATCACATACATTGTAGAGAGAATTAAATGGGGCATTTTATGAGGTTGTAGGTATTAGTATCTCCATTTTACAAATGTAGAAACTGAGACAGTGAGAGGTTGTGATTTTTCTGTAATTGTAGACATTTTAACTGGTGAAACTAGATACCTCTGACTCTATAATGTAATGAGGATTCCCATCTTACTGGCCAAGGCTATGAAAATTGACAAAAAATTTCTTACTGAAACTAATTTTAGTGGTAACGTTTTTGGAAAAGAATCTCAGCTTTTTCAGAGAATTTGCAAATCTTGAAGGCTTTGCAGGTGGCACTAGTGATAAAGAATCTGCCTGCCAATGCAGGAGACTTAAGAGATGGGGGTTTGATCCATGGTTCAGGAAGATCCCCTGGAGGAGGGCATGGCAATTCACTCCAGTATTCTTGCCTAGAGAATCCCATGGACAGATGAGCCTGGTGGGCTACAGTTCACAGAGTCTCAAAGAGTTGGACATGACTAAAGCGACTTAAAAGATGCTTACTCCTTGGAAGGAAAGTTATGTCCAACCTAGATAGCATATTCAAAAGCAGAGACATTACTTTGCCAACAAATGTCCGTCTAGTCAAGGCTATGGTTTTTCCTGTGGTCATGTATGGACGTGAGAGTTGGACTGTGAAGAAAGTTGAGCGCCAAAGAATTGATGCTTTTCGACTGTGATGTTGGAGAAGACTCTTGAGAGTCCCTTGGACTGTAAGGAGATCCAACCAGTCCATTCTGAAGGAGATCAGCCCTGGGATTTCTTTGGAAGGATTGATGCTAAAGCTGAAACTCCAGTACTTTGGCCACCTCATGCGAAGAGTTGACTCATTGGAAAAGACTCTGATGCTGAGAGGGTTTTGGGGCAGGAGGAGAAGGGGACGACAGAGGATGAGATGGCTGGATGGCATCACTGACTCGATGGACATGAGTCTGAGTGAACTCCGGGAGTTGGTGATGGACAGGGAGGCCTGGCGTGCTGCAATTCATGGGGTCACAAAGAGGCGGACACGACTGAGCGACTGAACTGAACTGAACTGAACTGAAAGCAACCTAGCATGCACATATGCACACAAACCCTACTTCACACTTGAAGGCTGAGTGTGAATTATGAGAACTGTATAAAAGCATTTGTAATTTTGAAACTTAGAGAAGAGACCTTTATTTTTCTATAAAATGGTATTTTTTGACAGGGCCTGCCTCTCTGAGACTCCTCTCCTGAGTCCCAGGCTCTGCACCTGTAACTAGAGCCCATCCCCTCTCTGCTGCTCAAGGGCAAGCTCCAGTAGTTCTCCCTTCTGTCTCCTATACTGGCAGTTTTCCCCCTTTTTCCCCTGTATAAGCATATTGTTTCTCCTATCTTTAATAGGATATTATTTTGTATCTCCACTTCCCACTCTAACCTGCCCATTTCTAACCACTACCCCCATTTCTTTGCTCTGCTTTGTGGCCAGATTGCTGCAAAGAGTTTATATGCTCATTCTTTGTTGTTATTGTTGTCAGTCAGTCATGTCCGACTCTTTGCGACCCCATGGACTACAGCACGCCAGGCTTCCCTGTCCTTCACCATCTCCCAGAGTTTGTTCAAATTCATGTCAGTGATGCCAACCATCTCATCTTCTGTCGTCCCCTTCTCCTCCTGCCTTCACTCTTTCCCAGCATCAAGGTCTTTTCCAGTGAGTTGGCTCTTCGCCTCAGGTGGCCAAAATATTGAAGCTTCAGCTTAAGCATCATTACTTCTAGTGAATATTCAGGGTTGATTTTCTTCAGGATGGACTGGTTGGATCTCCATGCTGTCCAAGGGACTCTCAAGAGTCTTTCCCAGCACCACAGTTCAAAAGCATCATTTCTTCAACACTCAGCCTTTTCATTGTCCAACTCACATTTGTACATGACTACTCATTCTTTACCCCATTTTAAAAGTCCACTACCAAGCTTTTCCCCTCCCCCATACCAATCTAACAAAGCTACTCTTACCAAAGCCCCCAGAGACCATGTTGCCCAAAGTGTAGTGGTCGGATTCTTAGTTCTCATCTTACTTGACCACAGCAATATTGAATACAGTTGATCACTCCCTCTTCCTGGAAACATAGTCTAACTGCCTTCCAGGATCCTGCACCGTGACTTCCCCGTCTCCTTGACATCTTTTGCAGCTGCCTTCATGGTGTTTCCACTTGGTTATCTAATAATCATCTTTAATTTAATGTGTCTAGAAGCAAACTTCTGTCCCTCCAACCTAGCTCTGCCTCAGTCTGCTACTGCTGCTGCTAAGTCGCTTCAGTCGTGTCCGACTCTGTGCAACCCCATAGGTGGCAGCCCACCAGACTCCCCTGTCCCTGGGATTCTCCAGGCAAGAATACTGGAGTGGGTTGCCATTTTCTTCTGCAATACACGAAAGGAAAAGTGAAAGTGAAGTCACTCAGTCATGTCCAATTCTTAGTGACCCCATGGACTGCAGCCTACCAGGCTCCTGCGTCCATGGGATTTTCCAGGCAAGAGTTCTGGAGTGGGTTGCCATTTCCTTCTCCCTGCCCCAGTCTGACCCAGTGCAATTAAAGACAACTCTAGTCTTCTCACTCAGACCAAAAACCTTGAGGTCCTTTTCAAAATCTATTTCTTATTTTCCATGTTTTAGTCATTCTAAGATCCTTTTGATTGTACCTTGAGAATATTGATCTTTTATCATCTCACAGATACAGCCGCAGTTCAAGGTACTATTATCTCTTGTTCTGATTACTGCAAGAGCCTCTTAAGTGGTCCCCCATCTTCCTTCTGTGTTCCTGTTAAACAATAGGTCAAATTGGATCGCTCTTCTGCTCAGGTAAAAAGGCATTCCATCTTACTCCATCAAAATTTGAATGATTAAAAACAAAATTATAAGTGATTAATATGGCCTGTGATAACTACATGATCTATGCCTAGTATCCCCACCTTTCTTTCACAGCCTGTGATCTGGACACTTGCTTAATCACCTTGCCTCCTCTTCCTCTGACTGTTAGGCATGTTTCCCACCTCCTTTGAATTTACAGTTCCCACTGCTTAACCACCATTTCTGGATGTCCTGGAGCCCTATCTCCTCACTTTCTCCATACCTTCGGATGTAACTTCCTTTCTCCATTTTTCCTGACGAGTCTGTTTAAAACTATGAAAGCCCCCTCTTCTCCTGTACTTGCTCACCCACACTTGTTAGCCCCTTCTCTGCTTAATTTTTCTCCAAGAACTTAGGACCTACTGGCATATGTTTGGTTTCTTTCCTGCTGCTGCTGCTAAGTCGCTTCAGTCGTGTCCGACTCTGTGCGACCCCATAGACGGCAACCCAACAGGCTCCCCCATCCCTGGGATTCTCCAGGCAAGAACACTGGAGTGGGTTGCCATTTCCTTCTCCAATGCATGAAAGTGAAAAGTGAAAGTGAAGTTGCTCAGTCGTGTCCGACTCTTCACAACCCCATGGACTGTAGCCTACCAGGCTCCTCCATCCATGGGATTTTCCAGGCAAGAGTACTGGAGTGGGGTGCCATCGCCTTCTCCAGTTTCTTTCCTACTACAATGTAATCTCCATATGAGTAAGGACTTGCATATGTTGTTCAGTGTTATACTCCCCTGTGCCAATGTCTGATTTATAGTAAGTGTGCAATAAATACTTATTTAGAAAAAGAATGATTTATTCCTACTTTAGAGAAATCAGACTGTGGGTTTAGATAAAATGAAAATCTGTACAAGATTTATAATAAGATGGATTTAATCAAGACCTAGCTTGGTAATTGACGTTTATAGTCACTCAGTTAACCGTCCACCAGAGTCACCTAGTTTCATTTTAATATATTCCATTTTATTCCATCAGCTACTTGTTAAACCTCAACACATTAATGAAACAAGTGTTTTGCATTTTGGTACTTACTTTTTTATAATTTTAAAAGATCATTTATCTACTTTTGGCTGAAGTTTTCACATCTATAAAGTGAAAAAAATCTACTTGGGAACCAACTAACATAAAGGAAAGAAAAGTCTAGCTTGTTCATTTGACAGTAGTCTCAGTAAGTTTCCACTCTTAGAATGCCTAGCTTCCCCCAAGAAAGTATGTTTTATAAAATTTCTACTTTGCTCTTTTTTTTCATGTCTTGTTCATTCACTTATCAACTATCTATGTTAATTAAAGCACAGGTTATCAGTCATTGATTGTATAATAGCAGATAATCCACTTAGAATTCTTTTATTTCATACCATCTTAAAAACAAATACAAATGAGCGGTTGTATGTTTTGTCCTGGAGGAAGAATCTGAAGGTAGAGGAGATTTTCAGATGCTTTTCTAATAAGTAAACTTGTCTTATAAACAGCTGCTTTCAGTCTCTTTTTTGTCCCAACTAGAAAAAATATGTTCATTTTTATTAAACAAAAATATTTTTATATGGATACAGAAGGAGGAGAATGGGTTGCTTAGTCGTGCTTGCTGAACTCTTCTGATGACCATGTTTCTTTTGCTATGTATCCTTGGTCAGTTTCAAGTTCAGAGGTATTTGCGATGTTTATTCAGACTAACATTTGCTCTTGGCATTGTCAAATTCTAATTTTTTCCTATTAGAATTTTAAAAGTTCCTAAGATTTTTCTCTCTTAACACTTTCCAAGTATGTATTTCGATTTGGCCTATTGATACCATGAAATTGTATCAAATGTATCTTGCTGCTAAAAAAAGTAAGAAAATACATTCCTTCCTGTACAGAACTCTAATATTATCGTATGTTTTGTACTGAGGTTTGCAGGTTTCAGTTGTGAGATTATTATTGTTGTTCAGTCATTAAGTCACATCCAACTCTTTTCCAACCTCATGGTCTGTAGCCTACCAGGCTCCTTTGTCCATGGGATTTCCCAGGCAAGACTGCTGGAGTGCTCCCCAAGTGAAGGGTAGGATGGGGTTGGGAGTGGGAGAGAGATTCAAGAGGGAGGGGACATATGTATGCCTATGGCTGATTCATGTTGATGTGTGGCAGAAACCAACAAAGTATTGTAAAGCAATTATCTTCCAATTAAAAATAATAATTAAAAAAAAGAACCCTAAAGTGGGTTGCCATTTCCTTTTCCAGGAAATCTTCCCAGACCAGGGATCAAACCCATGTCTCTTGCATTGGCAGGAGGGTTCTTTGCCACTGAGCCATAGAAGCCACAAAAGCCCATACTTTTGGATAAACTTACATGTTCGAAGTCATCTCTGCACAAATACACTAGGTTGCATATGAAATATGTCTATTTTGTTGTAACAGTTAAATTCTTTTGTTGGAGAAATAGTTAAGAACTTAACTCTTAAAGTTTATTGTTTGAATGTTATAATTTAATGATATAATTTATATCTTCCAGTTGTTTTTCCATAGAAGTCCTGGTTTATGCCTGTTTCTCTGGCATGATCATATTTGTTGTTGTTTTTGGCTCTGCTGGGTCTTCGCTGTGCTGCCTAGGCTTCTCTTGTTGTGGCACTCAGATTCTAGAGCATGCAGACACAGTTGTTGTAGCGCATGGACTTAGTTGCTCTGTGGCACATGGGATCTTAGTTCCTCAACCAGGGATCGAACCCACATCCCATGCATTGGCAGGCAGATTCTTAACCACTGGACCATCGGGGAAGTCCCTGGCATAATTATTAACAGCACCCTCTTACACTCAAAAAGCACCTAAGTTGAAATGTATATTATTTGGACACTAATGATAATACTTGGAGAAGTAAATGGCACCCCACTCCAGTACTCTTGCCTGAAAAATTCCATGGACAGAGGAGCCTGGTAGGCTACAGTCCGTGGGGTCGCAAAGAGTCAGACATGACTGAGCGACTTCAATGTCAATGTCAATGATAATACTAGGATACTCACTTTTTTTTTTTTTTTGCATTTTACATGGAATTGATAAGATTTCTTTTCCCTTTTCTACTACCTTTCCTCTTAATCGACCTCCCACACGCAAATATAAAATGATGGGAAGAGATAAGCATATGTGTATGGAAGATGGAGTTAGTAGAAGCAACATGAAAGAATTATAATTTAGGAATCGGTTAAGAAAAACAGTTTAGGAATCAAATGCTAGCTTTCTAAAAAGCATTTCTAAGGATGAAATATTTGAATTTGTATAATTTAAAACATTTGCTATAATGTTGGCCACCTTCCAACATCTTTCTCTGTTATTATATTTGAGTATATATACTCAGTTTGAACTTTGAAAATTTTAACTCCATTAGCTTGTTCATGCTCTTAATTTTTCAAATTTGTCTTTTGAAGAACATTTGAGTTCCTGCTATTTGTTCTGTAATTGTATTTCTTTTACATTTTCTAATACATTTAACATTTTCAAGTGGATAGTTTATTAGTTACATGGCAGTTACGGTCTTAGCTGTGGCAGGAATCAATCCATCTAGTCTTTTATCGGACCAGCTTGAGTTTGCAAGAACATGGACCATAAACACAAATGTATAATATAGTCACAATTCTTCTAAGAATTGTTTTTGACTTAATATCTATTTGCATTAGGAGATAATCATATAATATAAATCTCACAATGACAAAATTTCCCAAAGAGAAGATCTCTGTGAGACAAGGGTACTCTTCAGAGAGGCGGCCTCGTGTGATGAAGAGCATGGACCCGAGCACCATATAGTTTGGGTTCGAATTTGGGCTCCAGAGTTTATTTACCATGTGACTGTTGTAGGCAGATGCTTAACTTCTCTGTGTTTCAGTCTTGTCCTTTGTATTATGGAGATAATGATATACCCTATAGTTTGTAGGGTTGTTGTGAAGTTAGATGAGTTATTATTAATATATGTACAGTGCCTGACAGAGTTCCCAGCCCAGCATGAGCACTCTGTTACTGTTATTGTCAGTGGAAGAATTGCACAGTTGCTCTCTCTGACTGAAACATTAAATGTGAATTCATAATATTAAAGGAAGTATCTCGAATCTTTATGTTAAAAGGAACTGTGTTATTTCTTACTGAAGTATGCAGGTTGTGGCAGGATATGGAAGGCGTGGTACCTGATAAGACCGGTTTATACAGAAAGCTTACCAGCAGGCACCTGTGGGAAGCCGTGTTGGTAGAAACTTGAGTTTACAGCACTTTCTCCCATTCATTTCATTTTTCTTTTTTTGAGTTAACTTGATTTATTGGTCCTTCAAGGGCCAACTTACATGTCTTTCATTCACTCATCTGGTCCTCTGGGTAAAAATAAACAACTCCTCTTCTTTGTGGCTATAGAACTTGTTTATGCATTAATATAGCACTATAGTGGGTGAATTTAACTCCAATGACCGTTATGTCTACTACTGCAGGCCGGAATCCCTTAGAAGAAATGGAGTAGCCATCATGGTCAACAAAAGAGTCTGAAATGCAGTACTTGGATGCAATCTCAAAAATGACAGAATGATCTCCATTCGTTTCCAAGGCAAACCATTCAGTACCACATAATCCAAGTCTATGCCCCAACCAGTAACGCTGAAGAAGCTGAAGTTGAACGGTTCTATGAAGACCTACAAGACCTTTTAGAACTAACACCCAAAAAAGATGTCCTTTTCATTATAGGGGACTGGAATGCAAAAGTAGGAAGTCAGGAAACACCTGGAGTAACAGGCAAATTTGGCCTTGGAATATGGAATGAAGCAGGGCAAAGACGAATAGAGTTTTGCCAAGAAACTGCACTGGTCATAGCAAACACCCTCTTCCAACAACACAAGAGAAGACTCTACACATGGACATCACCAGATGGTCAACACCGAAATCAGATTGATTATATTCTTTGCAGCCAAAGATGGAGAAGCTCTATACAGTCAACAAAAACAAGACCAGGAGCTGACTGAGCCTCAGATCATGAACTCCTTATTGCCAAATTCAGACTTAAATTGAAGAAAGTAGGGAAAACCACTAGACCATTCAGGTATGACCTAAATCAAATCCCTTATGATTATACAGTGGAAGTGAGAAATAGATTTAAGAGACTAGATCTGATAGAGTACTTGATGAACTATGGACAGGGGTTTGTAACATTGTACAAGAGACAAGGATCAAGACCATCCCCATGGAAAAGAAATGCAAAAAAGCAAAATGGCTGTCTGAGGAGGCCTTACAAATAGCTGTGAAAAGAAGAGAAGTGAAAAGCAAAGGAGAAAAGGAAAGATATAAGCATCTGAATGCAGAGTTCCAAAGAATAGCAAAAAGAGAGAAGAAAGCCTTCCTCAGCAATCAATGCAAAGAAATAGAGGAAAACAACAGAATGGGAAAGATTAGAGATCTCTTCAAGAAAATTTGAGATACCAAGGGAACATTTCATGCAAAGATGGGCTCGATAAAGGACAGAAATGGTATGTACCTAACAGAAGCAGAAGATATTAAGAGGTGGCAAGAATACACAGAAGGAACTGTACAAAAAAGATCTTCACAACCCATATAATCACGATGGTGTGATCACTCATCTAGAGCCAGACATCCTGGAATGTGAAGTCAAGAGGGCCTTAGAAAGCATCACTACGAACAAAGCTAGTGGAGGTGATGGAATTCCAGTGGAGCTACTTCAAATCCTGAAAGATGATGCTGTGAAAGTGCTGCACTCAATATGCCAGCAAATTTGGGAAACTCAGCAGTGGCCACAGGACTGGAAAAGGTCAGTTTTCATTCCAATCCCAAAGAAAGGCAATGCCAAAGAAGGCTCAAACTACCGCACAATTGCACTCATCTCACACACTAGTAAAGAAATGCTTAAAATTCTCCAAGCCAGGCTTCAGCAATATGTGAACCGTGAACTTCCTGATGTTCAAGCTGGTTTTAGAATAGGCAGAGGAACCAGAGATCAAATTGCCAACATCTGCTGGATCATGGAAAAAGCAAAAAAGTTCCAGAAAAACATCTATTTCTGCTTTATTGACTATGCCAAAGCCTTTGACTGTGTGGATCGCAATAAACTGTGGACAATTCTGAAAGAGATGGGAATACCAGAGCACCTGACCTGCCTCTTGAGAAATCTGTATGCAGGTCAGGAAGCAACAGTTAGAACTGGACATGGAACAACAGACTGGTTCCAAATAGGAAAAGGAGTACATCAAGGCTGTATATTGTCACCCTGTTTATTTAACTTATATGCAGAGTACATCATGAGAAACGCTGGGCTGGAAGAAACACAAGCTGGAATCAAAATTGCCGAGAGAAATATCAATAACCTCAGATATGCAGATGACACCACCCTTATGGCAGAAAGTGAAGAGGAACTAAAAAGCCTCTTGATGAAGGTGAAAGTGGAGAGTGAAAAAGTTGGCTTAAAGCTCAACATTCAGAAAATGAAGATCATGGCATCTGGTCCCATCACTTCATGGGAAATAGATGGGGAAACAGTGGAAACAGTGTCAGACTTTATTTTTCTGGGCTCCAAAGTCACTGCAGATGGTGAGTGCAGCCATGAAATTAAAAGATGCTTACTCCTCGGAAGGAAAGTTATGACCAACCTAGATAGCATATTGAAAAGCAGAGACATTACTTTGCCAACAAAGGTTCGTCTAGTCAAGGCTATGGTTTTTCCTGTGGTCATGTATGGATGTGAGAGTTGGACAGTGAAGAAGGCTGAGCGCCAAAGAATTGGTGCTTTTGAACTGTGGTGTTGGAGAAGACTCTTGAGAGTCCCTTGGACTGCAAGGAGATCCAACCGTTCCATTGTGAAGGAGATCAGCCCTGGGATTTCTTTGGAAGAAATGATGCTAAAGCTGAAACTCCAGTACTTTGGCCACCTCATGCGAAGAGTTGACTCACTGGAAAAGACTCTGATGCTGGGAGGGATTTGAGGGCAAGAGGAGACGGGGACGACAGAGGATGAGATGGCTGGATGGCATCACTGACTCGATGGACATAACTCTGAGTGAACTCCAGGAGTTGGTGATGGACAGGGAGGCCTGGCGTGCAGCAATTCATCAGGTTGCAAAGAGTCGGACATGACTGAGAGACTGATCTGATCTGATCTGGAGTAAAACACAGCTGAGCTGAAATTATGGCTTTAACACTAATACTCCGTAACTTGGACCCAGGGATTTAAGCCCTCTAAACAATTTACTCAACGTAAAGTAGATTAGAAAATATAACACCAAGGATTTTTAGGGATTAAGTGACCATAATCATTTACACTATACTCCAAATTTATTAATGTTATAACTCTGTTAGAGATGAGGATTAAAAAAAAATTGAATGAGTTTGAAAGAAACGTACTGTTGGTATTTTTCTTGATCCAAACTTCTACTATGATAAAAAACCAAACAGGATTTGATTTTTGAAGGCCCCTATCTGGCTGTATACTGTTTGTAAGTCATGAACAGTATGAAAAGGCAAAAAGATAGGACACTGAAAGATTAACTCCCCGTGTCGGTAGGTGCCCAATATGCTACTGGAGATCAGTGGAGAAAGAACTCCAAAAAGAATGAAGAGCCAGAGCCAAAGCAAAAACAACACTTAGTTGTGGATGTGACTGGTGATGGAAGCAAGATCCAATGCTGTAAAGAGCAATATTGCATAGAAACCTGGAATGTTAGATTCTTGAATCAAAGCAAATTGGAGGTGGTCAAACAGGAGATGACGAGTGAACATCGACATTTTAGGAATCTGCCAACTAAAATGGACTGGATGGGTGAATTTAACTCAGATAACCATTATATCTACTACTGTGGGCAAGAATCCCTTAGAAGAAATGGAGTAGCCATCATGGTCAACAAAAGAGTCCGAAATGCAATACTTGGATGCAATCTTAAAATGACAGAATGATCTCTGTTCATTTCCAAGGCAAACCGTTCAATATCCAGTAATCCAGGTCTATGCCCCAATCAGTAAGGCTGAAGAAGCTGAAGTTGAACAGTTCTGTGAAGACCTATGAGACCTTCTAGAACTAACACCCAAAAAAGATGTCCTTTTCATTATAGGGGACTGGAATGCAAAAGTAGGAAGTCAGGAAAAACCTGGGGTAACAGGCAAATTTGGCCTTGGAGTACAGAATGAAGCAGGTCAAAGGCTAATAGAGTTTTGCCAAGAGAATGCACTGGTCATAGCAAACACCCTCTTCCAACAACAGAAGAGAAGACTCTATACATGAATATCATCAGATGGTCAACACTGAAATCAGATTGATTATATTCTTCTCAGCCAAAGATGGAGAAGCTCTACACAGTCGGCAGAAACAAGACCGAGAGCTGACTGTGGCTCAGTCATGAACTCCTTATTGCCAAATTCAGACTGAAATTGAAGAAAGTAGACAAAACCACTAGACCATTCAGGTATGACCTAAATCAAATCTGTAACGAATACAGTGGAAGTGAGAAATAGATTTAAGGGACTAGATCTGATAGAGTGTCTGATTAATTATAGACAGAGGTTTGTGACATTGTACAGGAGACAGGGAACAAGACCATCCCCAAGAAAAAGAAATACAAAAAAGCAAAATGGCTGTCTGAGGAGGCCTTACAAATAACTGAGAAAAGAAGAGAAGCGAAAAGCAAAAAAAAAAAAAGAGAGAGCGATACACCCATTTGAATGCAGAGTTCCAAAATTAGCAAGGAGAGATAAGAAAGCTTTCCTCAGTGATCAGTGCAAAGAAATAGAGGAAAACAATAGAATGGGAAAGACTAGATATCTCTTCAAGAAAATTAGAGATACCAAGGGAACATTTCATGCAAAGATGGGCTCAATAAAGGACAGAAGTGCAATGGACCTGACAGAAACAGAAGATATTAAGAAGAGGTGGCAAGAATACACAGAAGAACTATACAAAAAAGATCTTTAAGACCCAGATAATCACGATGGTGTGATCACTCAACTAAGCCAGACATCCTGGAATACAAAGTCAAGTGAGCCTTAGGAAGCATCACTACGAACAAAGCTAGTGGAGGTGATGAAATTCCAATTGAACTATTTCAGATCCTAAAAGATAATGCTGTGAAAGTGTTGCACTTAATATGCCAGCAAATTCGGAAACCTCAGCAGTGGCCACAGGACTGGAAAAGGTGAGTTTTCATTCCAATCCTAAAGAAAGAGAATGCCAAAGAATGCGCAAACTACCGCACAATTGCACTCATCTCACATGCTAGCAAAGTAATGCTCAAAATTCTCCAAGCCAGGCTTCAAGAGTATGTGAACCATGAACTTCCACATGTTCAAGCTGATTTTAGAAAAGGCAGAGGAACCAGAGATCAAATTGCAAACATCCGTTAGATCATCGAAAAAGCAAGAGAGTTCCAGAAAAACATCTATTTCTGCTTTATTGACTATGCCAAAGCCTTTGACTGTGTGAATCGCAATAAACTGTGGAAAATTCTGAAAGAAATGGGAATACCAAACCACCTGACATGCCTCCAGAGAAATCTGTATGCAGGTCAGGAAGCAACAGTTAGAACTGGACATGGAACAATAGACTGGTTCCAAATAGGAAAAGGAGTTCGTCAAGGCTGTATATTGTGACCATGCTTATTTAACTTATATGCAGAGTACATCATGAGAAACACTGGACTGGAAGAAGCACAAGCTGGAATCTAGTTTGCAGGGAGAAAAATCAATAACCTCAGATATGCAGATGACACCACCCTTATGGCAGAAAGTGAAAAAGAACTAAAGAGCTCTTGAAAGTGAAAGAGGAGAGTGAAAAAATTGGCTTAAAGCTCAACATTCAGAAAACAAAAATCATGCCATCTGGTCCCATCATTTCTTGGGAAATAGAGGGCGAAACAGTGGAAACTGTGGCAGACTTTATTTTTTTGAGCTCCAAAATCACTACAGATGGTGACTGCAGCCATGAAATTAAAAGACGCTTACTCCTTGGAAGAAAAGTTATGACCAACCTAGACAGCATATTAAAAAGCAGAGACATTACTTTGCCAACAAAGGTCCATCTAGTCAAGGCTATGATTTTTCCAGTAATCATGTGTGGATGTGAGAGTGGACTATAAAGAAAGCTTAGCACCGAAGAATCAATGCTTTTGAACTGTGGTGTTGGAGAAGACTCAAGAGTCCCTTAGACTGCAAGGAGATCCAATCAGTCCATCCTGAAGGAAATCAGTCCTGAATATTCATTGGAAGGAGTGATGTTGGAGCTGAAACTCCCATAGTTTGGCTCCCTGATTCGAAGAAGTGACCCATTTGCAAAGACCCTGGGATGCTGGGAAAAATTGAAGGTGAGAGGAGAAGGGGACGACAGAGGATGAGATGATTGGATGGCATCACCCACTTGATGGACATGAGGCTAGGCTCCCGGAGTTGGTGATAGAATGGGAAGCCTAGCGTGCTGCCGTCAATGGGGTCGCAGAGTCGGACAGGACTGAGCAACTGAAGTGACTGAACTGATATGGCTGTATCATTCCTAATTTCTCACTGTTCTTATCTTCCACCTTTTGGACATTCCCCTTAACTGTCACTCAGTGTATCTTTCGGTCAATTTCACTTCCTGCTGTCATCAGCACTGTAAGTGAATGACTAATACTGTGGCCTCATACTTCCTTGAGCCCTGCATGAACATTGACCTTCATCTCATCTCTGCTTCATTTAGCTATTCTCACGTCACACCCTCCATTTTATGAACTAAAATTCCAAGGCTGAAGGCACTACTCTACCTCTGAATCACCATTTTTTGACAGCAGTCTCTGGTCTTCCATCCTGCCTGCACAACGACTTCCTCGTAATCTGTGGGTTATCTTATCAGGACTTCAAGTCCTTCGTCCCTTGCCTTCTAATCTCAGTCCTTCTGTGTTCTCTTCCTTTCGTCTCCAAGTGAGACCCAGGATCCATCAGTTCATCGGTTCTCTTGCTCATATCCCAAACTTCATTTCCATTTGGATTTTTTTGATCTCTATATCGTATCTCTATATCTTTATCTCTCACTATGAAATTGTATTTTATATTTATTAACTTCTCAAAACCTCAGCTTTCTTGTCTTTAATATCTTGGTAATTATACCTACCTCTTTACATTGTGGCAGGGTTAAATGAGTTGCTATATATATAAACCAGCCAGCCTGCCTTCAACCATGTTGAGAAAAATTGTGGCGAAAGGTAGCATGACACTTAAAGATTAGAGCATGTTTTTACCTATGCTGCTGTGTGCTACTAGAGAAACTCACCGAGCCAGGCATATTCATATTACATGCACTGTGGATCACCCAACCCCTAGGGCATCCCTAAGATTTATCAGTTAGTCCGACTGCAAGCAAACCCATTTGTGAGTCTTGAAAAGATGGATACTGTGTGTTTGGAATAACTGAAATATATATTTAAATTTTAGAAACCTCCGAGAAGCAAGGGATAATGCTGTGGCTGAAAAGGACCGAGCAGTGATGGCTGAAAAGAATGCTCTAGAAAAACATGATCAGCTCTTAGACAGGTAAGCATCCTGAAAACAGAGACATTGAAACTTTGATTTTTGTTCCCATTACTCTTTCTTTTAGAATATATCTTTTTAATAGAAGTTTAATTTTCATTTAAGTATTATGTACATGTAATAATTTACATATGTGATAATCGTACATATTGAAACAAGACAGAGAGCAGTATAGTCACCCTAAGGAGTTTCCTTATGTCCCTTTGGTCAGTCTCAGCCACCACCCATCAAGAGGTGAACACTTTGTGATTTCTCTCACCATAGTTTAGTTTTGTTCTTCATGGATTAAAAAGAAATGGAATTGTGTACCCTTTTGTGTCTAAGTTCTTTCACTCAACATCGTATGTCTTCATCCATTTTATGTTACACCAGTAGTTCATTTCTTAACTTGCTGGGCATGAATGTACAGTTTGTTTATTCATTCACCTCTCAGTGGATGTTTGTTTTTTTTCCCAGTTTGGTTCTGCTATGAATAAAGCTGCTATGAATGTTTGTATACAAGTCTTTTTGTGGGTATATGTTTCTTTTTCTCTCATATTAATACCCAAGAGTGAAATCGCTAATCATCAGTAGATGATTATTTTTACCATGAAAGACTTGGAAGTTGAAATAACTCCTTGACCCATGGACTATAGAATCAGTTATGTTATGTGTTAGCAGACATGAAAACAGCATTCATGTCATTGTGCATCCATCCTTAGAACTGTTGGTTAACTAAAGACATTGTCATTGAGTAGTAATATTTTTGAAAAGGTTGTTTGGCAAAACTAATACAGTGTTTCAGGTTTAAAAATAAAATAAAATAAAATACTGAGGAAAAAAAAAAGAAAAG
The DNA here is from genome assembly GCF_019923935.1 of Bubalus bubalis. Lineage (NCBI taxonomy): Eukaryota > Metazoa > Chordata > Mammalia > Artiodactyla > Bovidae > Bubalus > Bubalus bubalis. The sequence goes on along the minus strand of NC_059169.1, from coordinate 42,136,444 downwards.
GTTGGTTTTTTTTTTTTGGAGTCAGTCTCAGCAGTGGGCTTAAAATATTCAGTGAGCCATGTTATAAACAGATCAGGGTCATCCAGACTCTGCTGTTCCACTTATAGAGCACAAGTAGAGTAGATTTAGCACAATTCTTAGGCCACCTAGGATTTTCAGAACAGTAAGTGAGCATTGGCATCACCTTAAAGTCTCCAGCTTCATTAGCCCCTAACAAGAGAGTCAGATTCTTCTTTGAAACTTTGAAACTAGGCATTGACTTCTCCTCTCTAGCTATGAAAGTCATAGGTGGCATCTTCTTCTTACATTGATAATCTGTGTTTAGTGTAGCCACTTTCATTAATTATCTTAGCTAGATCATCTGGATAACTTGCTACAGCTTTTACATCATCACTTGCTGGTTTGCCTTGCACTTTTATGTTATGGAGATGACTTCTTTCCTTAAATTTCATGATCCCATGAACCAACCTCTTCAAGCTTCAGACTTTTCTTCTGCAGCTTCCTTACCTCTCCTCAGTTCAGGTCAGTTCAGTCGCTCAGTCGTGTCCGACTCTTTGCGACCCCATGAATCGCAGCACACCAGGCCTCCCTGTCCATCACCAACTCCCGGAGTTCACCCAGACTCACGTCCATCGAGTCAGTGATGCCATCCAGCCATCTCATCCTCTGTCATCCACTTCTCCTCCTGCCCCCAATCCCTCCCAGCATCAGAGTCTTTTCCAATGAGTCAACTCTTCGCATGAGGTGGCCAAAGTACTGGAGTTTCAGCTTTAGCCTCATTCCTTCCGAAGAAATCCCAGGGCTGATCTCCTTCAGAATGGACTGGGAGGATCTCCTTGCAGTCCAAGGGACTCTCAAGAGTCTTCTCCAACACCACAGTTCAAAAGCATCTATTCTTCGGCGCTCAGCTTTCTTCACAGTCCAACTCTCACATCCATACATGACCACTGGAAAAACCATAGCCTTGACTAGATGGACCTTTGCTAGCAAAGTAATGTCTCTGCTTTTCAATATGCTATCTAGGTTGGTTATAACTTTTCTTGCAAGGAGTAAGTGTCTTTTAATTTCATGGCTGCAGTCACCATCTGCAGTGATTTTGGAGCCCCAGAAAATAAAGTCTGCCACAGTTTCCACTGTTTCCCCATCTATTTCCCATGAAGTGATGGGGCCAGATGCCATGATCTTCGTTTTCTGAATGTTGCCTTGCTCTGTATTAGGCTTTGGCTTAAGGGAACATGGTGGCTGGTTTGACCATCTGTCTAGACTACTAAAACTTGCTTCATATCAGCAGTAAGGCTGTTTTACTTTCTTATCATTTTTGTGTTCACTGGAGACAGTTTTAATTTCCTTCCAAGAACTTTTCCTTTACATCCACAACTTGGCTAACTCTTCAGCACAAGAGGCCTAACTTTCAGCCTAAATCAACTTTCAACCTATATCAACTTTCGGTGTGCCTCTAAGCTTAATCATTTCTAGCTTTTGATTTAAAATGAGAAATGTGTGCCTCTTCCTTTCACTTGAACACTTTGGAGGCCATTGTAGGGGTAATTTCAGTATCGTTGTGTCTCAGGGAATGGGGAGGCCCAAGGACAGGGAGAGAGCCTGAGAAGATAGTCAGAGAGTCTGTGAATGACTTTAAGTACTAAGCTGTGCATTCTGTATGCCATTCTGTTGAATAACATGATCAGAGTTCCAGTTCTAGAATAATTACCCTGGAAGAATGAGTGATGAAAGTAGTACTAAGCGAATAACAGGAAGATAGTTCAGAGATTATTATAAATAGTTTGTTATCTTATATAGGCAAGATTTCTAGAGCCCCCAAACAATTACAGTAGTAACATAAAAAATCACTGATCCCAGATCACTATAATAAATATAATAATAATAATAATTTTAAAATATTATGAGAAATCTCCAAAATGTGACACTGATATGAAAGTGAGCAGATATTGGAAAAATGGCACTGGTGAACTTGCTTGGTGCCACAAACCTTCAGTTTGTAAGAGGGGAAAAAAAAGTTCAGCATGTGCAAAGCTCAATAAAATGAAAGTGCATTAAAAGGAGATATTAAATAGTGGGACTGTATGTAACCTTGTTCTGTATGAACCCTGTTCATAATTTTCCAGGTCTCCTGTAAATGTGTTATCATACTTTCATAATTAAAAAAATAAAAATAAAAAAGGAGATATTAATATTTCTATATCAGCTTAGAATTAAAATGCAAAGACAACTTGGAAAATTTTCATATGCAGATACTATTCTATGGTAATAGAAGTTATATCTAGAATGTGATCAGGAATTATCTTGTTTATAGAATCACGCTGGGTCTGGGCACCCAAGCTCTAAACCAAAGGTCTTAAGAGGAAATTGACCAAACCTACTCAAAAGATTAGAAAACATCCTATTAGTGCCCAGATTATAACTGTCTACAAATAGTTGATGGGTACTTTTCTCACTTGGTAAGGTCTAAAGTAGTAGAATTGGAACAACTGTGTAGACATTACAAAAAAGAGTAAAGATAAGCTTTCTGATGAAAGTGAAAGTCTCTCCATCATGTCTGACTCTTTGTGACCCCATAGACTATACAGTCCTGGAATTCTCCATGCCAGAATACTAGAGTAGGTAGCCTTTCCCTTCTCCGGGGGACCGTCCCAACCCAGGGATCGAACCCAGGTCTCCCACACTGCAGGCAGATTCTTTACCAGCTGAGCCACCATGGAAGCCCAAGAATCCTGGAATGGGTAGCCTATCCCTTCTCTAGTGAATCTTCCCGACCCTGGAATCGAACCAGGGTCTCCTGCATTGCAGGCGGATTCTTTACCAACTGAGCTACCAGGGAAGCCCAAGTTTTCTGATAGGGCTTTTCAAAATGGCCTTGGCATCGACTGTGTTCTCCATCAGAAATGGAGAACACATTTCTGTGTTCTGCACAGAAATGTGCAGGCATCAGCTGGCTAAGCATTCAGTAGGATTGTGTTTATAAGGATTGAAGTATCAAGTGGGTAGCTTGATGAGTTTAAAGTCTCTCTCTCCTTTTTTAAGTATTTATTTATTTGTTTGGCTGCATCAGGTTTTAGTTTGGCACATGCAGGATTTTTCACTGAGACACATGGACTCTGTAGTTGCACCGTACAGGCTTAGTTGCTCAGAAACATGTGGGATGTTAGTTTATTGACCAAGGATCAAACCCATGTCCCCTGCATTGCAGGGCGGATTCTTAACCACTGGACCACCAGAAAAGTCCCTGAAGTCCATTTTGATCCTGAAATTATCTGTAACAACAGTTCGAAAGAATTAATACACTGATTAAGTTACCATAAAAGGAATGGTGAACCCAAGCTATTTTTGTATCTTAAAATCTCTATAGTTCACTTTTCCTGTTGTGTTTTTTTTTTTAATAAAAACTTAGTGTTTAACACAAAATTTGAAAAAGATACTTTCTCTCTATATATTTAAATATCCACTGAAATTCTTTTGAGTATAGTTGGCCTAGGAATATTTTGGGAATATCATGTATATGTTTTGTATATATTGAAACCCCAGGAAATATATTTGTTTTATTTTTCAGAGGTTGAGTTTTTACTCTGGCTTCCTTTGTGTCAAAATCAGAATAAACAAATGTGTTTCATTCTTTACATGCACTGTGATTTCCCTGAATCGTGCTTAAGTAAAGCCTGAGACATGTCTATACACAATTTTCTAGTCAAGTATAACTAATTGCAACTTTTTCATTTTTGTTGAAAGTTTTACTTTACCAAATGCTTCATTTAATGATTAAACAACCTGTGTTATTATAAAGAGAAATGTAAGGAAGTGGTATGCCACTTTCAAACATCAATGAAAAAGGCTTTTTGCTCAAGACTTTAATTTTGTACAAAAACAGTTTGGACTTTTCTCAGGCATAGAAAAGATCTGTATATGTCCCAATTCAAGTTCAATAATTTATTTAATTATAAGTAACAAATACCCAGCTTTCATGAGCAGGAATAGTTATTACCTCTCCTTCTGTTGCTTTGAATCTCTGTAAGCACTCCGAGGACTCTTTCTGCCCCAAGGGGAAATTTTTAAACTCAATCAGTGTTAACAGAATAAATTTGAATACACTGTTATATCTGTGGGATCCTACAGGAGAGGCCTGTGTTTGAATCTTAGCTTAAATTTATAATCCAGCTGCTGCTGCCACGTCAATTCGGTTGTGTCTGACTATGTCCGACTCCCATAGACAGCAGCCCACCAGGCTCCCCGTCCCTGGGATTCTCCAGGCAAGAACACTGGAGTGGATTGCCATTTCCTTCTCCAGTGCATGAAAGTGAAAAGTGAAAGTGAAGTCGCTCAGTTGTGTCCGACTCTTAGCAACCCCATGGACTGCAGCCTACCAGGCTCCTCTGTCCATGGGATTTTCCAGGCAAGAGTACTGGAGTGGGTTGCCATTGCCTTCTCCAGAGTTTATAGTCTTTATTTTTCAGTTATAATTTTAATTTTTTTTTAGCTATGGTTTGATGTATTTGGAATTTTTTTTTCAGTTTGTAGATATTGTTAAATGAATATTACTTGACATTATGATTTCAATCCCTACAACTACTCTGGGAATAGTAGAATTTTGTCCTGATTTTTTACTTATAGAAGACAGAAGCTAAGAGGGAATAGGACATCTAGTGAGTAGATTAAGAGAGTCATATGTTATATTGGGCTAATTTAAAGCTTGATATAGCAGCCAGCTGTCCTAAATTTCCATTCAGTGCCTTATCCCCAAGAGTAGAACAGTTTTGACATGCCTTTATTCTACATTTTGTCATATTCTTATACTGTTTTATCTTTGTTTATTTGTTTTTCAGTCTTGCCTTGCTCCTTCAGTAGGCACATAAATGTTCGTGTCATTTGAAATGGGATAAAGGATGTTGAAATTTGAAAGAAAAATTATTTATATTGTGTTTAAACTTTGTTTACTTAATAAATTATGTGGTAATTTCATTCATATTATCCTTAATTTTCATGGTTACATAACGTTTAATTCACATCATAGTTGTTATTTGAATGCAGAAATTCTTGATTCTCAATCCCATATTAAGTTACTCTTTTGACATACTTCTCTATGAAAGAAAGAATATACAATAAATTCATGCTTCTTAAATAAATTTTAGTATTTTATTTTTTCTTTGAAAATTTGCCAAGTGCTCTCTTTAATTGTAAGCTACTCTGATGATTTTTCAGAGTTTATAAAATTATGTTTTATTACTTGATTTCTCTTATTTTTTGAAATGTTCTGTTTGCCCATTGGTTTGTTTCATTTATATTGAAACAGTCAAGCTCCACGTTCTCAAATTTTCTTTTGGTTTTTTAGCTGCTGTTCCATCTGACATATATTTGGCCACTTGTATAGAATATTCTAAACTGGTTTCATTACATCCTAAGTTACCACAAGTGACTCTGTTTCTTTCCTAGTAAAGGCTTTGGAATTAGTAGTATATAATGTCATGTACATGAAAGCATTAAGAAATATATTGCTGAGATGAAAATTATTTCTTCCTTCTTGGTCTAGACACAAGACTTTGAAAAGAACTGATAAGAAACACCCATATTCGGATCACAGTGTATGGATTTTGTTTTATCCACCTCTCATCTATCTTTCTTTTTCTTTATAAGGTATTGGTCTGATCTGAAATTCCTTGTCCCACCAGAAACAATGGCCCAGGGGGTCCTGTAGCCATTCATGGATAGTTTGTTGCTTGTAATTGGGCTTAAAGGGTACTACGGGTTCTAAAGTGATATACCTATTCTCCTCCTCAAAAGAATACATCTTGAGTATTTTCGTGCAGCGAGTCAAAACACACACATGCACAAAACAATTAGATATTTTTTTCTGTCAGTCTGTTTTTTCTCAGAGAAGGACTGGGTGGCTTCTGTAGCCAAAAAACAAAAAAATGCTACATCAGGAATACCTGTGGTGGATTCATTTTGATATTTGGCAAATCTAATACAGTTATGTAAAGTTTAAAAATAAAATAAAATTAAAAAAAAAAATAAAAAAATAAAAAAAAAAATAAATAAATAAAAAAAAAAAAAAAAAGAAAATTAATGATGGATGCCAGTATTGTTAGTCCGTGGGACAGAACATCTTTATACAGTAATAGACTAGAGTTATCAGCATATCTTGTTGTGTAAATGGAACAATTCATATAGAGAAAGCTGTTTCCATCCCTGGCAGCATAAACCTCTTCTGTCCTCAAGCCAGAATAACTTTCAATGGATATCACTCTCAGAGTTGTTATCAAATCAAAACTGGGCTTTAGCATTCTATCTTAGTCCTTATTCTTTTTTAACTTATTATTTCAAATTTCATTTGTGCACAAAAGCTACAAGAATGATGCAAAGAACTCCTTTAGGTCTTTTATCTAGATCTGCCCCTTTCTAGCATTTAACTACATTTGTTCTATTCTTCTTATTCTCTCTCTCCTCTTTCTCTCCCTTCTTCCCCTACACATTGTTTTTTTTTTCTGCATAGTTTAATGCATCATATACTTTTACATATTCACAGTTTATTTTCTAGGAATAAGAATATTCTCTTATACAACCACAGGACACTTGTTAAATTCAGGATAACATTGATAACACTTTTATACATTTTTGTCATTGTCCCAATAATGCCCTTTTATAACAGTCTTTTTTCTGGCCCAACATCCCATCCAAAATTATGCTCTACTTTTAGTTATCATGCCTCTTCAGTCTCCTTTAATCTGAAGCGGTTCATTTGTTTTCTTTTCTATTTTGTTTTAATGACTTTTGATTATTTTTATTGATATGTTGGATCATATACATATATATGTCTCTTCTTTCTGGAATCTCTTCTGCTCAGCTTTTACCTGTCACTTTAGGGAATGACCAAAAGTGCTTTTAAACTCAAACCGAATCTTTTCTTATGTTTTATAAACTGTATTTCCAGCTATGTGATTGACATTTTTACCTCGATGTTTTTCTAGAACTTTAAACTCAGTATTTCTGAAACAAACTCAGCTTCTGCCAACATTCACCCTTCCCAAAACAAAAAGTGGCTTTAGCTGACCTCACATCAATAAACTATACCACCATTTTTAAGTCATTTATTTCTGTTTGACCTTCCAGAATAATAATCCTTTCCCCTTGTTCCCCTGTGTAATCTTGCTAAATTTCATAGCTTCTAAAATCCCTGTCATATCTGTATAATCCTCTGCATTCCTGCTGCCATCATCCTGGGTCAGCTTCTCATTACTTCTTGACTGGTGTCATGTTGTAATTGTGTACAGTAGCCTCTTAATTGATTGTTCCATCGTTCCCCCTCAGTCAGTCCTCTTGCCCAGACCTGTTTCTCCTCCCGTAGTTCTGCATTCTGACTAATGTCATTATTTGCCCAGGCCCTTGAACAAGAGAGCTGGTGGTTCACATCTACTTTTTTCCCCCTCACTCCTCTTCCTTTTATTCAACCAAGAGTGTTTATTGACAACTACCATGTGCCATTTGCTGTGCTAGAAGTTGATGTACATAAATAAAGCAGTGAAGGGAGATTGCCCCTACTGAGAGTCAATTGAGGGAGACGGAAAATAATCAAACAGATCCATAATTATTATAATTATGTGTTTTGATGATTGCTTTGAACTAGATTGGAGGAGGAATAATGGCTCAGGCAGGGTATATCATGATAGGATAGTCCAGAAGGGCCTCTCTGAACACTTAAACTAAACAAATGTCATGTTATTTCTAATTTCTAAATATATCTAATCACGTCCCTCCTCTTAAACCCAGGTGCCGCTGCTTTAGTCAAATCTTTCTTTTCTCTTGCCTGAACTATTTATAATAGCCTCTGAACCATCTTGCCGCTTTGAGTTTAGTCCTATTTTCATCACTCATTCTTCGAGAATAATGTTCTAAAACTGAGAGCTCTGATCATGTCATTCAGAAGAATGGCATCCAGACTGCACACAACTTAGCATTTAAAGTCCTTCACAGACTTCCTGCCTGTCTTCCCAGTTGCAGATCTTTGTTTTGATTCTCCCCTTATACTCAGGACTAGTTGATCTTTTCACGTTCTGCAAGAGTGTGGTGCTTCCTCGCTCACCCTTTTATATGTATTCTTTGCTAAGAATGACCTTTTCTTTCCCCTTTCTCATGTATCTTACCTTTCACCTGTCAGGTAGATGCACATTCATGAGGTGAGACTGAAATCATTGATCTTGTCTTCCAAGCATGCCGTAAGTTCCTGTCAGAAATATTGACATCTCTTCTATTTCCTACCATTATAATTGTGTGTTTAATTTGCAGATCTTTGCCTCTGAAGTGTTGGGGTTTTTTTTGAGGTCAGAGGTTTTTCTCATCCGTATCTTTGCCTCTCTAGTAAGATAAGGCCTCTATTCAGTGTCTTTGATATAAGTAATTCTCAACAAATATTTATCAATTTCAATTGATCAGAGCTTACCATGTTCGTTTTGACTCTTTCCATCATGAAGGCAGTTTGAATGCTGAAAAGAGTGCCCCAAACTTGATTTTACTGTATCAGTAATTCCCAAATCTAGATGAATTTCAGTTACCTGGAGAGATATTTTGGGGTTTTTTTGGAAGACATTTTTTTTTGCCTCCCTCTACTTGGTATTTGGACTTCCTACAAAGCTCCCCAAATAATCCTGAGCTATTCATTCCTCAAATACATGTTTTGGAAACACTAAAACAGTATCTATCACTGTGCCTTTCTTGGTGCCTTAATTAACCAGTAATCTCAAAGAAAATATAAGCTTTTTTTTTTTTTTTAACTTGGATGCAATCTCAAAAATGACAGAACGATCTCTGATCATTTCCAAGGCAAAGCATTCAATATCACAGTAATCCAAGTCTATGCCTTGGCCAGTAATGCTGAAGAAACTGAAGTTAAACGGTTCTATGAAGACCTACAAGACCTTCTAGAACTAACACGCAAAAAAGATGTCCTTTTCATTATAGGGGACTGGAATGCAAAAGTAGGAAGTCAAGAGATACCTGGAATAACAGGCAAATTTGGCCTTGGAGTACAAAACGAAGCAGGTCAAAGGCTAATAGAGTTTTGCCAAGAGAACACACTGGTCATAGCAAACACCCTCTTCCAACAACACAAGAGAAGATTCTACACATGGACATCACCAGATGGTCAACGCCGAAATCAGATTGATTATATTCTTTGCAGCCAAAGATGGAGAAGCTCTATACAGTCAGCAAAAACAAGACCAGGAGCTGACTGCGGCTCAGATCATGAACTCCTTATTGCCAAATTCCAACTTAAATTGAAGAAAGTAGGGAAAACCACTAGACCATTCAGGTATGATGTAAATCAAATCCCTAACGGTTATACAGTAGAAGTGACAAGTAGATTCAAGGCATTAGATCTGATAGAGTGCCTGAAGAACTATTAACGGAGGTTCATGCCATTGTACAGGAGGCAGTGATCAAGACTATCCCCAAGAAAAGGAAATGCAAAAATGCAAAATAGTTGTCCGAGGAGGCCTTACAAATAGCTGAGAAAAGAAAAGACAGAAAAGCAAAGGAGAAAAGGAAAGATAACACCCATTTGAGTGCAGAATTCCAAAAAATAGCAAGAAGAGATAAGAAAGCTTTCCTCAGTGATCAATGCACAGAAATAGAGGAAGACAATAGAATGGGAAAGACTAGAGATGTCTTCAAGAAAATTAGAGATACCAAGGGAACATTTCGGAGAAGGCAGTGGCACTCCACTCCAGTACTTTTGCCTAGAAAATCCCATGGATGGGGGAGCCTGGTAGGCTGCAGTCCATGGGGTTGCGAAGTCAGACACGACTGAGCAACTTCACTTTCACTTTTCACTTTCATGCATTGGAGAAGGAAATGGCAACCCACTCTAGTGTTCTTGCCTGGAGAATCCCAGGGACAGGGGAGCCTGGTGGGCTGCCATCTATGGGGTCGCACAAAGTCGGACACGACTGAAGTGACTTAGCAGCAGCAGCAAGGGAACATTTCATGCAAAGATGGGCTCAATAAAGGACAGAAATCATATGGACCTAACAGAAGCATAAGATATTCAGGTGAGGTGGTAAGAATACATCAAAGAACTATACAAAAAAGATCTTTATGACCCAGATAACCACGATTGTATGGTCACTCACTTGCCTCTTGAGAAATCTGTATGCAGGTCAGGAAGCAACAGTTAGAATTGGACATGAAACAATAGACTGGTTCCAAATCAAATAAGGAGTACGTCAAGGCTGTATATTGTCACCCTGCTTATTTAACTTATATACAGAGTACATCCTGAGAAATGCTGGGGTGGATGAAGCACAAATTGGAATCAAGATTGCCAGGAGAAATATCAATAACCTCAGATATGCAGATGACACCACCCTTATGGCAGAAAGTGAAGAAGAACTAAAGAGCCTCTTGGTGAAAGTGGAAGAGAGAGTGAAAAAATTGGTGTGAAACTCAACATTCAGAAAACTAAGATCATGGCATCCAGTCCTATCACTTCATGGCAAACAGATGGGGAAACAATGAAAACAGTGAGAGACTTTATTTTGGGGGGGCTCCAAAATCACTGTAGATGGCTGCAACCATGAGATTAAAAGACCCTTGCTCCTTGGAAGGAAAGTTATGACCAACCTAAATAGCATATTAAAAAGCAGAGACATTACTTTGCCAACAAAGGTCCGTCTAGTCAAGGCTATGGTTTTTCCAGTAGTCATGTATGGATGTGAGAGTTGGACTATAAAGAAAGCTGAGAGCTGAAGAATTGTTGCTTTTGAACTGTGATGGTGGAGAAGAGTCTTGAGAGTCCCTTGGACTGTAAAGGTATCTAACCTGTCCATCCTAAAGGAAATCAGTCCTGAATCATTGAAAGGACTGATGCTGAAGCTTGAAACTCCAACACTTTGGCCACCTGATGCGAAGAGCTGACTTTTGAAAAGACCCTGATGCTGGGAAAGATTGAAGGCGAGAAAAGAAGGGGACGACAGAGGATGAGATGGTTGGATGGCATCACCAACTCCATGGACATGAGTTTGAGTAAGCTCTTTGAGTTCGTAATTGACAGGGTAGCCTGGCGTGCTGCAGATCGTGGGGTCACAAAGAATTGGACACAACTGAGTGACTGAACTCTACTGAACTGATGATGCACAAATCTTATTAAGGAATTAAAGAATAAAGTGAGGATAGGAAAAGGAGGGAGGGTGATCCCGAACATTGAATTGATAATTTGAAAAGGGAGGTCTCTAAATCAGAAACAGACCAAAACAAAAACAGAAAGAGAAAAAAGTCATGCAAACATTTAGTGAAGTGATATTAGACATAGAGAACAGACAAAGTATAGCCACATTCAGAGAATTAGTGTATCAAGAAGAATTTTTTTTAAAAAAAGGAGAATGTTAGTGTGTCAGGATTAGAAAACAAAATGGAAAAGGAAAAAATATTAGAGATATAGTAGAAGAAAATTCTTTCTGAGATAAGGATCTGCAGTTCAGCAGAACTCACCACATTCTGGGTGGTGTGGAGAGAACAGGAACAACAGTGCAGTAAATCCAAGTGAAGTTGTTAAATATAACTTAAAGGAACATTACTAGAAGTATCTGGACTGGATAAGTAAGTCATTTGCTGAGAAACAAAATACTGGTTGAGCTTAATTTTCTCTTTCCATAATTTTGTACTTTATTTGTTTAGCAGTATTATTTTTTAAAAAATATATCAATTGATTAGTTAATTGCTTTGGCAACCCCAGGTCTTAGTTGCAGCATATGGGATCCTCAGTTGAGGCATGCAGAGTCCTGGTGGTGGCATTGTGGGATCCAGCTCCCTTACCAAGGGTCAAACCCCAGTTCCCTGCATTGGAGGTCGGAGTCTTAGCTACTGGACCACCAGGGAAGTTCCTGACAATATTTATTAACCATCTGTTTTAAGCAAGCACTTCTTGACAGTGAAATTGAAGATTTAAGAAAAGGTCTCTGTTTCAGTGGAATTTACGTTCTTATGTTGTAAATCAGAATGCATGTCAATAAACAATAAAGTAATTTTTAGAAGGTAAGCAATTATTTGAGAGAGATAAAATGAGAGTGTGATTCAAGGAAGTGAAAGTATGTGAGGGGTGACATTTTTGCATTCTAAGTAATGAAAAGTCACTAGTCCTATGAGGACTCAGGAAACCTGTTACCCATGTGGCCCTCCTTAAAAAAACCTACTTAAAAGTGTAACCTGAACTTCCCCGATGGCTCAGAGGGTAAAGGATCTGCCTGCAGTGCAGGAGACAGGAGACTCAGGTTCGATCCCTGAGTCAGTAAGATCCCCTGGAGAAGGAAATGGCAACCCACTCCAGTATTCTTGTCGGAATACTGGAAAATTCCATGGACAGAGGAACCTGGTGGGCTGCAGTCCATGGGGTCTCAAAAGAGTCAAACATGACTGAAGCCGCTTTAAAAGCATGTCACCACAGCCAAGGAATCAAAGAACTCATGAATAGAGATGCTAAGGTGTAAAAGAACTGGCAGTGAACACTTAATGTAAAATTAAATCATAATAACTGTTGTCATTCTGGTTTCAAAACACATTGTAATCATAATCGTTAAGGGGAAACTACAGCATAAAAATAATAATTTAACATAAGTAAAGGCAAAAATAGCGACTTGCGACTAAAATTAGAGAATTGATGGTGAGAGGAAAATAGTGTGTATATAATATATATAATATTGTATAATTATAATTTCCTCAAACTTCATAAGAATCGATAGCATTATCAACAAATATATATTTAAACATATTAGTTATGAAAGAAAACATTAATTAAACTGAAAACAGACAGTATACTTGCATATTGCCAGAGGAAAAGAGAAAAGAAAAAGAAAGTATAGACTTTATAACAAAAGATAGATAACAACGCAAACATCAAAGAAGCATAAAACAGAAAATATAAATTCTTAACATGACAGACAACTGAATGTGTCTTGCAATTTTAAGTGTGATGGACCCTCTATTATATAGGAAAGGAAATACAATTTGGGTCAAAAATTAAACTATATTCTTTTCACAATAAGTAACTCCAGATATTTAAAGAGGAAAAAGAGGGACTGTGATTATGATCCAGTGGTTAAGAATCCACCTTACAAGGCAGGGGACACAGACTCATTCCATAGTCGGGAAACTAAGGTTCCATATGCTGTGGGGCAGCCAAGCCTGTGTGCTCTAGAGCCTGTGCACCCGGCTACTGTCTGCAGGCTATGGAGCCCATGTGCTGCAACTGGAGAGGCCTATGCGCTGCAGTTAAAGAAAGCCCTCGTGCCGTCACGAGGATCCAGCACAGCCAAAACAAAAGAGATGCAAAAGATTTTTTTTTTTTAAGTGAAAAATAACACAGGATCTAAAACTATTCTGGAATAATTCATTTATTAAAATTGTTTTAAAATAATAATTCAGGGCCTTGAGAATCCCTCTGCCATGACAATATATACACAATGAAGAGATGCTCCGGAATATTTAGGCATCACATTTGCCACAGGGAAAGTGCGCACTTTTTCACTGAATCTAGCTTAAGGCCACATTAAGCTATGATCAAAGATATAGTTCAGTATGTAGCTCATTAACTAGCTTAGTGAGAATATGGTGATAGTAAGATCAAGGTTTCAGGTCCATTCATCTTGCAGACCTTTTATTTTATTTTTTTGTAGAGGTGAGTGGAGGAGGATGAGCGGGTTCTATCATCTTTTCTAAATCTAACCAGTTGCCTCACAAATTGTAATTTTTGGTCCCAAGTGGAGAGAGTAGATAGAATCAGTACAAATATGTAAGTGTTGCTAGAAAAAGAACTCAAAGCACGTGCTCTTCTGGTGACTTATCAATACCGTGTGTTTGTAAATGAAAGAAAACACATCATCATATATCTGCACATTTTTCAAGATGCTTTCTTAGAAATCCAGAGTCGTAGTTGGTCAGTCATTATGTATATGAATTGAATCAGAGAGAGGGGTATGTGTGGGTGGGTGGGTGTGTGTGTGCGCACACGCGTGCATTTATATAGCCTTCTTTATAGGCTGCTGCTCTGTTGCTTAGGGGGAAATTTTCATAGATTTACATTTGGTAAATATATCCGTGTCCAAAAAAAGATATGTGTAAAAAGTTGGAATGCCAGCTGACTAAATCAACTCATAAGAACTTCAGTTAAAAGTAAGATATTTTCCACGATTATTTTAAAATATGATGTTTACTGGAAGGAAAGTCCAGAGAATTACCACAGATGAAGTGTGAGTGTATTTCTCCCACTTGTAAATGAGCTCTTATTTCCTACAGTGTATATTCTGGTCCACAATGAGTCATTTTCAACATGTTTCAATTTAACTCCTAATACATTTTTAAACTTGGCAGGCATATTTAGATGAACGTTACTTCCAGTTTTAGAGACTGCTTCTAAATTATACTTCAGTACTGCAGTCATTATGAAAAGTTCTTTCAGTAAAAAGGAAACAGAATTGATTGGAAGTGTTATGTTTTGAAGGAATAAGAAATGGTTGCCATGAATAAAAATCAGATAGTTAAGCTTTTAAAAATGTTGTTACTGCATAACCCTCCTAATATTATCTTAAAGTGCTGTAAGGTTCTTCTTATTGATAGAAGGCACTCAAGAAAAAATGAGATTTAGTCTAGGTAATAAAGTTAATATTTATTGATCTCTTACTATGCCTAGCACTGTTTAAGGGTTTTAAGTGTATTAACTTTTTTAATGGCCATATAATAAGTAGTAGTTCAGTTTCTATAAACCATTCAGACTTATTTTTCTATTATATTACATGGAGCCTGACACATTTCTGGACATATAACTGGTGTTACATGAATGTTTGTAAAAGTTAATATTTTATGGAGAATTTTACATATGATGAGTATTTAATAATTCCTGTTTATAAATTTGTGCAATCCTGTGAATCTTACAGTCTTCTGGCAGATTTCAGTTGATCAGACTGTCCAGTGTTACAATTTTAATATCTTCATTTTTATCATAAAAATGTTTACACTCTACTTTTATTCCTTTTGGGAACTTTAAAGGTTGCCTAAAGTTTAGAGCTGGGAAAACCTTAGTTATTGAAAACATTCTACTCATTTAGCAGATGAGGAAAGACTCCTAAATAGGTTATATGACTTGTCTGGAGTTAAACTGTTACTAGGAGCAGCATTAGAAGTAGATATGTGTTCTCTTTGTTCCTGTCCCGGTGTTCATTCTGCCACAGAATTGTGTCATTCCATCAGTAAGCAGAATATGAAGCACAACATGTGTGATGTTAAACAGCATCAATATGTACATTTTTGCTCTGCAGTATGCATTTTAAAAACAATAACAAAATTCACAATGATACTGTATTAATTTCCTGTGGTTGCCATAATAAATTATCCCAAACTTTGTGACTTAAAACAGCAGAAATTTATTCTCTCAGTCTGGAAGCTAGAAGTCTGAAACCAAGGTGTCTGTAAGGCCATGCTCTCTCCACAAGCTCCAGGGACACTCCATTCCTTGCTTCTTCCATCTTCTGGGGCTCCAGGCATTCCTTGCTTTCCTTGGCTTATGGCCACATCTCCTCTAGTCTCTGCCAGTTTTCATATCACCTTTTCCTCTGTATGTGTTTTATAAGGATATGTGTGATTGCATTTAGGGCCTACCCAAATAACCCAAGGCAGGCTCTTCCTCCCAGGATATTTGCTTAATCACATCTGCAAAAACCCTTTTTCCATGTAAGGTAATATTGGAGCATGGACATACATTTTGGGGACAGCCCACCATTCAACCCATTCCATATGCCTTTTAAGTCATTTGAATTAGTAAAAAGTTGGATTATCTTTTCAACCTACTAATGTGACATTTAGCAAATTACTCGATCTTAAATGACACTTTATAGATTCTAGCCTCTGTGCCATATGATGTGTGACATATATTTATTCTGAATTAAAAGACATCCTGCTTCTAATAATATTTTTTTAAGAACATCATGGCACTTACATTCTGAGGTAAAGAAACAGAATTGGATGTTTTTAACAGAGTGT
The DNA here is from genome assembly GCF_019923935.1 of Bubalus bubalis. Taxonomy (NCBI): domain Eukaryota; kingdom Metazoa; phylum Chordata; class Mammalia; order Artiodactyla; family Bovidae; genus Bubalus; species Bubalus bubalis. The sequence goes on along the minus strand of NC_059169.1, from coordinate 42,120,412 downwards.
GAAAATACAGCTTTAAGCTAAGCTATATTAACTTCATTTAGACCATATAATTGCTTTCTTCTATATAGTGAGTACTTTTTGCTTTATTATACTTAAGATTCAATAAGTAAGATCTTTTAATAATATAATGACTTCCATGTTTTATTTTTGTTATACTCATTTTTTTCATTCAGCTAACTTTTAGCCCTTTCTGGTTTTAATAAATGTATGTGTAACCTGTTTATTTCTATGTCATATGCTGGATACGTGATCATTTAGTTTCTCCTTCTGTAGAAATCATTGTTACTAGTATGAAGAAATTCCAGAAATCATTGTTACCAGATGTGAAGATATTCTCAATTCCTTTTATCATTAAAGGGTTTTTACTGTAAATGAAGGAAGAAACATATACATCATATAATTCTGTGCATCATAGAATGAAATGATATTTATTTTGCAGTTTAAATTCTCAATAAATGTTAACTATTATTATTTATTCTCATCCTCCAGTTAGTTGACTTTTAAACTTTAATTGTATATTCTCTATTCAGCACAATGAAGACAAAGGGTTGAAGCAGTCTCTGACTAGATCTGGTAAAACTGTTTCATGCAGACAGATAATCTTGACTGTTACAAAACTCTTGGATGAAGGAGGTCCCTTTCCTCAACTTACCATTTATTTTAATCATTAATAATTCATACTATTGGGATTTCCCTTGCATTATTTGAGAGTTTCAAAACATTGTGTTGGCCAAAAAGTTTGTTTGGATTTTGCCTTAACATCTTACAGAAAAACTTTTTAGCCAGCCCAGTGATATATCCATGTGTTTTTTTAATGGATTTTTTTAACTTAAAGGCAATATGTTTTTATTTTACAAGTTAGAAGTCTAATCTGTACATTTGTCAAAAGTAGGAAATGAGTTAATAGATCTTCAAACAGCGAAACTTAACTGACATCCACATATCTATTATTAGAATTCAGATGTTTTCCTTTAATTCACTGGAACCCCAAAGATGAATTTCTGTTAGCGAGAATATTCATAGATACTCCAAATGTAATGATGCCTATCATTTCTAACATACTTTTTGTCCAAAATCACAGAGATGGAAAATGACCAAAAGAATACATCTCCCAGCCTCCAGGCAAGGGTGCACCCAGATCATTCAGGTCAGATAGACTGTCCACATGTAAACCTGTAGAGGAATTCATATTCCTATAAATGACAATGAAATGTTAGCTTTAAAATAGTTTTTTAAAGTAGTTTAGAGGAAAATCACACTATGGTTAATAGCCTGTCATTTATGAGAATGGAATGTTCTGTATGTTGGTACCACAAGACATGTCTATTCTTATTCATTTCTCATCTTTTGCCATTAGTTAAACTGCATTTGATCCAGAAATAAGTCAACAGATGTTTAAATGGAAAATGTGTTATGAAATCCAATCATTTGTGTATAGTAAGCATAGATTTTTTTTTTTTTTGGACCTCAAAGTAATAGCACTTGTAAAATATAAATCAAGTTCTTTAACTAAAATGCTGGTCTCTAATTTTTGAAAATTAAAACCATGAACTAAATGCTTCTAAAGGATAACAATTTTTTAGCCAGTTTTCCATGTTACTAGCTACTGTACAACTATGTGTTATCCAATAGCAAATAATGCTTCTTATCATGATAGAAACCACCTCTTGCTCAGCTGTCTTATCTCGCTTAAATATTAATCATTACCCTTATAAGAAATTATAAGCTCTAGTAGCCTTTCTGCAGACTTATGTACCAGTTTTCGTCCCACAAATTTTAAGCAGAACTACCTTTACAAATTAAAGTATACACAACAAACTGTGGAAAATTCTTAAAAGATGAGAGTACCAGACCACCTTACCTACCTCCTGCAAAACCTGTATGCAGGTCAAGAAGCAACAGTTAGAACCAGACATGGAACAACGGACTGGTTCAGAATTGGGAAAGGAGTATGTCAAGGCTGTGTATTGTCACCCTGTGACACATTATTTAATTTATATGTAGAGTACATCATGCAAAATGCTGGGCTGGATGAATCACAAGCTGGAATCAAGATTTCCGGGAGAAATGTTAATAACCTCAGATATGCAGATGATACCACTCTAATGGCAGAAAGAAAAGAGGAACTAAAGAACCTCTTGATGAAGGTGAAAGAGAAGAGTGAAAAAACTGGTTTAAAACTCAACATTCAAAAAAGAAAGATCATGGCATCCAGTCCCATCACTTCATGGCAAATAGATGGGGAAAAAATGGAAACAGTGACCAACTTTATTTTCTTGGGCTCCAAAATCACTGCATCAGTGACTGCAGCCATGAAATTAAAGGATGCTTGCTCCTTGGAGGAAAAGATATGACCAACCTAGACAGTGTATTAAAAAGCAAAGACATCCCTTTGCCAACAAAGGTCCATATAGTCAAAGCTATGGTTTTTCCAATAGCCATGTACGAATGTGAGAGTTGGACTGTAAAGAAAGCTGAGCACAGAAGAATTGATGCTTTTGAACCGTGGTGCTAGAGGAGACTCTTGAGAGTCCCTTGGACACCAGAGAGATCCAACCAGTCGATTATAATGGAAATCAACCCTGAATATTTATTGAAAGAACTGATGCTGAAGCTGAAATTCCAATACTTTGGCCACCTGATGTGAAGACCTGACTCGTTGGAAAAGACCTTAAAGCTGAGAAAGATTGAGAGCAAGAGAAGAAGGGTGCGACAGAGGATGAGATGATTGGATGGCATCACCGATTCAATGGACATGAGTTAGAACAAACTCTGGGAGACAGTGAAGGACAGGGAAATCTGTCATGCTGCAGTCCATAGGATCACAAAGAATCGGACATGACTGAGAGACTGAACAACAACAAGATACAGCTGAAGTTTATGCCTTCTTAAACTATACATATGTCTTTGATGGTAGAGAGCACTAGAGCAATGTTGAATTAATGGCTCACACTTTTAATAAGCTTTCAATAAAAAGTTTAGCAATTGTCATTCTTGGGGTTCATTTGAATAGACTGTGAAAAAGGTGTTTTTCTTTTTATGAATTTTATTTATAAAAATGATGCAATTTATAAACACGTCTAAGAATTTTTAATTGCTGATACTATCTGATGAATGTTATAAATTTGTATATACATAATTGTGTACCCAAAGTACAACTTCTTACAGCTAAACTCATTTTCCTGTATCATGGAATATTGTTGTTTAGTCACTAAGCTGTGTCTGACTCTTTGCGACCTCTTGGACTATAGCCTGACAGGCTCCTCTGTCCATGGGATTCTCCAGGCAAGAATACTGGAGTCAGCTGCCATTTCCTCCTCCAGAGGATGTTGCCAACCCATGGATCGAACCTACGTCTCCTACATTGGCAGGCGGATTCTTTATCACTGAGCCACCAGGGGAGAATATACTGGATATTGTCATGACTGCCTCTTCTCTGTGACAATTGAGTATCTTCTGCACAATTTTATGAAATGTTCTCTGCTTCCCTCAATTCTTTAATATCTGAATGAATCTAAGGCTTCCTTCCTGTCAATTTCAAATGTGTAACATTGCTTACCTTATTTCTTTTTATTTTAAATGTGAGCCAACATTATGAACGCTGTACTTTTCTGTGAACCTCAGGAAGCAGAAATATCTCTCTCCCTATGCTTTCAGAGGAGAATTTATGTATGTATGTTGTACTCAGATTTCTCTTTGGTGAAGTGTGGACTATGACAAGAATAATAGAGAGCTAAAATCTCTCTCTAAATTTTTCTTACAATGGACTAGAAAGTATTCAACTCAGTAGTCATTGAACCTTTGTGCATAACACTGTAGATGAAAAAATTTCTTAAGATATGATTTCTGTTTCCAAAGAGCTAAAAGAATAACTGTATATACATATTTATATTTTAAAGCAAAATGTTCTGTATCTCAAGAATCTATACTGGTCTATGAATGTCCCTATTTATTTTAAAGTAGTATAGGGAATGGTCTTTTAGAAGAGGAGGTATGTGAAACAAGCATATGAAGTTTGAATTGTGATATGCAGAACTGAGAGAAGGGCATTCCCAAAACTTTATAAACCTTCCTAAATGTAGAAGGAAAACAATTAAGGGATTATCTGGAAATAACAGATAATTCAGTCAACTGATTTGGCATATGTACAGTTAGGCAGAGGAGATAGATAGTTTCATATTCTGGTAGGCCTGAAATAAAAAACAAAGAGCTTATATTCACTTCAGTGAGTTTTGAGGGGTAATGTGATGAGAATCATTTTAGATAATTAACTTGGTATTAAGCCATGAAATTAAAAGATGCTTACTCCTTGGAAGGAAAGTTATGACCAACCTAGACAGCATATTAAAAAGCAGAGACATTACTTTGCCAACAAAGGTCCATCTAGTCAAGGCTATGGTTTTTCCAGTGGTCATGTATGGATGTGAGAGTTGGACTATAAAGAAAGCTGAGCGCCGAAGAATTGATGCTTTTGAGCTGTGGTGTTGGAGAAGACTCTTGAGAGTCCCTTGGACTGCAAGGAGATCCAACCAGTCTATCCTAAAAGAGATCAGTCCTGGGTGTTCATTGGAAGGACTGATGTTGAAGCTGAAACTCCAATACTTTGGCCACCTGATGCAAAGAGCTGACTTTTGAAAAGACCCTGATGCTGGGAAAGATTGAGGGCAGGAAGAGAAGGGGATGACAGAGGATGAGATGATTGGATGGCATCGCCGACTTGATGGACATGGGTTTGGGTGGACTCCGGGAGACGGTGATGGACGGGGAGGCCTGGTGTGCTGTAGTTCATGGGGTCACAAAGAGTCGGACACGACTGAGGAACTGAACTGAACTGAACTGAATATATATTCAGAGAAATATATATATATTTCAGAGTAATTCAAGATACCATGAATGGGACCATTTGACGCTCAAGTGACAGGTAACCATGGCCTCAATTGGTGTGATAGCTCAAGGGAATAGATGGGATGAAAGGAGAAATGCAAATAACCAATAAGCAAAAGAAAAGATGCTCAATATCATCACTCATCAGGAAAATGAAAACTAAAACCACAATTAGATACCACAATAACCAGAATGCTACAATCTAGAATGGCTAGACTTTAAAACACAAATATTACCAGATGGTGGCAAGATTGTGGATTAGCCAGACTGTCTATACATTGCTGGTGCGAATGTGGAGTGGTACAATCACTTTGGGGAACAGTTTGGCAGTTTCCTATAAAGTTGAGCATTAACTTACTGTGTGATTCAGCAGTCCTACTTCTGGTTATTTACCTAAGAGAAATAAAAACATGTGTCCACGAAGGGCCTGAATGTAAATGTTTATAGCAGCTTTATTCATAATGATCCAAAACTGAAAACAGCCCAAATACACATCAGATAGTGAATGAATGAGCAAATTTTGGTATATTAATTCTCTGAAAAACTACCCAGCAAGAAAAGGAACCAACTACTCAACACGCAACTCCATTGGTAAATCTTTTAAAACAGAGTATGTTGAATGAAAGAAGGCAGTTAGAAAAGGCTGCATACTATTTGACTTCATATATGAAACATTCTAGAAAAGGCAGGACTAATGACTGATGATCAGTTACCAACAGCCAGAGGTAGGTTGAAGGAACTGACTTCAAAGTAGTACAGGGAATTTGGGGGTTTGATGATAATGTGGTTTGATTGTGGTCATGGTTGCATGACTGTAAACATTTGTCAAAACTCATAGACTTTTATACTTAAAATTGATTTGGCTACTCTAGGTCTTAGTTGTGACACATGGGGATCTTCAGGCATGTGGGATCTATTATTAGTTACCTGACCAGGGATTGAACCCAGGTCCCCTGCATTGGGATCATGGAGTCTTAGCCACTAGACTACCTGGAAAGTCCCAAGCTAATTTTTTTTTTTTAAGGTGATTAAAAAACGTATGTCCAATGGGTGGTATGCCAATATTCAAATTTATTTCTTTACTTTTATGGCAGGGGTGGGAGAATCAGACAAAAAATAATAGAAATTTTAAGATCTCTATTTTCAGATGACTTGTAGAAGTGAAAACTACTAAGAGGCTAAATTGTGATGATGCAAAACCAGCACTATAAACAAATAGCAAAGAAGGGTCGTTAGTTTAAAGAGCTGACAGAGTGAAGAAAAAAGTTGAGCTTTGTAAAATTTTTTAGGACACAAGAGAGCTTAGCAGATTTGTGAGCAGAGGAGACTCACTATGACAGAGAAAGTTTGAAAATGTAATCAAGTGATAATTGAGGAAGTCAAAGTGTTTTGGTATCAAGAGGTCAATTGGAGAACTATGATCCTTCGAACCTGAAAAGGAACATTTTCAGAGATAGAAGCATTAGAAAAGAAAGAAAATTAGAGTATAAAGAGGTTTAGGGTAGAGAAGAGAGAATTGAAAGAAACCTTTGCTGAATAGGTAACTGATCTTAGCAAAGAAGGAGTCATCAAAGGAGAGTGAAGAAGGCTCTGAATGACCCAAGGTCTTAATAAAAGACAGCATTTTTTTGGAACACTCAGTATAGAAAATAGAATAGTCTAATAGATATGGATACATTTATTCCAAGCATCATAAGAGTTAGGTCATAAACCTGCTTAGCATGTTGTCACTAGTGTTCCAGAGCTACTCTTAATTCAAATCAGAGCCAAAGCAAATCTAGCCTGCCATCTGTTTTAGTACAGCCTGCAAGCTAAACATGGATTTTTATATTCTTTAATTATTAGAAAAAAATCAGAAGAATATGTCATGACATATGAAATTCAAATGTTAGTGTCCATAAATAAAGTGTTATTGGAACACAGCTACAGTCATTTCCTTATGGATCATCTATGGCTTCGTTCAAGCTGCTGCTGCTGCTGCTAAGTCGCCTCAGTCGTGTCCGACTCTCTGCGACCCCATAGAGGGCAGCCCATGAGGCGCCTCTGTCCCTGGGATTCTCCAGGCAAGAATACTAGAGGGGGTTGCCATTTCCTTCTCCAATGCATGAAAGTGAAAAGTGAAAGTGAAGTCCCTCAGTCGTGCCCGACTCTTAGCGACCCCATGGACTGCAGCCTACCGGACTCCTCCATCCATGGGATTTTCCAGGCAAGAGTACTGCAGTGGGGTGCAACTGCACAAAGCCCAAGTTTTTTGCTTCTAAACCTTTACAAAAGAAATTTGCTGATTCTTCATCTAAAGCATTTATGCCAGCTTTTCAGTAGCTCCCACAAGTAGCAGTGGTCATTATCCATCTTCTCTGCAGCCATTCCCAGTTCTGAGTAGCTGCTGCTGCTGCTAAGTCACTTCAGTCGTGTCTGACTCTGTGCGACCCCAGAGACGGCAGCCCACCAGGCTCCCCTGTCCCTGGGATTCTCCAGGCAAGAACACTGGAGTGGGTTGCCATTTTCTTCTCCAGTGCATGAAAGTGAAAAGTGAAAGTGAAATCGCTCAGTCGTGTCCAACTCTTCGTTACCCCATGGACTGCAGCCTACCAGGCTTCTCTGCCCATGGGATTTTCCAGGCAAGAGTACTGGAGTGGGGTGCCATTGTTCTGAGTAGGCGGGTTACCATTTGTAGATTTCTTCATGGATATCGGCGTGCTCTTCCAATGCATCTCTTTAGCTGGGCAAATGAAAAATTATTTGACTTTGAAGACATAGTTCTGTGTCTTGACACGGATAAGATATTCACATTCTACTAACTGGAAACAAACAAAAAAACAAGTTCTATGCTTGCAAAGTTTCTGTATTTCAAGTAATTAGAATATTTTATGGTTCATGTGAAACATAGTACAACATGTAGGCCAGATTGAAAACTGCAATTTGTTGGCCAGGAAAGCATGTAAGGTCACCTATCATTTTATCCATGAGACGCCTTTTTTTGTTTGTTTTTAGAAAAAGGGTTGGCAATCTTGAGTATTTAATTTCATTCAACAAATACTTAGTGTTTTACTATACCACAACAATTTTAAGCATTTTACTGGTATGAGCTCACTTAATCCTCATAACATGGTGAAATAACTATAATTATTCACATTTTATGATTATGGAAACTGAGACACAGGTAGTAAGGAGCAGTTGTGGATCCATTGCAGTCTAGCTTTAGAATCCTTGCTTAATTTATTTATATGTAAATATTTAAAATTGCAGTTTATAAAAGAGTACTTTAGTCTCATCACATGAACCTTCAGTATCACTTGAGATACTTTTTGAATCAATTAAAATGGTTTTCCAAAACAATCATCTGCACCGCTTTCTGTATTTTTTCATTTTTGGAATCCTTAGATGGTACTGTTGCCAAATTTTCATCTTTTGCCACAGTACCCTTTCCAAAAGGTTTTTTTTTCCATTTGTTCTTTTGGTGTGTTTGTGATCTTCACCACGTGATTGATTATGTTTCATTTTTAAGATAATCTTTGAAATCTGCTTTGGTTGTAAGGCAGCATCACAGAAATAATTATCAAATGTGTTAAATGTCTTTGCCTCCATATTTATTGATTCCTTCAAGAAGACAGTTTCAGCATCAAAATTTGTGTTGATTATGGTCTTTACAAGCCAGTGTGTCCTTCCTACACAGTGTTTTACATTTCAAAGTAAAGTTACCGAGAGAAATCTCAATGGAAAGGATATTATAAAAACTCAAAGAAAAAGTGACCCTTTGCCTTCAGGATGGTTTTTGAGGGAAAGGCCTCATCTTACATTCACACCTGTACTATAGGTGTTGATGGGCAGAGAGCCAACTTTGTCCAAAGCAAGAGAAGTAACTTTTCTCTCTAGACTTCCTTCTAGAAAGAAAGGGAAAGCACTCAGTCGTGTCCGACTCTTTGTGACCCCATAGACGGAGTCAACCAGGCTCCTCCATCCATGGGATTTTCCAGGCAAGAGTACTGGAGTGGGTTGCCATTTCCTTCTCCAGAGAATCTTCCTGACCCAGGGATTGAACCCAGGTCTCCTGCATTGTAGGCAGATGCTTTACCGTCTGAGCCACCAGGGAAGCCTTCCTTCTAGGACATTCATAATACCTTTAATGACCTGAGCCTCCTTAAACTCCACACCTAAACCCAGGTTTACTCTGCCCATGAGGAACCATTGTGTGTTTGATTCTTTTCATGAACAGCCCTAGCCTGTTTTATCTTCTCTTTCAACTTTGTCTCTGCGGTCTTCCTTCTATAGTCGTGCCTATCCACACTTACCTGCCAACAGTATGTTGCTGGAGATTGAGTATGTCTTTTTGGTACATACTTACTTTCATTTGAATTTTTTTCTCTCTTGGACACGGGATGTTCTAGGAGAAGAGCCCAGAAATTTGAGGCAGATCTGGGTGCAATTTCCAGCTTTGTTACTTACTTGGGCAAGTTAACTTTTTCAAGTCTCAGTTTATCTCTGACAAGAGAGTAATCCACAACCCTGTGTTAGTTTTAGAGATGATTAAGTGAAAAAAATATGTATACATGGACAGCAAATACAAGCATAAGGCACTAAGTTATTGAGCTTCGTTCCTTTGTAGTGGTCTGTACACATGCTGACAGGAGTCATGCCAGTTCAAGTTTTCTTACAGTAAAATCCTTTAGAGTTCATCTCTGACTGATTTGTGAAGTCTATATTTATTTGGCTGTGTCAGGTCTTAGTTGTGACATGTGGGCTCTTTTTAGTTGCGGCATGCGAGCTCAATTGTGGCATATGAACTCTTAGTTGCAGTGTGTGGGGTCTAGTTCCCTGATCACGGATTGAACCCGAGCCCCCTGCATTGGGAGTGCAGAGTCTTAGGCACGGGACCACCAGGGAAGTCCCTCATCTCTGACTTTTGATCACAAGCCTCCCTCTAGCTTAATATTAGAAAGTGGAGGCTTTGGGTCTTGGTTAGAATACCAAGTAAGAAAAAAGGAAGAGGCAACAGACCCTAATAAAAGTGCAACGTTTTTCCAGCCTGGGGCTTTCCTGGTGGCTCAGACAGTAAAGAATCTGCCTGCAATATAGGAGACCTGGGTTCTATCCCTGGATTGGGAAGATCCTCTGGAGAAGGAAATGGTTACCCACTCCAGTATTCCTGCCTGGAGAATCCATGGACAGAGGAGCCTGCAGGCTATAGTCCATGGGATAACAAAGAATTGGACACAACTGAGCAACTAACACTTTCACACTTCTCCCCCAGCCTAGTGAGAAGGAGCTTAAGGAGCAGCAAACACTTCTGGGCTGGAAGGGTACAGGAAAAGTGTAGGGAGAGAGGTGGGGCTCCAGGAAATATTTAAGGAGAGAAAGCATTTCTTCATAGTACTAATGTGAGATTTTTAAATGTTTATTTTTTTTTCATTCAATTAATACGTATTTTCTTTGATTATATTAAATACTTTATTATTGCACTTTCATCCTGATGTGTTTATTAACCATAAGTAGACACTTAAATCAGAGAGGGCAATGGCACCCCACTCCAGTACTCCTGCCTGGAAAATCCCATGGACGGAGGAGCCTGGTAGGCTGTAGTCGCTGAGGGTCGGACATGACTGAGCGACTTCACTTTCACTTTTCAGTTTCATGCACTGGAGAAGGAAATGGCAACCCACTCTGGTGTTCTTGCCTGGAGAATCCCAGGGATGGGGGAGCCTGGTGGGCTGCCGTCTATGGGGTCACACAAAGTCGGACTCGACTGAAGTGACTTAGCAGCAGCAGCAGACACTTAAATAAATACCTCAGGATGCAGAGATTTTCTGAAATTTTATAAGCATTTGACAGACAGCCATAGAAAAATAAAAAGTATGATCATAGCATGATGTGTTAACTATGCTAACTGGCATGATATTTTATTGTATATCCACTTGTGTGAAAATCCTGAGGTAGTATTGTATAGGAAAACTGGTAAGCAATTATTTAGTCCATTAAGTCTAAGGAGAGAACTTCAGAGAGGAGAAAGTAGACATAACAGAGTGTTTAGTTCTTCTCATTATTGTGTTTTGTTTTTCTTCTTCATGTCTGTTTTACATGCCCTCATGATAGACATTCTTGTGGGTAGGCTAGTGAGTTGCACTTATATTTTTTAAACCTTGTGTACATTTTGCAACAATTTTAATTCATTACCGAACATAGATGTATCATGCTATATGCTATCGTATCACACAGACTCTTCTCCATTTGCATTTCTGTTTTTAAAATATTTTTTGAATGTTGTCACGTCTCCATCTACCACCTTAGTCATTAGGTAAACTACATTTTTAGAAACTTTAATGTTTCTTGTAGCTCATTCATACCTATCCTATCATTTTGGTTTTTTTCTTACCTTCACTTCCTGATATTTGTTTTTATCTTAAACTGACACCCAAACCTGGAAATACTCATCTTAATTCACTGGTTTTGTCATATTTCAGGAAAGACTGTCACTCATCAGATTAGTTTATGATACTTTTGTGTTTTCTATCCTGGCTTGGACCTACTTAGTAATTTCAGTTTTGTAACACCCAAAATGGTTAATATGAGTCTGTTTATTCAGTAAAGAGTCATTAAGAGCTTATTACATAACAGCTGATACACTAGATCCTAAGAATCCAGAGATACATTAAACTTGAATAACTAGAATAACTTGTATTTTAATTGTACAAGGCACTGTTGTATGCTTTTCACATATATTTGCTTGTTTAGTCAGCTTGAACTCAACAGTCCCAAGTCTGTCCTCAGAGTTGGAGCCATGGCATCCGAATTCTTACAGGTTCCATAGGCGATCCTGATGGTCATCTCTGGTTGGACAAGCTCACCCTTAGAATAGAAAAATGTCTTCCTAGTGATCCAGCTGTACTATCAATCTATATGATTTTGAAGACCCAGAACTCTGGTTTCTAGATTTCTATTCAGGAATTTTTCTAGAGTTCTTATGAAATTCTTTAGCCTATTTTCAAAACACTTTTATATAAGTTAAGTTGTAGATTTTGCCCGTTAATAGGAAGTTTGTCTAAATAAATGACCTTTATTTTCCATTTTGCCTTATACAGTACTTTGGGTGTTAGCTGTAATAAGTTGATTTCCATTCTTTGCCCTATATCTTGGGGGAAAATGGGGCAAAACCATGATTAGCCTACATTCTGCTACTGTTCATACCTGACACTGTTCTTCATAAAAGCTCACCCCAAAAGTGTTTTTTCTTAAGACTTTTTATTTTTAAGACATCATTTTTTTAGAGGAGTTTTAGGCTCACAACAAAATTGAGAGGAAAATACATAAAGCAAACTATATAACTATTTTTAGGTTTGACTTTTTAATGTTCTGCTTATTTTTCTTTAATGTAGCTTCACACTACATTAAAAAGTCTATATTGAAAGCAGCATGAAATAGTTTTGAGTACTCCAATGCACTGATGTAATAAATACTCTTAGTTCAGAGGATGATTGAAGTTGAATTTTAAGTGTTGTCATGTTGCCACAAAAGAGAAAACAGCTACACATTCAAATACTGTTATAAAATAGTTTACTCTAATTTTATCTCATGCATGCTTTGAGTTATTTTAAGGCAACATTCCTTTCATTATATTTGTTTCACTTAAGTACTTACTTTTATCTGCACATACCTGGTACCAATTTTTTGCCTTTATAGATGGCCAAATATTACTACATATTGTTTATTAATGACATTACATATTTTATTTGATCATGATATGATAGATGCATTGAATTACTCTTAATGCATGCTTGAAATTCTTATAAATCCATGGTACAGTTGTTAAACATACTCAGCGTTTTTAACTCAGCAAAAGAAGCTCTCTCACATTCATTGAAGAATTAGCTTGTAAGCCAAAAATGACAGATGTAGTATTACAGCTGAGACATGGACTTGTTGAAAAAATCATCTTAATGGCAGAAACATTTGGACAAATACCCAAACGCCTTTTAAATTCCTTTCTCATGTCCTGTAGTAATCATTGTTGTAATACTGATGGTTGTTTTGTGAGTTTTTAGTACCTGCTTTTTTTTTTTTTTTTTAGTTTAGAAAATTTCACACTTGAAATAACTAGAGTTACTAGAATTCTGTTTCTCTGTAACATAATATGTGTATCTTTAAACTACTCTTCTAATTTTCACTGAAAATAGTTTGGATTCAGTATCTAAGTATATATTTTAAAACTTTGTAATATTGAGAACACAAAAAATTGAAAGAGAACAGTTAGTAAAACTGCTGCTGCTGCTGCTAAGTCATTTCAGTCGTGTCCAACTCTGTGCGACCCCATAGATGGCAGCCCACCAGGCTCCACCGTCCCTGGGATTCTCCAGGCAAGAACACTGGAGTGGGTTGCCATTTCCTTCTCCAATGCATGAAAGTGAAAAGTGAAAGTGAAGTCGCTCAGACGTGTCCTACTCTTAGCGACCCCATGGACTGCAGCCTACCAGGCTCCTCCGTCCATGGGGTTTTCCAGGCAAGAACAATAGGTAGAACAATAGGTAGCAATACTGTATAAAAGTAAAATCTCTAAAATCACATTTTTCATTTTAATATCAGTGAAAAGAAAGCAATTTCAAATGTATTCATTGTTCTAAGCATGTTTTTGACCTTTAGAACTTTCACAAGGGCAACATGGTCCTATCAGTATATTTCTTTCCTTTACAAACAGCGATTCTCAATTAGAAAACAGACACTTCCCTCTGGGTCAGTATATTACAGGGTAGCGAGTTGGTATGTAATCTGAATAACACGAGATTTTGGTATACTCACCTTTCCAACCGATATATATATTGATAGAATTGAAGAGTATAACTATATATTTAAATATTAAACATGTAGTGATATGATGTTAAAGAAAAACCTGTAGATATTTGACAAATCCTCCTTTGAAAATTCACTTGTAAGTTGTGATATCAATATGTATAAATATAAATGTGTATATAAATATGCATTAATTTGAAATATATAAAGCTACATAAAATTTTGGGTTTTGTTTTGTTTGCTTTTTCAATTTATTTATTTATTTATTTTTGGTTGCACTGGAGTGTGCAAGGCACACAGGCTTCAGTAGTTGCCACACACAGGCTCCGTAGTTGCAGCTCGCAGGCTCTAGAATGTGGGCTCAGTAGCTGTGGCACATGGGCTTAGTTGCTCAATGGCATGTGGAATCTTCCCAGACCAGGATCAAACCCATGTCCCCTGCATTGGCAGGTGGATTCTTATCAACTGTACCACCAGGGAAGTCCCGTTTGCTTTTTTTTATTTTTTTAATAATTTTATTCATTTATTTATTTTTGGCTATGCTGGGTCTTTGTTGCTGCCTGGGCTTTTCTCTGCTTGCAGTGAGTAGGGGTTGCTTTTGTTGCAGTGTGTAGGCTCTCATTGCAGTGGCTTCTCTTGTTGCAGAGCACAGATTCCAGGGCTTCAGTAGTTCCAGCATGAGGCCTCAGTAGTTGTGGTTCCCAGGTTCTAGAGCACAGGCTCAGTAGTTGTGGCAAGCGAACTTAGTTGCTCCATGGCATGTGGGATCTTCCCAGACCAGGGATCAAACCTTGTCTCCGGCATTGGCAGGTGGATTCTTTAACACTGAGCAGCCAGAGAAGCCTCTGTTTGCTTTTTTAAAGTAACAAATTAGAAATTGGAGATTGGGTCTGGTATAGCAGGAGTGCTTATTTCTGGCTTCAGAGATCTTTCAAGTGTTTTCAGGCTATTAAAAAACTAAACTGATATAATGTACTTCATCCCTTATTTGGCTAATAAACACTTCAATTTTGAGAAATAAAATATATGTCAGCCATAATTATTTAAATGGAAGGTGCTTAAGTTTACATTTTTTAAATTGCTCATATGAAACATTTTTAAGTTGCCTTTAAAAATTACTTTTAATTCAAATCACATAATGTAAAAACAACTTTCTTTCCAACCTTTCACATCTCCCAGATACTGTTACCTACAATAATACCATTTTGCCAGGATGCACACTTTTCATATTCTTATGTGATTTTGGATATATCTGTAATACATGTCTAAATATGTATGTAAGTAATGAATCAAGCTTGTATTTTTTAAACAAACACAATAGAATATATGGATCTGAATGATTACATCCTCCACAAAGTAGGCACTTTTGGGGCTCATACAATGCTTTTCCCAACTGTTCAGTCATCACTCATATAGTTACTTTGTAGCACAATCCTTAGAGTAGCCTTTAATTGTAAGAGCTTTCTTCCTTCAAAGATGTATTTGTTTTTGGAAAATCACACTTAGAGTAAAACTCATTGCTTTGGGTGGGTGAATAAACTGGGCACTACTATTAGTATAAAAAATGAAGTGAGAAATTGGGGAAGGGCTAAATATCTTGACAATTGAGGAATAATTAAGAATGGAAAATTATGGCGCTGATAAAAATAACACTTAAAAAGGAGGTTTAATAGCATAGGAGGATTTTTACATTCTATTGAGGCGGGTATAGGATAGAAAATTCTATATGAAGGTGTGATTTACATGTAGAATATACATAACAAGCATGTTTATATATGATAAGATCAAAAATTGGTGAGAAATCATATTTCATACACCTGTGGGACCATTTTCAATTGATATTGCCACTTGGGAGGGCAGTTTCTCTTAAACTTTAAAATCCTTTGATTCAACAGTTCCACTTCATGACCTTTCTTAGAGAAACATTCACTCATGAACTGGAGGCATTATTTAAGATCATCTTTGAAGCACTCTGTGTAATAAAAAAAATTGGAAATAATCTAAATGGTCATAAGTTTAGTACAAAATAAAGGAATTTGGGAATTAATTAAATGATTATGTCCACATTGTGATCTGCTACATAGAAAATGGAAAGAATGAGGTAGAGACATGAAAAGATCCCCATATTCTTAAAGGAAAAATAGTTTACAGAGTGTATGTGAAATGCTGCCATTAAAAAAAAAAAAAAAAAAAGGAAATTGATATATCCTTCTGTGTACATGTATTTCTTTAAAAAAAATAATAATAAAACCTCAAAGACGATGCACAGAAAAGTGGTAATAAATAGGAGGTCTTTAATCTTTACTTGGGGCTTCCCCGGTGGCACTGGTGGTGAAGAACCCGTCTACCAATGCAAGAGACATAAAGAGATGTGGATTCAATCCCTGGATCAGGAAGATCCCTTGGAGAAGGAAATGGCAACCCACTCCAGTAATCTTGCCTGGAAAATCACATGGACAGAGGAGCCTGGCAGGCTGTAATCCATGGGGTCACAGAGAATTGGACATGACTGAAGCGACTGAGCAAGCAAATGTTTACTTCTAATATTTGAAGTCTTTCCCCTAAGACTGGATGTGATACAGAGTTAAAATCTTGCAGTTTGTGTTTTAGTTTTGTTCTTAACTGGTAAATATAATTCTTTATTTCCTTTATTCACCAGGTTAATCTGCTGTAATTTATTTTTGTTGGACTTTTTTGACTTTGCTCATGGGTATATATGTATATGTGTATATTACATTATTTTAATTATTATTTGCCTGATTTTTTAACTGCCATTAGTTTGGGGTTCATCTTTGGTTTCTCATTTTTGGATATTTGTTTTAATCTCACTTAACACCATAACAAACCATTTGTGGAATCTTCGTTCCTGACCAGAGATCAAGCCCTGAGCCTTTAGAGTGGGAGCCTGATTCCAAAACCCTAGACTACCAGAGAACTAACCCTAGGGAGTTTCCAATAGTGAGAACTCACACAATGGAGACCACCTGAATACAAGATCCAGCATCACCCAACCACTAGTAGCACCCTGTGCAGGACACCTCATCTAAACAACAAGCAAAACAAAAATACAAACCCAATCATCAGCAGACAGTATTATCACCTCACTCAGCCTTGCCCATCAGAGGAAAAACAAACAAAAAGCACAAAAATCTCACCCTGTATGAAGCTTACACAAACCACTGGACCAACCTTAGGAGGACAGAAACCAAAAGGGGAAGAAAGAATTCAACTTTGAAGCCTGGGAAAAGGAGACCTCAAACACAGTAAGTTAAAAAAATAATGAAAAGGCAGAGAAATACTACACAAATGAAGAAACAAACTAGAAACACAGAAGTCCAAATAAATGAAGAGGAAATAGGCAAACCACCTGAAAAGAATTCAGAATAATGATAGTAAAGATGATCAAAAACCTTGAAAACAAAATGGAGAAAATGCAAGAATCAATTAACAAAGATCTAGAAGAATTAAAGAATAAACATACAGAGATAAACAACACAATTACTGGAATTAAAAATACTCTAGAAGGAATCAATAGCAGAATATCTGAAGCAGAAGAATGAATCAGTGAGCTGAAAGATAAAGTGATGGAAATAGCTTATGAAGAGCAGAATAAAGTAAAAAGAATGAAAAGAACTGAAGATAGTCTCAGAGACCTCTGGGACGAAGAAGTCCAAGAAGAAGAGAAAAAGAAAGGGTATGAGAAAGTTTTTGAAGAGATTATAGTTGAAAATTTCCCCAACATGGAAAAGGAAATAGTCAAGTCCAAGAGGCATAAAGAGTCCCATGCAGGATAATCCCAAGGAGAAACACACCAAGACACACTAATCAAACTAACAGACTAAACACAAAGAAAGACTTAAGAGCAGCAAGGGAAAAGCAACAAGTAACATACATGGGAAGCCCCATATGCTTAACAGCTGATCTTTCAGCAGAAACTCTGCAGGCCAGAAGGGAATGGCAAGGTATATTTAAAGTACAGAAAGGGAAAAACCTACAACCAAGATTACTGTACCCAGCAAGGATCTCATTCAAATTTGATGGAGAAATAAAAAGCTTTTAAGACAAGCAAAAGTTAAGAGAATTCAGTACCACCAAACCAGCTTTACAACAAATGTTAAAGGGACTTATGTAGTCAAGAAATACAAGAGAAGAAAAATGATCTAGAAAATCAACCCCAAACAATTAAAATGACAATAGGAACATATATATCAGTAATTACTTTAAATGTAAATGGATAAATGCTAAAACAGAAAGATAGACTGGCTGAATGGATACAAAAACAAGACCTATATATATGCTGTCTACAAGAAACCCACTTCAGACCTCAAGACACATATAGACTGAAAGTGAGAGGATGGAAAAATATATTCCATGCAAATGGGAAGCAAAAGAAAGCTGGAATAGCAACCCTCATATCAGACAAAATAGACCTTAAAATAAAGATTACAAGCGATAAGGAAGGACAGTAGATAATCATCAAGGGATCAATTCAAGAGGAAGACATAATGATTGTAAATATCTATGCACCCAACATAGGAGCACCTCAACACATAAGACAAACACTAACAGACATAAAAGGAGAAATTGACATAACACAATAATAGTCGGAGACTAACACCCACTCACACCAATGGACAGATAATCAAAACAGAAAGTTAATAAGGAAACACAAATCTTAAATGATACATTAGATGAGATGGGTCTCATCATTATCTTCAGGACACTCCATCCAAATGCAGAAGAATGCACCTTCTTCTCAAGCGCACATGGAACATTCTCCAGAATAGACCAATTCTTGGGTCATATATCAAACCTCAGTAAATTTAAGAAAATTGAAATCGTATCAAGCATCTTCTCCGACCACAACGCCATGAGACTAGATATCAATTGCAAGAAAAAAACTGTAAGAAACACAAGCACATGAAGATTAAACAACACGTTTCTAAATAACCAACCAGTTACTGAAGAAATAAAAAAATTTTTAGAAACAAATGACAATGAAAACACAACAACTCAAAACCTATGGGATGCAGCAAAAGCAATTATAAGAGGGAAGTTTATAGCAGTACAGTCCTACCTCAAGAAACAAGAAAACATCAAATAGACAATCTAACGTTGCACCTAAAACAACTGGAAAAAGAAGAACAAAAAACCCCCAAATTAGTAGAAGGAAAGAAATCATAAAGATCCAAACAGAAATAAAGAAATGAAGGAAACAATAGTAAAGATTAATAAAACGAAAAGCTGGTTCTTTGAGAAGATAAGCAAAATTGACAAACCTTTAGCCAGATTCATCAAGAAAAAAAGAGAGAAGAATCAAATTAACAAAATTAGAAATAAAAAGGAGAGGTTACAAAAGACAATGCAGAAGTGCAGAGGAATTTAAGAGACTTTTCTGAACAGTTATATGGAAATAAAGTGGATAACCTGAAGAAATGGACAGATTCTTAGAAAAGTTCAATCTTCCAAGACTGAACCAATAAGAAATAGAAATTATGAACAACCCAATTACAAGCAGTGAAATTGAAGCTGTGATCAAAAATCTCAGAAAAAAACAAAAGCCCAGGACCAGATGACTTCACAGAAGAATTTTGTCAAACATTTAGAGAAGAGCTAATGCCTATCCTAAAACTCTTTCAAAAAATTGCAGATGAAGGAATACATCCAAACTCATTCTAATAGGTTGCCATCACCCTGATACCAAAACCAAAGACAACACAGAAAAAGAAAACTACAGGCCAATATCACTGATGAACATAAATGCAAAAATCCTTAACAAAATTTTAGCAAACAGAATTCAGGAACACATCAAAAAGCTCATACACCATGATCAAGTTAGGTTTATTCCAGAAATGCAAGGATTCTTCAATATACACAAATCAATCAATGTTATACACCATGTTAATAAATTGAAAGACAAAAACCATATGATAATCTCAGTAGATGCAGTAAAAGCCTTTGACAAAATTCAGCACCCATTTATGATGAAAACTCTTCAAAAACTGGGCATAGCCTACCTCAACATAGTAAAAGCCATATATGATAAGACTACAGCAAACATTATTCTCAATGATGAAAAACTGAAAGCATTTCCCGTAAGATCAGGAACAAGACAAGGATGTCCAGTTTCACCACTATTATTCAACATAGTTTTGGAAGTCCTAGCTATAGCAGTCAGAGAAGAAAGAATTCAGGTTGGAAAAGAAGAAGTACAGCTCTTGCTATTTGCAGATGACACAATACTGTACATAGAAACCCCTAAAGATAGTATCAAAAAATCAGTAGAGCTAATCAGTGAATTTAGCAGTGTTGCAGGATACAAAATCAATACACAGAAATCACTTGCATTTGTATATACCCACAATGAAAAATGAGAAAGAGAAATTAAGGAATCAATCCCATTCACCATTGCAGCAAAAAGAATTAAATATCTAGGAATAAACTTAACTAAGGATACAAAAGAACTGTACACAGAAAATTATAAGACACTAATGAAAGAAATCAAAGATGCCATAAATAGATGGAGAGATATTCCATGTTCCTGGGTAGGAACAATGGAGAAATGTCTGTTTAGGTTTTTTTCCCACTTTTAGATTGGGTTGTTTGTTTTTCTGGCATTTTCACAACAATATTGTGAAAATGACTATACTACCAAACACAGTATTCAGATTCAGTGCAATCCCTATCAAGTTACCAATGGCATTTTTCACAGAACTAGAACAAAAAATTTCACAATTCATATGGAAACACAAAAGGCCCGAATAGCCAAAGTAGTCTTAAGAAAGAAGAATGGAGCTGGAAGAATCAACCTTCCTGATTTCAGATTATACTACAAAGCTACAGTAATCAAGACAGTATGGTCCTGGTATAGACCAATGGAACAAGATAGAAAGCCCAGAAATAAACCCATGCACTTACAGATACCTTAATTTTGACAAAGGAGGCACAAATATACAATAGGGCAAAGACAGCCTCTTCAATAAATGGTGCTGGGAAAACTGGACAGCTACATGCAGAAGAATGAAATTAGAACACTTCCTCACAGCATACACAAAGATAAACTCAAGATGCATTAAAGACCTAAATGTAACACCAGAAACTATAGACCTCTCAGAGGACAACATAGGCAAAACACTCTGACATAAATCAAAGCAAGATCCTCTATGACCCATCTCCTAGAGTAACAGGAATAAAAACAAAAGTAAGCAAGTGGGACCTGATTAAACTTAAAAGCTTTTGCACAGCAAAGGAAACTATAAGCAAGTTGAAAAGACAACCCTTAGAATGGGAGAAATAATAGCAAATGAAATAACTGACAAAGGATTAATTTCCAAAATATACAAGCAGCTCATACAACTCAATGCCAGAAAAACAAACAACCCAATCAAAAAGTGAGAAAAATCCCTAAACAGACATTTCTCTAAAGAAGACATACAGATGGCTAACAAACATATGAAAAGATGCTCAACATCGCTCATTATTAGAGAAATGCAAATCAAAAGTACAATGAAATATCACCTCACACCAGTCAGAATGGCCATCATCAAAAAGTCTACAAACAATAAATGCTGGAGATGGCGTAGAGAAAAGGGACTGCTCTTACACTGTTGGTGGGAATGTAAATTGATACAGCCACTATGAAAGACAGTATGGAGATTCTTTTAAAAAAAACTAGGAATAAACCCACCATATGAACCAGCAATCCAACTCCTAGGCATATACCCTGAGGAAACCAAAATTGGAAAAGATACATGTATCCCATTGTTTGTTGCAGCACTCTTTACAATAGCTAGAACATGGAAGCAACCTAGATGTCCATTGGCAGATGTATGGGTAACGAAGTAGTGGTACATATACACAATGGAATATTACTCAGCCATAAAAAGGAACACATTTGTGTCAGTTCTGATGAGGTGGATAAACCTAGAGCCATACAGAGTGACATGAGTTAGAAAGATAAATATCGTATTCTAACACAAAAATACGGAATCTGGATGAATGGTACTGAAGAACTCATTTACAGGGCAGCCATGGAGAAACAGACATAGAGAATAGACTTATGAGCATGGGGAGATTGGAGGAGAGGGTGAGACGTATGCAAAGAGTCACATGGAAACTTATATTACCATATGTAAAATAGATAGCCAATGGGAATTTGCTGTATGGATCAGGAAACTCAAACAGGGGCTCTGTATCAACCTAGAGGGGTGGAATGGGGAGGGAGATGGGACGGAGTTTCAAAAGGGAGGGGATATATGTATACCTATGGCTGATTCCAGAGAAGGCAATGGCACCCCATTCCAGTACTCTTGCCTGGAAAATCCCATGGACGGAAGAGCCTGGTAGGCTGCAGTCCATGGGGTCGCGAAGAGTCAGACACGACAAAGCGACTTCACTTTCACTTTTCACTTTCATGCATTGGAGAAGGAAATGGCAACCCACTCCAGTGTTCTTGCCTGGAGAATCCCAGGGACGGGGGAGCCTGGTGGGCTGCCGTCTTTGGGGTCGCACAGAGTCGAACACGACTGAAGTGACTTAGCAGATGGCTGATTCATGTTGAGGTTTGACAGCAAACAACAAAATTCTATAAAGCAATTATCCTTCAATAAAAAAAAAAATTAAAAAATTAAAACCTTGAAAATATTTACTTGTGCAGAGAAGAAAGATCTATATGGAAATATAAACAGTAGTTATCATCATAAGCTTATGATTGACATTTTTTTCTGTTTTCCATATTTGCTAAAATTCTATGATAAATCTATTATTTGTATAATCAACACAAAAATTGTAAAGCCATTTTGAATAAGTGGTAAGAAGACATTTCTCATGTGGCTTATAGATTACCTCAGAATAAAAGTAAATCCAAAGTATTACTTAAACAGTGATCAAATTGTTCGTTTACATAAGTGTCTGTTCCCAGCCCTGTGAAGTAGTAGCACTTATCCTGATGTCACTGGTGCATTTGTTAAAAATTTAATTCTCTTTGTTTTATTTACAATTTGTATAGTGAGACTATCTAGGAAATCCATTAGTATGCTTTGAGTCGGTAATTTTAACTACTGGTTTAAGATACCAAGTTTCAAACCATTGTGAAGGACTTCATATGTTTGACATTGTATCTCTTCTTTAAAAAGAAAAACTCTTTATTCTTTTAAAGTCTTGAATATGATGCATGGCCAGTATATATATTTTTTATTAATCACTTACTTTAGTTCTGAAATACAGGTGTTGGTAAACTCGGATACACATGCCTTTGATCAAATACCACCTTCTCTGTGCAACCCCTTTAAAATAACACCATCGCTGACATCTCCATATTTCCCTTACTCTATCATTATAATTTATTATCATATCACTTTACATTTGTTTGCCTTCCTCACATCATTATAATGTGAGTTCCTTAGAGTAGTAGTGCAATTTGTGCTTCTCTGGTGTCCTAATAGAACCTGGCACACTTAGATACACAATAAGTATTTTTAAATGAATTAGATGTTGTGGAATGAAATATTCTGGTTGGGACTTCCCTGGTGGTCCAGTGGTTAAAACTCCATGCTTCCATTGCAGGGGCATAGGTTCAATCCCTGGTCAGGGAACTAAGATCCTGCATGCCATGTGGCCTGCCCACACCTACACACACACTCACACACACACAAAAGGAAATATTCTGGTTAACAGAAAGTTATTTGAAAGAGAAAATAAAAAGCTTACTCCATACTCATGTTTTAAGTATGTAATTGATATAATACTACATATTTAAATGCATATCCTTGGAAGGACTGATGCTGAAGCTCCAATACTTTGCTCACCTGATATGAAGAGCCAACTAATTGGAAAAGACCCTGATGCTGGGAAAGATTGAGAGCAGGAGGAGAAGGGGGCATCAGAGGACAAGATGGTTGGATGGCATCAGTGACTCAGTGGGCATGAGTTTGCACAGACTCTGGGAGATAGTGAAGCACAGCAAGCTTGGCATGCTGCAGTCCACAGGGTGACAAAGAGTCAGACAATACTTAGTGACTGAACACCAACAACAAATAATACTACTTAATACAAGATTAGATACAGATATATAAATATAGATATACAGATATATACTATTGAGAGCAAGAAAACCTTTAGGGATAATTGAAAAATCAGTGGTTTAGTATCTTTAACCTAAGATAATTAGCTTTTTCTCAGTTCATAGAAGCAGAAAATCCAAACGAACAGGTTTGTGTGTGTGTGTTTTTCCTCAATTCTTAATTAGCAGAATGATTCGGAAGGTTTGGTTAACTGTCAGTGACTCATCCAGAGCATTTTCAGCATGTGGTTCAGGGCTAGTAATACAAGTAGAACAGGTCTAGAAGCACAACCAAAATTTTCTCTAAACAGAATGAAAATGAGTTTTATCCCCATAGCAGGCACAGAAAGTAAAGGTACAGATTAGTTAATCAGCTCAACCAAAATGTTAATCAGCTCAACCAAAATGAATACTTCAAAGGAAACTGAACAGAGTAAGAAGGAGGGGCCTGAAACACCAGAGTAAAATGAGATTGATGTCCCACCCATGTAAACAAAATTGATTCTCAGTTATCAGAGATGACAGCTTCTGTCCCTGTCTAATCCAGTTTCCCACAGTGTAATCCCTATCTGAAGTTTCAGGCCCATCTCTGTTTCTGAGCACTTTTCTTTTTTGGTTTTATTTTTGTTTTTTTCACACGTAGAAAGTTCATCAGCAGTCTGTGCTCCATTTGCTTGTGGAGTTTAGAATTAATTTCTCCTCCCCACACAGAGGATTTAGTGGTTCAACCATGACTTCCTGCTCCCATATATTCTTTTTTTCTTTTTTTTTTAATTTTTTTTATTTTTAAACTTTACATAATTGTATTAGTTTTGCCAAATATCAAAATGAATCCGCCACATGTATACATGTGTTCCCCACCCTGAACCCTCCTCCCTCCTCCCTCCCCATACCATCCCTCTGGGTCGTCCCAGTGCACTAGCCCCAAGCATCCAGTATCCTGCATCGAACCTGGACTGGCAACTCGTTTCATACATGATATTTTACATGTTTCAATGCCATTCTCCCAAATCTTCCCACCCTCTCCCTCTCCCACAGAGTCCATAAGACTGTTCTATACATCAGTGTCTCTTTTGCTGTCTCGTACACAGGGTTGTTGTTACCATCTTTCTAAATTCCATATATATGCGTTAGTATACTGTATTGGTGTTTTTCTTTCTGGCTCACTTCACTCTGTATAATAGGCTCCAGTTTCATCCACCTCATTAGAACTGATTCGAATGTATTCTTTTTAATGGCTGAGTAATACTTCATTGTGTGTATGTACCATAGCTTTCTTATCCATTCATCTGCTGATGAACATCTAGGTTGCTTCCATGTCCTGGCTATTATAAACAGTGCTGCGATGATCCCATATATTCTTATAAACCCCACCAGTATTTTCTCTGTATTGACCCAGAGTTCCTCTCAAAACTTGATCTAACTGATGCCCAGCTACTAAAAATCCCTCCCTGAACACTTGCCTATAACTGGAAATCCTATGACTTTGCTTAGCTTCTTTTACCAGTCTTCCTTATATGTGCCTTGCCTCAGCTGCTTCACTGCCTTACTTCTAAATTGGACCAGCTCTCAGGATTTCCTAATGGAAGGACCACCCATCGGTCCTGGTAACTACAGGAACCTTACCACTGGATATGTGAGATATTAGTTCCCTGACCAGGGATCAAACCGATGCCCCCGCATTGGAAGCATGAAGTCTTAACCACTGACTGCCAGAGAAGTCCCACATCCACTTTTAATATTTGGGAAGCCATGAACATTATGTGGATAAAAATTCAAAGATCAGCTGCTGTTACTCATTGGAGTAAAAACTAGATTAATAATTATAGCAGTCTTTGACTTTCTTGGGCCTCCCTGGTGGCTCAGACGGTAAAGAATCTGCCTGCCATGTGGAAGACTGGGTTTGATCCCTGGATCAGGAAAATCCCCTGGAGAAGGGAACGGCTACCCACTCCAGTATTCTTGCCTGGAGAATTCCATGGACAGAGAGCAGAGTTGGACACGACCGAGTGACTAACATTTTCACTTTTGACCTTCTTACCCATGATAACCTTGTTGATAGAGATGGGAGTAAACATACATTGCTTGGCTTAATACATCAGAGTATAATGAGCAAACTTTCACCATAGTATATATGTAAAGACTGCTGATGTAAATATTGTTATGCAGATCTGTTAGTATTATATCTAGTGCTTTTGTTCAAATGAGCTCTCCTGTTTCTGAGAACAGAATTCTATGTTGATGTCTCTCCTGCAGTTATTTCTCAGCATTGCAGAATATGCAATGCTGCTTGAAGTTTATTCACTGTAGCTGAGAGCATTTCTTATGGGTTAACTCTGTTGTTTCCTAATTGCTCATTTTCACCTTTTCACAGGTGAAATTCTCCTTGTTTGTCCAGCTTAAAGTCTGTTGCAGTGACTATTCCTTAAGAGCAAACTGTTCATTCTAGGTCTTTATAGTACTATTTTTAAAGTAGTGTGTGATTTATGAGTAAGTCTTATGCAAACTAAAAACCCAGCTAATGTAAAGACTCATCTAGTCAAACCAGGGACCTGGGATGACTGTAGCTGGAGATGCTGATAAACTTTGTAAGAAATGTGACCTCTTAAGGTTACTATGCTGAATTAGAATGTCAAACATAAACTTGCGAACATATGAATAATATTGCCTTCATTCAAGTAAAAGTTTCACATTAAGAGGAGAAGATGAGACATCTGAGTCAACAGCATAAAATGTGACAGGTTATATTAGCAAAACAAGTAGGAGGAAGTTAGCTGAATTGTCAGCCTGTACCCTGGTTGCCATCTCTTCCTCACACTGAAACTGCCTTTGCAGCGCTGATGTTTCTAAAGCGTTTTCACAGTTCAACTGAAGTTAAAATAATAACTATTATTACAAAGGCATAATGATTTGAGCCAGATTTTCCTTTACTGTGTAAACAACATGAGAATAGATGAGTCCTTTAGAATTAGCATTTGGTTCATGTAAGTGTCATTTTATTAAACTTAACATCCTCAAATTTTTACTTAACTGTGTAGTAAAATGGGAAGATTAATAGTGCTAAAAGAAACTTTGAAATGCCACATAATGAATAAGAAGAGCAGGTGTAATCTAAAAGCTAAGTCTTTCATTTCCTGTTTGAAGTTGGCCTCAGAATTACTCACAGTGTCCTGGATTGTAAAAAGGCAAACTGTGCATTTTAATTTTTTCAGAACAAACTCTTTTAAAGATAAATATCACATTCCAAATGACTTAGTATTTATTTCAATAATAAGGTCTAGTGTGCCCCATAGTTTAACATACAAATAGGTATGGATTTCATATGTTTTATACATTTATATTTTATAAGACAATTTACCCCAGGGAATTCAGGGCATTTTCATGTCAGTAAATTGTTTAATTAATATTTTTGACTAAAGTAATTGTTTTACTGCTTCATATCCATGATGATGGCTATAATCCAAGAGACAATGATAAGTTTTGATTAGAATATGGAGGATTTACCACCCTCGTAATTGCTGGTGAGAATGTGCAACCACACTGAAAAGCAGTTTGGCAGCTCTTCAAAAAGCTTAAAACCTGAGTGACCACATGACCTAGCTATTCTTTTATATATACATAATTAATGCCTGGACTTCCCAAAAAGTTAAACACACAAGCTGACAGTCACCTTAAAGCCTTGGTGTGTATTAAGTGATGTGTACCAATAGACCTGAATGGAGCTTCCACCACTCTGAATGTGACATACTTGTAAATAAAGAAAGATTCAAGAGTACCAAGAGTGAAGTAACCTGTAGCAAGAATCTAATGCCTGTCTTCTCTGATTATATTTTAAATGTTGTTGTCACAAAAGTGAAGCGACCTCCTTTAAAACACATTTGAAAGTTTATCTGACTTCAGAAATATCAGCTAAGGTTCTTATGTAATAGTGGAAAGATCATTACTGTGGAGTCAAACATAGCTGGATTTGAGACCCCCTCTGAAATCTACCAGGAACTTCTTCCTCTTGAAGAAATGAATTAATCTCTGAATCTCTGGTTTCTCATCTGCAAAATACCTAATGGAGTTGTGGGATTAAATGAGATGCCATGGATGAAACAGACTATACTCTCTGTTTCTCTGGCCTGCATGTCCTCTTGTTTCTACTTCTAGAGCACTTCCACCTTGGACTTCTTCCTGCTGTGTACTCAAACACACATCTACACAAACTGAGTTAATTCTTCTTCCTGTATGTACACATCAAACCTAGGGTTTACCTTATTGAAGCGCTTATCTTGTTCTATTGAATTTTCATATTTATTTGCATCTCTTCCCCAGAAAACTAAGTTCTTTTTTTTTTTTTTTTTTTTGGCACAGCACGCAGCTTGTGGGATCTCAGTTCCCCAGCCAGGGTCTCAGTTCCTGGACCAGGGACTGAAGACCGGCCCTGGCAATGAAAATGCCAAATCCTAACCACTAGACCATGAGGGAACTCCCCCAAAATAAGTTCTTTAAAGGGGGGAAAAAATTGTCTTCCACTGTATACATATTTGCCTGGCATGGTGACTAGCTCAATAAATATTTGAAAAAATCGAATTTTAGGAACATCTAGCATTATACCGGGTTCATAATAACTCCCTGAAAAAGCATACTATGTCTTTGTTTTGCTTTCTGTTAGAACACAGTCAACTTGAAGCATTTTCAGATCTACAATATGCAGTGATTTATATCTTAAATGGAAATGTTTTTATTACTAGTTATACCTATGGAATGAAGAGAATGTTTCTTATCTGTGTTGTAATAGACTGCTTATTGTTATATATTTACCTTTGTAATTTGTACATTATGTTTTCTTATACAAATCAAATATATATTTACTAGCTTAAAAATTTATTTTATATATGTCTCAGGAATTGCAAGTTAATGCATATATTTCATGCCATTCTTCTCTATTTAATATTGTTTAAACTTAGAATGAAATAGCAAGGTTGGAAACAATGCTATAGATTTAAGAAAGCCTATGAAATATATGGAAATTAAGTCATTTTAAGTAATAACTGAACCTTGTTCTTACCATTTTTATTTTAAATGTCTTATCTTGCAAAATAATAATAATAGGTAATAACTATTTTGGAATGGGAAGAATGAAAATAAAGGGTGCAGTAGAGGAAGTTTAATCGACATGTTTTGTTTCCCCGGACTTAGCATATTTCCATACACATGACCATCTAAATTATTTACAAAAGCTTTGCTGAATAAATAAAAGTTATTAACTGAATAGTAATATAGGGATATTAAACAGGCAGAAGTACTGCTTATGTTTCTATAAATTGAGATGTCTTTATTGTTTCATAATTGTTTTCTTTTTTCAGGTACAGAGAACTACAACTTAGTGCAGAAAGCAAAGTAACAGAATTTCTCCATCAAAGTAAAATAAAATCTTTTGAAAGTGAGCGTGCTCAACTTCTACAAGAGGAGACTGCAAGAAATCTCACACAGTGTCAGTTGGAATGTGAAAAATACCAGAAAAAATTAGAGGTACATATACAAGCTTTTGTTTTAAAATTAGCACAGAATGTAAGCTCTGTAAGCATAAGGTCTACATTATATTCAGCTTTTTAAAAAAATGATTTTCTTTTTCATTTAATTTTGGTTGTGCTTGGTCTCTGTTGCTGCACACTGGCTTTCTTCTAGTTGGGGCGAACTGAGGCCATTGTCCCGCGTTGGGCTCAGTAGTTCTGGCGCACAGTTGCCCCACAGCATGTGGAATCTTCCTGGACCAGGGATTGAACCCGTGTCCCCTCCATTGGCAGGCAGATTGTTAACCACTAGACCGCCACGGAAGTCCATATATCATATTGAGCTTTATAAATAATATTTGTGTTATGTATGAGAAGGAGCTGTGTCTTTAATTTTTAAAGATCTCTTATCAAGAGAATGTATCTTCCTCTTAGATAAAAAGGTGGAAAGAAGTAATGGACAGCCTCTAAGAAAAGAAATGCAAATTGCCATAGGTCTGTTTGTTGTTTTTAAAGTGTTGGCAGAAGTCCCCTTAAATGGGAAATCTCATTCAAGTAGAAAATGGACCATCCCTTCTAGAGAATGATACAGTTATTTGTGTTAAAGTCCTTAAAAAATTGATCAAGTAATTTTAGTTAAAGGAACAATGAGGTGCTTGTTGAGAACAAGTAAGGTTTTATGTTTTTTGTGTATATCACAGCATTATTTATTATCATAAAAACTGGAAGTGTCTTAAATGTCCCAACAATAGATAATTAAACAGTTTTTGATTAATGTGTTAAAATTATAAATTTTGCTGTATTCATACATTGTATGATTATGTGCAATCATGTTCTTCAATATTTTAGAATCAAGGAAATGCTTCTTTAAATGCTGAATGAAAGACACAATAATATCATTAGGATGATTAATTAATGATGTAAGTATTCATTACAATAAACTTCCAGAGACTACATTTTAGAAAAGTACTCTGATAAGTAAAATTAAGATTAACAAAACAAAAGGAACTCTCCTGGTCATCCAGTGGTTAAGAATCCACCTCAGAGTTCAAGGGGGACATGTGTTAGATCCCTGGTTGGAGAACTAAGGTACCACATACCACGGAGCAACTAAGCCCACACACGCAGCTATCTGGTCCTTGCGCACTGGAGCCCATGCGCCACAACTAGAGAGTCCGTGCCCCACGGTGAAAGACCTGCGTGGTGCAACAAAGATCCAGGGCAACCAAAATAAATATTTGTTTAAAAAAACAAAAATAACAAAATAAAGAGTCTTACAGAAAATAAAGCCTTAGGGAAAGACATAAAGACAGTGTTAATTAAATAGCACATATTTAAAGAAACATGAGTAAAAATTGTAGATGATACCTACTTCTAAATAAACCAGTGTTCTGCATTTAAAACTTTTTTAGGTACCTTCTTTGGGAAACTGCTGCAGTCACAATCTGCTACAGGCGACTCTCCCACACATTTTAGATTAGATTAGCTCTGCTTTGGTATTTGTCATCTGCAAATTTTTTATGGTTTAAGTTTTGTAATTCCTAGCAATTTCTTTTTCTTTCCACATCAGATGGCTGTGCTTACGGATGTGTTTGGGAGGAGTGAGGGGTTATATTTAGGAAAGTAGAAAGCCACTTGCCCTCTCTGTGTACTGAAACAAACATTTCATTAACCAATACTTTACAACACACCGTGCTGGTGTTTTAACCATTCTATTTTATTGCTTTTAGCTGGTTGTAGTCAAAACTGATTTCATAACCTCCTAAAGGTTGCAACTTGCAATATGAAAACCAGTTTTCCATAGAGCTACCCACTTAGTCTGTGGATGCAGGTGACTAGTAATTATTGAGCTCTCCTGTGTAGAGGCCTTACATGGAGAAACACCTTTGTGAAAAATACTATGATTGTAAAAACTTGGGTTGATAAAACTGAGGCGTTAGGGGAATTTCTTTACAGTTTCTCCTCTGTTAAACTAGGATCTTTGAGGGACTATTTACTTACTATTTTCATCAGTGCCTAACACAGCACCTCACTCATAGTGGATGCTCAATAAATATTTAATGAGTGAATGAATGGTTTGATGCTGTGCTATGCTTAGTCAATCAGTCATTTCTGACTCCTTGCGACCACATGGGCTGTAGCCCATCAGGGTCCTCTGTCAATGGGGATTCTCCAGGCAAGAATACTAGAGTGGATTGCCATGCCCTCAGGGGACCTTCCCAACCCAGGGATCGAACCCAGGTCTCCCACATTGCAGGTGGATTCTTTACCATCTGAGCCACCAGGAAAGCCCAAGAATACTAGAGTGAGTAGCCTATATCTTCTCTGGGGGTCTTCCCAACCCAAGAATTGAACTGCATCTCCTGCATTGTAGGCAGATTCTTTACCAGTTGAGCTACCAGGCAAGCCCCATTTATAATGAATTTAACGGCAACCCACTCCAGTACTCTTGCCTGGAAAATCCCATGGACGGAGGAGCCCGGTAGGCTGCAGTCCATGGGGTTGCTAAGAGTCGGACACGACTGAGCGACTTCACTTTCACTTTTCACTTTCACGCACTGGAGAAGGAAATGGCAACCCACTCCAGTGTTCTTGCCTGGAGAATCCCAGGGACGGGGGAGCCTGGTGGGCTGCCGTCTCTGGGGTCGCACAGAGTCGGACACGACTGAAGCGACTTAGCAGCAGCAGCAGCAGCAGAGACAAATAATGTTGTGAAGGGTAAATATTACTATAATTATGTACTTTTTGATGGCTTTTACCCAATATTCTCATTGATTTATGCCTTAGGGACAGTCTGTTTTATTTTTTCCTTAATTATCAGTTTCCAAAAGCTTTCAAAAAACTGGCTTTAGAACTTTCTTGGTGGTTCAAGTGGTTAAGAATCCACCTGCCAGTGCAGAGAACACAAGTCCACTCCCTGGTTCAGGAAGATCCCACATTCTGTGGGGTAGCTAAGCCCATTCCACAGCTACTGAGCCCACGTGCACCTAGAGCCTGTGCTCTGCAACAAAAGAAACCACCGCCATAAGAAGCCCACACACAACAACTAGAGTGTAGCCCCCACTCACAACTAGAGAAAGCCCTCATGTAGCAACAAGACCCAGCACAGCCGAAAGTAAATAAATGGCAAAATTTACTTGAAAAAACAAAAAAACACTGACTATATTTTTGTCTCTTTTTAGAGCAATTATTGACCTATAATTTTGTGTTTTCATTCATTTTATGTATGTTATCTATATAATTTTATATAACTGTGTATTATCATCCTGTTATTTAAAGGAAGGAAATATCCACTGTGAGAGCTTGATATTTAATGAATTCTTAAAAGCAGTTGACCTATTTTTTGCATTCATGATTAAACTCACATGTTCATAGACTGGTTTTTCCCTAAAGAATCTTTAATGTAATAGCCTTCCATAGGTCCAATAATCATGTTCTTCAGTGGCTTTCAGAAACTGTAATAAATTTATTCACATCAGCCACTCAGACAAATCCATGATAAAAGAGAATTTGCTACCGTGGTGTACCAGAGGTATTGAAAGGTACCCCAAGTCAAAAGTTTCTGGCCCTCTCTTCTTTCTCTCATGAACAAGAATTTTAAATTGTATCTCTCAATTTAATACTACCTTTCAGTCTCTTCTTAAAATAGTATTTTATGAAATATGTAGTCTCCAGCATTTTAGTTCTTTGTCTCTTCATATATCCATTTCTGCAGTTTTTCTTTCGTAGTTTTGTTGGGAAAGTGAGGTATAGATGAAAGGTTCTCAGCCCTGCTGTGAGAACCACCGTTTAACACTGTCCTTACTGAGCCTCTCTACTGACAAAGGCATTAATGTGTCAACGGCAACCAGATTCTTAATGAATTACATCCCAACTTAGTGAACTCTCTAAAATCCCCAGATTGTTTCACTGTGCAGTGATTTTGTTATAATAAATTCTCTAGAAAGCATTTCCAACCAGCAAGAATTAATGCTACAGCAGGAATTTTCTTTTTCTGATCCAATCAAGGACACTAGAAATCATCCTACAAATATAACTCCCGTGTTACTCTTTCTCCATCTTCCAAAGGAATGTATTTAGAGGGTAGGGGGTGATTATTAGTTTATTTGGAGTTGGGAGAGAGTTTTGATGGAAATAATTTAAGAAAATGAGATGAAATAGATTAAATTAAATCAAAATTCCTGCTTGTTAAAAGCTGTAAATAGATCTTCTATATCTTCTTTCTCCCTATTGCAGGAAGCAGTCACATACATTTGTTAAGGTAAACTTTATGTCACTAGAGAAAATAACTTTTCTTCAAAATTGCTTAATAATAGAGAATTCAGGGTAATTAAAGCAGTACATCTGGAGAAGGAAATGGCAACCCACTCCAGTATTCTTGCCTGGAGAGTCCCAGGGACGGAGGAGCCTGGTAGGGTGCTGTCTATGGGGTCACACAGAGTCGGCCACGACTGAAGCGACTTAGCAGCAGCAGCAGCAAAGCAGTACATCTCATCTTTATGAGCCATTTAATACAGAGTACTCATACTTGTATTTCCTGCAGTGGTAATAGTATTTTTCAGCACTTTTACTATATTCTAGTCACTCTGCTAAACACTGTGACTTTATCCTCTCATTTAATGCTTCCAGCAACACACAGGTAGGCCTAGAAAGAATAATTACCTACGATCACAATGAGTAAGTGTCAAAGCCAGGATTGAAATCCAAATCTTTCTGGCTTCAAACCATATTCTTACCATAATATTCAACTGCTTCTCAGGAAATACTATATTCCTTATGCTGTGTTAAGAAGTAAGTATAATACCACCCCATAATTTAGTCTGTACTAGTAAGTGAACTTTCTAGATAGTTGCAATTTAATGTAAGCATTAAAGCATTCCTTTGTCACTAGAAATGTCTCCTTCTTGGTGAATTTATTATTGTCACCCTAATGATTTCTTCAGTAAGTTACCATAGGAAAACATAGGCTTTTTTCTTCTTAAATATTTTCTACTTAAAATATCTCCAATTTCCATGTCTTTTATATGTCTTTTTAATAAATTTTTTATCCTTTCTTTCTATACAAAGGCATTTTCTGGTACTGTTCCAAGTAGCACTTCACATTTACATTTTGATTTGCTGCTTTGAATTTATGATTGTTCAGCAAACCAAAAATCTTAACTAAAACCATGGTCTGGGTAAATGAAACAGTCTGTGGTAGAAAACTGAAGGACTCATTATGAGTATGTAATTTTTACACACAGCTTTGCAAGTCTTTCTCAAATATCTGTGATCACTAGATAAATAATCTCCACCTAGGTGAGGAGTATAGCATTATTGCATTTTTTGAATTCTAACAAGCAAATGCCAATGTTACTCCTACAACTATTGCTAAGTTTTACATTTTTTTCAATTTATATAAAAAGGTGCTTCATAATTTTCCGTTCAAAACAAATTATTTTCCTTAGGAACGAATGTATTTTACCTCTTCAGTCATCTTCATTGAGCTTTCTCTTCATATCTAAATCATTAAAAAATATTTTTTGCTTCATGTTTTCATCTTAACTGCCAACCTATTTAATTCTGCCTTTGCCATTTTTTTTTTCCACTCCTAGGTTTTAACTAAAGAATTTTATAGTCTCCAAGCCTCTTCTGAAAAACGCATTACTGAACTTCAAGCACAGAACTCTGAACATAAGGCAAGGCTAGACACTTATGAGAAACTGGAAAAAGAGCTTGATGAAATAATAATGCAAACTGCAGAAAGTAAGTCTCCCCCAACACACACACCCCCAACACACACACAGCTTTTTCTTCTGACAGCACAAGGAACCTGATACAGTTTCTACAACTGCTTTTCTATATTTCTTTAAAATATTACTTGTGACTTTCTTTGAGAGAATACTTTGTATTTTTAAATTTAGTTAACCTTAATTCTAGTAGTTTGAGAGCAAAAAATACATATTTGTCTAACTATGATAGATTTTATCTTTTCATTTATTTATTTGTTTTACTATTTCATTTCACTCATTCAGCAATAAAGTGATTACATATGCCAGGATCTGGGGTGTAGAGTTCATGCAATAATTCTTGCTTATAGGTATTCCTAGTCTATTCTGCTGGGAGAGACAAACATGTCAACAGATAATTAAAGTGCTGTTAGCAAATCTTGGTAAGATCTTGGTAAGTACAGAAGAGATCGTGAGTTAATTCCTTGTTGGAGGTGAGGAATCCCAAAGAGGGGAGATAACATTTGAATGAGTCTTGAAGGACAGATAGAAATTCATTGCACACCCTGTGTTACAGACTTTGACCTTTAATTTCTACTTCTTTATTCCCCTCTTATTTGCCATCTTCCTGTGTTGTCCTTGACTCCAAGAGAATATTTCAAATTAACATTTCACCATCGCCTGAAATGTTTGCTCCAGTACATTATTTCTATTCAAAAGTCAGAAACGATAGTGTCATTCTTATAAAAGTGGGTTTAATCTTCAGCTGCAGTTGAGATTGACTCTATCTGGGGTAACTTTTCTTATGAAGACTGTATTATGTTGGTAGCCCAATTTAAAAAAAACTTGTTTTCATTTCTGTCATTGCCTTTTTTTAATTTCCAAGGTCAGTGATAACTGCAGTAGTTTCCAAATGTATCCTGTTTCTTCATGGCATCTGAGTAAGCTCTATAAAATATAGATTTGACCATACCATATACCTGCTTTAATGCCCCATAAACATAAATCAGCCTAAGGTCAAATTCCTCAGCATGTCTTTTTATGATTAGACTCATTTATCTTTGTACTTTTTCATGCCTTGCTATTCTTATCATATCACTTTGTTTTGAAAGCTCTATACTCTTTTTTATCTCTGTAACTTTGCAGATGTCCCTCTGTTTAAATAAATTAGTAATAAAAGAAAACTTCCTCAATCTGATAAGAGATACCTATAAAAAATATATAGCTAATATAACTAATGATGAAATATCAATTGCTTTCCCTTTAAGGCAGAGAGCCAGGCAAGGATTTCTAGAAGGATTGCGTTCTAGAACCAGGCAAGAAGTTTTCATAACTTCTATCAAACATATTTGAGCTCCTAGCCAGTGTACTAATGGAGGATAGGAAAAAATTTTACGAAGATCAGAAAAGAAGAGAAAGACTATATTTTCAGATTACAAAGCGATCACTGACACTGATAAGTAAATTTAACAGGCTATGATAATTACATGAAAATATACTAGAAGCAAACAATTGGAAATTGAAATTTAAAAAGCAATTTCCTTTACAATAGTATCAAAAAACACAAAATATATAGGAATAAATTTAACAGTACAAAATACAAATCATTGCTAGGAAAAATTAAAGAAGACTCTCTAAAATATCCAAAGATAGAATCATGAATTCTATTAATTCAGTGTTGTTCCAATCACAGTTCCTTTTTTAACATTTTAGTATTCCATTTATGTGAAAATTCAAAGTCTACTTTTAATAATAGCATGACACACCTACCAGAATGCCTGAAATTAGCAAGACTGACGATTCTCAATGTTTGTGAGGAAGACTTTCTTACAAAACCAAACAACCTATCCAGTTATCCAGCAATTTCATTCTTAGTTACTTTCCCAAAGAAAAAGAGCATATGCACACTAGAACAACCCAAATAATGTGAGCGGGTCGGGGGGAGGAACACAATTGGAAGACGTACACAGACTGACTTCAAGACAATATAAAGCTGTTGTGTCAAGCTACTATACTACTGGCGTAAAGATACAGCAACAAAATAAAATAGAGAACTAAGAAATAGACCCACACTTGTCTGATTAATAATAAAGACAGCAAACCATTCAACTGGAGAAAGGAAAGTTCCATACATGGTGCTTAAAAAATTGGACATATTTTTGAAAGTGAACCTCAACCTTATTTCATACCATACACTAATACTAACTTAAGATGAAACTTGCAAGTAATAAGTAAAACTATAAATCTTTAGTGGAAAACATGATTGTTTTTGCAACTTGATGCAGCTCAAAATTTCCTAGATAGGTTCTTGAAAGGTACTATAATAAAATAAAGCTTTACTAAGTTGATTTCATCAATCTTAAAAACCTCTGCTCTTTTAGAAGACATTTTTTTAAAACGAACTAACTTGCAAAGTAGGAGAAGTAATCATAGTCTTATATCTGACAAAGCAGTGGTATCCATATTAAGAAAATGACTCAGAGAAAATATTCACAAAAGTCTTGACATAAGATTATCCAGATGGGCCTATCTCAAGGGTCCTTGTACGAAGCTTATGTGATGATGAAAACAGAAGTTAGAGAGAGGATTTGAAGATCCATAGAAAATGTTAAGAAAGTCATAAGAAAAAATATATTTACAGTACTTCACTGTATCTATTAATACTGTAGGTTTACATCATCTTCCCATGCGGTGCTAGCAGTAAAGAACCTACCTGCCAATGCAGTGAGACATAAGAGACACGGGTTCGATTCCTGTGTTAGGAAGATCCCCTGGAGAAGGGAATGGTAACCTACTCCAGTATTCTTGCCTGAAGAATTCCGTGAACAAAGGAGCCTGGCAGGCTACAGTTGGGGGTGTCGCAAAGAGTTGGACACAACTGAAGCAACCTAGCATGCATGCACCTACATCAATATTGTTTTAAATGATACAAACCACTGTAGATGTTATATGTATTGCTAATACTAGATATCCAGGGCTTCCCTGGTGGCTCAGAGGTTAAAGCGTCTGCCTGGAATGAGGGAGACCCAGGTTCGATCCCTGGGTTGGGAAGATCCCCTGGAGAAGGAAATGGCAACCCACTCCAGTACTCTTGCCTGGAGAATCCCATGGAGGGAGGAGCCTGGTAGGCTACAGTCCATGGGGTCGCAAAGAGTCGGACACAACTGAGCGATTTCACTTCACTTCACTTCAATACTAGATATCCAAAATGAAAAGATAGATGGACCTAGAGGTTATCATACTAAGTGAAGTAAGTCAGAAAGAGAAAGACAAATATCATAATAATATCATTTATGTGTAGACTCTAAAGAATGGCACAAATGAACTTAGTTACAAAACAGAAATAAACTCACAGACATAGCAAACAAACTTATGGTTACCAAAGGGGAAGAAGGCGGTAGGAGAAAATTAATTAGAGGAGTTTGGGATTAGGAAATACAAACTAGTATATGAAAAGTAGATAAACAAAATAGATAAACCTACTTTCTAGCACAGGCAACTGTATTTGTACCAATAAACCATAATGGAAAAGAATATGAAAAGGAATATATATATTCACTTTGCTATACATCACAAACACAACATTGTAAATCAACTATATGTCAGTAAAAAATTCATATCATTTAAAAAAATGAAAAGATAATGTGAAGGAAAAAATTCACATTTATTTATAGGTATAAAAATTCATGCATGGATAAAAAAGAAGCAGCAATATCACTTTATCACAGCCCAGTGTAACTGATATGACTGTTTCAGGGTAGCCTAGCCTATACACTAATGAATGAATCACTATAAAATTTTTGTGACATACAGTGTTACAGTCATATTTACATTACAGTATTGAAAACATTGTTACACCTTTTAAAAAGCTACCTACCTGTGATGATACACTAATATGCAGAAACCTTCAGTTATGAGAGAGAGATATACAGTACAGTACAGTAATTGTTTGACAGCAAGGTTATAAAACAATAAGAAAACTAACACATTATTAATTTTGTTAAATATTACCTATGCCTGTATAAGGATAGACTAGCATCTACATATACTTTATGCATTCATGACTTACCTTATTCTTAGCTTTTTTTGATATTTTAAGGCTATATGGTTCACCTACAAGTTTTTTCAAATTGTTTCAAATCTCCAAAAAAATTTTCCAGTGTATTTATTGAAAAATATTCATGTATGAGTGTGACCCAAGCAGTTCAAACCCTTGTTGTTCAAGGGTCAACTGTATATATTTCTCAAAATGCAATGAATGGTAGACTTTAGATTTGTACCTTTCACCATATGTAAATTTTATTTTTAAAAAAGAACTGTAAATAATATTGAACTATAGTGGATAATTTACTCATTAAACTGTTTGGAGTGAAGGCTCAGTACTACAGCTTCTTTTGAAATGCAACAAATAAGATAGATTCACGAATGCACAGCATTGGTATCTCAGATGGTTAAGAATCAGCCTGCAGTGCAGGAGACCTAGGTTTGATCCCTGGGTTGGGAAGATCCTCTGGAGAAGGGAATGGCAACCCACTCCAGTATCCTTGCCTGGAGAATCTCATGGACAGAGGAGCCTGGCAAGCTACAGTCCATGGGGTCACAAAGAGTCGAACACGACTGAGCGACTAACACAACAACAACAACATGGATGAATACAGTGATGGACAGATGCGTGAGAAATAAATACAGTACAATGTATAATTTAGGTGCCAGATGCTGGATATAGGTGTATATTTCTTTCAGGTTTTTCATATATGTAAAATATTTTCTTAATAAAATTTTTTAGAAAAGAAATAGAAATTAATCTTTTTGCTGTGACATTGTATAAACCATATCTTTGTTAAACTAGATTTATTTGTACTTAGAAGACCAGTAAACTAGGTTCTTTTCTATCCATTTACACTGGAAATTAGAATATTCCTATCCTTGTTTAATGAATACTTACTGAAAAATGAAATTTGTGAGATGTAAGGGCAAAACATTCTTTTTTAGTACCATAGTGTGTACAGTACTCAAAGGATTGTCGTCTAATTCGTCTCATTTCAGCAGACACAAAGATGCTTAGCCTTTATTTATTAAGGTGTAACCATGACAAGAAAAAGTCTCAACAACCCAGATAACCACGATGATGGTGTGGTCACAAATTTCAAGCGAGACATCCTGGAGTGTGAAGTCAAATGGGCTTTAGGAAGCCTCACTACAAACAGCTAATGGAGGTTATGGAATTCCATCTGAGCTATTTCAGATCCTAAAAGATAATGCTTTTAAAGTGCTGCACTCAATATGCCAGCAAATTTGGGAAACTCAGCAGTGGCCACAGGTCTGGAAAAGATCAGTTTTCATTCCAATTCCAAAGAAAGGCAATGCCAAAGAATGTTCAGACTACTGTGCAGTTGTGCTCATTTCACAGGCTAGCAAGGTAGTGCTCAAAATCCTTCGAGCTAGGCTTCAGTAGTACATGAACCAAGAACGTCCAGATGTACAGGCTAGATTTAGAAAAGGGAGAGGAACCATAGATCAAAGTGCCAGCATACTCTGGATCTTAGAAAAAGCAGGAGAATTCCAGAAAAACATTTACTTCCGCTTCATTGACTACAGTAAAGCCTTTGCCTGTGGATCACAACTAAATGTGGAAAATTCCTCAAGAGATGGGTATCACCACCTGAGAAACCTGTATGCAGGTCAAGAAGCAACACTTAGGACCAGACATAGAACAATGGACTGGTTCCAAATTGAGAAAGGAGTATTTGTCAATTTGAGTATTTGTCAGTTTGTCAATTGAGAAAGGAGTACATCTTTGTCAAAGCTGTATAGCCTGCTTTTTTAACTTATATGCAGAATGTACATCATGCAAAATGCTGGGCTGGGTGAAGCACTAGATGGAATCAAGATTGCCAGGAGAAATATCAACAACCTCAGATATGCAGATCATACCACCTTCATGGCAGAAAGTGAAGAGGAACTAAAGAGCCTCTTTAATCAAGGTACAAGAGGAGTGAAAAAGCTGGCTTAAAACTCAGCATTCAAAAAAGTAAGATCATGGCGTACATTCCCATCACTTCATGGCAAATAGATGGGGAAAAAAATGGAAACAGTGACAGTTGATTTTCTTTGGCTCCAAAATCACTGCAGATGGTGACTGTAGCTCTGAAACTAAAAGACACATGATCCTTGGAAGAAAAGCTATGACAAACCTAGTTGTTGTTGTTCAGTTGCCAAGTCATGGCCAACTCTTTGTGACCCCGTGGACTGCAGAATGCCAGGTTTTGCTGTCCCTCCCATCTCCCAAGGTTTGCCCAAGTTTCTGTCCATTGAATTTATGTTGCCATCCAACCATCTCATCCTCTGTCACCCTCTTCTCCTTCTGCCTTCAGTCTTTCCCAGCATCAGGGTCTTTTCCAATGATTTAGCTGTTCACGTCAGGTGGCCAAAGATTGGAGCTTCAGACAGTGTATTAAAAAGCAGAAACATCACTTTGCTGACCAAAGTCCATATAGTGATATGTATGGTTTTTCCAGTAGTCATGTTTGGATATTAGAGTTGGGCCATAAAGAAGGCTGAGCACTGAAAAATTGAAGCTTTCAAACTGTGGTGCTAGAGAAGACTCATGAGAGTCACTTGGACAGCAAAGAGATCAACCCAGTCAATCCTAAAGGAAATCAGCCCTGAATATTCATTGGAAGAACTGATGTTGAAGCTGAAACTCCAATACTTTGGCCACCTGATGCGAAGAGCTGACTCACTGGAAAAGACTGATGCTGGGAAAGATTGAGGGCAGGAAGAGAAGGGGACAACAGAAGATGAAATGGTTGGATGGCGTCATCGACCCTATGCACGTGAGTTTGAGCAAACTCCAGGAGATGGTAAAGGACCAAGAAGCCTGGTATGCTTCAGTCCATGGGGTCACAGAGTCAGATATGACTAATTGAACAATAACAAACCATGGCAAATTGCAGTATCCTGTTCACGCTTGAACTGCTTTTTGTAATTAAGTGTAATATTACGTTGGAGAAGGAAATGGCAACCCACTCCAGTAACTTGCCTGGAGAATACCATGGACAGAGGAGCCTGGCAGGCCATGGTCCATAGGGTCACAGAGAGTCAGACACAACTGAAGCAACTAAGCCTGCACATAATATTAAGTATTTGAGGAGTTTTGTTTTCAAAGATCTCATCAAGTTGTTAAAAGTACAGGTATTGTCCAGAAAGTAAATAAACTTTTTGTAAAAATCAGATTTCTGTCAATTGAGGGTCCTCTTCTCCATCCTCCTTCTACTTGTAACCTCTGCTCAGCATTTGTCACATTTTTCAAAACTCTTCTCTTGCTTCTTAAATCATCACTTTTGATTGTTTCTTCTCCATCATTTTTATTATCTCTTCTTCTATCTAACTGTTTCTAGTTCCTGGGGATTTTTTCCCCTCATCCTCTTTAATTCTTACTTACCTATTTTCTGGATAATCTTATCCCTTTCCACAATTTCAGTTAGTGTCTGTAGGCTAGTCATTCCACAGGTCTGTATGGAATTCTATTTTTCATTCCTTCCCTAAATCCAGTTAATAATAGTACCTATAACTTGTGAGGAGTTCTGTTTTCTCGTTACTGGAATTTTGGGTATAAAATCAGAGTTAACAACAAAAATCTATTGGTCATGTCATTACCTGTTTTAATCACTCTTAACTTTTTGTTATCTTGTTGTCTATAGAATAAAATCCAGACTCTTTAGCCTAGCAAACAAGACTACTACCATTGTTCTTCAGACTAACTGTAGCCACTTTCCTCACAATTATTAATACTAAAACTTCTCAAGTCTGTGCCTTTACACATTACAGTTCCTTTCTGCAACTTCTCTGTAAATGTCATTCTCCCCATACCTTCTTTATGCCTCTAGCATGGGAAAATTGGTAGTACTCAGATATTAGTTGTGCTTCTAAGACACATTCATATGTCTTTAGTGCCATTTACCATGTTGTATAGCATATTGCTTCTTTATTAAATCATCACTAGAATAATTATACCATAAGTTACTAATCAAGTAAGTATTAAACTCGAATTTAAGTTGTCCATCAGTAGCTGATGAGTTTTTGAGATGTTAGCTAAATTTACTCCTCTCTCGTCTGAACTTAGAACTGTCGAAGACAGACAAGAGTCAGACGGGTATCTAATGCCAGCTGTAGCTCTGATAGAGATGAAGTGAAGTCAGCTTGGATCTGAGCAGCGATAGCTGATAACACAACTGGTCATGGCACCAAGCATCTCTCGCTTCCACATGTCCCTCATAATTAACAATCCGACCTCTGAAAACCGGTCTTGGTTCAGTGTGAAAAATAGAGTCAAAATTGAAGGAAAACGCTTACAAATATTCCTAAAATATTTACTGTACCACAGCAGGATTAAACAACAAAAAAGGGCATATTACAGTGATAGGCCTGCAAGTAACTTCCTTACTAATGTAAAATTTGTGGCTTTGTTTTAAACTTGAAACACTTCTGAAAGTAGGTTTCTCTTTTGTACATTAAAATAATGGTTATCAATGAATAATGTTATAAAAATTGTTATATGTCATTGACTGCTTTAAATTGAGCTATAAACTTTTAGTTTTTATGGCCTTTGATTAAATGTTTTTTCATCTCAACTTCCAGTAAAATTGTCATTGCATTTAAACTTTTTACTCATAAAATGTTAACCTATTGGTTAAAATTTCTTTTGGGGAGTGTGTGACAATAACAAAATTTAGAAGTAAATGTTGTTGCTAAATTTTTTGTAATTAAAAAAAGTCATCAATAGGTTCTTAAACTGTACATTTTCTTTACAGAGTACAGAGTAGAATTAAGTAATTCTACTTAAATGCATAATTTCATTATTGCAAGTTAGGATAACTTGAAAACAAGTTAGATAACTTTATCTTCTGATAAAATAATGAACATCTTTTCTAATTAAAAATAGTCATTTCTTTTATCAAGAAGAGAAGTGATGAGATTGAGGTTATCTTTACTTTTTCATAATTATGTAACAAACATTTCATGCAAAAAGCC
This sequence comes from Bubalus bubalis, assembly GCF_019923935.1. Lineage (NCBI taxonomy): Eukaryota > Metazoa > Chordata > Mammalia > Artiodactyla > Bovidae > Bubalus > Bubalus bubalis. The sequence continues at coordinate 42,076,451 of NC_059169.1, read as the reverse complement.
TTTGAATATCAGAATAAACAGTCTGTATTATTATGTTTTATAACAAGACAATGTAATGTGTCATATGATGCAGACGCTTACACTTTGAAACAATAGATGGGACAACTCCAAGCAAGCATACACTTTATGAAATACACTGCTACTTACAAATGGCCTGTTTGAGATTATGTATATAAGTGTTCTTATGTTCACTAATTCATTATTATGACCTCTTTTATTTTCACTTCTGCCATGCTTTTTAATAAGAAAGAATTTCACAGTGTACACTTATTATTTTCCAGTTGACGATGAAGTTGAAGCCGAAAGGGTTCTTTTTTCCTATGGCTATGGTGCTAATGTTCCCACAACAGCCAAAAGACGACTAAAGCAAAGGTAGGATCAATATATATTTGTTTACTTATCTAGTCAAGCTAAATGTAATTACATTCTGCTTTTTGATAATGTACTAAGTGGAGTGACAAAATAAAGTTACTGTATTTCTTCTTAGGCATAAATATTACATTGCTCATGAAACATAACGTAGTAAGTAATAATCATGCCTTTCATGTATTTTTAAGTAGACTGTAAGTGTACATTAGAATTTCCTCGAATTGGATTCAATGATAATGGCAGCATTTAAATTTTTTCAGGTTAAAATTAATGAATTGTGTTTCCTTTTTTCCCTTGTTTCATATTCGCCCACGTACATTCCTTGACTTATACTTGAAAGAGAGAGAAAAAAGAATGAGAGAGAGAGAAAGAGCTAGCATATATGCACTAGTCACTCAGTCGAGTCTGACTCTCTGTAACCCCATTGACTATAGCCCACCAGGATCCTCTTTCCGTGGGATTTTCCAGGCAGGAATACTGAAATGAGTTGGCATTTCCTCCTCCAGGGGATCTTCCCTACCCAGGGATCAAAACCATGGCTCCTATGATTCCTACATTGTAGGAAGATTCTTTTACTGCTGAGCCATCAGGAAAGCCCAGCAGATATATTGTGACTGAAAATATAAAAGACTTTATGAAGACCAAGAAAATTTTTAGAAGATCCACTAGTTATTTTGTGAAATACTATTTATTTAAAGTATACCAAGAGAAAATTGTACCTATATTAATTGGTTTTCTAGTTGACCTAACTCCTTTCTCCCACCTAAATTCATCCTGCTTTGCAAAAAGAGTCCCATATGCTACCATAACAAATCTAAATGTTTCCATCAGACTTCTGAGCCCTTCCATGTAGCTCTGCTTCTCCAGCCTTATTTGTCTCTCTACCCAAAATGATGGTAGTATATCTCCCTGCCTATAAACATCTATTTTCCATGTAACCACACAACAAGCATTTATCTTTATCTTGTTAGCTCTCATTTCCATATTGCTTCCCCAGCCAGATAGAAAGATCCTCAAGGTCAGCAAGTACATCTTATTCTTGTTTATTCTCCATTGTCTCTACCCAGCATGGTGTGAGATAGCTAGCAGAATTGTCTCTTCATCTAAGTATTTGAGGATTCAAAGCTGCTTGTTTATCTGTTATTTTTATATGAATTGATTTAAACATTTAGAGACATTACATTCTAAGTAAGAAAAGCAATTAATCTTAACTCTAACACTTTTATAGAAGCTTTGGCTCAGAAGATAACATGTCTTTATGGCTATCAAAAGTGATGTAAGATATAGGTCATTTTATGAGAGGTAACAAAAAGATACTTAGAACTTGTGTTTGCTACTAGTTACACTAAATAGATCAAGGATAGTTGACTACTAGTAACAAATTGTAGCTGGAATGGTTAATTCTGTTTAGTGAAGATGCAAGTATTTCTAAATTATGTATTATTTGAAAAATTGGGTGTAATCCCATTCCATTCACATTCTTCCACGAGTCCCTCCAAGTTCACTAAGGATGACCTAGGATAATTTGTTGTTTTCAGGGTATCTCTGTGTTTGAGGATTATATTGCCAAGGGAAAAATAGAAAGGTAATTTTATGGGCAAGCAACTTTTTTTTTTATCAGTGGCAAATGATTGGTAAAATGCTAAAAATTGAAATTTGAAGGAAAAAGTCCATAATCTTCTCTATTTTAGCATCCAATTCCTTCAAATGCATCTTGTGCACAAGAAAAAAGAAATTTTCTCTTGTAAAGTTTCTTTTGGTAACCCCAAATGATGCTGAGTTATTCTAAAATTGAAAGTAATTATTACTATTACCTTAATATTTTTTTTGAAATTTCCAAAACAGATGTTGATTTCTTAATATTTAGACTGAAAATATAAGGAACCACAACTGATTCATGTTCTGCATAATCTTAACTGTCTGTCCAAATATTTCTAAAGATTTTATCACTGAGCTATCTATGTGCCTTGAACAAGTGCCTAATGGGCATGCTATTAATACCTCCTACCAGCTGGTGCCAGGCATTCTTCTCATGATGAACCAGAGGGTTATTTTGAGGAAGTGCTTCTCAGGTCATCTAAATGGAGTGAAGGAAAGTAAGTCTGGATAGCCAAAGAGGACATTTATGCATTCCTTTTCCCATTCATTCAACAACTTTTATTGAGTACCTACTGTACACACAAAGTTGACCGGTGGCAAAGAAAATCCCTTTTGATGATCTGATGCATTTCTGAAGTTTGCAAAGTCCTTTTTTGATTTCCTAATGGATATTTGTAAAGAAGTTAATGGCTTTGTGCTTTAGGTTTAATTTATTTAAGATTGTTGTATGGCAGAAACCAATACAACATTGTAAAGCAATTATCCTCCAATCCAAAAAAAAGATGAAAGCAATATAATCTAGAAAATTTGTATGTAATTCATCACATTTGAAATTAAAACAATGGCATCTTAAGGTGACTTATAAAATAACAGAATGGCCCATGAAATATTTGCATAACAAAGTTTCCATTATACATCAGCCCATAACAAAGTGTATTGAAATTTCAAAGGAGCTTGTTTCACATCTGCTATACAATATACCCCATTCATACAGTGTTTGATTTGAAATCTCATATATTCAACAACCCATTCCCTGGTGGCTCAGTGGTAAAGAATCTGTCTAACAAAGCAAGAGACGCAAGTTCGATCCCTGGATAGGGAAGATCCTCTGGAGAAGGAAGTGGCAACCCTCTCCAGTGTTCTTGCCTGGGAAATCCCATGAACAGAGGAGCCTGGCAAGCCACATTCCAAGGGGTTGCAAAAGAGTCAGACACAACTTAGGGACTTAACAACAACAAATATTCAGCAACCAATTCAGGTATTTCAGGGTAGCACTTAATTGAGGGGGTTTCTGATTATAAAAATAATACGTTTATTTTAGAAAATTGGTAAAATTACCAGTAATCCTGCTATCCAAAGATAACCATTCAAAAATGTATACAGATAGATATATTTTTCTACATATTTATGGTGTTATTGTATGTAACTTAGAAGTTTAACTTCTTGTCTTCTAATTTTACCCTGAACATAAATAGATAAATTTTAATGGTTATTCAAAACTTTAGTTTGTAGGCCTTCTGTTTTTGAGTGCCGTATTGCTGTTAGTAAATTGACGGTCACTGAAAATTTTCACTAGTTGCCTATTGCCACTTAAGGCATATTATGAAATTAAAATGAGAAAATGGATGCGAAGTTCATCACAGTGAATGCCTGGCATCGAGTAGGTGTTCAAGTGAAGTTTGTTGTGTTAGTTAATGTTCCTTAAAATAAATTGATCAAAGCATTGATTTTAGAGATAAGGCCAGTGTTCCAAAAATGCTGGTGAGGCATAATTTGAATTTTCATTTAAAACAATTTTATTTTATTGTAATGAGACCCTCTTGAAGTAATTAGTAGAAACAAACCCTGGACATGAAACTAGTTTTGAGATTCACTTTCTTTGATATAAGTCAGTTTCTTAAGACATAGACCATAATGCCAGTTTCCCATAAAAATTAGTTTGAAAAATAAATTCCAGAAATGTATCCTAAACGCATTACAATTGTTAAATAAGGTTGCTCCCAGTTTGAATTTTCAAGAGAGATATGAGCAATAACTAAATATTGTATTAAGCTTTCTGGGCCAAAGTCATGGAAAGTTAAAAGGGCTTAGACAATTAAAGCAGATTAAAATAAAATAAGCTCTTCTTGACTAAACTTGAAAATCTGAAGTAATGTTTTTGTTTCGGTCATGATTGTTTTGAAAATAGCAAACAAGATTTTCTGGTTGCATGTTTTGGTTATGCTCTTTAGCTTGTAACACTAAATGGGCAACACCCAGGCACTAACATGGTCCTAGTGTGTGCATCTCCGTTTGTTTTGGCAGGCCTGAATATGGAGACTTTTCTGAGGGTTTTTAAACTTTCAAATTGCAAGATTTACTGGATACTACTGACCTTTGTTTTAGTTTCTGTCTAGTTTTATAAAGAGCTTTAAGTTGAAACTTTCACAGTAGACTAATCTTTATAATAAAGGAAAAAATAACACAGAGGGAGCTTTTCTTTTTCTCTAGCAGACTTTTGAGCATAAAGTAATTTTGTTTTTCCTCTCTTTTATTCTCACATATGTGAGTTCTCATTTTTGTCCTTAGAGAAAAGTTGTGCTTATTTCATTTGGGTTGGTTTTAGGAATAGTCCTTTAAGAAGCTACTGCTAATCAACTTGAAAGTTTAACCCTACAGAAAAACTAGGAAAAGACATACAACTATAGGTAATCAGAATACACCACTATTTATTTAGTCCCTGTAACTGCCAAGACAGTGGGCAGTGCAGGGAGCAACCTGATGCTTTCTGAAGCTGAAATCATTCTGGCCTGTGTGCCCTTTTTTTGAACCATTTCTTCATGCCATGCTAATAGAGACAGAACTCTGACCTTCTAAAACTGAAAAAGATCAAAAAGCCAAATGTTATTTCAGGCTATGTAACTAATTAGCAGGTACCTGAGTTTATAGAGTTAGTTATTTAAATTTTGGTAATACTAAGTGAAGTATCCGGTATTGAAGGACTCAAGACAGAGGGTCAGTCCCCCATTGTGCTTTGATAACTCAGATGTGAGCGAAGGTCGACGATGTTCACTTTGGCTAGGCTATGCTTCTATGAAATTGTGTGTGATAATCAGAAGTACTGACTTCCATTGACAAATCCAAAATGGTAACTTTTACTTTGAGTCATGAGGTGCAGAAGAAAGCTAAGAGATAACCCATGGGAATTAATTTACCATATAACAGGTAAAAATTTAGTTTAAAATTTAAATATAAAACTATACTCTGGTGATATTAGTTTCTAGTTCATGTCAAATTTGATCTTGGTGCAGGTAAAAAAAATCACATGGCAATTATGTAATTACAAAGAATTGAATGCTGTACCTACTGTAGTATCAACAAAGAACCTGTAAAAGCAGTGCTTTCTTGAGGAGTTCAGTACTAAATAAATAAATAGCCTACCAACCAGACTTTAGCAGGAGTCATTTTTCCTGACTGTATCCCTGGTTACTCATTATAAAGAACTCACTATAAAGACTTGTTTTCATTGTATGTGCATTGTAGTTAAGGAGACATAAACTCAGCATAGTTGAGCAATTGTTCATTTGTCTTGCCTTGAATTTCATTTAAGCTAAAATCACATCCTTTCTTCTGACTTCTAATATCCCAGATTTCTAAAAGAACACACCCATAACATCAAACTACTCAGCACAGCAATGTGCCACATTTAAATATTTAGGAGGTTGAAATATAGAAGCAATCACAGGTGAATTCGGCCAAAAGTTTAGGGAAGAGCTAACACTTATCCTCAAAGTCTTCCAGAAAATTTCAGAGAAAGGAGAACTCCCAAACTCATTTTGCAAGGCCACCATCACCCAGATAGCAAAATCAGACAAAGATACCACAAAAAAAAGACAGTTACAGGCCAATATCACTGGTGAACATAGATGCAAAAGTCCACAACAAAGCTCTAGCAAACAGAATCTAACAACACATTAAAAAGATCATATATCATGATCAAGTGGACCTTATCCAGGGATGCAAGGACTCTTTAATATATACAAATTAATCAGTGTGATGCACCATATTAACAAATTAAAAGAAAACCATATGATCATCTCAATTGATACAGAGAAAGCTTTCAACAAAATTCAACACCCATTTATAATTTAAAAAAATTATAATTAAACAAAAAAACCTTCTTTGCCTGCAGAAAGTAGGCATAGAAGGAACAGAACTCAACATAATATAGGTAAGACACCGACTGTTTGCAACAGCATGGACTACAGGGCGCCAGGCTTCCCTGTCCATCATCAACTCTCGGAGCCTGCTCAAACTCATGTCCATCAAGTCAGTGATGCCGTCCAACCATCTCATTCTCTGTCATCCCCTTCTCCTCCTGCCTTCATCAGGGTCTTCTCCAATGAGTCAGCTCTTCACATCAGGTGGCCTAAGTAATGGAGCTTCAGCATCAGTCCTTCCAATGAATATTCAGGACTGATTTCCTTTATCATTGACTGGTCTGATCTCCTTGCTGTCCAAGGGAGTCTCAGGAGTCTACTCCAACACCAGAATTCAAAAGCATCAATTCTTTGGCACTCAGCTTTCTTTATGGTCCAACTCTCACATCCATACATGACTACTGGAAAACCCATAGCTTTGGATAGATGGACCTTTGTCAGCCAAGTAATGTCTCTGCTTTTTAATATGTTATCTAGGTTGCTCATAGCTTTTCATCCAAGGAGCAAGCATCTTTTAATTTCATGACTGGAGTCACCATCTACAGTGATTTTGGAGCCCAAGAAAATGAAGTCTCTCACTGTTTCCATTGTTTCCCCATCTATTGGCCATGAAGTGATGGGACCAAATGCTATGATCTTAATTTTTTGCATGTTGAGTTTTAAGCCAGCTTTTTCACTCTCTTCTTTCACTTCATCAAGAGGCTCTTTAGTTCCTCTTCACTTTCTGCCATAAGAGTGGTGTCATCTGCATATCTGAGGTTATTGATATTTCTCCCTGCAATCTTAATTCCAGCTTGTACTTCTTCCAGCCTGACATTTCGCATAATGTAATCTGCCTGTAAGTTAAATAAGCAGGGTGACAATATACAGCCTTGATGTACTCTGTTCCCAATTTGAAGTCAGTCTATTGTTCCATGTCTGGTTCTAACTGTTGCTTCTTGACCTGCATACAGGTTTCTCAGGAGGAAGGTAAGGTGGTCTAGTATTCCCATCTTTTTAAGAATTTTCCACAGTTTGTTGTGATCCATACAGTCAAAGCCTTAGCATAGTCAATGAAGCAGAAGTAGAGGTTTTTCTGGAATTCTCCTGCTTTTTCTGTGATCCAGTGGATGTTGGCAATATGATCTCTGGTTCCTCTGCCTTTTCTGGGGCTTCCCTGGTGGCTCAGAGGGTAAAGCATCTGCATGCAATGTGGGAGACCTGGGTTCGATCCCTGGGTCAGGAAGATCCCCTGGAGAAGGAAATGGCAACCCACTCCAGTATTCTTGCCTGGAAAATCCCATGGCTGCTCCAGCCTGGTGGGCTACAGTCCATGGGCTCGCAAAGAGTCAGACACAACTGAGCTACTTCACTTTCTTTCTTTCCTTCTTTCTTTCTTTCCTCTGCCTTTTCTAAATCCAGCTTGAACATCTGGAAGTTCTTGGTTCACATACTATTGAAGCCTAGCTTGGAGAATTTTGAGCATTACTTCGCTTGCGTGTGAGATGAGTGCAGTTGTGTGGTAGTTTGAACATTCTTTGGCATTGCCTTTCTTTGGGATAGGAATGAAAACTGACCTTTTCCAGTCCTGTGGCCACTTCTGAGTTTTCCAAATTTGCTGGCATATTGGTCGCAGCACTTTAACAGCATCACCTTTTAGGACTTGAAATAGCTCAACTAGAATTCCATCACCTCCACTAGTTTTGCTTGTAGTGATGCTTCCTAAGGCCCACTTGACTTCATGTACCAGGATGTCTGGCTCTAGGTGATTGATCACACCATCGTGGTTATTTGGGTTATGAAGATCTTTTTTGTACAGTTCTTCTGTGTATTCTTGCCACCTCTTCTTCATATCTTCTGCTTCTGTTAGGTCCATTACATTTCTCTCCTTTATTGTGCCCACCTATGCGTGAAATGTTCCCTTGGTATCTCCAAGTCTCTTACCAGATAAGTATTTTGAAATCTTTTTTGCCAATTCTGTGGGTTACCTATTCACTTACTCTCTTTGTTTTTTTTAACTTATTTATTTTTGGCTGCTCAGGCTCTTTGTTGCTATGCATGGACTTTCTCTATTTGCAGCCAATGGGGGCTACTCTTCATCATGGTGCCCGGGCTTCTCATTGCGGTGGCTTCCGTGTGGTGCAACACAGGCCCTAGAGCTCACAAGCTTCAGTAGTAGTAGCATGTAGGCTTATATGCTCCATGACATGTGGGATCTTCTTGGACCAGGGATTGAAACCATGTCATCTGCATTGGCAGGCAGATTCTTAACCACTGGACCACCAAGGAAGTCCCTCTTTTCACTTTCTTGGTGGTATCTTTTGAAGCACAAAACTTATTAATTTTTATACAGTCCAGTTTGCTTCTTCTTTTGTCATTTGTTCTTTTGGCACCATATCTGAGGATCTTTTTCCAGATCCAAGTTCGTGAAGATTTTCTTCTGTGTTTTCTTCTAAGAATTTATACTTTTAACTCTTTCATATAAGTCTTTGATCCACTTTGAGATAATTTTTGGTATCATGAAGTAAGAGCTTTGTACGTTTTTAATGTGGCTAATAGAAAATTTAAATTGCATGTGTAGCTTGTATTCTGTTGGACAAAACTGGCCTAGAACAGTAGTCTCCAAACTTTTTGTATGAATACCTATTAGGGGGAAAAAACTGAGCATGTACTCAGGAATAGTATATGTCTGTGTATGTATGTGTGTGTGTTTAGTTGCTCAATCATGTCCAACTCTTTGTCACTCACATATATTTATATATACGTATATATGTTATATGCACACACTGTCACATGCAAAGTGTCTGATATGCATGCTCACTCACTCCAGTCATGTCCAACTCTTTGTGACCTCATGGACTATAGCCTGCCAAGCTCCTCTGTCTATGATATTTTTCTGGCAAGAATACTGGAGTGGGTTGCCATGCCCTCCTCCAGGGGATCTTCCCAACCCAGAGATTGAACTTGCTTCTCTTGCCTCTCATGTATGGTGACAAATTCTTTACTTCTGAGCTACTTGGGAAGCTACAATCCATACCATACTGCTTTCAATTTTCTCCAGCAGATCATTCTCCACTTCTGCTTTTCCCTCTACCCAGAATGCAGTTTCTCTGCTTTGTCACTGCATTAATTTTCATTCTTCAGTGTGGCCTTTTACATTATTTAATGTACTACTATAATTTTTTTTACTTGCCCATCTTCTTCAGTAGACAGTTAGCTCCTCCAGGAAGAAACTGTGAAATCCTAGCGCCTATGTACAAAGATCATGGCATCCGGTCCCACCACTTCATGGGAAATAGATGGGGAAACAATGGAAACAGTGTCAGACTTTATTTTTCTGGGCTCCAAAATCATTACAGATGGTGACTGCAGCCATGAAATTAAAAGACGCTTACTCCTTGGAAGGAAAGTTATGACCAACCTAGATAGCATATTCAAAAGCAGAGACATTACTTTGCCAACAAAGGTTCGTCTAGTCAAGGCTATGGTTTTTCCTGTGGTCATGTATGGATGTGAGAGTTGGACTGTGAAGAAGGCTGAGCGCCAAAGAATTGATGCTTTTGAACTGTGGTGTTGGAGAAGACTCTTGAGAGTCCCTTGGACTGCAAGGAGATCCAACCAGTCCATTCTGAAGGAGATCAGCCCTGGGATTTCTTTGGAAGGAATGATGCTAAAGCTGAAACTCCAATAATTTGGCCACCTCATGCGAAGAGTTGACTCATTGGAAAAGACTCTGATGCTGGGAGGGATTGGGGGCAGGAGGAGAAGGGGACGACAGAGGATGAGAGGCTGGATGGCATTGCTGACTCAATGGACGTGAGTCTCAGTGAACTCCGGGAGTTGGTGATGGACAGGGAGGCCTGGTGTGCTGCGATTCATGGGGTCACAAAGAGTCGGACACTACTGAGCGACTGATCTGATCTGATCTGAGTGCCTATGTAGATGATAGGTTTTTAATAAATGTTTGTTAAAAGAGAATGTTCATGATTATTGTATTGAATTAATTAATGAATATGTTTCTTCCAACTCAGCTTGCTTTTCTGCAGTCATTGATATTCATGATCCAGAGGAAAAAATCGCTAATTTTCTTTTCATCATTTTTAAAAAGTTTAACTGCAAGTATTCTAATGATGAAAAGTTTTATTTATCATTTCTCCTGAGTGTTCTGTGTGCTTAAATATTTTATTTTTTGAAGAAAAATTATCTCATAGTATTTTTTTATTCTTGATACTATATTCTTTTCTTTTTTTCCTAGAACAAGGGTTCTTAAGGGCAATTTGAGAACTTTAACGTGATTTCTAATAATCTGTAAGATGTATTCTGCTGTCCTTACTACTGACTTAGAAGTGAATTTTTATTTTTTTTTAAATTTTATTTTTTTTAACTTTACAATATTGTATTGGTTTTGCCATATATCAAAATGAATCCACCACAGGTATACATGTGTTCCCCATCCTGAACCCTCCTCCCTCCTCTCTCCCCATACCATCCCTCTGGGTCGTCCCAGTGCACCAGCCCCAAGCATCGAGTATCGTGCATCAAACCTGAACTGGCGACTCGTTTCATATATGATATTACACATGTTTCAATGCCATTCTCCCAAATCATCCCACCCTCTCCCTCTCCCACAGAGTCCAAAAGTCTGTTCTATACAACAGTGTCTCTTTTGCTGTCTTGTATACAGGGTTATTGTTACCATCTTTCTAAATTCCATATATATGCGTTAGTATACTGTATTGGTGTTTTTCTTTCTGGCTTACTTCACTCTGTATAATAGGCTCCAGTTTCATCCACCTCATTAGAACTGATTCAAATGTATTCTTTTTAATGGCTGAGTAATACTCCATTGTGTATATGTACCACAGCTTTCTTATCCATTCATCTACTGATAGGCATCTAGGTTGCTTCCATGTCCTGGCTATTATAAACAGTGCTGCGATGAACATTGGAGTACACGTGTCTCTTTCAATTCTGGTTTCCTCAGTGTGTATGCCCAGCAGTGGGATTGCTGGATCATAAAGCAGTTCTATTTCCAGTTTTTTAAGTAATCTCCACACTGTTCTCCATAGTGGCTGTACTAGTTTGCATTCCCACCAACAGTGTAAGAGGGTTCCCTTTTCTCCACACCCTCTCCAGCATTTATTGCTAGTAGACTTTTGGATCCCAGCCATTCTTGCAATCCCTATCAAGCTACCAATGGTATTCTTCACAGAGCTAGAACAAATAATTTCACAATTTGTATGGAAATAAAAAAATCTCGAATAGCCAAAGCAGTCTTGAGAAAGAAGAATGGAACTGGAGGAATCAACCTGCCTGACTTCAGGCTCTACTACAAAGCCACAGTCATCAAGACAGTATGGTACTGGCACAAAGACAGAAATATAGATCAATGGAACAAAATAGAAAGCCCAGAGATAAATCCACGCACATTTGGACACCTTATCATTGACAAAGGAGGCAAGAATATACGATGGATTAAAGACAATCTCTTTAACAAGTGGTGCTGGGAAAACTGGTCAACCACTTGTAAAAGAATGAAACTAGAACACTTTCTAACACCATACACAAAAATAAACTCAAAATGGATTAAAGATCTAAACGTAAGACCAGAAACTATAAAACTCCTAGAGGAGAACATAGGCAAAACACTCTCTGACATACATCACAGCAGGATCCTCGATGATCCACCTCCCAGAATATTGGAAATAAAAACAAAAATAAACAAATGGGACCTAATTAAACTTAAAAGCTTCTGCACAACAAAGGAAATTATAAGCAAGGTGAAAAGACAGTCTTCAGAATGGGAGAAAATAATAGCAAATGAAGCAACTGACAAACAACTAATCTCAAAAATATACAAGCAATTCCTACAGCTCAATTCCAGAAAAATAAATGACCCAATCAAAAAATGGGCCAAAGAACTAAATAGACATTTCTCCAAAGAAGACATACAGATGGCTAACAAACACATGAAAAGATGCTCAACGTCACTCATTATCAGAGAAATGCAAATCAAAACCACTATGAGGTACCATCTCACGCCAGTCAGAATAAAAGTGAATTTTAAAAACATGATCAGTGGGTCAGTTGTAGACCAGTTGTACCACAGTGTCTTTCATTTTCTAAACATTGGTCATAAACAACAATATTAGCATTCATAGTGATAGTCACAGTTGTTCCCATCAGCATCAGTTCTTAGAAAGGTTTTCTCAATCAAATAGTGCTATGAAATATCCACTGAAACACTGTAGAACACATTTCTGGGTGATTTCAAGAAATTGTAAGATACCTTCCATTTAGAGTAGATTTTTCTCCCTCAGAATCCTCCAGCCAAAAGCAGGGAAATTCAATGTAGTGATATCTTTGGTGTTAGGGCTTAAGCACCAGCATACCAAGAATTTCTTGAATTCAGTGGTTTGTGTTATGTGGTATTTTACATTGATAAGTGGTATCACACCATATCTGCATAAGAGCATTAGGCAATTCCCAAACAAAACGAAAAGCACCCAAACCAAATGAGCTGTTTAATATTATTAAACCTGATGTCTTCAAGTCATTAACTGCTTGAAAATGTTAGTAATGGGTGACCTTTGCATCTCATTATTTTTGTGCATCCTTTATTCCATTTAATCTCATCAATAACTGTTTCTAGGCAATAATGTATTCTTTATACTGAACACTACACAAATATGATCCATACTACCAACATACATTTATTAAGAAATTGCCATGTCAAAAAAGACCCTAGTACTGAGTTCTGTTGGAGACAGAAAGATAAAAGAGTTAATTTTAACATGTATGGAGGATGAGAAAAAGAGAATGAAAGTATGAATGAAGATAACTGCAAAGTTTTTAAATTAACCGAATGAAAAGACACACTAATGATATGTAATACTGATGTTTGCAAAGATGAGTCAACAGATTTAAAATGTAAACATAACTTAAAATTAGCATTAACTTATTTGAAGAAGATCTCTATCTTATTTTAAAGTCAGATTTTAGAGAACTTGATATATTTTACATTGGGGGATTGAATATACGATAGCCATAAACAACAAACTGTGGAAAATTCTTCAAGAGTAGGGAATACCAGACCACCTTACCTGCCTCCTGAAAAATCTGTATGCAGGCCAAGAACGGTTGGAACTGGACATGGAACAATAGACTGGTTCCAAATCGGGAAAGGAATACATCAAGGCTGTATATTGTCACCCTGATTATTTAACTTATATGCAGAGTATATCTGTGAAATGCTGGGCTGGAAGAAGCACAAGCTGGAATCAAGATTGCAGGGAGAAATATCAATAACATGACACCACCCTTATGGCAGAAAGTGAAGAAGAGCTAAAGAGTCTCCTAATGAAAGTGAAAGAGGAGAGTGAAAAAGCTGGCTTAAAACTCAGTATTCAGAAAACTAAGATGATGGCATCCAGTCCCATCACTTCATGGCAAATAGATGGGGAAACAGTGAGAGACTTTGTTTTGGGGGGGCTCCAAAATCACTGCAGATGGTGACTCCAGCCATGAAATTAAAAGATGCTTGCTCCTTGGAAGAAAAGCTATGACCAACCTAGCTGCTGCTGCTGCTAAGTTGCTTCAGTCGTGTCCGACTCTGTGCGACTCCATAGATGGCAACCTACCAGGCTCCTCCATCCTTGGGATTCTCCAGCCAAGAACGCTGGAGTGGGTTGCCATTTCCTTCTCAGCAGAGACATTACTTTGCTGACAAAGGTCTGTCTAGCCAAAGCTATGGTTTTTCCAGTAGTCATGTATGGATGTGAGAGTTGGACTTACAAAGAATGCTGTGAGCACTGAAGACACTTTTGAACTGTGTTTGTTGGAGAAGACTCTTGAGAGTCCCTTGGACTGCAAGGAGGTCCAAATAGTCCATCCTGAAGGAAATCAGTCCTGAATATTCGTTGGAAGGACTGATGCCGAAGCTGAAATTCCAACACTTTGGCCACTTGATGTAAAGAACTGATTCTTTGGGAAAGACCCTGATGCTGGGAAAGATTGAGGGCAGGAGGAGAAGGGGTCCACAGAGGATGAGATGATTGGGTGGCATCACTGACTCGATGGACATGAGTTTGAGTAAGTTCCGGGAGTTGGTGATGGACAAAGAAGCCTGGCATGCTGCAATGCATAGGGTTCCAAAGAGTCAGACACGACTGAGCAACTGAACTTAACTAAACTGCAAATACTTTAAAAATCAATAAAGGCAGAGAGTAAATGAATGATTCCCTCAGACTAAACAGGGAGGAAAGGGAGTAATGCTAATGGGTACAAATTTTTTTTAAGGGGGAGGAGTAATGAAAATATTCTAAAACTAAATTATAGTGATAGTTGTACAATTCTCTATATACTAAAAGCTATTGAATTGTAAAGTTTAAATCAATGGGATTTCTGGTATTGTAAATTACATATCAAGAAAATTTTATGTTGATAAAGCTGTTTTTTGGTAAAAAATGATTGTCAGGCACAGAAAGACTGTGTGTTTTCCATGTCTAACTTCAATTGGTTATTAAGGCAAAATCTTAGGCGTCGAAAAGATAGAAACTCAGATATGAGCATACTTAAGTGAGCTACCCAGTTCACTGTATAACAAAAGAACTCATCATTTGGAATAACAGGTTCTTAGAAATAGGTATATAGGATGATATTTGGCAATTTTTTCCAGAGTTTTGTATGAATTCCTTTTTCTGATGTTAGGAAGTATTTAAAATACAATGGAATTATTTCTGTCCTATAATTTGAGTTAGAACGAAAATATTTTTCTTTTTGTCATTGTAGAACATCCTGTCTTCTCAATTTCTGCAGATCTTGAGATTCTGGGATTAATGGACCAAGCTTATGGACTATGAAAATGTAATAAATATTAAATTTTTAAGTTTCTGGAATTACAGAACAAGTCTTTTCAGCAATTTTAGCAGTTTCTTAAAGCATTGTGCCCCAGTGGTTAGGAGGAACCACTTTATAGCTGAGCCTTTTTTAATTTTTCCGTTGTGTCTTAAAAGTGGAATTGGGACATTTTTCATTTAATGTGATTTTAAATACTGAAGATTACACTCAGTAAATAAGTTGTGATGTGGTCATCACAGTGTGATCTTTTAGTTTCTTCTTTTAGTACAGAATCTTTACCTTTACTCTTAGACATCTGTCTCTACTTTTCCTACATGTTTTTCATCTCTATTTTCAGTAGAAAATCTTTTCAGTTGTGTTTTTTGTTATGAAATGCATTATGTTGTCTGAGGAAAACACTGAACACTGATGCTTTTCAAAGTGCAAGGTTATTATTGTTTCAACTAATTGCCTTATTTGTTTGTAAAAAGGAAATTTTTATAAAAAATGGAAAAAAGCTGTAAATTGCTTTCTTGAGGTCTTTTCAAGCAGATATCACAGTGTAACTCTCCACTTTTATAGCAAGGGCTAGAAACTATTACTGTGGTAATCAACATATCACAGTGCATTTTCATGAAGATTTTTTATTTTACTTTCAAAGTTCTGAGTTGGGATGTTGGTCTCCTACTGTTGACACCTGAGGATACTACTTGACTCTATATTTAAGTGTTATTAGGAGATGGTCAATTTTCAAGCACACAGCACATTTTTAATGTTTAAGGTAATAGTCCTCTTTTATACACACTGATTTTCTTATTCCATTCTCCTAGTGTCCACTTGGCAAGAAGAGTGCTTCAGTTAGAAAAACAAAACTCGTTGGTTTTAAAAGACCTGGACCATCAAAAGAACCAAGTAACACAGCTTTCACAAGAGGTAAATAACCTAAACAAATGAAACACACATAAAGAATCACAGTATTGGTTGTAATTCCTTGTTACTCCTTTGTGTATTTTCTGAGCAGTTTCAAAATAAGCTGTTTGCTGGTACAAAATGATTTTACAGTCTATGAAAACTAACTGAATAAAGCAACTTACAGTGTATGGTAAAACCTAAGATCAAAAAAAGAGATTAAATACCTAGACTAAATATAAATGCAGGCTAGACAGACAAAGCTTTGATTTCTGAAAATATACACTGGCAAAGCAAGTTTAGCAAATTTGGTGGCATTTTAAGTTTTAAACTAAAGCCTCATTTTTAAAATAAATTTGCTTTTTTACTTCCTTGATGAAAAATGACTTATCTATTAAACACACTTGACTGGTATACACTTAACCCCTCACAGTCTTTGATATATGATAGTTCCCAAATTATACTTACTTTTAAAAATCTCAAATTTATATTTCTTTTGCTTAGCATTTTACTGTATCATTTAAAGACAATATGTATATTTTACATAGTACTTCCAATCTTCTTATTTAATCAGTATCTAATTCCAATTTCCTATTCTTCTGAAATTCAAGTAATAAAACCAGTTCAAACCAAAGATACCACCTTCGTAGCATTCCCTTTATTTCCTGAGTTTCAGCATAATGAATTTTTCTATTTTAGTATTTTAGGTCTTATAATAAAGGGACTTTTAAATGAGTATATTAAAAACTATTAATATGTACCATATATTCTGCATTTGTTTGCCTACAGACCTGTTCATATTTGTCTACATAGTGCCTTCTATGTAATGTGCTTTTAATGCTACAGCATTAGGAGGATCTTTATGCTCAAAGTATTTGTGATATGATATGATATGATGTGATATTGATATAATGCCTGGAATTCATGTTCCATAAAAATGTGGGAGAGGAGCTCAGTAAATAATACAAGAATCTCAAAATGTTGATAATGATTGAAGCTTGGTGACGGGTACATATATATTCAGTATTCAGTTCTGTACTTTTGTGTATGTTTGAAATTTTTTCATAAGACATAGAGAATCAGTAATCCTAAAAAGGTTTCTACTGACTGTAGTTTATACTTTTTCCCTTGCAATTGAAAAAAGTATTAGAATTTGATATATTCCATGGATTTTACTTTTTCCTGCCTTAGAAAAATTTTCTTAAATTGAAAAAGAATTCCATAAACTAATTAGCTGAAAGGTGATAATATTAGATTGCTTGTATACCAGTAGACTCTTCATGATAGATGTTGAAAAAACAGGAAGAAAAGTCTCTCAGAATCTTTATTCTTTTGAGTAATTTATATATTTAAACCATGTTGGAATTTTCTGAGAATTAATACAGAGATAAAAATCAACTGACTAATATTTAAGTTTAACATTAATTTCTATGTTATTCAAATTATACTGAGATTATACATAAATGAATAGTCTAAATCAAAGTGCTAGAAAATATTCAAAATGAAAATAGATACTCCTTTTATAGCAGCTTTATTGAGTCATAATTGATGTAAACTGATCTGCACAGATTTAATCTGTACAGTATAACTGACGTGCATAACCGTGAAGCCATCACCAAAACCAAGACAGTGAACAGATGTGTCGCTGCCGTGTTTCCTTGTGTCCCTTGGGAATCCCTGTCCCAGCCCTCCCCACCCCCATCCTTGTCCCTAAGCCACCACTGGTTTGCATCATGTCACTGTAGATTAGTTTGCATTTCCTAGACTTTTATGTAAATTCAATATATATGCATGAGCAACTGGGGAAGCCTTATATATATATATAATATGCACACACTATTTTTTTTGTCCATCTTCTTTCATTCTGCATAATTATCTCAAGATTTGTCCATAGTCCATCCCTTTTACATTGCTGAGGAACATTCCATTGTATGGATTTACCACAGTTGTTCATCCATTCACTTCTTGATAGATATTTAGGTTATTTCTAGTTTTTACCTATTATAAATAAAGCTGATATGAACATCCATGTACAAGTCTTTATATAAACCTATGTTTCTGTTTCTCTGGGGTAAATGCCTGGGAGTGGAATAGCTGGATTGTGTGGTAGGTGTCTAATGTTTTAAGAAACTGCCAATCTGTTTTCCAAATGTTCATACTATCTACTTTTTCTACTAGCAGCATATGAAAGTTCTAGCTCCTCTACATCCTTGCGATGATTTGATATGGTCAGTCTTTTTAAGTTTACCCCATTCTCATAGTGGTTTTAATTTGCATTTTCATAATGATTCATCTTTGCTCTTTGTTTCTCTTACTGGGAGAGTGTCTGTTCAAATTTTTTGCTCATTATATCAGATTATTATTTTTTTTTTTTTTTAGGGAGTCAAGTTTCTTTTTTTTTTTAATTAGAGAATTTTGAGAATTATTTGTGTATTCTAGATACAAGTGTCTTATCAGCTATATGGTTTCCACATATTTTCTCCCACTCTATGGCCTGTCTTTCCATCTCTTAATGCTGTTCTTCGAAGAGCACAAGTTTTTATCTCGTCCGTTTTTTCAGTTCAGTCTTTTTTAGACTATGTTTTGTATGTTGTATCTAAAATATCTTTGCCTTACTCATGGTTAGAGTGTTTTTGTCTGTGTAGTCCTGTAGATCTTTCATAGTTTAAATTTATGATCCATTTTGAATGTTTGTATGGAAAGGACACAGAAGAGCCAAAAAGCTTTGAACCTGAACAGAATTGGAGGACCAGTACCATCTACTTTCAAGACATTATAAAGCTGCAGTAATGAAGATGATGTGGTAGTGACATAAAGACAAAGATAACTGGAACAGAGTCCAGGGACAGACTCACACATAGATTTTTTACTGATTTTCAACAGTGTTCTTTATTCCTTTGTGTAAATCCAAATTTCCACCTGGCATCATATTGCTTCTGGTTGATATACTTCTTTTAACAATATTTATAAAATAGGTCCGCTGGAGATAAATTCTTTTCACTTCTGTATGTTACAAAATGTTATTTTACCTTTTTGTTGTTTGGGTTTTTTGGTCTTTTTTTTTTTAAACATTTCTGACTATCTATTCCTAACAAGAGCAAAGATTGAAACATAGTTCTCCATTCTGTTACTACAGCCTAATAAACTGGAAGGGTTCACTGGGTAGCCTTTCCCTTCTCCAGGGGATCTTTCCCACTCAGGGATCGAACCCAGGTCTCCAACTTTGCACACGGATTCTTTACCAGCTGAACCACAAGGGAAGCCCAAGAATACTGGAATGCATAGCCTTATCCCTTCTCCAGCAGATCTCCCTGACCCAGGAATAGAACTGGGGTCTCCTGCATTGCAGGCAGATTCTTTACCAGCTGAGCTATCAGGGAAGCCCTTTTCTTTTTTTATTGGAGTAAAATTCACGTAACATAAAATTCACCATTTTAAACATTTTAAATTGTACAGTTCAATAGTTTTTATGTTTGTAATGTACAATCATCACCACTACTTATTTACAGAACATTCACATCACCCAGAGAGAAACACTGAACGCGCTAAGCACTTTGCTGCTCAGTCTCCCTTCCCTGCAGCCCCTGGAAACCACTAATGTGCTTTCTGTCTCTATGGGCCTGTTCCACATACTTCATATAAATGGAATCATACAAAATGTGCCTTTGTGTATCTGGCTTCTCTCAGCATAATGTTTTCAAGGTTCATATATTAATATGTTGCACTATCAGTACTTAATTTTTTATGACTAATATTTCCATTGTACAAATATTTCATGTTTTGTTTATCTGTTCACCAGTGGTGTACATTTATCATTTCCATCATTTGCCTGTTGTAAATGGCACTGAGCATTCATGTACATTTTTGTTTGTTTGAACACCTATTTTCAGTTTTGACTGCACACCTAAGAGTGGAATTACTGGGTCACATGGTAATTCTGTTAACTTTTTGAGGAACCATGGAACTGTTTGTCACACCAACTGCACCATTTACATTCCCATCAGTAATGTTCAGGGTTCCAGTTTCTCTCATTCTCGCCAATACATATTTTCCATTTTCTGGGTTTTTCTAAATTCTAGCCATCTTGCTGCTGCTACTGCTGCTGCTGCTGCTGCTAAGTCGCTTCAGTCATGTCTGACTCCGTGCGACTCCATAGACGGCAGCCCACCAGGCTCCCCCATCCCTGGGATTCTCTAGGCAAGAACACTGGAGTGGGTTGCCATTTCCTTCTCCAATGCATGAAAGTGAAAAGTGAAAGTGAAGTCGCTCGGTCGCGTCCGACTCTTAGCGACCCCATGGACTGCAGGCTACCAGGCTCCTCCATCCATGGGATTTTCCAGGCAAGAGTACTGGAATGGGGTGCCATTGCCTTCTCCATCTAGCGATCTTAGTGGGTGTGAAATGGTGTCTCATTGTGATTTCAATTTGTATTAACCTTATAATTAATGATGCTAAGCATCATTTTGTGTGTTTATTGGCCATTAGTATATCTCTTTTGGAGAAATACAAGATATACCCATTTGGATGCAGATTTCCAAAGAATAGCAAGGAGAGATAAGAAAGCCTTTCCCAGTATTCAGTGCACAGAAATAGAGGAAAAAAATAGCATGGGAAAGACTAAAGATCTCTTCAAGAAAATTAGAGATACCAAGGGAACATTTCATGCAAAGATGGGCACAATAAATGACAAAAATGGTATGGACCTAAAAGAAGCAGAAGATATGAAGAAGAGGTGGCAAAAAATACACTGAAGAACTATACGAAAAAGATCTTCATGACCCAAATAACCATGATGGTGTGATCACTCACCTAGAGTCAGACATTCTGGAATGCGAAGTCAAGTGGGCCATAGGAAGCATCACTACAAAGCTAGTGGAGGTGATGGAATTCCAGTTGAGCTATTTCAAATCCTAAAAGATGATGCTGTGAAAGTGTTGCACTCAATATGCCAGCAAATTTGGAAAACTGAGCAGTGGCCACACGACTGGAAAAGGTCAGTTTTCATTCCAATCCCAAAGAAAGGCAATGCCAAAGAATGCTCAAACTACTGCATAACTGCACTCATCTCACACGCAAGCAAAGTAATGCTCAAAATTCTCCAAGCCAGACTTCAACAGTACGTGAACACTGAACTTCCAGATGTTCAAGCTGGTTTTAGAAAAGGCAGAGGAACCAGATGTCAACTTGCCAACATCTGTTGGATCATCAAAAAAGCAGGAGAGTTCCAGAAAAACCTCTACTTCAGCTTTATTGAGTATGCCAAAGCCTTTGACTGTGTGGATCACAATAAACTGTGGAAAATTCTTAAAGAGATGGGAATACCAGACCACCTTATCTGCCTCCTGAGAAATCTGTATGCAGATCAAGAAGCAACAATTAGAACTGGACATGGAACAATAGACTGGTTCCAAATTGGGAAGGGAGTACGTCAAGGCTGTATATTGTCACCCTGCTTATTTAACTTATATGCAGAGTACATCATGAGAAATACTGCTGGATGAAGCACAAGCTGGAATCAAGATTGGCGGGAGAAATATCAATAACCTCAGATATGTAGATGATACCACCCTTATGGCAGAAAGTAAAGTAGAACTAAATTGAAAGAGGAGAGTTAAAAAGTTGGCTTAAAACTCAACATTCAGAAAACTAAGATCATGGTATCTGGTCCCATCACTTCATGGGAAATGGATGGGGAAACAGTGGAAACAGTGAGAGAATATTCTGGGGGGGCACCAAAATCACTGCAGATGGTGACTCCAGTCATGAAATTAAAAGATGCTTGCTTCTTGGAAGAAAAACTATGACCAACCTAGACAGCATATTAAAAAGCAGAGTTATTACTTTGCTGACAGAGGTCCATCTAGTCAAAGCTATGGTTTCTCCAGTAGTCATGTATGGATGTGAGAGTCAGACTAGAAAGAAAGTGAGCACCGAAGAATTGATGCTTTCAAACTGTGGTCATGGAGAAGACTCTGGGAGAGTCCCTTGGACTGCAAGGAGATCCAACCAGTCCATCCTAAAGGAAATCAGTCCTAAATATTCATTAGGACTGATGCTGAAGCTGAATCTTCAATACTTTGGCCACCTGATGCAAAGAACTGACTCAATAGAAAAGACCCTCATGCTGGGAAAGATTGAAGGCAGAAGGAGAAAGGGATGACAGAGGATGAGATGGTTGGATGGCATCACTGACTCGATGGACATGAGTTTGAGTAAGCTCCAGGAGTTGGTGATGAACAGGGAAGCCTAACATGCTGCAGTCCATGGGGTCACAAAGAGTCGGACATGACTGAGCAACTGAACTAAAATGAGCTTTGTAGAAATGTCTACCGAAACTCCTTGCCTATTTTTAAATTGAGTTGTTTGTCTTTTTGTTGTTGAGTAATAAATGTTCTTTATGTATTTGGATATTAAATTCTTTTAGCTGTGTGATTTACAAATATTTTCTCTCATTCTGTTGGTTGTCTTTTGCTTTCTTGTTAGTTCCTTCAATCACAGTTTGTAATTTTGATGAAGTTCAAGTTATCTGTCTCTTCTTATGTTTCTTGTGCTTCACCTTTGGAAGTTTTACAGCTTGAATTTTTATTTATGTTTTTCATTGTGCTTTTTAATTGTTTTTTAATTTAAATTACATATATTTAACATATACAACATGATATGTGTCAGTTCAGTCACTCAGTCGTGTCCGACTCTTTGCGACCCAATGAATCGCAGCACGCCAGGCCTCCCTGTCCATCACCAACTCTTGGAGTTCACTCAAACTCACATCCATCGAGTCAGTGATGCCATCCAGCCATCTCATCCTCTGTCGTCCCCTTCTCCTCCTGCCCGCAATCCCTCTCAGCATCAGAATCTTTTCCAATGAAAATCTTTTCCATCCTCTTTCCAATCTTTTCCATCCTCTTCGCATGAGGTGGCCAAAGTACTGCAGTTTCAGATTTAGCATCATTTCTTCCAAAGAAATCCCAGGGCTGATCTCCTTCAGAATGGACTGGTTGGATCTCCTTGCAGTCCAAGGGATTCTCAAGAGTCTTCTCCAACACCACAGTTCAAAAGCATCAATTCTTCGGCACTCAGCCTTCTTCGCAGTCCAACTCTCACATCCATACATGACCACAGGAAAAACCATAGCCTTGACTAGACGAAACTGTGTTGGCAAAGTAATGTCTCTGCTTTTGAATATGCTGTCTAGGTTGGTCATAACTTTCCTTCCAAGGAGTAAGCATGTTTTAATTTCATGGCTGCAATCACCATCTGTAGTGATTTTGGAGCCCAGAAAAATCAAGTCTGACACCATTTCCACTGTTTCCCCATCTATTTCCCATGAAGTGATGGGATCGGATGCCATGATCTTCATTTTCTGAATGTTGAGCTTTAAGCCAACTTTTTCACTCTCCACTTTCACTTTCATCAAGAGGCTTTTGAGTTCCTCTTCACTTTCTGCCATAAGGGTGGTGTCATCTGCATATCTGAAGTTACTGATATTTCTCCCGGCAATCTTGATTCCAGCTTGTGTTTCTTCCAGTCCAGCATTTCTCATGATGTACTCTGCATATAACATAGTTAGCTTTATAAAAATTATAAAGATAAGTAGCAAAATCCTATCTTTTAAATATATCTATAAACAAAGATTACATTCCAGCAATATTCTTTGTACCCAAATTTCATTGCCTAGTGTGTACATCGGAGAAGGCAATGGCAACCCACTCCAGTACTCTTGCCTGGAAAATCCCATGGGTGGAGGAACCTGGTAGGCTGCAGTCCATGAGGTCACTAAGAATTGGACATGACTGAGCGACTTCACTTTCACTTTTTACTTTCATGCATTGGAGAAGGAAATGGCAACCCACTCTATTGTTCTTGCCTGGAGAATTGCAGGGATGGCGGAGCCTGATGGGAGGCCATCTATGGGGTCACACAGAGTCAGACACGACTGAAGCGACTTAGCAGCAGCAGCACTGTGTACATACATATACATGAAGGCTATACATACATGTCAGTATGCTTATGCTACATGCATGAAGACATTTGGAATGATGCACACCAAAAGATGTCATTGATGTTGGTTACTATTGTGGAAAAGGCACTGAGGTTCCGGGATGCATGGAAGAGAGTCTTTCAGTTAATATTCCCTCTCCGAAGTTTGAATTACTTACTGTGTGTATGTGATACCCCTTCTCGCTCCCCCTTTCTTCCTCACTGCCTCCATTTATTTACCAAGAACAAGTATTTTAAAGAAATATGGAAGCGTTACAGAATATCAGAAAAGGGATTTGCTATAGGAAAATTTCAGAGCATCTACAAATGTAATGTGGAATTTTGAAACATTAATACTGAGAAAAGGAAATAGTAAGGGTGTCTAATGTCTGCCCAGATAAGGAAAAATTATGTGGCGGAAGGAGTTTTTACTTAATGGAGTCTTTGTAATGCTTGGCAATATGTTGTAGTTTCTACCAGTGACCTTAGGAAACATGATTTCCATAAACATAATAAATGTATGTGTCTATATGAGAAGAACATTTGCCTCTGTCCTCTGAGTACCTGACTTGAGAAATTGGGAGGGTTGTTCCACCAGCATTCTGGTTGAACCCGGACTCTAGGAAGGAGTCTATAATACACATGACTCCTAGAGCCCCACCTCAGCATTTTAAAGGAGATTCACATGCCAACCCCAGCCCTAAAACTGCACAGTCAACCTTTCCCACCATATTTCTAAGACTCCACTAATATGAAAGGAAAAAAAAAAAGTTCCACTTTTTTTGTATCACTGAAGAGTCAAAGGGTTTCCCAGGTGGCTCAATGGTAAAGAATCTGCCTGCAGTGCAGGAGAAATGGGTTCAATCCCTGGGTCAGGAATATCCCCCAGAGAGGAAATGGCAACCCATTCCAGTATTCTTGCCTGAAAACTTCCATGGACAGAGGAGCCTGGAGGACCACAGGCCATGGGGTTGCAAATAGTCCATGGGGGAGCAGCTGAGCATGCATGCAAAAAGTCAAAAGGAGATGATACTGCCAGTTAAACTGTGATACAGTGCTTTATTATCACTTAAATTTTTCTTCTAATTTTAGACAAACATTCTAGTAGACTTTAGACAATGATTTTTATCATATATTACACAATTCTGTTTCTACGCTTTTCTTCTAACACAAACTTTTAGTGGTGAATCACATTATCATCTTCCTGAAGACATTTTTGTGGCAGTTAATACTCAACCAATGAAGGGTTAGCCAGAACTCAGTTGAAACTACAGTGTAAACAACTAAGACCAGATTTCTTGATGTGCAAGCAGGGCCGATAGCAGTTCTAAGATGTATCCCAGTTTCATAGAAAAGATGAAAACTAGTATGACTTATTGAGTCCCTTTGCTTCCCAAGGTGTTTACCTGAAAGTTTGTTGATACTTAAAATTCTTTCATACAGACTGCTACTGCTGCTAAGTCACTTCAGTCGTGTCCGACTCTGTGCGACCCCATAGACGGCAGCCCACCAGGCTTCCCCGTCCCTGGGATTCTCCAGGCAAGAACACTGGAGTGGGTTGCCATTTCCTTCTCCAATGCATGAAAGTGAAAAGTGAAAGTGAAGTCACTCAGTCGTTCCCGACTCTTAGCGACCCCATGGACTGCAGCCTACCAGGCTCCTCTGTCCATGGATTTTCCAGGCAAGAGTACTGGAGTGGGGTGCCATTGCCTTCTCTGAGTCATAAAGACTAGTGCTTTTATTTCACCAGTAGAAATGCAAAGCTTAGAAAGTAAACATTTGGATGAAGTACTATGTTGCTTACAATTTTTTCAAAGTTTTTAAAGGTTTATTCCATTTATAGTTAATAATATATTGTCTATATACCCTGTATTTTTCAGTGTCTCCTCGTGGCTTATTTACTTTTTGCATAATAGTTTGTACCTGCTAATCCCTACTCTCCTTTTCCCTCTCCCTGCTGGTAACCATTACTTGGTTCTCTGTATCTATGAGTCTGTTTTCTTTTTGTTATAATCATTAGTTTGTTTTATTTTTTGGATTCCACATACAAGTGATGACATATAGTATTTGTCTTTCTCTGACTTATTTCACTTATCATAAATAGCTTCCAAATCCGTTCATGTTGTTGCACGTGGCAAAATGTTTTTTATGGCTGAGTAGTATTCCATTGTATGTATATACCACTTTTTTTTTCTCTCTCTCCTATTTTTCAATTGGAAGATAATTGCTTTACAATATTATGTTCAGATCAGATCAGATCAGTCACTCAGTCATGTCCGACTCTGCGACCCCATGAATCGCAGCACACCAGGCCTCCCTGTCCATCACCAACTCCCGGAGTTCACCCAGACTCACGTCCATCAAGTCAGTGATGCCATCCAGCCATCTCATCCTCTGTCGTCCCCTTCTCCTCCTGCCCCCAATCCCTCCCAGCATCAGAGTCTTTTCCAATGAGTCAACTCTTCGCATGAGGTGGCCAAATTATTGGAGTTTCAGCTTCAGCATCATTCCTTCCAAAGAAATCCCAGGGCTGATCTCCTTCAGAATGCACTGGTTGGATCTCCTTGCAGTCCAAGGGACTCTCAAGAGTGTTCTCCAACACCACAGTTCAAAAGCATCAATTCTTTGGCGCTCAGCCTTCTTCACAGTCCAACTCTCACATCCATACATGACCACAGGAAAAACCATAGCCTTGACTAGATGGACCTTTGTTGGCAAAGTAATGTCTCTGCTTATTATGTTGGCCTCTGCCAGACGTCAACATGAATAAGCCACAAGTATACATATGGTCTCTCAAATACAGTTTAATTCATCAGTCCATCAAAAGTCTTTCTTCCACCCAAAACTCTCCTCCAGGCTGTAGATCATTATTTCCTGTTTTAAAATGTCCATCTCCTCCCAGAAAATGTCCAGATTCTTTAGCATGGCCAGTTCTTTAGCATGGCCATAGAAACCCAATTCAGTGCAGTTTAACCTATTTGTCATCCTTATCTTTTGTTATCTTTCTCTCCCCACGTCCTTGCTTACATCCACCTCCCCCACCAAATAATGTATCCTTTGCTCCCGCTGCACCCACTTTGTTACCCTCCTACTTTGAAGTCTCCTCCATTTCCTTTTGTTTCTCTGTTCCATCAATGTCAACAAACGCCAGAGTTCTATCACGGCACTCTTCTTACTAAGATGTGCATCTTACCTCATCTTGTTTTATGGCTTCAGCATGAAGTAGCCCTTTTGGTGTAGGCCTTTTTTTTTTATTTTTAAACTTTACAATATTGTATTGGTTTTGCCATATATCAAAATGAATCCGCCACAGGTATACATGTGTTCCCCATCCTGAACCCTCCTCCCTCCTCCCTCCCCATACCATCCCTCTGGGTCGTCCCAGTGCACCAGCCCCAAGCATCCAGTATCGTGCATCGAACCTGGACTGGCGACTCGTTTCATATATGATATTATAGGTATTTCAATGCCATTCTCCCAAATCATCCCACCCTCTCCCTCTCCCACAGAGTCCAAAAGACTGTTCTATACATCAGTGTCTCTTTTGCTGTCTCGTACACAGGGTTATTGTTACCATCTTTCTAAATTCCATATATATGCTTTAGTATACTGTATTGGTGTTTTTCTTTCTGGCTTACTTCACTCTGTATAATAGGCTTCAGTTTCATCCACCTCATTAGAACTGATTCAAATGTATTCTTTTTAATGGCTGAGTAATACTCCATTGTGTATATGTACCACAGCTTTCTTATCCATTCATCTGCTGATGGACATCTAGGTTGCTTCCATGTCCTAGCTATTATATAAACAGTGCTGCGATGAACATTGGGGTACACGTGTCTCTTTCAATTCTGGTTTCCTCAGTGTGTATGCCCAGCAGTGGGATTGCTGGATCATAAGGCAGTTCTATTTGGTGTAGGCCTTTCTTACTAAACCAGTTGTATATGTGGAAATATATATAATCCTAATTCAAACAGTACAGAAGGAGAATTCAGCAAATACAGTCTTCCCTACTCAGTTCACCCCATCTCTGAACATCTCTCTACTAAATGTCCTTATTCAGTGGCACTGACTTAGTACAATCTCTTATCTCTCATCTGAATTATTTTAGTAAGCATCTGCTTCACCTTCCTTTCTATTCTTTAAGCCCTCCACCTTGTTGCCAGAGTGCTGTTTCTAAATATAAATCTATTTTTCTTTCTTCCACAGTCAGAGTTGTCTGTTTCCTAAGAATAATGGTATATAAAAGTGTCCATTATCCAAGCCTTGCCTGCCTACCCAATTTCCTCTTACATTACACAACACACACACACACCCCCCACCATGCTCCCCCCATACATAACTACTTGTGCTTCGCTTGTAATTCTCCAAGCGTTCCATGCTATTTTTTGTCACCATGCTTTCACACATTCTGGTCTCTGCCCAGCATACCCTTGTCTACATCACAGATACTTGTCGTATAAGATCGGTTTCAAGTATCACCTATTCTTTTAAGCCTCTTCTGAACCCCAGGTAAAAGTGGCCTACATATCCCCTTCATGCCTTATATACCTCTCTCTCTCTCTCTTATATATATATATATATACACACACACACCTATATATGTGCACACACCCACACGTCCATATAATTAGTGACCTGGCTGTCTGTAAGCTTTTTGTGTATGTTTTTATTGGTCTGAGTATTTCCACCATTTAGTACAGTTCTTATTTCTAGTAGGTAGTAAATAAATATTTGTTGAAGAATTAGTTTCCAGTTTTGATGGGACGAAGTATGCTTTTTGTTATATACTGAACCAGAGATGAGTATATATATCATCTCTACCCACCACCACCATGAAAAAAAATGCTCCAGTTGCATGGGATCAGTAGAATCATCAACCTTTATTAAAAACACTGTGGAGTTTTTTCTTTTGCCTTGTTTTGTTTTAGGGTGAAATGGCTATAAAACTTAAGAGCTGAGTAATAAAAAGGTATAATAAAGGTAAGAACATCTTACATGTCTGTAGCATTTAAATCATATGTTGCTATATTCATTTGCCATTAGATTATGAAAACCATGGGCTTTCAGGTGGGACAGACTGAGTTAATCTGTCTCTAGGCAAGTTATTTAAACCTCAGTTTTTTGATGTGTAAGGTAGGAGTAATAATACTACATGCATATTCGCCCTGAGAATTAGAGATAACCCAGCCTAAGAGAAGCACCTGGCGCACTGACATGTCACATCACTCGGTCAGTGCTGACAGTTGAGGTATTTGTTTGTTTGGTTTTTATCCTTCATATCATGTATTTTTCTCCTGGCCATAGTATTGATGAAATAAATATTTTATTAATAAAGATAGCATGTTTTAAAAGAAATAGTAGTTCCATCATTGGAGTTCATTATGCTTATTTTGCCTTTATGAAAATATTCAG
The DNA here is from genome assembly GCF_019923935.1 of Bubalus bubalis. Lineage (NCBI taxonomy): Eukaryota > Metazoa > Chordata > Mammalia > Artiodactyla > Bovidae > Bubalus > Bubalus bubalis. The sequence continues at coordinate 42,047,166 of NC_059169.1, read as the reverse complement.
AATGAACTATCTGAATGAATTTTAACACAATATAGTAAGATTTTTTAGTGATAATATAAGTAATTTCTATGAAGAGATGTATGGTACGAAAACTGCAATTCTAATTGAAAAAGTATATTTAATTGCATACAGACATAGCATTTTAGGAGCAGTATGCAAAACTGCATGTTTTAAAACTAATAAAAACTTCAGAATAACCAGAATTTTTATGTTTAGAGAACATGAATTACTGATAAAAATTCAACTAATTTGTTGAATCATTGTATAGAAAAGATTTAAACAGCCATAATATATAATAAGATAATTAACAGCACCAATAACATAGTCTTTATTAGAAATTTTAAGTAGATACTTTTATAAAATCAAAATTATTTTGTGAATAAATAATAATAATGGCTAGAAATATCAGAGAAGAATGAAAGAATCAGAAAAATGACTCAGATGCAAAGTCTGTCCAGTTCACTCAGGTTCCTGGTTAATATGATATTTGTCTTAGTAACATACTACAAACTGTAACATATGATCCCTCCACTCCTCAAATCTAAAAGATCTGATCTAAAAAGATCACTTTTCACCAAGTGATCAAACTCTCAGTAAACTGGCTCCAAAGTTGACCTGCAGCAGATTTGGGTTTGGACTGATTTGAATATACACTTGATCCTTTTTAATTAAAGATATAACAACCACATGGACAAATAACTTTTATCTTTTTTTGACCGTGACCTATAGTAAGAAGTGCATCTTAATATCATCCCAGTATGTACATATGTATTTGTACTTGCTTGTGTGTGTGTGAATATATAGGTGTGTGTGCGTATCTGAAATGATTTTCCCAACACAGCGAATACCCTTACCATATTCTATTACTTGCTATTCTGTTCTGTTTCTTTTTTCTTTTAATACTGTTTGCAACCCACAATGTGAAAACACTCATCTGGACAGGTATGTAACACGTTTTTTCTCCTTAAGTCAGCCTTCTTGAGAAATCAGTTTAGGGGTTAAAAAGAGAGGAAAGATGAAGAAGTAAAAATGAGGAAAGCATGTTAGAGAAATAGGGAGTCATCTGGTATGACTGTAATAAAAAATTGTAAGCTTCCCAGTTGTATGTATCTACCATCTTCAGGAGCAATGCTAATCTAATCTCTCTATCATTTTGAATTAATAGTGTAGTGGTGAAGCAGTTGTTATACTTTTCTGTATTTTTGTTCTGCCCCTTTTCAGTCAGTTTTTTCAATTTATTTCAGCATTGCCCCTTGAACAATCTTGAACAGATTCACTGTGGTTTCTTCCATTGGTTGGAATTAGTACCATTTACAGATGTGAGTAATTTCAGTCTGTAACTTTTCCTCCAAATTATTTAGGATACATATGTATGACTGTGAATCAGAGAACCCCATTATTTACCTTCTTTATCAAGCCTTTGTCTTCCCAAAAAGGCAGCCCTCTAATTCCAGGGTGATTCCTTTCTTAAAATCTTGTTTTAAACTTTATTGAGTTTTTCAAAGGCCTCATATCCATGTTTTAACATTTTTATCACTAAATTGCAGATATTATTCCTGACAAACTCCCAACAAATAGCAGGATTTTCCATTATAGAAACTATGTTACTTTTCCCCAAAAAAAATTTGTTTCCTTATGGGTCTTCACAACAGAAAGGACTATGTTAGAAAAATCTGTAAAGGTAATGTTATTATATAATGTTTTAATCTATTCCATGCCATTCAACCAAGCATAAGAAATAAGCTATTTTAGTAAATGACTTTGTCAAGTGTTAGATAGTATTGATATGAAGTTGTCTGCCAGCAAGTATGTATTGAATGCCAACTGTGTGCCAGGCATTGCTCTAAGCCCTGGGAATAACCAGTGGAGAAGACAGACAAAAATTCCTGCCCTTGCCCTTTGGACCTTTCGTTCTACTGAGGGGAGAAATGAGAATTTTTTGCAAGTAAAAGATAATCTCAAGTTATATAATGGAAGTTAGAATTCAAGTTGTATAATGGAAAGTAAAGCAGGGAAGAGCATAGTGATTATGACTGCCTATAGTTACAAATGGGCACACAGAAGACATAAAATGAGCGCCATGGTTCTCATATATCTTCTGAAAGTGGCCAGAGCAGCAGGGAAACCATCACAGAGCCTCTAAGTCCCACGTCAACATAGGTACCCAGGTAGAAGCAATCAGATATGTTTAGCGTGGGAGAATGGCTGTGAAGCAGATTTCTTTGTGGTAAATTGGTCACATTTCTTCTCTGCTTGTGTGTGTGCCTATGCATGCATACTTCTAGCCACATCCTTTATTTGGGGGAAAGTAAGGAAAAGGAATTCTTATCTGTCCACATTCTGGGCTGGTCTGACATTATATTGCTTTCTTTTTGTTATTAAGAGGTAATAGTAAATACTGGCAAAACACCCTGTACCAGAGCCAGACTCACTGGGTTAAAACCTCATTTTTGGTAAGTTACTAGCTGTATAAAGTTGGATCAGTTGTTTAACCCTCTGTGTCTCAGTGTCCTCATTTGTAAAATACGAAGTTCCAAGTAATTGAAATTTGATCCAAGTGGATTACTTTTAGTTTTTAGGACAAATTATATTTTGTAACATTTAATATGGTGAAGGGAGGGGACAAAAACAAAAGCAAGGGAGAAGAAAAAGTAACTTTTAAAGCAAAGACAGTCTGAAAAGACTACGTACTATCATACTATGTTTCCAAATGTATGACACTCTGGAAAAGGGGAAATTTATGAAGACAGTAAAAAGCTCAGTGGTTGCCAGGGATTAGAAGGGATGAACAGACAGAACTGCACGGGTTATTAGGGCAGTGAAACTATTCTTTATGATGTAAACAGTGGATACATGGGATTACAGTCAGACCTCCACATCCACAGATTCCACATTCATAGATTGAATTCAACCAACTGTGAACCAAAAATACTTGGGAAAATAAAATCCAGAAAGTTCTGAAGAGCAGAACTTGAATTTGCTGACACTAGCAAGTATTTCCATAATACAATTGCATATATAATTACATAATATAATCATATTAGATATTATAAGTAATCTAGATATATCTTAAAGTGTATATATTTTAAAGGATATGTGTAGGTTATATGCAAAGACTATGCCATCATATTTTCTGTAAGGAACTTGAGGATCCTTGGACATGAGCATCCATGGGGGATCCTGGAGACAGTCCCCTGTGGATTCCAAGGGACAAACGTACATTTGTCAAAACCTGTAGAATATACATCACCAAGATGAACCCTTGGTGATCTAAGCTGTGGACTTAGAGCGATAATGATGTGTCAGTGTAGGTTCATTAATTGTAACAAATGGTGGTGGCCGTGGGGTTGGGGGCAGGCAGAGTATCTGGGACTCTCTGTACTTTTGCTTAATTTTGCCGAACCTCAAAGTGCTTTAACAAAAATCTTTAAAAAGTGAAAAGGAAGAAAGAAAAGAAAACAAACATGAAAGAGAATGAAATCTGAGAACCACAGAGAAAAGATAGGAGAAGGGGAAAGGAAGGAGTGGGGAAGACGTCAGTGACTCACTTCCTGTGAGGGTGTCGTGGCCACCTTTTGTCACTTGTGCGATTTGTCAGTCCTTAAAGCTGTTTGTGTTGATAGCAGAAAAATGCCCCCTGGAAAGTAATATTGTCTAGAGAAAAATTAACAGAACTTACTTTTTGGTAATGTTAAAGAATTTGGGAGAGACGGAGTTTTCTGTGTGTCTGTGTGCATTTCCTGCTGGTGTGTCACCCCTTGTGAAGCTCGTGTTACATATTTTATGGATGCACAATATGTCGTGTAACTGGACATGAGGGATAATTGTTGATGGGTGACAGTTTCATAAAGACTTAAAAAGTTATTGGAACAACAAGCAGTGTTCATGGGTGTTACGTGACAGAGTCAAGACAATACCAGAAATTGCCTTTAACATGTATAAATTATTGTCATTATCTTATTTCTTGAGGTTCCAATGCAGAATTATATAGAAATTAACATTTTATTTTAATACTAATAAACATATTTACCCTATGAAGGGCTGATTCACTACATGAACAAAACATTAACTTTAATTGTAGTCCATCTCCTTGTCTAAATTTGCCAAGGGCTTAAACCAAGATGTCTTTGTTATAGTTCATTCTGGAAAAAAATTCAATCACATGGATCCAGGACAATATACTAGAATTTATTCTTTAATCCATCTTTTTAAAGGCTCACAATACCAGATCATATGAGTATGTGTATGAGTGTGTGTGTGTGTGTCTGTGCGCGTGCACATGCCAAATGCCAGCCACCACTGAAGTAAGGAAAAACAATGACTTATTTATAAATTATATCCTGTTTACATATCAAACAGATATTGTAACTGTTTAAACTCTTTCCCTTACTAGTGTGCCTTTATAAATTCATAAATGGCTACAATTTTTTCTTTCAAGAGCTATTACAAATCACACTCTAAATCCCTCCTCCCCTGTCAGCATTGTTGTACAAGTGAACCACATTAAAATGAGTTTCTCAAGGATAGCTTTGAGGGGGACAGAAATTTAAAGCACTTGAACTTGAAAATTCCATTCTCTGATGCTAATCACCGGCCCTTCCAGCTCTCCCGGTCCTTCCCACCCTCCCAGTCTTTTCATTTCCACCACATCTGTGCTTTATTTGTACCCATAAACTCTGCATTTCCAATCTGTCAAGCCCCTTGGCTCCACGTGGCCTCCTAACACAGCCTGGGACCTTATCAGTCATCTGAACACTACCTTCACTGAGCACTCTGCAAGGCTTTGTTGCCAGATTCATCCATCACGCTTTCCTTGACATTCCCACCTTTAGCCTAATATCTTATAATAAGGTAGTTACTCCATCAATATATAATGAAAGGGAGGAGAGGAGAGAAAATTCTTCGATACAGTGTTAATGTACTGAAAATTTCTTGTGGCAATGTGTTACTTTTTGCTACTTACAAGTGGAACAAATTCCTGTTGTTGTACATCAACAGGTTCGCATACCTGTGGCCCGGTATTTTTTATTTTTCTATATCTATCCTGTTTCCCTTTATCTTTATTGAAGGCCACTTCCACTCCCGCAAACCATCCATTCCATTATATAGCTTTCCTTATTACAGTTAGATCATCTAAATTTATTTTCCTTGAGTCTTTTTCACCCAGGGATTTTTTTAGTATCTTCACTTACTCTTCTGTGATCTCTCTTCAAAAAAATGAGCTCTGTGTGTGTCCATGTGTGTGTGTGTGAACGTGCGTGCGTGCACTCAGGCACAGTTTATGTGTGATAATGGAAATAACTTTCAAACTTAACCCCTCTCTCTCTTCTTCATTCCTTCTGCTCTCTCTCAACCTTTCTTCAGCTATGCCCTTCCTCAGTGATCACCAGTGACTTCCTGATTGTCAGTATTTTCTTCTCAGTCCCTTACTCTATCAGTAGCATGACATTATAGATATTATAGACATTACTGAAATTCTGTCCTCACTTTGCTTTACAGCACCATTTTCCTTCATATAGCTCTTTAGTCTTCTTAACTGATATCTTCTTCCAGACTTGAAATGTAGGTGTCCCTTTCATGTTCTTACACCTCAGTTGCTGCTAAGTCACTTCAGTCGTGTCTGACTCTGTGCGACCCCAGAGACGGCAGCCCACCAGGCTCCCCCATCCCTGGGATTCTCCAGGCAAGAACACTAGAGTGGGTTGCCATTTCCTTTTCCAGTGCATGAAAATGAAAAGTGAAAGTGAAGTTGCTCAGTCGTGTCCGACTCTTAGTGACCCCATGGACTGCAGCCCACCAGGCTCCTCCGTCCATGGGATTTTCCAGGCAAGAGTTCTGGAGTGGGGTGCCATTGCCTTCTCCGTAGTGATTCTCAAATTTTAGTGAGCATAAAAATCACTAAAAGATTTTTGTTGAAAATGTAGGTTTCTAGATCCTACCCTCAAAGATTATTATTGCTGCTGCTAAATCGCTTCAGTCGTGTCTGACTCTTTGTGACCCCATAGACAGCAGTCCACCAGGCCCTACCATCCCTGGGATTCTCCAGGCAAGAACACTGGAGTGGGTTGCCATTTCCTCCTCCAGTGCATGAAAGTGAAAAGTGAAAGTGAAGTCACTCAGTCGTGTCCGACTCTTAGCGACCCCATGGACTGCAGCCTACCAGGCTCCTCCATCCATGGGATTTTCCAGGCAAGAGTACTGGAGTGGGTTGCCGTTGCCTTCTCTGAAAGATTGTGATTAGGTAGGTCTAGAATGAGGCCCAGGGGTCTGCATTTTTAACAATCTGCATTCTTATGACTCTAATAAAAGTGATTCAGGGCCACACTTTAAAAAAAATAATAATAATCCTCTGCAGCCCTATCTACTCCTGTGACCTCAGTCATCGCTTCCATGCTGATTATTTCCAAATATTTTAACATCCTACTCTCATGAATTTCTCCTTATTCTGTGGACCATACTTCTGGACCATATTCAGGACCAGAGCAGGGCTAATAATCATACTTACTTTTGGTTATTAAAATAATGTTCAGAGAAACACTTGTAAGCAGCTGTTGCCCTCAGCCCACAAGTGTCATTCTACCACGATGGTCCTGTCTATCCTGGTGCAGATCTTCTGGACCTCCCCACTTTTCAGCAACAAAAAAGTAACACCTGGAACCACAGAGTTTCTCCAGGATCCTGCCCCAGTGCAAAGGCCAGCATCCTAATTGGTTGAATTGTATCCATTAAATATTAATATTACCCCTGTTGTAGGTGATGATGTCATTAACTATATGGGGTACAGGAGAAGAAGCTAGTTTTAGTGGGGAGAATAGTAAATTCAGCACATAAGATAGTTTATGTGCAATACTCTTAAACCTACTAAAATGGTTGGATGGAGTGACCTGTAATAAGTTCAAAAATCACAAAGCTGTGCTTTCCAAATTTGACTAATCATCAGAATCTAAGGCCCAACCCTGAGAAATTTTGACTCATTAGAATTGGGGCAGGACCCAGAAATCAGTTTTTTAACATTTCCCACAGTGGTTCTGATGATTAGGTAGATATGAGAACCACTGCTTTGGACTGAGGACACAGAGAAGTAGAACCAAAGTATTGCCCCCTGTTGGACCTCAAATAGGCATCTCCATTCCATGGCATAGTCAGAAAGATCAGACAACAGGATATGTGGGTTTTTCAGCACAACTAATTACCGCAACCAGAAAGTATCACATGTATGTATTTTATACACAGAAAGCAAGTCAATGCTGCATTCCATTCAACAGAATGCATTTTGTCCCTGGTAAGAAAGAGTTCCATTTCTAGGAGTTTCTTTGAAAATAAATTCCACAAGGAAATCAATCCCTGTTTGGGAAAAACGTAACAAAGTGTAGTCACCTTCTTATGTCTTTTAAATTTAAGAGAACATATATAATTATATTATAATCAGGTGTTGCTTTTCTCTGAATCATATGTACAGTTTATTGAAACAAAAGAGAAATAACAATTCTATAAAATGTTGTATCATGAGTTTAGTCCTGAGTCATTCGTTATGTACGTGATTCCTGAGTCACTAATTACTAAGGCTTTCCTATAAGGAAAAGAGTACTAACAATAGGCAAAGTCAGTGATTGTGAAACTTTTTGAATACAAATGATTATAGTTACCAAAAGATTGTTCTAAAACTGTATTGGAGAAATTAAATTCTGTTGTTACATTAATATCAAAAATAGATATTAACATCAGTTTTCATTGAAAAACATGTACTTTAATTTCCTGAGGAATTAAATCTGGGGGATTTAAAAGCCTATAAAGAAACATTCTTAAAATTTACAGCATTATAGAAGTTTTACTATCTAGAGAGAAAGAAGTTTGTTGGTTGCCCAGTAGAGATACATTTTGGAAGTAAGGTTTTTGGTCCTCAATTTTGTTTATAATACTAAAACCTAATATATGTAATTGCTGTAATGAGAAAAAAACAAAGTAAAATAATTAAGGTTAATGACTGCTGTTACATTTTTTTCTGTAAATGCCCTTAGTTCTCCGATGTCCCGCCCACCCCTGCTCCCTACCCCCAACTATTCTGCACTTGGAAACACAAAACAACTTGTCAGTTCAGTTTATTCAGTTAGGGTCAGTTCTGTGAAAACAAAGTCAAGGCAATTGTTTGATTTAATTGACTAGTGAAACTGGTTATACAGGTAAGTAGAAGTTAGTTTTATTTTTGTCCAGCTGCATATTTGAATGTTCATAAAATAACTTAGCAGAATAATAAGATTCCAGTGACATTGTAATAGATTTTAAAGAATGATTACCAAAGCAAGGGAAAAGGGCTCTAAAACACAAACTATAGAAAATATTCATGGTATTTGTTTTTCTTTATGGCTCTCCCTTCACTATAATGAATTGTGTCCAAAAAAAAAAAAAAGAAGTCTTCTTTTCTTTCACTATTCATATCCTGTTCTTTGAGGAATTTTTTTCCTAGGTAATAGTTAATATAACCTTAACAAAAATGTCCAGTATAATTTAGGTGAATCATTTACATAACTTTTATAAAGTGGTCCTCAAACTGTATGCTGATAGCCTTTAAGAGTTAGTCAGCCACCTCTTGGCTTCACTTTCTTCCTCACCCGCCTGAACCTCATGGTTGATCATTTTCACAATGTTTCTGCCCTTGATTCTTTGTGCCTTCTTCTGTACACACCCTGCTCTTCTCTACACCTTCAACTTGGAGGTTGCTAGTCACTCTTTTTTTTTTTCCCCCTGTGTGAGAGGAGAACCAAAAAAAGTGCAGTGCTAAAATAAATGATATGTTTCAATCTTAATTCGAAAAAAAAATGGGTAGATCTTGTAAATGTAGTTTATTTGAGAGGGAAATATAAATCATTTCTTGTCCTAGAAAAGCAGCAGATCTTCAGCCTCAGTTAAACTTGTTAGGATTTATAAAGGAAAGAGGAAAAAAATTTTTTCATATAAAAAGCTAGAATTTTATTGTCAAAGAACATTTAAGGTCATAAAGTAGGAATTTTATAATTTTTTTTGTTCTGCATAATAAAATGCTCCTTTCCTGACCCCTCATCCTTATAATAATAGATATCCACCACTTTTTTTCTAATTGTTCAGTTTTCACATATCCAGCTTTCTAGTTCCTTTTTCAAGAACTTATTATGTACCGAAGTAGTGGCCTCCTCATACTGACAGTGCTGTGTAGTCCAGTTCTAGCATACATTTTATATTTGCTTAGGAGAAGAAGAGTAAACACAAAGAAATTAAAAAAAACTAAGGTTGGTTGATTACGTAAATGATAAAATCCTTTAGAAAGATCTAAAGGAAAGGTCTTATATATCAAGAACATTACATAGTTGTACCCCTTTAATATTGGTGCTTCTGTTATGGAAAAAAATTTTTAAAGAAAGTATCAAGGAAAAATTTTATCTACAGTACAAAATCATTTGTTTTAGCATTATTTATACTAGTCAAAAATTGATGACAGCCTAAATGTTTGCTAGTATAAGCGATGTAATTAAATTGTGACTCATTGGCTTACTAGACAGTTTTATAACCATTAAAAATATAAATTAAGGTCTTCCAACAGCCTGGAAGAATGATCATGATATAAGATAAAGTGAAAAAGGATGATACAAAGTTGTACACAGTACACTAACGTTGAACAATCTGAAAAGGAACTAAAATATTTTATTTACAAAATAAAATACTTAGGAATAAATTTGATCAAAGGGGAGAAAGACATGTACAACTGGAAACTACAAAACATTCCTGAAAGAAGTTAAAGAAGACATCCCTGGCTAATAGATGATTTAAGACTGTTTTTTGTGTGTTTGGTTGGTTGGCTTGGTTGTTTTTTCTTCTCATTTTTTTAAATTGAAGTATTGTTGAATTATAACATTGTATAAGTTTGAGATATAGAACATAGTGATTCACAGTTTTTAAAGATTATACTCCATCTATAGCTGTTGTACAATATTGACTATATTCCCTGTGCTGTACAATATATCCTTGTAGCTTTTTTTTTTTTTTTTTTTTCTTTTTAGCCATGCTGCATGGCTTGTGAGATCTTAGTAACCTGACCAGGGATTGAACCCAGGCCCTTGGTAATAAGAGTGCAGAGGCATAACCACTGGACTGCGAGGGAATTGCCACTTATTTCTTTTATACATACTAGTTTGTTCCTCCCCAACCCCTATCCTCCCCTACCCTCTCTTGCCTCTCCCCACAGATAAACCACTTGTTTGTTTTCTATGTCTGTGAGTTTGTTTCTTTTTTTGTTATATTTACTAGTTTGTTGTATTCTTTAGATTCCACAGATAAGTGATAACATTACAGTATTTGTCTTTCTGTCTGACTTACTTCACTAAGCATAATATCCTCCAAGTCCATCAATGTTGTTGCAAATGGCAGTATTTTGTTTTTCATGACTGAGTAATATTCTCTGTGTGTGTGTGTGTGTGTGTGTGTGTGTGGTTATTGTTTAGTCTCTAAGTCCTATTCGATGCCTTTGGTACCCCATGGACTGCAGCCTGCCAGGCGCCTCTGTCCATGAGATTTCCCAGGCAAGACTACTGGAATGGGTTGCCATTTCCTACTCCAGGGGATCTTCCCAACCCCAGAGATTGAGCCCATGTCTTCTGCATTGGCAGGTGGCTCTTTACCACTGAGCCACCTGCGAAGCCACCACATCTTCTTGATCAATCTGTTGATGGACTTGCTTCTATATCTTGGCTATTTTAAGTAACTTCTGCTATGAGTATTGGGGTGCATGTATCTCCATCTTTTCCAAAGGACAGGAGAACCAAAAAAAATTGCAGTGCTAAAATAAATGATATGTTTAGGGGAGTGGGATTGCTTGATCATCTGATACTCCATTTTTAGTTTTTCGAAGAACCACCATACTGTTTTCCATAGTGTCTGCACCAATTTATATTCCCACCAACAGTGTTCAGGTGTTCTCTTTTCTCCACATCTTGCCAACATTTGTTATTTGTGGTCTTTTTGATGATAGCCATTCTGATAGGTGTAAGGTGATAACTTACTGTGATTTTGATTTACATTTCTCCAGTGATTGGTGATGTTGAGCATCTTTTCATCTACCTGTTAGCTCTCTGTATGTAGAAGACTTAATATTGTTAAGATAACAGTACTACTCAAAATGACTGACAGATACAGAGCAGTCCCTATCAAAATCCCAGAGGTATGTTTTGCAGAAACAGAAAAGCCCATTTAAAAATTCATGTGGAATTTCAAGTGACCTCGAATAGCCAAAACAGTCTTGAAAATGGAAAACAAAGGTAGAAAGACTCATACTTTAGATTTTAAAACTTATTGTGAAGTTACAGTAATCAAAAGAGTGTTATGCTGGCATAAGGACAGACATATAAGACTGATGGAGTAGAGTTGAGAGCCCAGAAGTGAATCTCACATATATGATTTTTTAGTAAGGATGCCAGGACCACTCAATGGAGAAAATACAGTCCTTTCAACAAACAGTACTGGTAAAATTGGATATCTACATGTAAAAGATTGAAATGGACCCATGTCTTACACTGCATATAAAAATTAACTCAAAATGAATCAAATATGTTAAATTTCAAAAATAAAGGTATAAAACTCATAGAAGAAAATGTAGGAGAAAATCTATGACCTTGGAATTGGCAGTGGTTTCTTTAAAATGACACCAAAAGAATGTGCAACAATAACAAAAATAGGTATGGTTGTACGTCATCAAAATTAAAACCTTTTGTGATCAAAGGTCAGTATCAAGATGGTGAAAAGACAGCCTACAGAATAGGAGAAAATATTTGCAATTCATGTAGCTAATTAAGGATTTAATATCCAGAATATATTAAGAACGCATATGACTCAACAGCAAAAAAAAAAAAAAAAAACCTAACTAAAATATGGGCAAAAGATGTGAATAGCGTTTCTCCAAAGAGGATATACAAATGGCCAATACGTACATAAAATAACTGTATTGGAGAGGATGTGGAGAAATTGGAACCAAGTGCATTGCTGGTAGGAATGTAAAATGATGCAGTCACTTTGAAAAACAGTTCAAAAAGAAGTTAAATATAGAATTACCATATGACCTAGCAATTCCACCCCACTCCTAGGTAGATAACCAAAGGAATTGAAAACAGGGGCTCAAACAGATACTTGTACACCACAACATGAGTCACAATAGCCAAAAAGTGGAAACAATGCAAGTATCCACTGGCAGATGAATGAAGAAACAAAATATGCTATAAACATACAACAGAATATTATTTAGCCATAAAAAGGAATATGGTGCAACATAGATAAACCTTGAATACATTAGAATTAAATGAATTAAACAGATGCAACATGACAAATATCATATGATTCCACTTATATGAGGTATCTAGAATGGGCAAATTCATATAGAAAGAAAAGGGTTTCTGGGAACTAGGGAGTTAAGGGGAGTGTTTTTACTTAATCTGTACAGAGTTTCTGTTTGGGTTGATGAAAATATTCTAGAAATAGATACTAGTGATGCTTACCTGTTGTGAATGTACTTAATGCCATTGAATTGTACACTGTAAAATGCACAAAATCATAAATTTTATGTTTACATTTTAAACATGATTATTTAAAATATATACAGTTATTTCAGTTCAGTTCAGTCGCTCAGTCATCTCCGACTCTTTGCGACCCCATGAACCGCAGCACACCAGGCCTCCCTGTCCATAACCAACTCCCGGAGTCCACCCAAACCCATGTCCATTGAGTCAGTGATGCCATCCAGCCATCTCATCCTGTGTCGTCCCCTTCTCTTCCTGCCTTCAATCTTTCCCAGCATCTCGGTCTTTTCAAATGAGTCAGCTCTTCGCATCAGGAGGCCAAATTATTGGAGTTTCAGCTTCAACATCAGTCCTTCCAATGAACACCCAGGACTGATCTCCTTTAGGATGGACTGGTTGGATCTCCTTGCAGTCCAAGGGACTCTCGAGTCTTCTCCAACACCATAGTTCAAAAACATCAATTCTTCTGTGCTCAGCTTTCTTTATACTCCAATGCTCACGTCCATACATGACCACTGGAAAAACCATAGCCTTGACTAGACAGACCTTTGTTGGCAAAGTAATGTTTCTGCTTTTGAATATGCTATCTAGGTGGTCATAACTTTCCTTCCAAAGAGTAAGCATCTTTTAATTTCATGGCTGCAGTCACCATCTGCAGTTATTTTGGAGCCCGGAAAAATAAAGTCAGCCACTGTTTCTACTGTTTACCCACCTATTTGCCATGAAGTGATGGGACCAAATGCCATGATCTTAGTTTTCTAAATGTTGAGCTTTAAGCCAACTTTTTCACTCTTCTCTTTCACCTTCATCAAGAGGCTCTTTAGTTCTTCACTTTCTGCCATAATATAGTTATTTAGGTGCATAAATTATACATAGTGATTTAGGTATGTAAGTAAAGATGACAAGGAATATGAAAAATCACAGAATTATAAGTGATTATGTTGTTTTGGGGCTTTTGGGTGGCTCAGATGGTAAAGAACCTGCCTGAAATGCAGGAGACCCAGGTTCGATCCCTAGGTTGGGAAGATTCCCTGTAGAAGAGAATGACAACCCTACTCCTGTATTCTTTCCTGGAGAATTCCATTGACAGAGGAACCTAGCAGGCTAAAGTCAATGGAGTTGCAAAGAGTTGGACACGACTGAGCAACTAACACTTTCACTGTGTTATTTTGAGTAGAAATAAAGTTCAAATAAATGATTTTCATTTTAGCTAATGGATATTCATTAAAAGATAAATTTTAAATTGCATGTTGTCTCAGACCAACAAACAGTAAGAAAATTTAGGTGACTCATTCCCCAAATTGGTAAGACTTAATATTTTATTTTGGAGAAGGCAATGGCACCCCACTCCAGTACTCTTGCCTGGAAAATCCCATGGACAGAGGAGCCTGGTAGGCTGCAGACCATGGGGTTGCAAAGAGTCAGACACGACTGAGCGACTTCACTTTACTTTTCCCTTTCATGCATTGGAGAAGGAAATGGCAACCCACTCCAGTATTCTTGCCTGGAGAATCCCAGGGACGGGGGAGCCTGGTGGGCCGCCGTCTATGGGGTCGCACAGAGTCGGACACTACTGAAGCGACTTAGCAGCAGCAGCAATATTTTATTTAAAATTTTTCTTTCCTATTTACATGGTCTTTATTTTTATGTTAAAGAATAGTTATGTTGGTTAGTAATTTTTAAAACCTTCAGATTTACACAGAAAAAGCTTTTCAGAGTAATTCATGTAAAGGAGAGCTGGTGTCTGTGCTAGAGCGTTTTAAACAGTTTCAGTTTCTTATGAAATTGTCTAGATTTTAATGAAACCTTTTTTTTTTCTTTAGCTTGACAGAGCCAATTCTCTGTTAAACCAGACTCAACAACCTTACAGATATCTCATTGAATCAGTGCGTCAGAGAGATTCTAAGATTGATTCCCTGAAGAAGTGTATTACCGAACTAGAAAAAGATGTCAGGTAACCATCTACAAATCTTGTATTTGAGTAATAAAATATTATTATTATTTATTTGGATAATAAAGGCATTGTGAGCATAATACTGCTGTAGTTGAGGTTGGAAATTGGGAAGAAAAAATGTACATAACCGAAGGTGGTCTTAAATGTGATGTGTTCGATTTCTCTTAGAAAAGCTAAGTCCATTAAGGTATTCACATTCCACCCGGTAAATCAGAAGTCTTAGCCTGGAAGTAGCAATGCTGCACTGATTAACAAAGCACTCCCCGCACCCCAGGGCACACAGCAGCTAACCTATGCTGTCCTTGTTCCCTAGAATTCTTTAGTGGGACAGGCCACTTGTGGAGTCAGAACGACTTTTTAAACAGATAAAATGTACACATTTACTTAGATTCCTGTTGACTTTGCCAAGGAATTTAGGCTTTTCTGCCTCTGACCTTTTACATGAAGTAAACCATAAATTACCTCAATGTAAATAAATTCCTTTCACGTCCTTAGTTGAAATTGTTTTCTTACATGACACCTTATCAAAAGACTTGCTCCACTGAATAATTATTCAGATTCTTTACCTGTTCATCTCATGAGATCATTTTAATCTTTTTAAATTACAGTAGAATAATGATGCTATGTAAAGAAAGATGTTTGAACTCATGGATGCTTGGTTAGTTGGCTTAATTATCATTAGATTTTAAAATTATTTAGAATAAGTAATTAGATAAATTATTAACCAATTTATAAAAGTATAAGCAAAGAATTAGATGAGAAAGAAAATTCTTAAATTAAGTAATTAGAAAAGGTAGTTTATTTAAAAATATAGTTATTGGAGAAGATAGCCATTAAATGTAGGTTTCCCGAGATATATAACCAAAAATATAAAACTACTGATAATTAACTGCATATAAGAGCCACATGCTAACTGTTTGCGCCACTGGAGCTCTCTGATAACTAACTCGAAAGTGTGAATGTTGTTTTTGATGAATCAGAATCATCTTTTCTACCCCACCAAAAAATTGGCCCAGAATTTTATTCTTGATCATAATTTTTTCAGTAATATAATAAAGTAATTTTAAATCACGTTGATGTTTTAAATGTCAACATAGATAACAATTTATTTCTAAATTAATTTTAAAGTCAAATATTCAAAATATTCATAACCAGCATTATGAAATTAATTCAGTGAATTAACTAAACCATTCTATAAATAGCTATTGGGAGCAATAGAAATTAGGTCTTATCATTCACTGGACACTTGGTTATCCTAGGGAAATTGAGGAAAGAGCCCCAGAGAATTTTTTCTTTACATATTATAGAAATTTGTTATATTTGAAATTTTGTATAGAGTTTTGTTTTACCTTTGTAATCTTGGAGCAGGGATAAATAAAAAGCCCTGTGGGAAATTTGCCTCTTTCAGAATTACCTTCAAGTAAATTTGTTTGAATATTTATTTTACTAAGAATTAGGATAGCTAAAAATGTTTTTTGTAGAGAAAAATATAGCCAGCTATAGGAGAAAATTATAATGATGAACAAATTCACCCCTAGAGAAAATTAGCCATTTGTCATCTAAGAACATATTAGTTTTGTGATAGGGCCAAAATTTAATCTGTCTGCTTTCTAATTCCATAATCTTCACCTTTATATTATACTGCCTCCCTATGTTCTAATCTGAATTAGAGCTAATTTTTCATTAACTATATAATTAAGAGAAGCAAAAAAAAAAAACAAAAAATAATGTAGAATAGTAGTTAAAAGGAGAGCTTTTCATGAGTTGATAATCGTTGAAACTGTGTGACAGATACATGGGGGCTTATTAAATTTTCTCTCTTGAAATATTTCATAATAAAGTTACTTTTCAAAAAAAAGGTTTTAAAAGGGAGGACAAGGACAAATCCAGCTCCGTCCTTAGTTTTTAATTAGAGCAAATAAATTAAAGTCTCTGAACTTCATCCAGTACAACTTCCTGTCATGATAAAATATTACCTTTCTGCGGTGTCCAGTATGGTAGCCACCAGCTACATGTGGCGATTGAGCATATGGTCAGTGTTACTGAGGAACTAAATTTTTAATTTTATTTGAATTAAATTAATGTTAATTTTCATTGCCAGTTTTGGCTAGCTAATGGCTGTAGTACTGGACACTGTAGCCAGTTTTCTCATCTGTGAAATGAGAGTGGCACCAACAGCACCTAATTCACATGGTTATTCTGCGCACTAAATGATATAACCTTTGTAACATATATAGCACTGTTCCTACACTTAAAAATGCTCAATAAATGTTTGATATTATTAGTATTGTCTTATTTTTAACATATTTTTATGTTGAAAATTATCTTTAAAATGAGAAATAACATTTCTCAAAATATGCTGAATCTTCACAAAAATTTGTTTAGTTGCTAAGTCATGTCCGACTGTTTGGCCACCCTATGGACCGTAGCCCACCAGGCTCCTCTGTCTGTGAGATTTCCCAGGCAAGAATACTGGAGTGGATTGCCATTTCTTTCTCCATGACAAAAATTAGGACTCCCTTAATAACAGCAACAGTAAGTAATCATAAGAACTATGCCAATTACGGAATTAAACAAACAAAAAAAATTTTATGTGCTAAACATCTGAGCCCTTTAAAGCTGTCTGTGTTTCATAAATTTATTATATACTATTTTAGTAGACTCTGAACTAATATTTCACAGGATATGAAGTCTTGCTCTTCATTGAAGCAACTGTCTTCTAATGTGAAGAGCTAAGGTGCTTTCAGCATTTTAATTATGGCTTTCAAGATGCTGTAGATGTACCCTGATGTCATGGATGAAAAGATGCCATACAACACACAGCCCAGTCAACAAGTCAGACACAGCAGGTTAGGTCACATTCTGCCTACCATCACCCTGACTCTGAGCCAGTGGCATTTCTAATAGAGTAGAATTATACTGGGCTTCAAGTACATATCAGCCTGTTTTTTTTCTCATGGTAAATGCATCTTTAAAAAATATAGATATTAATGTGAACATCAAAGGGTAATTGTGAAAATTAAATGAAGTAGCATATAAAAAGCAAAAGCTCCGGCACACAGGGAAAACTCAGTAAATGTTACCTCCCTTCCTCTTGTACTTCATTAATTTGAAATTTAAACATTCGATGACCCATCCAAAGAGATGACTAAGTGATTATGTTCCTTGAAAATTCCTGTTTGTTTTTGCTGGGTGTGGATTTTAATTGTAAAGAATATTTACATAAACTGATAAATTTGTAAATATTTCTCTAGCTTATACAATATAACCTTCTTTAAAGAACTAAATATAATTTTATGATTTTTCTACAAAATAAGGCCAGTATCACTATATCACACCCACAACTTGCCAGTTTAGCTATTGATACAATTTATTCAGTGCCTAGAAAGGTTAGAGTAAATATGCACTAAAATGAGATTGTGATAAACATGTTAATAGCTAACACTTGAGATATCACTATTCACTGTCATTAAAGAAATAATCTGTTCTAAAAGTAGTACTTTTAACAACCCTCCACCGATCCACAAGAGAGTCTGAGTTATATAGGTTTGATCTATAGGTCAGGACTGAAGGAAGCATGGAAAGAGAATAATTAGCATAAATTTTCTTTTTCTGTTGTCAGTTTTCCATTTTTTGTTAACTAGTCATTTAGGAGGAAAAGACTACTTAGGCTTATAAGACTAAGCCAGAGTATATTGATCCAGGAAGTTAAGAAACAGTATATCAGGAATATGTTTTCATACAGCAGGTGAAACAGAGCCATAAACATGAATTTCTGAGTAATAATTAACAGTGAATTGAACAATTATGGGTGTAATATACCATTCACCATAGATGTGCTTATAAGGAGATTTGTTTTGTAGTTGCTTTATGAGTCACGCATAGAAGCTTTGTATTTTTAAGGGTAAGTTTCCACTGTTATGAAATGTCCTATGGAGATTAAACTTCCATTGAGTAATTACTGTGTGTGGAAGAACACAGAATATAGTAATCATCATATTCACTTTTAGAGACCCACGTGTTGAAAGTGGTCTCCATTGTGATTTAAGAAAGACAAGGCTAAGACTGAGAATGTACACCCAAGGGGCTTCCCTGATGACTCAGTGGTAAAGAATCCACCTGCCAAGGCAGGAGACGCAGGTTCAATCCCTGGGTCAAGAAGATCCCCTGGAGAAGGAAATGGCAACCCACTCTAGCATTCTTGGCTGGAAAATCCCATGGACAAAGGAACCTGGCAGACCACAGTCTCAAAAGAGGCAGACACGACTAAGCAACTACAAGTCTGTGGAGCCAACGTGTCACAGAGTTGCTTTGTAAGCTAGTTTATCCACTTGCCTTTTATTCCATATTATATGGTTATTTTTGTTACTTAAATATGAAATATTTACTTTATTCTAAAAAAATTAGGCACTACATATGAAGCATTTCTAATGAATTATTTGGTCCAAATCCTTTGATTACATCAACGTTCCATTCCTATTACACTGTACTGTACTTAATGGGCCTGTTGATATTTGAGAGCCTGTCTTTGTGTCTGCGTATGCACGCCCATATGTGTACTGCATGGAGTACATGTTTACATTCTGTGTGTGGGGGGGTACCTGTAATATACATATGTAAATGTATATGAGTATGTATATGAACACATATCTGTTCTTTGAAAATTCCTCTTCCTATTTATTGGACATATATTTTCATTTTGAAAAATATTTTGTCTCCTTAGCTAAAGATAGAATTTTAAAGTTACAGAAACGCCCGATCCTTTACCGTTTTGGGGAGGACTCAAGCAGAACATGGCACTCAGTTTCCTTTATATCTAGTTTTTTTCAACTCCTCAGCTCAGTAGGATCTCTGGCGCCTAAATACAAAAGTCAGTTTGTTTTCCTGCTGAGCTGCTTACCTTTATTGACATTTAATTACCATTTTCCTCTTATGTCTCTTATCTAAATCAGTAACACAGTATACCATTTATGTAGAGGTTTGTGTTCAGTGTTTCATATAATCATTCATTAGATAATTCACATGTCCCTTTGACATACATGAGCATCATTTCCACTTTAATAGATGTGAATACTGAGGTTCAGTGGGGTGGTGTTTGTGGTGCATTATACTACACAGTCACGGAGAAGGCGATGGCACCCCACTCCAGTACTCTTGCCTGGAAAACCTCATGGAGGGAGGAGCCTGGTAGGCTGCAGTCCATGGGGTCGCGAAGAGTCAGACACGACTGAGCGACTTCACTTTCACTTTTCATTTTCATGCATTGGAGAAGGAAACGGCAACCCACTCCAGTGTTCTTGCCTGGAGAATCCCAGGGACAGGGCAGCCTGTTGGGCTGCCGTCTATGGGGTCACACAGAGTCGGACACGACTGAAGCGACTTAGCAGCAGCAGCAGCATACTACACAGTTGAATCAGTGGCACAGTTGGAAATGGAAGTCAGAATTGCATCTAGTCTTTCTTCTCAGAGGACAGACTCTGATGCTTCCTTGGGGAAGTTCTGTTAACTAGGAAGAGAATATGAATTTCTCTATTCTCAAGTCCTTGGAATTAACAGTTCTCCCAGAACACCTACTGCTATTCCTTGAGTTTAAAAAAAAACTTGTCCCTAATATTTTAAAAATTGGTGGCATTCCATTTTCTTAAAGTATAACTTAAAACATCCTACCTGTTCAGCAAACAATTCTCATTAACTTTACCATCTCAGATTCTGTTTTGACATTCAAGGAACTGTGTTTCTTCAATTCATTGTTGCTTTTCTTAATCCTGGTTGCAGTACTGTCTGAATAGACTTACCCCAATGGCTTTCAAAGAATATTTAATGGTTCTAATTAATTCTTATATGTTGAATAATAAAACTCCAGACAGTGTAAGATAAGCCTCAGATATTTATCTTTTCAAATAATAATATGTCCGTACAATTAGGCTTGTCACCCTTTCCTATCAGAAAATAGGTCATTTCAAAGAAAAATCCACAATGCAGACTTAGAAATTAAAGACTGAGCTAAGAAAATGGAGGCAAAAATTGTTTTCCTGAGTTTAGTATAGACCAAATATCTAATTAATTTATCTCAGTTATATACCTGGTAATTTAGTATGTGGCTTCCCTGGTGGCTCAGAGGGTAAAGCATCTGCCTACAATGTGGGAAACCTGGGTTCAATCCCTGGGTCTGGAAGATCCCCTGGAGAAGGAAATGCCAACCCATTCCAGTACTGTTGCCTGGAAAATCCCGTGGACTGAGAAGCCTGTAGGCTACAGTCCATGGGGTCGCAAAGAGTTGGACATGCCTGAGAGACTTCACTTTCACTTTCTTTCACTTTCAAATTATAAAATATACTTTCAGTTTTAAGGATAAATGTTATAATTTGACTTTCAGTGTCTCAAATTTTAATATGGTGCCATATGTACTTTCTTTTTACCTTTTATACAAGTCCCACTTCATCTTTTTACATTTCAGGAGTAACCAGTCATCTTTAAAAAAACACTAATTGTATGCCCCCACTAGGCAGAAAAGTATTCTATGAAAATGTCTCAGTCACATTGTTAGATTGAAAAAATATTCTTATAAAATAGGTAGACCAATGATTGAATCAAACATTGTAGTCACTGATCTGATATCTTTATGAACTATAAATTTAATTTTTCTTTAATTCAAATCATCAAATTTGTCTTTAATCTTCTACAATTTCTTATTTGTTAAATTTGCACTAGTATGACAGTTTTTTTAAACTTGGTGTATTTTTTCCCCCTAGCAATTTAAATAAAGAAAAGTCAGCTTTGCAGCAAATGAAGGATCAAATGGCATTAGATTTGGAACAACTTCTAAATCATCGTGAGGTACTTTTTCCATTTTGTCTTACTTTTTAACACTTTAGGCTTTCTGAGAATCAAATTGGGTTGAGATTATTGGATCCCAGTCTCCCATATTCATTATGAGTTAATTCTTATTCCTGGAATTCCTAATTCTTGATGCTTCCTTATTGCCTTATTCATATCTCTGTCATTGAATTTCCATGTTATTTAATAATCATCTGTGTTACACCTTTCTCCCTATAGACAGTAAATTTCTTTAGTGTACCTCTTGTCTTGTTAATCATTCTGTAGCCAGTTCCCAGTGTACAATATTTGTGTTGAACTTTAAAATCCATAAGTTTTCTTTAATTTCTTCCTCATGAAAAATCTTCTAGACTTAATACAATCCCCATCTTATAAAAGAAGTAAATGAGTTTTAGGGGGTTTGCCTAGAGCCAGATGTTCACTGGGATAACTTCAGTTTTCTTTCTCATTTTTAAAGTCAGATTTATTGAGATATAATGTACAATAAAATTCACCCTTTCTAGCATACAATTCTGTGATTTTTGGTTAATGCACACACTTTTGTAACCATCACAAGCAATATATAAGATAGTTTCATCATCACAGAAAATTCCCTCTTGAACCCTTTTCCCCAACTCCAGTCTGGGCAACCACTGATCTGTTTTCTATCCCTGTAGTTTTGCCTTTTCCAACAAAAGGTATTATCCTTTCACAGAATGTCAAATAAATAAAATTATCAGGGAATTCCTGACAGTCCAGTGAGGGTAGGACTCTGCGCTTTCACTGACAACGGGATAGGTTCCATTCCTGGTCCGGGAACTAAGATCCCACAAGCCAAGTAGTACAGCCAAAAAAGGAAATAATAATAATAATAAAATTATTGGTCTTTTCAATCTGGGTTTTGTTTAGTTGCCATAAAAAAGATTCATTCATGTTGTTATAAATATTAGTAATTTGTCCTTTTTATTGCTGAGTAGTATTCCATTGTATGGATATACCACAGTTTGTTAATCCAGTCACAGTTGAGGGTCATTTGTGCCATTTCCATTTGGGAACCCTTAAAAATAAAGCTGCTGTACACTGTTGTGTATATATTTTTATGTAAATAAAGTTTTCCTTTTCTCTTGGTAAATATCAGGAGCAGGTCTGGGTCATGTGGAAAGTGTATGTTTAACATTGTAAGAAACTGCCAGACTGTTTTCCAAAGTGACTATGTCTTTTGCATTCCCACCAGCAACAAGTGCGAGTTCCAGTTGCTCTGCATTCTCACCAACAGTTGGTATCATTAAGCTTAGTTTTTTAATCCATGAATTTTTTCCACTGTACTATCACTGCCTTGTCTTAGCCACGTTTTTACCATTTAGCAGTCCTAACAGAGAAAGAAATGCTCAAAGCACATCATTGGTTTATAAGTATCCTGAAGACATATATGTCTGGAAATATATTTCCATATCTGGAAAAGATATATCAGGTATTTGGGAAGAAATTATTGGAAGGAAATTATTGAGAGAGATGAAGCAAGGAATATTCCTAGAAACAACTTAAAGATACATATCCTAGAAATAATGTCAAGGGAATTGGGAGACTGTCTTTATCTTAGAAATGGCCTTTGGAGTGAGTTCTCTTAAAGGTGTATTTTATGTGATGGGTGAAAAGGATAAGAAAGTATCCCTGGGCTAAATTTTAGAGATGATTTTTAGGTAGATAAGTAGACCTGACAACAAGTTACAGAATAGAGAAATTTCTGAAGATATTTATTCTTTTTTCCGACTTTCAGCATTCCAGGCCTTATCTACTATTACTTGTGTCTTAGGATTCCGATTTCAAATAGTTGTTGCCTCACTGTGGAAGCCAGATTTATTCAGTATGTGTATCATAACAAAAGTTTTTAAAACTGAATATTTAAGAAGTACTAGTTACAGAGGTCCATTAAGTCATACATACCAAAAAGCTTTTTTTCCCCAAAAAAAGCTGCATAATAGATAATGTATTTAGAATGGCAAGTCTCATTTGAATTTAGAGAATTATGCTCAACTCTGAAAAATATATGAAAGCCTTCATTTATATATTTTGTATGTCACACTTGGAATCACATTATTCATGAGTCCAAATAAAAACTATAAGTTTTAATAGTGGGTTGAGACTTGAGTAGGTTTAAAGGAAAATATGTCTTAACATAAAAATTAACTACTAGCAAGGTGAATTAAGTTGACAGCTACCACATGGCATCAATAAATTTTGCAAGGATACACATCTAATTAAATAATTATCAATTAATTTGCATGCATTTGAGATTTTATTTTGGTATATAAATAATCCAACATTATAACTTTTCTTTATGCCAGTCAAAGAAAAGTAGCTTTTCTTTTTCCCCAAAGCAAAGTAAAAATTCAAGTTTAATGAAACAAATCTGATATAAGCTTGTAATCTTTTCTAAGAAATGGTTTAAGGAATTCCCTGATGGTCTAGTGTTTAGGACTCCGCATTTTCATTACCAGGGGCCTGAGTTCAATCCGCAGTCTGGGAACTAAGATCCCACAAGCCTCCTGGCCAAAAAAAAAAGAAGAAAGAAAGAAACAGTTTAGCACCAACTTGCATCACGTGTACAGCGTGCATGCTCAGTCACGTGTGACTCTTTGCAACACTATGGACTGTGTCTCCCCAGGCTTCTCTGTCCATGGGATTTTCCAGGCAAGAATACTGGAATGGATTGCCATTTCCTACTCCAGGGAGCCTTCCCAACCCAGGATTCAAACCCACATCTCTTGCATCTCCCAAATTGGCAGGCAGATTCTCTACCACTGCATTACCTGGGAAACCCTTAAAATGTATGCAGACCCAAATGCAAATACAGAAGGCTTCTATGGAAAGAAAATAGCCTGTAACCCAGGAATATGCTTGACCATTCCTTTGAACATTTGCCTGATGAAACAGAATCTGCAAGATTGATTTATTCATTTTATGACTCTGAGGGTGACGTGTCCAGAACACCCAGTAGATAAGAGTTGAATAAGAATGACTCTGATAAGTCAGATTTATTGAAAATGAAAATCAGGACTGAGACTAAGGGGAGGGCAAGCAGTCACCGAGGGCACAAAATAGTGGAGGTGCCCCCTCTCAGGGGCATGCCCAGTGCAGGGCTGGCAGCTGAGAGCTTGCCTCACCCTTGTCAGGACCCTGTGAAAATGATCTAGCATGAGTCATTGATTCAATCAGCCAAATTTTCTTAGTTTAAATAAGTGATTCATAAAGAGACCAAATGAACATTTAAAGTGTTTCATATTCTTTTTTGCATTGGACATGTCTTGCTTTAATTTTATAAGTGATGTTACTTAGTTGTGGTAAGGCTGTGTGTGTGTGGTGGTAATACAAAATGAGATCCCCACCTCATTTACATAGTTATCAAATGTGTGTTACATGAAAAAAAGAAAATGGGTGGGATAGTCCTGGGTTGACGATGCTAGGATAGGTGAGGCATGGCCACAGGGTTTTTCTTTTCTGTATTGGTCTTAGCTCAAAACCTCATTCACATTAGTAGTTCAGTTGTGGTCTTAAGAATTTCCAGGAAGGATAAAATCGATAGTGGTCTCTTATTCTATCAGTTTTTAGAATTGATACATTCAAAAGCATCGTATGTATTTGGAAAGTGTATTGGGTGACTTTTATTCTCATCTTTTCTTTAGAGAAAGTATATTAACCTAATAAAAAAATGTTAAGAAAGGATTGTTATCTAGTCTCTCAGTTGTGTCTAACTCTCTGTGACCCCAGGGATTGTAGCCCACCAGGCTCCTTTGTTCATGGGATTTCCCAGGCAAAAATGCTGGAAAGGGTTGCCATTTCTTCCTCCAGGGGATCTTCCTGACTTGGGGATCAAACCTACGTCTCCTGTGTAGCTGGCAAATTCTTTTCCACTGTGCCACCAGGGAAGCCCTACTGAGCCTGCGCTCTAGAGCCCGTGAATCTCAACTACTGAGCCCATGTGCTACAACTACAAAAGCCTCTGCACCCGAGAGCCAGTACTCTGCAGTAAGAGAAGCCTGAGCGCCACAGTGAAGAGTAACCCCTACTCCCCACCACTGGCGAAAACCCACCCACAGCAGTGATGACCCAGAAGAGCCAAAAATCAATCAATCTTATTAAAAAAAAAAAAAAGACAATTTAATGTCATGATCCCTGCCTTTATAGAAGATCAGAACAAAATCTGGTGCCATTTCTCTTTGTTTTGTGAAACTTTAGGGACCTACTAAATGCTTCCATTTATATTATATAATTTAGTGTTTGCTGCTGTCCCCTGAGATAAGTATCGTTGTCCCTACTTTTACAGATGAAACTGAGCTGAGTAACTCATGGTTAAGTAACCCAACCATGATTACATACTTACTGTTAAAACTTTTTTTTTTTTTTTCTGAAACAGAAGCTTATGATCCTCCTTAGTCTCATTTAGACAAAAATCTCATGATGAATTATTGTTTGCGTGAGTTCCAGGAAAATTTTTGCCACTGTAGATGAAGCTATATGCTTTTTTTTTTTTTTTTCCCAGAAAATGAGAACTGTGTCATTTAATGTGTTTCCTTTTTGTCTTAGTTGACAGAAAACTCAGAGCTAAATATCTTATCCAGGTGTTGTAATCTTTTTCTTTTCTTTCACTTTTGATGCTTCAAAGTAGCTTTCTCTTTATCTTTCAAGTGGAATGAAATCTTTTTTACCCTTCAATGCCTCCATTTATACTAAGACCTTTTATGTATTAAAAATATAAAATATAAATCTTAAATAATTAGGTTTTTAAAAATATAAAGGAAAAGACCGACTAACATGACGTCACTTTTAGTTAACAGTATCAGGGCTTCAAATTCAACATTCAGTTTTGAGTATAAGAAATATGATTCCTTAGAATGACTTTTCTTATTTCATCATATGTCCTTAGAATCTGAGCTTTCAAGAGCAGGAAAAATATCTTTAATCAGCTAAGTATCTAGTAAAATACTGAGCATAATTTTAAGAAATGGATGTAAAAGCTCTTTTTTAAATTCTTTAAATTCTAACTGTGTTAGGGACAGTGGTAAGAGCTCCTCTTAGGAAACGTTTCAGTGTTTTATTGAGCAATAGTTGGTATCATGAGCTTAAACTGGTGATGTTGGGGTTCAACAAAAATGAACCAACTTGAAAACTATTTAGAATGCAGAATCTCGGAGCTTGGTGATTGATTGGATTTAGGGAATGATGAGAGAAGGAATGAGAATTGATGCCTGGGGTTTTGGCTTGTGTCCTGGGTTTACGGTGATGCTACGAAGGCCGTAGGATGAATAGGTTTGGGAAAGAACTCAAGAAAATATCTAAGTGGATATATTCAGTAGAGAGTTTGAAATGTAGGTTCTGGAGTCCAAGGAAGAGGACTTTTCTAGAGCTAGAGATTTGAGAGTCAAAGCATAAATACGGTGTGTACACGGAAGCAGATAGAATGAACTAGTGAAGGTGTGTAGAGTGAGAATAGAGAGGGGCCTAGGACAGAGTCTTGATGAGTACTAATAGTTTAGAAATAGGCAGAGTGAAAAAAGCTCACACTAGAGTGAGGAGTGATCAGAGAAATGGCAGGCACACCAGGAAGAGTGGATCCCTAAAGCCAGAACCATTCAGTAGGGAGGAGGTTGGCAGCAGTGGCTTCAGCTGCCAAAGGGCCAGGCCAAACAAAGATAAAAAAGAAAGTGTCATTTGGATTTTTAAAAACGCTAAAACAAAAACAAAAACAAAAGCTGTTTCAGTGGTGCTAAAAGGCAGATTGCAGTGAACTGGTAAATGCATAGAAGTTGAAAAATAATAATAGAAAAAATAGATAACTCTCTGAATAAGGATTGTGGCCATGAAATTAAAAGATGCTTGCTCTTTGGAAGAAAAGCTATAACAAACCTAGACAGCATGTTCACAAGCAGAGACATCATTTTGCCAACAAAGGTCTGTATAGTCAAAGCTGGGGTTTTTCCAGTAATCATGTACAGATGTGAGAGTTGGACCATAAAGAAGGCCAGGTGCCGAAGAATTGATGCTTTTGAATTGTGCTACTGGAAAAGACTCTTGTAAGTCCCTTCAACTACTGGAGCAATTTGGCCACATGATGCAGAGAGCCAACTCATTGGAAAAGACCCCAATGCTGGGAAAGATTGAAGTCAAAAGGACAAGGGGATGGCAAAGGATGAGATGGTTAGGTAGCGTCACCGACTCAATGGACATGAATATGAGCAAATTCCAGGAGACAGAACAAACTCAAGGAGCCTGGCATGCTGCAGTCTGTGGAGTTGCAAAGAGTTGGACACGATTTAATGACTGGACAACAACTGTTTAAGAGAATATAAGGTGGTCAGGGAGGGAGCATGAGATCAAGGGCTTTTACCTTCCTAAGTTAGAGAATATCCAGCCTAAGTGGTGATAGGAAGGAGCCAATCAGAGGGAGACACTGAAAGTTCAAGAGGATGAGCAATTGAGCAAAAGTACTGGGAAAGAAATCCAGGATGAAATGATGGGATTTAACTTTAGATAGGAGGGGGCACCTTTTCCATTTTGAAGAGGAGAAATAAAAACTATGTTAAAAGTAACTTAGTAGGTTCAGTGGCAAGAATTTAGGAAGTTCCCATCTAATGCCTGTTTTCTAATGGCAAGACAGGTGATAGGATCAGAATTTGTTTTTTTATTTATTTTTGACGGTGCTGGGTCTTCTTTGCTGCATGCAGACTTTCTCTAGTTGCAGTGAGCAGGGGTTTTTCTTCATTGTGGTATGCAGGCTTCTCATTGTGGTGGCTTCTCTTGTTGCAGAGCACAGGCTCCAGGTAAACGGGCTTCAGTTTACCCTTCAGTCAGCTTGGAGGCTCACTAGTTGCGGCGCACGAGCTTTCGTTGTTCCACGGCATGTGGAATCTTCCCAGGCCAGGGGTCAGACCTGTGTCCCTGCATTAGCAGGCAGATTCCTATCCACTGTACCACCAGGGAAGTCTCTGTTGATTTTTTTTAGCCATACCGGACAGCGGTATGTGGGATCTTAGTTCCCCAAACAGGGATCAAACCCTTTCCCCCTGTAGTACAAGCACGGAGTCTTAATCACCAGACCACCATGAAAGTCCCAGGATCAGAATTTTGAGAAAAATACAAGTTTGAAATAGCTGTATAATAAATGAGTGATGTGTGTTACAGACATAACAAATAATTGCCAAGGTGAGATGTCACATGTTCATTGTTGTACCATTCTGTGTAATTTTTCTCTAGCAGCTTACACTCAGCATGCTAGGTGCAAACATGGAGAAGGTAGGCAGTTGGTCTGATCCAGAATTACAAATGTATATGTTCAGCTCTCATTAACTTGTAAGACTGGAATTATCTTTATATTCTTTATGTCACATATTTTGAAATACTGTGGGAAAATATAGCAATCGAACAGACAAGATAGCTCTGCTACTTAGTAACTATGGATTCTTAAGACAATAATTTAACCCCTCTAAACTCAGGATTGTATGAGAATTCAACAATGTAGTACTTTTCTGACATATGACAATAAGTCAGTAAATGTAGGTTCCTTCTCTCTTTTCCATCCTTTTCAAGAAACAATTCAAATGTTATCTATTCTTTGAAGCCCTTCATAACTCAGCAAAGAAAAACTTAAGCTTTTTTAAATCTCTTTCCCACAACTCTAAAAATATTTGTATTAATATTCCTACCACTGTATACCATAATTACACACGTGTCTTGCCAATGAAGTGCCTAGTTTTTCTTTGTGTATTAGCCTTTAGCACAGTATTTAGCACATAGTAAGTATTCAGTTGGACTTCCCAGATTCAGTGGCTCAGTGATAAAGAATCTTCCTGCCAATGCAGAAGATACAGGTTCAGTCCCTGGGTGGAGAAGATCCCCTGGAGGAGGAAATGGTAACCCATGCCAGTATTCTTGCCTGGAGAATTCCATGGACAGGGGAGCCTGGTGGGCTGCAGTGCATGGGGTCGCAAAGAGTCAGGCACGACTGCACAACTGAACATACACACACACACATGTGCAAGTATTCAATTAAATGTTTGTTAAACTGTAATCTTTTTCAGTCTTCAATAATCATTTCACTGAGTGAGTGTGAGTGAAAGTCGGTCGGTCATGTCCGACTCTTTGCAACCCATGGACTATAGTCCATGGAATTCTCCAGGCCAGAATACTGGAGTGGGTAGCCTTTTCCTTCTCCAGGAATAATTTCACTAGAAGCTGTCAAACAGAGGGCTTTAGAAACCAACCTTTAATATATTCACGTGCTCCCCCCTCATACATATATATTCGTGGAATATAATACATCTGTTTCTAAAACCTGAACTTCGGACTTCCCTGGTGGCCCAGTGGTTAGGAATATGGCTGTCAGGACAGAGGATGTGGGTCCGATGGTGCGTGGTGTTAAGATTCCATATACCGCGGAGCAGCTGGGCCCTTGTGTCACAACTGCTGAGCCCAAATGCCCTAGAGCTTGTGCCCCACAACATGAGAAGCCCATACACCACCACTAGAGAGTGGCCCCTGTGAGCCACAGCTAGAGAAAGCCCGCCAGCACCAATGAAGACCAAGCACAGCCAAAAATAAAATAAATAAAATTTTAAAAAATAAAACTTGAACTTCTTCTACCCTTTCACCCAGTGCACTTCTGTCAATAATCTCTCTCAAGGTCCACAAGCATTTCAGTTAGTATTTAACCAGAACTTAACCAACCACTTCTTAGTAAGTGCCTAGAATGTGCAAGGCCTCACACTTACCTGAATGTTGGCCTAACTCCCACGGTTCCAGATAACTTGCCTCTTACTGCGATGTGTGTCACTTAAAAAAAAAAAAAAAAAAACCTGCAGTTAGCCAGGTTTCTGCAAAATGAAGTCACGGTATAATTATCATTCTTTTATGGTATGTTTATGTTCCAGGACTAACTCCCATGTTCTTTGTGATTTCTCGGAAAGTTTCAGGGACGTTTCGGCATCACAAGTGCCCCTGAGGCAATCCACTTCATAAAGGGCTCAAACAAATTACATATTTCTATATGTGTGTCATTCTTTTTGGTTCATACTTAACTATTTTGAAATTTTCTTAAGAATACCTTTTTACATGTTTTTCTTAGACACCTATGTAGTTAAATTTTACAGTCAGAACAGTCATCATGACTTAAAAAAAAATACTGTGTGGGTAAGTTAATTTTTCTTTAAATGAAGATGTAATTATTTCTCAGATTGATACACTTCTCATCATAGTGTGCTCTTCAAGTTCAAATTTGTTTTTGATTTCTGAGATGTAAAAGAGTGTTTTAAAGGTAATTATTATAGTGGAAAGCTAAAACATATATAGTATAAGTCATATTTTCCCTATAAAATTTGAGAATGCTTATTTTTTCCACATAAGGGTATATGAATTTAGGTCTGAGGAAGTTCAGAGAGTAAAGTATTGCAAAAAATACTCATTGTAAGTGTTGGATTTAAATATACTTGAAGTATGACTAAACTAAACCTACTATGTAAAAGTATAATAATATAACTTCTTCCTACCAAAATATTTTAATTGTTTTCAGCCCAATTATGTTATAATTAAAATATCCAAAGAGCCCTGTGATGGCCTTATACACACTTGACAGAAGCAGCAACTGAGTGTTTCCTCTCCTCAGTTTTGAATTGCCTAAAGACACACCTCTTTTGTTTAAGATTATCCTCTGTAGACCTCCATGTTTATGTGGACTTGAACTAAACTTAACAGAACTAGGTCAGATTATTTTGATTTTCACAAGTATCTTGGCTTCTTTTTTAATCTTTTCATCATCAGGTTTAAAATTACAAATACCCCTGTTTTGTCCTGCAGGTAAAATTCTGTCTTGAGTGAAACATTCTATCTCACCATAGAAATACCTTATTTGTGTACATATGCCCTTTTAACATTTTTTGCATCACACTTTCACATCTATTATGTATCACATAGACCTTTCTTTTCTAGTTTTAGGTTTGTTTTGTTTTTTTAAAGAATGAAATGTGTATTTTTCCCACTACATTTTAGAAGTTTGGTATGTTTCCTTTTAAATAGTAAGTACACTTCTCTGACCTTTTTTTATCAGTAAGGAACAAGTAAATGACCTCTTGCTATCATTTCTAACCCTGTGTTTTTATGACTCTTAGGATAGCAGCCGTTTATAACAAACTAAACAATTCTTGGGTATAAGGACACACATAAAACAAACTGCAAAGCTATTAAAATAAGTCTCTGGAAATATGCGTTGGCCAGGAGAGAATATTAACAGTGAAATGAGATGATTATGGTCTTCTTTGGCAGTATTTTAATTTAAACTTAGGACATCTATATCCTGTATCAAGTTGCTGACACTGAAGGAAGACTGGGAATATGGAGAAGTTCAGGTACTAGAGTGAGTCACACTCCAGACACCGAAAAGTCTCAAAGAGCCTGGAGTCTGAAATTAATGATGGAAATCAACAAGAATTTGCATCAAAACCTACCAGATTATACTGAAATAATAAAAGCCAGAAAGCAGACAACAGCTAGATGAATCCTGGTACAGAAGGAAAAGCCAGGTACAAGACGACATGTATACCAGAGGCAAGGCCGTTAGAAGTCCAAGGTGAAATTCAGTAATCAGATGAATGAAGGGATCTGCACAAACCAATCAGAACAGAATTGAGGTGCCCACACTTCTGTTCTGTCATCAGTGGCAGTAGCCTACTTCAGTGTGTAATAATGCTAGCTTCCTCTACCTGCCTCACTGTTGAGGATGACCTTAAGATTATATCCAAGTTCAGGAAAGAATGTTGTTAGTGATAGGTTATGTCCCCTAGGCTATGACAGCACAATCGTGTCTCATTTACCAAATCCTTGAGCTCTCAGTAAGCTTTCCATGGTAGATAGGGTATGACTCCAAAAATATTTATCATCTGAAATGCATTAGAATAAGGAGTTGATAAGCCTTATTCTTCTCTGCTCTGGCCAGGACTTCATTCTGTTCTAGACTTAAAACTTTGAATACTTACTAGGAGGTAATCAGAGGAAAATAATCAAGATGATAAAAGAATTCCATTCAGCCAAGAGAGATTAAGGGATTTGGAGGTGTTTAGAGAAGAAAACTGAAGCTTCGATACTTTGGCCACCTGATGTGAAGCGCCACCTCATGGGAAAAGACCCTGATGCTGGGAAAGTTTGAGGGCAGGAGAAGGGGATGACAGATGGGCAGATGGACAGATGGTTAGATGGGCATCATTGACTCGATGGATATGAGTTTGAGCAAACTCCGGGAGATAGTGAAGGACAGGGAAGCCTGGCGTGCTGCAGTCCACGGGATCACAAAAAGTCAGTCACTACTGAGCAACTGAACAACAGGGTAGAAAAGATTTAGAGAGATACAAGAAATTCGAAGTAGGCATGAGAAAGAGGCAGAAATAGACTTGCGATACATCTCTACAAAGGCTGGAATTAAAACCTAAGGGTAGACATTATATGGAGACATGTTTGGTTTGCTTTGTGTGGTTGCTGTTGTTTGTTTGTTTTGTTTTGTATAGAGGTTAAATAACTTGAAGGTCCCTTCCAAACCTGAAATTGTGACTGACAAAGGCCTTGATAACAGAGCATCTGCATTATTGTGTAAATAATGAATTCGTTTGAATTCTAATTTGAATTGCTTTAAATTCATTTGAATCCTGATTTCATTTCTTAATAGCTAATGAATTTGGCTGTATTTCTTAAAATCTTCTAAACCTCAGTTTGTCTTGAGAATTGCAGTAATATCTACCTCTTGGTATTTAACAGATTAAATTTTTTTTTTTTCAATTTATTGGGCGTGTGCTGGGTCTTAGTTGCGGCACATGGGTTCTTTGATCTTTGTTTGGTATGCAGGATCTTTACTGGCAGCAGTGAACTTTAGTTGCAGCATGCAAGGTCCCTGACCAGGGATCAAACCCAGGCCCCCTGAATTGGAAACACAGAGTCTTAGCCACTGGACTACCAGGGAAATCCTGAAGATTACATTTTTGTGTAAAATACATACTGCAAAGCCTGGAACATAGTAAATACCACATGAATATTAATTTGCCAGACAAAAATCTGTTTTGTCTATTGTTTAGAGTGTAGTGGCATTGGCATTCAAGGTATATTTTACCTTCTTCAAAAATTATATATTGAGTGAATTGAGAGAGTAGCATTGACATATATTCAGTACCATGTGTAAAATGGATAGCTTGTGGGAAGCTGCTGTGTAACACAGGGAGCTCAGCTCTGTGCTCTGTGAAGACTTAAGAGGAGTGGGATGGAGGGGCAGGCTGGGAGGGAGGCTCCAGAGGGAGGGGATATATATGTATGCTTACATACACACTGATTCATGTTATACAGCAGAAGCTAACACAACATTGTAAAACAATTATACTCCAATAATAATAAACTTTTTAAATCATACATTGAGATGTGCTAAAAATTTGCTTTGATAATGATTTTAAATTGTCTTTGGGCACTTAGAGTATCAATAGATAACTTTGAAATAATTTTGCTTTTTCTTTTAAACTATTTTGTTAGATGTGATGATGATATTTTGGGTGTTGTTTTTTTTTTAATCCTTATCTGTTAAAAATCTCTACTGAAATATTTACAAGTGAAATGATCTGAGGTCTGAAATCTGCTTTCAATTATTTCAAAATAACTGGAAAGGAAGTAGATAAAAACAATGTTGACAGAACATTATGGCAGTTCCTCAGATGATTAAACATGGAGATACCATATGGCCCAGCAGTCCCACAACTAGTTTTATACTCGAGAAATGAAAACATGTCTACACAGAAACTTGTACATGAATGTTAGATGTTAACAGCATTATTCATAGCAACCAAAATGTGTAAACAACCCAAATGTCCACCAGCTGATTATGAATGGATTAAACAAAATGTGGGATAGCTGTACAATGAAATATTACTCAGTCATAAAAAGAAATGCATTAATAGTAGATATATAACATCATGCACCTTGAAAACACCACGCTAAGTGAAAGAAGCTGGTCACAATGGACACACATGTTCCATTCATTTGAAATGCCTTGAACAAAGAAATCCACAGAAATAGAAAGTCAATTAGTGGTTGCTTGTGGCTGGTAAATTGAGGGCAGGATGAGATAGTGGAGTGATTCCTAAAGGACTCAGGGTTTCCTTCTGAGGTGATGGGAAGAATTTTTTTTTACTTTATACTTTAAATGGATGACTATATTGGCAAGTGAATTATATCTCCATAAAGCTGTTTTTAAGAAAAAACAATTTATTGCCAAAATGTTGATAATGGTTAAAGTCAAGCAGTAGAAAATGGGGACTAAAAGTTTCCAAAATAAAATGTTTAAATGCTCTTTCAGAAGTAGTTTAAACCTCCAATATAGGTATGTACTTGGTTTAGAACAGTTCAGTTCAGTTCAGTCTCTCAGTCGTGTCCGACTCTTTGTGACCCGATGGACTGCAGCACACCAGGCTTCCCTGTCCATCATCAACTCCCAGAGTTGACTCAAACTCATGTCCATTGAGTCAGTGATGCCATCCAACCATCTCATCCTCTGTCGTCACCTTCACTTCCTGCCCTCAATCTTTCCTAGCATCAGAATCTTTTCAACTGAGTCAGTTCTTCACATCAGGTGGCCAAAGTATTGGAGTTCCAGCTTCAACATCAGTCCTTCCAATGAATATTCAGGGATGATTTCCTTTAGGATGGACTGATTGGATCTCCTTGCAGTCCAAGGAACTCTCAAGAGTCTTCTCCAACACCACAGTTCAAAAGCATCAGTTCTTCAATGCTCAGCTCTTTTTATAGTCCAGCTGTCACATCCATACATGACTACTGGAAAAACCATAGCCTTGACTAGACGGACCTTTGTTAACAAAGTAATGTCTCTGCTTTTCAATATGCTGTCTGGATTGGTCATAACTTTTCTTCCAAGGAGCAAGTCTCTTTTAATTTCATGGCTGCAATCACCATCTGCAGTGATTTTGGAGGCCAAAAAAATAAAGTCTGATACTGTTTCCACTGTTTCCCCATCTATTTCCCATGAAGTGATGTGACCAGATGTCATGATCTTAGTCTTCTGAATATTGACTTTTAAGCCAACTTTTTCACTCTCACTTTCATCAAGAGGCTCTTTAGTTCTTCACTTTCTGCCATAAGGGTGGTATCATCTGCATATCTGAGGTTATTGATATTTCTCCCAGCATTCTTGATTCCAGCTTGTGCTTCCTCCAACCAGTTTTTGTCATGATGTACTATGCATATAAGTTAAATAAGCAGAGTGACAATATACAGCCTTGACATATTCCTTTCCCAATTTGGAACCAGTCTGTTATTCCATGTCCAGTTCTAACTTGCTTCCTGACCTTCATACAGGTTTCTCAAGAGGTAGGTCTGGTGATCCGGTATTCCCATCTCTTACAGAATTTTCCACAGTTCATTGTGATCCACACAGTCAAAGCTTTGGCATAGTCAATAAAGCAGAAATAAATGTTTTTCTGGAACTCTCTTGCTTTTTCGATGATCCAGTGGATGTTGGCAATTTGATCTCTGGTTCCTCTGCCTTTTCTAAAACCAGCTTGAACATCTGGAAGTTCACGGTTCACGTACTGTTTAAGCCTGGCTTGGAGAATTTTGAGCATTACTTTACTAGTGTGTGAGATGAGTGCAATTGTGTGGTATTTTGAGCATTCTTTGGCATTCCCTTTCTTTGGGATGGAATGAAAACTGACCAGTCCTGTGGCCACTGCTGAGTTTTCCAAACTTGCTGGCATATTGAGTGCAGCACTTTCACAGCATCAACTTTTAGGATTTGAAATAATTCAACTGGAATTCCATCACCTCCACCAGCTTTGTTCATAGTGATGCTTCCTAAGGCCCACTTGACTTCACATTCCAGAGTTTCTGGCTCTAAGTGAGTGATCACACCATCGTGATTATCTGGGTCATGAAGATCTTTTTTGTACAGTTCTTCTGTGTATTCTTGCCATCTCTTCTTAATATCTTCTGCTTCTGTTAGGTCCATACCATTTCTGTCCTTTTTTGTGCCCATCTTTGCATGAAATGTTCCCTTGGTATCTCCAATTTTCTTGAAGAGATCTCTAGTCTTTCCCATTCTATTGTTTTCCTCTATTTCTTTGCACTAATCACTGAGGAAGGCTTTCGTATCTCTCCTTGCTATTCTTTGGAACTCTGCATTCAAATGAATATAACTTTCCTTTTCTCCTTTGCTTTTCACTTCTCTTCTTTTCACAGCTATTTGTCAGACTTCCTCAGACAGTCATTTTGCTTTTTTGTGTTTCTTTTTCTTGGGGATGGTCTTGATCCCTGTCTCCTGTACAATGTCAGGAACCTCTGTCCATAGTTCATCAGGCACTCCATCTATCAGATCTAATCCCTTGAATCTTTTTCTCACTTCACTCACTGTATAATTGTAAGGGCTTTGATTTATGTCATACCTGCATGGTGTAGTGGTTCTTCCTACTTTCTTCAATTTAAGTCTGAATTTGGTAATAAGGAGTTATGAACTGAGCCACAGTCAGCTCCCGGTCTTGTTTTTGCTGACTGTATAGAGCTTCTCCATCTTTGGATGCAAAGAATATCAGTCTGATTTCGGTATTGACCATCTGGTGATGTCCATGTGTAGAGTCTTCTCTTGTGTTGTTGGAAGAGGGTGTTTGCTATGACCAGTACGTTCTCTTGGCAAAACTCTATTAGCCTTTGCCCTGCTTCATTCCGTATTCCAAGGCCAAATTTGCCTGATACTGCAGGTGTTTCTTGACTTCCTACTTTTGCTTTCCAGTCCCCTGTAATGAAAAGGACATCTTTTTTGGGTGTTAGTTCTAAAAGGTCTTGTAGGTCTTCCTAGAACCGTTCAACTTCAGCTTCTTCAGCGTTACTGGTTGGGGCATAGACTTGGATTACCATGATATTGAATGGTTTGCCTTGGAAATGAACAGAGATCATTCTGTCATTTTTGAGATTGCATCCATGTACTTCATTTCAGACTCTTTTGTTTTGGTTTAAAACCAGGTTGGTTTTTACCTCAGGTTAGCTCAGGTAAGAAGGATGCACAGAATGCTGACCTGACTGCCAGATACATTGTTATTCCTCTAAAGAGCACTTCAGTGTAACCTCCAGTGGAGCACATGTTTGCATTATACTTCTTAGAGCTATTTTCATCAAGAAATGCCATCTATGTGTCCCCTTGCCAACATGTTTGCAGAGTTTACAACTTTCAGCCATCTATTGGCATCAACCATGCAATACTCTTAAGCAGCTGCTCTGCAGTGGAGCTCTTTTAATATGCCACCCTCTATGCAAATAGTTTATACTAAATGACCAGGATATGTGCGTTCACGTTCAAGAGAGTAGTTTATCTCCTTTATAGAGAGTGTTTGTACAGTCATCATCTTCAACATCTTCACCATCTGGAAGCGTCATAAGAATGTCCTTTACTCTTCCACTTGAGGAGTAGAGTACTGCAATGTGGTTTTTATTGTTTTGTTTTATTTTTATATTAAGTTACAATCATATAATTGGATGCAGTTCTACATTTGTTCATTTTAATGAATGGTTCCTTCATTCCTGAAGTTATGGTAATTTTCTTACGTGTTTGATATACTAGAATTATAAGATATATCCTATTAGGTTTTTGTAGATCACTAGAAAACGTATCAGAACTAATGAATATTCTTATCAGTCAGACTGCTATAGAAGAATGTTTAAAGGTCTCAAACAAGTGGTATATGGAAAAGAGAGTTGAGGCAGGGTACTTTTGCTGTACTTGAATTTTATAATGAATGAGTAATGATTCTATGATTTTTAAAAAGCAGAAATTAAAAGAAATATTTTGACAAATGACTTTCTAAATTAATGGAGCATTTGCCAGGAATTGACTAGGACTGCCAAAAAGAAGGGTCCCTGAATAAGATATTCCACATTTTGTAATTTTGGATAAGAGAGCCTACTTTCCATCTGAGGACCCTAGAGTGAAACCTGCTTGGCAGATTTTCTTGTCCGCATATCCAGCTATCTCATTCAGATGAATGGCCCATAGCAGCAAAAAGAAAACATTTAGTCTGTTTCTTCATTCATAAATTGGGGCACACAACCAAAGACTGTCAGAAACTGGAAGAAAATTAATAGCACAAGAGGGAAAAAAAAACCACACACACACAATAAACAGAGGGACTGACTCTTCTCCAGAGAAAACAAAAATTCTGTGACAGAAAAGAACTTGCAAGGTTTTGTAATTAGTTTCTTCAAAAAGATTTGAGAAATTAGTATTTATAGAAAATAAGCAGCGTATGGAAAAAGTTTCTGGTGTTTTCAAAAAATGCTGAAATCAAAATCATGTAGTTACTATAAGTAAGTTAAAAATGCCAGTAGAAGGATGTCAGGAAAAGTGAACAAACTCTCCTAAAACTTTGAAAAAGGTAAAAAGACAGAAATTTACAAGGAAAAGGTAAACAATATTGACAGTTCTGAGAGAAAGAAAATACTTACAAAGAAATCAACATTAGCTTGGCAGCATAGTTCCCAGAAATCTGACTTTAGAAAACAGAGAAGTAATACCAGCAGAGTTCTGAGGACGAGTATAGTACTTTACCACAGTACCCCCTCATGAAATTACTAGATTGTTTGCAATCAAATGACAAAAAGAGAGAGAGAGAGACAAGAAATAATGGAACATGCCAAGATGTGCAATAAAAGGAAATTTCAGAGTAACAACTTTGCATCAGTCTTAAAATCAGTCAGTACAAAATTGATCCCAGCAAACAGTATGATTAAGACGCTAGATAATCTTAGGTCATGTGGGGAAAAAGGCATTTCCATCAATGAGGAGAAAAAAGGCAGAAACTCTTTAAGAAGAAGGGGAAAGATCTCTGTAAGAAAGTCAGGGTTGCTATATTTAAAATGGATAACCAACAAAGACCTGCTGTATAGCACATGGAACTCGGCTCAGTGTTGTGTGGCAGCCTGGATGGGGGGGGTGTTTGGGGGAGGTTGGATGCACGCGTATGTACGGCTGAGTCCCTTCGCTGTTCACCTGAAACTATCACAGCGTTGTTTGTTAATCACCTACGTGTGCGTGCTGTCGCCTCAGGCGTGTGGGACCCTTTGCGACCCTGTGGGCTGCAGCCTGCCAGGCTTCCCTGTCCTTCACCATCTCCCAGAGTTGGCTCAAACTCATATCCATTGAGTTGGTGATACCCTTAGACTCAGGAAAACTGCCCACCCTCACAATAGAAGAAATGCAAAATAAACATACCCAAACACTTATGAGACTGGCAAAGATCCAAAAAGGTAAGACAAGCATACATTTGATCAGTCTGGAAGCTGAAGCTTATTGAATCAGAGTAGATTTCCTAAGTTTACACAGTTAATAATCCTGTCCGGAATAGGTGAGTCTTTGACTTCTAACCGAGTACTGAAATATTTCCACTACCTGTGCTTGGCTTTCTGTGTGCTCAGTCTCCAGTGGTGTTGTCAATACTATTTGACATTAAGTGGAATTTTCTTTGTTCAAATTTACCATTGATATAAAAGAGACCATCTGTATGAAAACATAATAAAACTGCATCTTATTTTGGTGTCCATTGTAGCTGTGTATTATCCTAATAGGAATTTTGCAGAATTCTGTTGCTTTTTCAGTGTTCTTTACTTAGATTTCAGAAGCTGTGCTAACATTTAATGTATCAGATGAACAGCCGTGGTACTGTGACAGCAGCCTCGGTTGGGGTCATCCTAGTCTAAAAACCTGTGAATTTCCCTTCTGTCTCCTGACCAGCATCAGAAGTGATCTGTCAGCTGTAATTGTTCCTATATGAGCAGCAGGTGAGGTCAAAGAGAAACAAAAGCATGACTGCCTCTTGGACTCTCAGGAGCCAAAGCCCTCTGCCTGGTATCCCCGCTTCCGCTTTGTTTTCTCCCTCCTCATCCTTACCGTCTCCCCCTTCCCTCCCCTCAGAAGGTATGATTCCCTGGACCCTATTTATCTGTAGAATAGTGTTAGGTTGTATTGGAGGAAATTTTTTTCTCAATATTTTATCTCCATGCCAAGGTACAAAAGGTATGACTAGTAAAAAGAGGTTCTTTCAGATAAAAAATGTTCCTTTGATAGGTTGAGAGACCATTATCTCCCCTCTCACTTCTATTTACCGCATGGTAACTAGAACAGGAGCTAAAATCTACCATAACACCAGACATATTTTACATTAAATCAATGGTACACACTCCACTATAGGGAAGCATATAAATGAAGTAGCATAGTCTCAAAAGCAGTGAGTCCTCAAAAGGCTCAAATATCAGGGACTTTCCTGATGGTTCAGTGGTTAAGAATCCACCTTGCAATGCTGGGGACTAGGAATCAATCCTTGGTCAGGAAACTAAGATCTCACATGCTGCAGAGCAACTAAGACAGGACACAGCCAAATAAATAATTTTTTAAATAGTATATCAGACTGGCAGTTTCTGAAGGTAGACACATCCTCATGTGCGTTGGCCAAGCCAGCCCCATTCCTGCAGAAAAGAGAGGATTCTGGCATCGTTTCTTCTAGCTCCTCTCTTGGCCCTGTGAGTTACTAAGGCTTTGTGGCTTAAACTCAACAGCTCTGTTTTAAAATACCCACTCAAGCTAGATGGTTCTAAATAGAACTAATGACAGCCAGAAAAAAAAAGGCCTGTAGGAACTTGCTGTGACACAGAGCTGATGTCTATAAACAGATTAGTAGAAGGAAGCAGAACATTTTCTATCGCTGTAACTTTTGTGTCTTGGCACGAAGATGAAATAAAATCATAGGAGAAAATTACCTCCAACAAAGCCTACCACTGTTCTACAGAGAATAAGGTAAAGAAGACTTTAGTCTGCCCTCTCTTCATACAATTGTGTTTGATCAAATCAATTTAGTAATGAAGCATAAATATCCACTAGTTAGTGTGCGGTGCTAAAGGTTTGACTACAGGGAAAAGAAACAACAAAATAGATGTAGAAGAGAGAATGAGGGAAATTTTTTCTGGGTTTTTCAAGTTCAGCATAACTAATCCTTAATTCAAACAATGACTGATAGACCTAACTCAGGTTTTCATTTGTAGAAGAGGGAGTAATATGTTTTGTTTCATCTTTACTGAAGTATAGTCAATTTATGATGTTTCAGGTGTAGAGCAGAGTGATTCTGACTCCCTGTGCTATACAAGTTGGTCCTTGATGTTGATCTCTTTTATATATAGCAGTCTGTATCTGTTAATCCCAAATTCCTGATTTATCCCTCCCCCCACTTTCCCTTTTGGTAACCATAAATTTGTTTTCTGTCTTTTAGTCCGGGAATAACACGGTTAAAGAAATCCTGAAGCTATATTAAACTTATTGTTTGGACTGCTGATTAATAGACAAGAAAAAATTTTTTCAGACTTTTTCCCTTGCATCTTCATGCAAGATTTCAAAAAAGGCTGGTAGGATAGTTTAAGAGGTAGAAGAGAAAAAGTTAAGTACCTAAATAATCTGTTTATCAAGTATGTGTAGAAAAGCTACCAGGGGACGTAGCTATGCCCATGACTCCCAAATTTGTTAAAATCACCTGGGGATCTTTAAAAATTTCAGAGCCAAGGCTACACCCCGGTTCAATTATCTCTCAATCTCTGAGGGTGGAACACAGGCATCAGGTTTTTTTTTTAAGCTCCACAGGTGATTCCAATGTGCTGAAAAATTTGAGAAACACTAAACTATGGAATTGGAGAAGGCAATGGCACCCCACTCCAGTACTCTTGCCTGGAAAATCCCACAGACGGAGGAGCCTGGTAGGCTGCAATCCATGGGGTCGCTAGGAGTCGGACACGACTGAGCAACTTCACTTTCCCTTTTCACTTTCATGTATTGGAGAAGGAAATGACAACCCACTCCAGTGTTCTTGCCTGGAGAATCCCAGGGACGGGGGATCCTGGTGGGCTGCCGTCTATGGGGTCGCACAGAGTCGGACACGACTGACGTGACTTAGCAGTAGCAGCAGACTTTGGAATAATTTTTTTTTGAAGTACAGTTGATTTATAATACTGTGTTTGTTTCAGGTGTACAGCAAAGTGATTCAGTTATACATGTGTATTTTTTCAGAGTATTTTCCATCATAGGTTATTATAAGATATTGAATATAATTCTCTGTGCTATACAGTAAATCCTTGTTGCTGATCTCCTTTATGTATAACAAGATAATACTATTGTATGTGTCTCTTAACCCCATACTCCTATTTATCCTATTTCTCCCTCCCCCTCTTTCCCTTTTGGAATGACATACTTATCTTTTAACAGTATTAACAACTATGAGATTTTTGTGCATCATTATTGGAGAAGGCAATGGCACCCCACTCCAGTACTCTTGCCGGGAAAATCCCATGGATGGAGGAGCCTGGTAGGCTGCAGTCCATGGGGTAGCTAAGAGTCGGACACGACTGAGCGACTTCACTTTCACTGAACGTTAATATGTAGTTATTTTCACAACTTTCCTCATTTATGTAATGTAATTGTTTCAAATGTTTTTTCTACTTCAAGAATAAAAATAAATGTTTTAACATCAACATCATGAGTTCTGCTTGCTAAAATCATACTTGTCTTCCTCTTCTATTTTCATGTATCAACAGGAATTGGCAGCAATGAAACAGATTATCACTCACATGCGTAGTAAGCGTTCCGAGGACAACTTACGTTTCACTAAAATGGAATCCAAAAATGTGACAGGAAATCA
This sequence comes from Bubalus bubalis, assembly GCF_019923935.1. Classification (NCBI taxonomy): domain Eukaryota; kingdom Metazoa; phylum Chordata; class Mammalia; order Artiodactyla; family Bovidae; genus Bubalus; species Bubalus bubalis. The sequence goes on along the minus strand of NC_059169.1, from coordinate 42,004,111 downwards.
GAAATCAAAGACTTTGAATGCGCCTAAAGAACCTGAAGACAATGTATTTATACCCAAGCCAACACTGTTTGTAAGTACAACAAAAATTTAGGATGTTAGTCTTTAGTTTTCACTAAATGTATTTGACTTAAATATCCTTCCTCTCACTCATATTGATTGGTTTCAGACTAACTATAATCATTTTACGAAAGGGCCTTGAAAGAGCTGTATTAGTCCCTTTTCTAGTTAGCATATTGAACTTGCCCAGTAATTAGCATTAATATAGCACCTTCCATTCTCCAGGGACAAATTTTAAACGAATCAGAAACTCTTGATTTGACTGGTTTACAGCATGATCTCTCAGTTTTTCATTAGGATGTAGCTGACATCATACCTCTTTTGAAGGATTTTCTCTTATATATAAAAGAAAGTTTATTATAGAAAAAAGAGAAAATGCAGATAAGCAAAAAGAAGTTTGTTTTTTGGGTTTCTTGTTTGTTTGTTTGTTGTAGTTTTGGCCATGCCTCTCGTCTTACAGGATCTTGGTTCCCTGACCAGGGATTGAATTCCAGCCCTCAGTAGTGAAAGCACTGAGTCCTAACCACTGGCCAGCCAGGGAATTCCTGTTTGCATCATTTATAAATTTACATAAGAATAAAAGGGATGTAAAATATCACCTATCCCCTCGTATTTGTAAAATAATATATTTTGCTGTAAGGAGTTTTCTTGTAAAGTATAAAACCAATCATATTAACATAAACCAAAAAACTGAAATGCATTATTAGGTTAAAATATATGTACACAGAAAGTAGTAAAAAAAAAAAAAACTAAGAAATTAGAAATATTTGGATTGAAAGTAGAGAAAATAAATTATGAAATATTGAAAATGATGTTTTAATAATAATGAGAATTTAACAGAGTCAAACTAGGAGTAACTTTATTAAATAATTCACTTTACTTCAACGCGGTTACCCCTCCATGCCTTAATTTCTCAGAAGAGGCATGATTTTTACCATCTGAGCATAGAGACTCAAAGCCAGAAAGATTTTCTGTACGATATTCTGAGTCAGTGAGTCCCCAGAATCTTAAACTTTTTTCAACTCCCTAGATGATTATAATAATCGGTCAAGTATGGGAACTTCTGATCTAAGCTGTTTCATTATACATTCAGAACATGCTACTCAAGATCAATGAGATGTGAGAGATTGGTGATTACATAGTTCAACCTCCTTTTTCAAAAAAATGACAGAGTTACAATCTAAATGAAATAAGGGATAATTATCATAAGGATCTATGTAGCAATAGACTGAGCTAACAGAATGGAGAAAACAGGAAATCTAGATTGACCAGCCTGGGAACAAGGCAGCTCTGTGGATTTCCACACTGAGTCCATGGATCTTTTCCTCCAGTGGTACCTTGGCTTCTCGCTGTTTCTCTCCTAGTGTCTGCTCACTGATGGTTTCCACTTCCTTATCCACTTGCTCACAGTTCCTTGTCTTGAGACGTGTTTCTCTGCATCCTTTCCCTAATCTGCTCTCTTCTAACTAGTTCTCTCTGTATTTTCCAAAAGCAAGAATTGAATGGGCACAGTTCCTCCTTATTGGGGGATGGATACCTCTTGTGGCAAGACGTGTTAAGGTTATTAGCCAGCTACTGAATGGTTGCCCTTACTAATGACCAGGGATCATCTGGTACCAAAGAAAGCTGCCTAAGGCTGTTCATTCAGAAGGGCTACGGCTAGGTAGGTTCTCCTCAGAAAGTCAGCTAAGATTATGGCAGACATTATGGTGTGTCTGTTATTATAGTCTAGAAGAAGAGAGCAGACTGAACACATAAATGCTAATGGGAAATGTAGCATCGGATGAAAACCCCATGGTACAGCCAAATACATTAAGCCTGTCACATGCTCTAGTCTGCTTTTCTGACCCTTCTCTGTTTCAAGCAACGTACTACTCTTTCTGACCCTGACCTCCTACATGTCTGATTTTAGCTGGGTAACCTGATTCTGATATCCTGAAATCCTGACTGTCACCCATACAAAAGTAACAGATTTCTCCAGGATGTCAAGATAAGGTTTTGCAAAGAGAAGACAGATAAGATTTTAAATATAAAGTCTTAACTGAGTAGTTTTTATTTCCTCCTTTATGCTTATCTGTATTTTCTTTTTTTCTACAATAATCTTTTTCTTATATACTAGAGAAAATGTTTCAAAAGAGGTATAATCTCAGCTACATCCTAATGAAAACTGAGAGCTCACGCTATAAACCAGTCAAATCAAGACTATGTTGCTAATAATGTAGAATTTGGAATGAGAACTGACCGGGTCACCTGGGGCAAGTCACTAAAATGCCCTGAACTGGTTCTTATCTGTAAAATTAGGAGCAAGATTACATGATATAAGGCCTGGACTTCTTTTATACTAGCATCCATGATTATCTTAAAGCATCATAATTTCTACAGTTACTGAGTATTTTCAATTTTCCATAGCAATGCTTTTCTTACGCTTTCTCGGATCTTGTTAATAGGAATTTATGGTGCTAATATTTGAAAGTAAGATCTAACCATTACATAATTTTATGGTTCTATAGCTAAAATGGAACATTTCTAATTTACTTCCAGATCCTTTGGCTGAAATTATTTGCTGTTGGTATTTTTCCCTAATACAAATTCAGTATTTAATTGGATGGATAGGTGTGTGTTTATATATATCCTGAAAATATGAAGGCAACACACAAAGCCCCTGTTAAATGGGCAGTAGGGTGAAGGTGGATTCCCTGGTAGCTCAGATGGTAAAGAATCACCTGCAATGCAGGAGACCCAGGTTTGATCCCTAGGTTGGGAAGATCCCCTGGAGGAGGAAATGGCAACCCACTCCAGTATTCTTGCCTGGGAAATCCCATGAACAGAGGAGCCTGGTGGGCTACAGTCCATGGGGTCACATAGTCAAACATGACAGCAACAATCACTTGCGATTGCAGGGTGAAGGTAGAGCTGAGTTAGAGAAGAGAAAGGGGAGGAATAAGAGCTTAAGACAGTTTTCTTCACGTAAGTTTATAATCATAAAAATGTCCTGCAGTGTTCACGTGATATTTACATACTAAGACAACCCCACAAGGTGTATTTTTTTTTGTTTCTTTCTCTTTTTTGGCTGGCTGTGTCAGGTCTTAGTTTCAGCACTCAGGGTCTTTCTGGCAGCAATAGGCTTCTCTCTACTTGTGCTCGTATGCTGCAGAGCAGGCAGGCTCTGTAGTTTGCAGCTCTCAGGGTCTCCAGTGAGGCACCCGGGCTCTAGTTGGAGGACATAGGCTTAGTTGCTCTGCTATGCATGGGATCTTTGTTTCTCCGACCAGGGATGGAACCCACATCCCCTGCATTGGAAAGAGGTTCTCAGCCTCTGGACCACCAGGGAAGTGTCTCCCACAAGTTGTATTCTGTAGGAAAACTCTTGACTGTTGAAATCACACATGTTGGCAGGGTTATTATTCAGGCATTTTTGATGTACCAACAAAGACTAAATTGAACCATAGAATGTAAGTGATTTGAGGACAGAAGCTTGTTCCCATTGCCTTACACAGCACAAGATCAAAGCAGATAATAAATATTTGGTAACATAGGACTTAAAAAAAAAAACAGTTATTTGCCTCCCCAATTTAGTTATCGTCTAAACTGTGGGGAATTTTAGTGTTGAACTAAATAAACTACATGGGGTCACAAAGAGTCGGACACGACTGAGAAACTGAAAAACAACAAATAAACTACAAGGAAAGTGAAAGCAGCAGCTTCTCAGACCACATGCTGCTTCTGCGTCAGGCAACAGTCTCTTTCATCCAAAACTCACAGTTTGTTCCCACCAATAATCTGCTTTCTCTTTCAAGGCGGTTTTTAGCTGTCCTAGCCATTTTTACTATCCCCTTCCTAGATGACAACAAGAGCTATTTGAATCGTCTTTGTAGCAACACTCCTCTCCTTTCAGAGCAGCAAGGAACTGTCTTTTGCTAGTTTTCGGTTCCTTTCCCAAAATACCTTTATACTCAGGATTCATATCATGTCATTATTTTGTCAATACTTTCTTTAAATACATATTAGCAACCCCACGGTTAGTCTTGTCTCCAGGTAGATTGTGGTGGTTTGGTTGCTAAGTCATGTCCAACTCTTTGCAACCCCATGGACTGTAGCCCACCAGGCTCCTCTATCCACAGAATTCTCCAGGCAAGAATACTGAAGTGATAGCCATTTCCTTCTCCAGGGGAATCTTCCAGACTGAAGGATGGAACCCATGTCTCCTGCATTGCAGGTGGATTCTTTTACCGCTGAGCCACCAGGGACTGTAGGCTCAATCCTGGTAGAACCTGGTAGAATTTTTAGAACCTGAATCTCCAAATAGAATAGGGAACATAGTAAGAATATGCAGCACAAGTACGTAATTGAAGGGTCTGAATTACAGGGAGTTCATGATAGTGTCCCAGTCTTGGCTTATACTGGTTACCTCATTGGCTAGTGTATGTTGAATGGGTAAATTACATTTATAAAATTTTTACAAAAATGATTATATAAACCACTTGATTCTCAAGAAGTGATTTAGAAGGCTATGTGTAGTCATCTGAAGGCAAAACATATTCAAGTAAGTTAAGTTGAACACGTGTGTGCTGTCTCTGTGGAGGACCTAAGCATTATAGAGCATCTGATCATGAAGAGAGAGTCAACTTTGGACTTCTCGGTCCAGCGCAGGGTGTGCAGGTTCGATCCCTGGTTGGGGAACTAAGATCCCACATGCCTCTTGTGTAGCTAAAAAATAAGAATAATTTTAAAGATAAAATAAAAATAAATACATTAAAAAGTTTGAAGTAAGTGTTAAGAAAAAAGTCAGCTTTACAGATGCTTGTCCTCTAAGATCAAGGATAAGAAAACAAATGAAAATAGTAAAAGGTGAAATTGGGTGGACTCTTTTAAAGGAAATACAAATTACTATGAAAATTCAAAGAAAAAAAGAGAGATAATATGATGTGGATGGGCACCAGGAAAGAAAGCATTGAGGTTGATCTTGAAGAATGTCTAGGATTTGACAAGCACAATAAGGGTTAATGAGTGAGAAATTCCAAGGGCAGAGAGTGTAATATTCATAAAACATTTTCTAATTTGCTCCTTTTCATTATTCAGAATGAGAATGTTTAATAATCTGACTTTATACCTCTCCTACTACATTCTTATGCCAGACTTTAGGCATTTCGCCGCTTAGTGCTTTCTCTTAGGACAAAAGAAAAATACACATCAGTAAGGTATACATAGAGTAGTCTGATTCAAAGAGGCAGGAATTATTAGAATGGTGGTTACCAGAAAGCAGGGGGAATGGGGAGTTACTGTGTCTAATGTGTGCAGAATAAGCATAATATTTTATGGCACACCAGGGTAAATGAACTTTGCTGGTAGGTTGAAGCAGCTCCAGCCATGTCTGAAGGCTCAGGGGCCAGTTGCTCATCATACCTCTAATGCTTTCTTGTCACATTTGTTTGGAAGCTCTGGTTTCACTATTTCATGTTGAATCTAGATTTATCTCATCAGAACATGCTCAGACCTCAAGATATCTAGCTATGTCTATTTACATTTTTAAAAATAATTTTGTAATTTCAGCTCTCAGGAATAGTAATAGCAACGTCTTTCTGATGTAATGTAGCTGTGAGCTAAATTAGAAATAAGGATTCTTTTTAGTAAGCATGCAAGTAGAGCTGTGAGGACTGTATGATTTGGGGCAGTTTCTCATTTAGTCACTTCCTTGGTAGAAAAGCTAGTCTTCTCTCTTAGACTCATTTAAGTTGAGCCCTGCCTTTGAGGACTCGTAAATATTTGTTTCTTTGATTCCTAGTTTGTGTCTTTGTTTTCAAAATACAGTGATTATATCTACTAAACGTAGTATTTCTTTACTTCAAAAAAGTGGTGCTGACTGAACATTAATAGATTGTTAATTTCTAGCTCTCTTTCTAGATTCCAGGAATAATCTACCAGGCGTATTGTGTCTGCATTTATCAGTCAGCATTCTTCTCAATGTTATAATCCCCAAGTTATATATTAATGTTTTAGTTGTCTGTTTCTGGATGATACAAAAGTAGCTATCTTATCAGTTATTATCTCCGGAATCACATTGTAACAGTAAATTACTTCTGGTTGGTTTCCAGTTAATCCCATCATTTGTTTTTAACCACAGCCCCCTGAGCTCTTTCCTAGATCTGGAATACAGTTTACTTCAGGGCCTGCTAACACCACTAATAATGGGAGGTTTTCACTAATTTGTACTGTTTCTTTATAAAGTTACATATATAATTAACCTAAACCAGCTCAGAAAATTAAAGCAGTGTTTTGGCTCAAATAGTAAAAAAGAGCCCAGGAGACCTGGGTTCAAGCCCTGAGTCAAGAAGATCCCCTGGAAAAGGGAATGGCCACCCACTCCAGTTTTCTTGCCTGGAGAATTCCATGGACAGAGGAACCTGGCAGGCTACAGCCCATAGGGTCGCAAAGAGTCGGACACGACTGAGCAGTTAAAACTTATCTGTCCAAGACAGAAGTTCTTTCTAAGCAGTTTGTATGTCTAGGACTTCCCCGGTGGTCCAGTGAGAATCTGCCTGCCAATGCAGGGGAGACAGGTTCCATCCCTGGCCCGGGAAGATTCCACATACCACAGAGTAGCCAAAACTGCGTGTCACAACTGCTGAGCCCGTAGTCTCCAGATCCCATGCTCACAGCAAGGGAAGCACATTCACTGCAACTAGAAGAAAACCCATGTGTGGTAACCAAGAGCCAGCGCAGCCAAAAGTTAATCAATTAATTCAGGAGTTTGTATGTCTAATATATGTCTAATGTGTTTGTATATAAAATATATTATGAAAAGCATTTCATATCATGGAACCTCTGAGAATCTTAATTTTTTTTAACTGTGAAATAGAAAATAAAGATGCTCCTTAGAAGATTAACTCTATTAATGACTGAAGAGGCATAACAAAATTTGTTACCTAAAATACCATCTTATGGGTAGAAAAGCTAAACAACTTTAAGATAGTAACATAAAAGAAACACTACTGTTTAAATAGGTAAAAGAGTGGAATTACCAAAATAAAAAGCAGTTAGTTCTGTACCTGGATTTTTGTGCCCACTTTATTTAACAGTCATCTATCAGGAGTTGGCAAATTTTTCCTTAAAGTGCAAGACAGTAAATATTCTAGGCCTTAAGAGGCACATGCATATTGTTTTGTTTTTTACCTTTCTTTAAAAATGTTAAATCCATTCTTAGCAGGCAGTCCATACAAAAACAGACCATGGACCATGGTTCGCCAGTCAGTGATCTATCCTAATGTAGTTTGCTCAGTACTCATCAGGAGTTGGTAAAAGCTTAGAAACTTCCAGTGTCTGGAACTTTGGGCCGTCACTAATGGATAGTACCTTACTGACAAAATATCTAAAAACAGAGAATGCATGTGTCATAAGGATCTGAAATCAGCTTTCCAGAATCACTATTATCTCCAAGGACTTTGTTTGAATTTTGCTAGTGTTTAGATATAGATACTGATGTAGATGAGAAATTGACCTATTCTATCCTAATGTTATTCACCTGAGTTTCAGACAGTGACTGGGGCAGAAGTGTACCAGTAGAAAGACTGAGCGTGCCTTGAGTTCATACCACAGAATATGCTATGTCCATATCTTACTGGTTATTATCAGACCAGATCAGGCGCTCACTCGTGTCCGACTCTTTGCGACCCCATGAATCGCAGCACGCCAGGCCTCCCTGTCCATCACCAACTCCTGGAGTTCACTCAGACTCATGTCCATCGAGTCAGTGATGCCATCCAGCCATCTCATCCTCTGTGTCCCCTTCTCCTCCTGCCCCCAATCCCTCCCAGCATCAGAGTCTTTTCCAATGAGTCAACTCTTGCATGAGGTGGCCAAAGTACTGGAGTTTCAGCTTTAGCATCATTCCTTCCAAAGAAATCCCAGGGCTGATCTCCTTCAGAATGGACTGGTTGGATCTCCTTGCAGTCCAAGGGACTCTCAAGAGTCTTCTCCAACACCACAGTTCAAAAGCATCAATTCTTTGGCACTCAGCCTTCTTCACAGTCCAACTCTCACATCCATACATGACCACAGGAAAAACCATAGCCTTGACTAGACGGACCTTTGTTGGCAAAGTAATGTCTCTGCTTTTGAATATGCTATCTAGGTTGGTCATAACTTTCCTTCCAAGGAGTAAGCGTCTTTTAATTTCATGGCTGCAGTCACCATCTGTAGTGATTTTGGAGCCCAGAAAAATAAAGTCTGACACTGTTTCCACTATTTACCCATCTATTTCCCATGAAGTGGTGGGACCGGATGCCATGGTCTTCGTTTTCTGAATGTTGAGCTTTAAGCCAACTTTTTCACTCTCCACTTACACTTTCATCAAGAGGCTTTTGAGTTCCTCTTCACTTTCTGCCATAAGGGTGGTGCCATCTGCATATCTGAGGTTATTGATATTTCTCCCGGCAATCTTGATTCCAGCTTGTGTTTCATCCAGTCCAGCATTTCTCATGATGTACTCTGCATATAAGTTAAATAAACAGGGTGACAATATACAGCCTTGACGTACTCCTTTTCCTATTTGGAACCAGTCTGTTGTTCCATGTCGAGTTCTAACTGTTGCTTCCTGACCTGCATACAAATTTCTCAAGAGGCAGATCAGGTGGTCTGGTATTCCCATCTCTTTCAGAATTTTCCACAGTTTATTGTGATCCACACAGTCAAAGGCTTTGACATAGTCAATGAAGCAGAAATAGATGTTTTTCTGGAACTCTCTTGCTTTTTCTATGATCCAGCGGATGTTGGCAATTTGATCTCTGGTTCCTCTGCCCTTTCTAAAACCAGCTTGAACATCAGGAAGTTCACAGTTCACATATTGCTGAAGCCTGGCTTGGAGAATTTTGAGCATTACTTTACTAGCATGTGAGATGAGTGCAATTGTGTGGTAGTCTGAGCCTTCTTTGGCATTGACTTTCTTTGGGATTGGAATGAAAACTGACCTTTTCCAGTCCTGTGGCCACTGCTGAGTTTTCCAAATATGCTGGCATATTGAGTGCAGCACTTTCAGAGCATCATCTTTCAGGATTTGGAATAGCTCAACTGGAATTCTATCACCTCCACTAGCTTTGTTCGTAGTGATGCTTTCTAAGGCCCACTTGACTTCACATTCCAGGATGTCTGGCTCTAGGTCAGTGATCACACCATCGTGATTATCTGGGTCATGAAGATCTTTTTTGTACAGTTCTTCTGTGTATTCTTGCTATCTCTTCTTAATATTTTCTGCTTCTGTTAGGTCCATACCATTTCTGTCCTTTATCGAGCTCATCTTTGCATGAAATGTTCCTTTGGTATCTCTGATTTTCTTGAGGAGATCCCTAGTCTTTCCCATTCTGCTGTTTTCCTCTATTTCTTTGCATTGATCACTGAAGAAGGCTTTCTTATCTCTTCTTGCTATTCTTTGGAACTCTGCATTTAGATATTTATATCTTTCCTTTTCTCCTTTGCTTTTCACTTCTCTTCTTTTCACAGCTATTTGTAAGGCCTCCCCAGACAGCCATTTAGCTTTTTTGCATTTCTTTTCTATGGGAATGGTCTTGATCCCTGTCTCCTGGACAATGTCACGAACCTCATTCCATAGTTCACCAGGCACTCTATCTATCAGATCTAGGCCCTTAAATCTATTTCTCACTTCCACTGTATAATCATAAGGGATTTGATTTAGGTCATACCTGAATGGTCTAGTGGTTTTCCCTACTTTCTTCAATTTAAGTCTGAATTTGGCAATAAGGAGTTCATGGTCTGAGCCACAGTCAGCTCCTGGTCTTGTTTTTGCTGACTGTATAGAGCTTCTCCATCTTTGGCTGCAAAGAATATAATCAATCTGATTTTGGTGTTGACCATTTGATGATGTCCATGTATAGAGTTCTCTTGTGTTGTTGGAAAAGGGTGTTTGTTATGACCTGCACTGGTCATAACATAACATAAAGACTAACTCTTTTAGTCTTTGCCCTGCTTCATTCCGTATTCCAAGGCCAAATTTGCCTGTTACTCCAGGTGTTTCTTGACTTCCTACTTTTGCATTCCAGTCCCCTATAATGAAAAGGACATCTTTTTGGGGTGTTGTAAAAGGTCTTGTAGGTCTTCATAGAACCGTTCAACTTCAGCTTCTTCAGCGTTACTGGTTGGGGCATAGACTTGGATTACTGTGATATTGAATGGTTTGCCTTGGAAACAAACAGAGATCATTCTGTCGTTTTTGAGATTGCATCCAAGTACTGCATTTCGGACTCTTTTGTTGACCATGATGGCCACTCCATTTCTTCTGAGGGATTCCTGCCCACAGTAGTAGATATAATGGTCATCTGAGTTAAATTCACCCATTCCAGTCCATTTCAGTTCGCTGATTCCTAGAATGTCGACATTCACTCTTGTCACCTCTTGTTTGACCACTTCCAATTTGCCTTGATTCATGGACCTGACATTCCAGGTTCCTATGCAATATTGCTCTTTACAGCATCGGACCTTGCTTCTATCACCAGTCACATCCACAGCTGGGTATTGTTTTTGCTTTGGCTCCATCCCTTCATTCTTTCTGGAGTTATTTCTGTACTGATCTCCAGTAGCATATTGGGCACCTACTCTCCTGGGGAGTTTCTCTTTCAGTGTCCTACCATTTTGCCTTTTCATACTGTTCATGGGGTTCTCAAGGCAAGAATACTGAAGTGGTTTGCCATTCCCTTCTCCAGTGGACCACATTCTGTCAAATCTCTCCACCATGACCCACCCGTCTTGGGTTGCCCCACGGGCATGGCTTAGTTTCATTGAGTTAGACAAGGCTGTGGTCCTAGTGTGATTAGATTGACTAGTTTTCTGTGAGTATGGTTTCAGTGTGTTTGCCCTCTGATGCCCTCTTACAACACCTACCGTCTTACTTGGGTTTCTCTTACCTTGGGCGTGGGATATCTCTTCACGGCTGCTCCAGCAAAGCGCAGCCATTGCTCCTTACCTTGGACAAGGGGTATCTCCTCAGCGCTGCCCTTCCTGACCTTCAATGTGGGATCATTCCTCATTCCCATTCAATAATGGCAGTGTTACTTAGAATCATTAATAGTGCCCACCTTGCTTGTAAATGGTGATGTTACCTGATTAGTTGGAGCCATACTATGGCATTACTGTGGTGGCATTTTCTTCCACATTGCATAGGGGCAACTCTTGAATATAAACTCTCATGAGAATTCATAGCCAAACTTAAATAGAACTGAGAACTGTCTATCATAGCTAACCCTAACATCATTTATTCATTTAAAAAAATGTTTATTGAGCCCCTACCTTACGCCAAGCACTATTAGAGGTAATAAGGATATAAAAATTCCTCCTTCTATGAGCTTATATTCTTTTATGAAAATTAAACTATAAATTGACAAGCAAACCAAAAAACAAATTGTGGAGAAATTGGAAAATTGACAAATGCTATAGGGAAAAATAAAACAAGATGGGGAGTGAGGAATAGAGAGGGGCGGCCTCCTCAAGAAGATGACACTTAATGCTTGAAAGAGATAAAACCAAATGCTCAAGAGTTTTGAGCAGCTGGGTTTTGCTAAGTCTCATCATTATCTTAATATTAAGTCAGTATACCCAGGTAAAAATAGATTCCAGTGGAAACTTGCTTTGCTATTAAACACGTAGGAAATGAGTTCCTATTACTTTTTTTAAATATATTTTAGAATACAAAATATCTAATAAAATATGTGACTTTCTGTAACAGCAAAGTCCAGGTAGCTCACACTGGAAATCATACCCTTTTTCAGTGTTTCTGCTTTTTTCAAAACATTTTTATTTCTTTCCTTTTTTGGACATGTACACACTGCTTTATTTGCTTGTTTGTTTTTTGCTGTGCTGGGTCTTCTTTGCTGCAGGCTTTCTCTGGCTTCGGAGTTCGGGCGCTGCTCTCCTGTTGCCATGCACGGGCTTCTCCTTGCGGTGGCTTCTCTTGTTTGGGAGCCGGGCTCTAGGCATGCGGGCTTCAGTAGTTGTGGTGCACAGGTTCAGCTGCTCCTCGGCATATGGAATGTTCCCAGACCAGGGATTGAACCCGTGTCCCCTGCATTGGTGGGTTCTTATCTGCACCACCTGGGAAGCCAGGCGGCTGATAAATGTAGTTTTTCATTGCTCTCATAATAAAATCAGAGTTCTGTGTTTCAGAAGAGGAAAACAGATGTAACCCAGGCAACCAGCAGGCCATGTCGTAGGGTATTATTAATATTTTGGCCGCGCAGTTGGTGGAATCTCAGTTCCCCAACCCAGGATCAAACTGGGGTCCTCTGCAATGAAAGCACAGAGCCCTAACCACGGGACTTCCAGGGAATCCTTTATTCATTTTTATATCTGTGCAACCTAACACAGGGACCTGGTATATAAATAGGTGTTCAATAAGTTATTTAAAAAATAATGTCAGCTACAAACAATTTAGTTCATGTAGTAAAGTGTTAAGAGTTAGGATTAGAGAAGTAGTCTGGGCGAGATCCTAAAGGGCTCTGTCTTCTAGTTCAGTGTAGTTTGAACATGACAGTGATAGTGAGGTTCTCCCCAAAAACTCATGAATAAGGAACAGATGTTAGTCCTGTGGGAGCAAGCTGTGAAACCAGTTTTAAATGGTTATGACAAAAGAATTGAAGAGTTCATTTATGACGTGGAAAAGCAGCTAATCCCCAAGACAGAGGCCCACTTGACTGTGGCAAAGCTACTTCATTAACACATCTGAAGAAAGAGGGTATTGGGAGGAGGGGATGGAGGGAGAATGATCTGCAATGGACCAGATACAGATTGAAGTCATCAGGAAGGACAGTCTGCCATTGAAATGTTGGTTCTGTCCTTTATGAGTCTTAAGATTCCTTTTTATTATCAAAAGTTTTATTTACCAATGGCAGAAAATGAAGAGGAATTAAAGAGCCTCTAATTCCTCTTAAGGGTGAAAGAGCAGAATAACACAGATATATAGAACAGTCTTTTGGACTCTGTGAGAGGGAGAGCGTGGGATGATTTGGGAGAATGGCATTGAAACTTGTATAATATCATACATGAAGCGAATCACCAGTCCAGGTTCAATGCATGATACTGGATGCTTGGGGTTGGTGCACTGGGATGACCCAGAGGGATGGTACGGGGAGGGAGGAGGGAGGGGGGTTCAGGATGGGGAGCACGTGTATACCTGTGGCAGATTCATGTTGATGTATGGCAAAACCAAGACAATATTGTAAAGTAATTAGCCTCCAATTAAAATAAATAAATTTATATTAAAACAAACAAACAAACAAACAAAAATGCTGGCTTGAAACTCAGCATTCACAAAACCAAGATCATGGCATCAGGTCCTATTACTTCATGGCAAATAGAAGGGGAAAAAATGGAAGCAGTGCCAGATATTCTTTTCTTGGGGTCCAAAATCACTGGATGTAGACTGGCACTATGAAATAAAAGACACTTGCTCCTTGGAAGGAAAGCTATGGCAAACCTAGACAGCATATTCAAAAGCAGCAACATCACTTTGCAACAAATGTCCTTATAGTCCAAGCTACCAGTAGTTGTATAGCTGTGAGCCATAAAGAAGGCTGGGCACCGAAGAATTAATGCTTTCGAACTGTGGTGCTTGAGAAGATTCTTGAGAGTCCCTTGGACAGCAAGAAGATGAAACCAGTCAATCCTAAAGGAAATCAACCCTGAATATATATTGGAAGGACTGTTGCTGAAACTCTAGTACTTGGGCCACCTGATATGAAGAGCTGACTCTGGACAAGACCCTGATGCTGGGAAAGATTGAAAGCATAAGGAGAAAGGGGCAGCAGAGGATAAGATGGTTAGTTAGTATTGCTTACTCAGTGGGCATGAATCTGAGGACAGTGGAAGACACAGGAGCGTGGCATGCTACAGTCCACAAGGTCGCAAAGAGTCAGACAAGACTTAGCGACTGAACAGCCACAACCATACATGCATAAGGGGCTTCCCTGATGGTGGGTAAAGAGCCCACCTGCAAATGCAGGAGACATGGGTTTGATTCCTTGTTCAGTAAGATCCCCTGGAGAATAAAATTGCAACCCACTCCAGTTTTCTTGCATGGGAAATCCCATGAGCAGAGGAGCCTGGCAGGCTTATAGTCCATGGGGTCACAAAAGGGTCGGACATAACTCAGCGACTAAACATACACACACACATACATAATACTAAAAGAACTTTTAGTATCAGCTGATTGAGAAAATGTAGATATACAAATTCTATGCCTTTTTCTTGGTCTATACAATTTGCTTTCACATTTTTGTATCCTCGAGCCACAGTTAAAACCAGTTTATGTCATGACTTACTGAAGATCATAGTTTCTCAGAATGGAACCTACTCCTCCTCTGGCAGATCAGCTAGCATTCTGGTTTGTACTTTGGTTTCTTTTAGATTTGGTTAGCCCCTGTCACCTTTGAATTCTCTTGGAAGATAAAGCCTGGCTTTTCCCTGTTTCACCCTGAAGCCTTCTTTCACCCTTAATACTAAGGACTTTGGACTTTCTATTAAAGAAAAACAACCAAAGTGTTTTAATGCAGGTTTGCGTTTTAGAAAGATAAGCTTGGAAGGATTGTGGGTGATGAACAGAAGAGATAGTCAAATCAGAATTAGGAAATTCTTGCAGGAATGAAGCAGAAATAAAGGCCCAAGGTAAGCCTTTTAGAGTCAAGATAGAGAATAAGGAATGTAAAGGATATTTCTGTAAATGTTAAGGACTGTTTAGAATGAAGACAGCAAGCAGAAAAAAAAAGAAGAAAGCTAAGATGAAGAGGAATCAAGCATTTTTGGTTTAGATGACTGAACAAAATATGGTACCATTCACCCAAGACAAAATATGGAGGACTGAGGGAGTTCCTTTTGACATACTGAATTTTAGTTGCCTTTAGGCATTATGTAGGAAATGGCAACCCACTCCAGTGTTCTTGCCTGGAGAATCCCAGGGATGGGGGAGCCTGGTGGGCTGCCGTTTATGGGGTCACACAGAGTCGGACACAACTGAGGCGACTTAGCAACAGCAGCAGCAGGCGTTATGTAAAAGTATGTGTATCTCAAGTTAGGGCTATGGAAATACAGATGGGGTCTGAGGAAGGAGATGGAGGGACTACTGGTATATATGGTGGTAACTGAAGGTGGCCAAGGGCATGGCTAAGGTCAAGAGGAGCTGACCATTGATGTCACTTCTAATATTTTGTGCATTCAGCTATGGCATATGAGAAAGATAAAATTATAAGTTATCATACCTACCTATATGCCAGTGTACATATATTTTTATGTATTTAGAAATGTGGTTCTTCATAATTTTAAGGAGATATAAATGGAAAAGGAGTAACTGCATATGTGATTTATTATATAAAATAAGACGTTTTGATTGGAATCAGTACCTTATATAGATTTCTGAGTTTTATCGCAGCCCACCTTCCCTGCTCCTTTGCTACCACTCTTTCAGACTGAAATGATTGAGCAGTAAACCCAAGAAGTACTCTGGTTGGTCAACATAACATCATACACTCAAAACGAACAAACTTTTTGGCCAACCCTATACTTAACAATTCAGAATACCTAAAGCACAATGATTTAGATCTAGAAATTCTTCACTAACTACTGAGTGAATGAGTATCTATATAGATAGCTAAGACAACTAAAAAGAAACTGTGGCCTTTTTTTTTTTTTTTATAATTTTCTTTGAAAAATAGAATCAATTCATAAAATGCTCACCTCGCACAGAGCTGCTGCTGCTAAGTCGCTGCTAAGCTGCTGCTGCTGCTGCTGCTAAGTCGCTTCAGTCGTGTCCAACTCTGTGCGACCCCAGAGACCGCAGCCAACCAGGCTCCCCGGTCCCTGGGATTCTCCAGGCAAGAGTACTGGAGAGGGGTGCCATTGCCTTCTCCGGCTCACCTCTGTAGAATATGTTAAATGCAGACTTTAAGCCAGAAAACACAGCTGTGTATTTTTTTAATAGACATTCCAGTGGGAGATTATTTCTGACAAAAGACAAAATCTTTGCCCTTAAGTATCCTTCTGATTTATAGAAAGCAATTATTTACTATAATTTTACAGAAAAATTCCCAGTGTATATAGTTGCTTAGTTCTTTGAATTGCTTCTCTTGTACTCTTGTCCTTCTTATAAGCATTTTACTTAATTTTATTTTATTCTTTTATTTTTTTTCACAGACCAAGAAGGAAGCACCTGAGTGGTCTAAGATACAAAAAACGAAGACCTAGTGTTTTGGAGAGATTCCCGAAGTTCTTTTTCTGATGAGCAGAAAGTTTATCTTAATCATGTACTTGACTTTTTTAAAATAGCTAATTTAAAGTTTATTTTAACTGAACATTAAATTAACAAATTTTATCATAATAATCAAAATACATAAAATGTAAATATTTGGTTTATCTATTTTGTTAAAAAATAAATATTGTGTACTCTATTATGATTTAAATTTTGGAACTTTCATAATTCTTTGAGTCATTTTAAACATGTGGCTTATAAATATTTTGATTAGCTGTTATATTGGTGAATATTTTCCTAACTACATAAATTTTGAATTTAAATGTCATAACACAAATACCAAGACACTTTACAATTTTTAAATTAATAATCATTTGTGAAGAATACTAGAAAGCATTTCAAATGCCCGATAATGGTAGTCAGATCTCATGTTAGTGTATATGAATTGCTGATTCTTTCTTGAGTCTGTTTTTTTCTTACATTTCATATTATTGCTCACCAATACAATCCTTTACAAAGTCTGTTATTCCATTGGTCAAGTAAAAATTTGATGAAAAGTGTCTTGTCACTTTGGTTGAAACAGTGCTGATTCAGATGCAGTATGGACCAAACACCTAGTCAGTAAGAAGAAATCAGTAGCATTTTCTATGTTGCTTGTCATAAAATATGCTCCATTTCTTATTCAAGAGTTACAATTTAGAAGAAAGAAGAGGAGTGAAAGAGAAAGAAGAAGAAATACATTTTTATGTATCAGATTTTCTTAACCACTGTTGGCATAAAGTGTGAAAGTAAAGTGAATTCGCTCAGTCATGTCTGACTCTTTGCAACCCTATGGATTGTAGCCTGCCAGGCTCCTCTGTCCATGGGGTTTTACAGGCAAGAATACTGGGGTGGGTTGCCATTTCCTTCTCTAGCTGTTGACATAGAGGCTGGATAATTTTTGTTCAGAATGGGAGTGGGGGGCAGTTCTTTGCTTTGTGGAATGTTTTATCTACACCACTGGCCTCTACCACCAGATGAAAGTGGCATTCCCACCCACCCCCACCCCCAGTTATGACAATTAAAACCCTCTCTGTCCCCTTTAACTCCTAGTGAAGAACCGTTGATACACATTTTATCAGTGATTATTATCCTTGTAGATATGAGAAAAGAATCTATCTGATCACTGTGTTCTTTGAAAGTTTACAAATGTCATTCATAAGCTATTAGTTGAGTGTGAGAGAACAGAAAAAGCCTTTGATAATAATATACACTTGTAAATCTACTGTTGGCCTAAAAACCCTAATCTGCTGCTTCCCTTTTATTTCATTTGGATACATCTAAAATAGATTTTCTGCAACAAAGTTTTGTTTGTTTAGCCTCTCTGAGGCACACATTCTGATTCCAGATACCTTTATAATTCATTAAAACTAAACATGTAGACATAATTTGTTTCCTTCCAAAATGCTAGAAGAGAATGTCTATTTTATTTTCAATTCTAGTTATTTATCTGAAAGCATTTTATAATTTAGTTCAGTGTAACTCCATTTGTTATATGTACATATTTTAATATAAAGGATTACTGATTGATAGTCCAAGTTAAAGTAATGGTGTGGGCAAAAACACAGAAGCCGGAAAATTTGGAGCTAATTTTAAAAATAGAAAATGCAATGATGAAGAAATTTAAAGTCTTTCTCCCTTCAAATCCCTGTTTTTTCCCTTTTTCCCTTCCTTTCATGTCTAGATATGAATTAACTCCTTTAAAAAATACAGTTCTTTCTGTCATTTCCTACCACTAATAAATCCAGAATAAGATTGTGATATGAAATCTTTTTGCATGACATTTGTGAATTTTCTATTTCAAGTGCCACTTCTTCCAGAAAGTTCTGTCTGTTCTACCATAATAATCTGTATTGTGTACTCTGTACTCTATATCTCTTAATTCTGCTTGCCATATTTTATGATTGTTTACTTGTTCATTTCCTTGAAGGCAAGAACTGTTTCTTAAGCTTTTTTGATTCGCATTATTTAGCACTGTGCCTTGAATTCAAGCTATAAATGTTAATTTGATAAGTTGGGCACAGATGAGATACAGTGATGTAACTTTTTTTAATATATTAAGAATTAGAGGGATTTTTTTTTAGTGTCATAGACTCTGTTCTAGTTCATTTCTTAATACCACTACAACCCTTGCATTTTCTTTCAATTTCCAGACCTTAATTTTGTCTTTCTCCTTTTTTTAAATTGCAGTACAAAACATAAAATGTACATAAAATAACATAAAATTTACCATTTACCCATTTTTAGTTGTAGGGTTCAATATGTTGAGTATATTCACAATGTACAGTAGGTCTCTCAAGCTTTTCCCTCTTTCAAATCTGAAACTCGGTACCCATTAACCCTTTCTCTCACCAGATCACACAGTGACCCAGGGTCACTGTATTGTACAGGCAGGGTTGGATAATCAGCAGGGGTTTAAATCCAGACTCCTGCCTTTAGGAGAGATTGAACTTGTTAATGAGCCAGATTCCCTTTGGTTTTAAGGTCCTAAGAAGCAGCATGCATGCGTGCTAAGTCACTTTAGTCATGTCCAACTCTTTGTGACCCTCTGGGCTGTAGCATGCTAAACTCCATTGGATTTCCCAGGCAAGAATACTGGAATGGATTGCCATGCCCACCCAGGGATTGAACCCCTATCTCTTATGTCTCTTGCATTGGCAGCCGGGTTCTCTGCCACAAGTGCCACCTGGGAAACCCACCTGAGAAGCTGATGATAGGCAAAACAAAAGAGTTTAAAAAGTAATTAGTACTGTAAATGCTGCAAAGAAAGACTTCCTGCAGCTTGGAGGTGGTCACCAGGCAAAGCTCACTAGCCAGACAGCTATCAGGAGTCTTCCAAGGTATGGTTTGTTTTGGTTGATTTACTGAGTCCATGGTCCAGTCCTCAGCCTTACAGGCCCAGAAACTTAATTCTGTTAATGAATTAAAGATGACGTATCTTTCCAGAGTTGCCCACACTTACACTGGTTACAAATCGTAATGTATCAGTTGTAAGTGAAAAGTAAAACTATTATGTGGAATGTCACTTACTGGGATAAGCACCAATGATGTGTTCTTGACCTGTTTTCCCTTGCTTCTGCAATATTGTACACTCATCATTTTCCCCCTTGCTCCTCTTATACCTAATCATAAAACATTAGAGTTGTTCAGACTGTCTTTTCCCCCTTAAGTCTTTTTTATGTTCTGTACTTACTCTCTTGATGAGCCAGCTCTCTGGCTTCAGTTATTATATGCCAGTTTCCCCAAGTTTATATCTCTCACCCAAACTTACCTTTTAGAATAACCTGCCTATTACATCTCCATTTGAATGTCTCATTGTAACTTCAAACTTAACATGTACAAAACTAAATGCAACAAGTTTCTTCTCCCGGGTTCCCAGTTTCAATAAATGGCTCCTATCAGTGGCTTGTATTACAAACCTATGAGTCATTCCAGACCCTTTTCTTGTTAGTCCACAAGCTTCAATCACCACACCCAGATGATCTGCCTCTTAGTTTCCTTTTTAAAGAACTTTTGATTATGAAAATTTCCAAATATTTAAAAGGACAAAATAAATCTTGGGGTGATGGAAATGTTCACTATCTTGATTATGGTGGTGGTTTCATGGTTATATAAAAATGTTTATCAAATTCTATTTTTCTAAATATACAGTTTATTTTATGTCAGTTATACCTCAATAAAGATGTTTAAAAAGAAGAAAGAGTTAGGAAATCACCACTGAGTAACCCCTGATTAAGTGATTCAGGCATCAGTCACCAATGAATGCTAAAGCAATTAGAGGATATTGGAGAACTTTATATCAGGGCTGGAAGAAGCACAAGCTGGAATCAAGATTGCCAGGAGAAATATCAATCACCTCAGATATGCAGATGATACCACCCTAATGGCAGAAAGTGAAGAGGAACTAAAAAGTCTCTTGATGCAAGTGAAAGAGGAGAGTGAAAAAGTTGGCTTAAAGCTCAACATTCAGAAAACAAAGATCATGGCATCCAGTCTCATCACTTCATGGGAAATAGATGGGGAAACAGTGGAAACAGTGTCAGACTTTATTTCTGGGGCTCCAAAATCACTGCAGATGATGATTGCAGCCATGAAATTAAAAGACGCTTACTCCTTGGAAGAAAAGTTATGACCAACCTAGATAGCATATTGAAAAGCAGAGACATTACTTTGCCAACAAAGGTCCATCTAGTCAAGGCTATGGTTTTTCCAGTGGTCATACATGGGTGTGAGAGTTGGACTGTGAAGAAAGCTTACCGATGAAGAATTGATACCTTTGAACTGTGGTGTTGGAGAAGACTCTTGAGAGTCCCTTGGATTGCAAGGAGATCCAACCAGTCCATTCTGAAGGAGGTCAGCCCTGGGATTTCTTTGGAAGGAATGATGCTAAAGCTGAAACTCCAGTACTTTGGCCACCTCATGTGAAGAGTTGACTCATTGGAAAAGACTCTGATGCTGGGAGGGATTAGGGGCAGGAGGAGAAGGGGACGACAGAGAATGAGATGGCTGGATGGCATCACTGACTCGATGGACGTGAGTTTGAGTGAACTCTGGGAGTTGGTGATGGACAGGGAGGCCTGGCATGCTGCGATTCATGGGATCGCAAAGAGTCAAACACAACTGAGTGACTGAACTGAACTGAACCACCTAAATGCTCCAGTCAACCTTGGGTTATGTTGACTTATGTGACTCTTGATATAACATGAAGTATTAAACAATACCAATGCAGGATCCTTGTAGAAAAACAAATTTAACCTGAGTCAAATCAAGGCTTCAGAATTAACTTCCAGTCTACAGGCAAATCAAGAAGTAGACCAGGCTTAGTGACACCAGGAAGAATGAATCATTCTGTGCACTGGGGATGTTCATTGCTTCTAGACCCTCAATATTTCTAGGCTTTTTCAATAGAGCTATGAAATTAGTGTTTTTTAACAGAGAAGGGGAAAGTATGAGTTCCTAACAA
Source organism: Bubalus bubalis (assembly GCF_019923935.1). Taxonomy (NCBI): domain Eukaryota; kingdom Metazoa; phylum Chordata; class Mammalia; order Artiodactyla; family Bovidae; genus Bubalus; species Bubalus bubalis. The sequence goes on along the minus strand of NC_059169.1, from coordinate 41,982,815 downwards.
TGTAACAAAGTCTAATTTAAGATTTTTTTTTAAGATTTCAATTTCTTTGATTTTATACTTTTTGTTTCATTTCCTGTTTGTGAATTTCTGTTACCACTTGAGTTCAAACCCTCATGTCCTCTTCCCTAGATTATGTCAGTCTCCTAACCAGTCTCCTTAAATCTACTCATTTCTCTCTCCAAACCACTCTCCACAGAGAATAATGATCTTTTTTTTAATACTATAATTTTTTATTTAATCTAAAGTCTATATAAGGTATTATAAGATATGAACTTAGAAAATGGAATTAATTGCAGTTGAGGTATAAGCTGAGAACATAGTATGTGTTAGTTGCTCAGTCATGTCTGACTCTGCAACCCCATGAACTGTAGCCCACCAGGCTCTTTTGTCCATGGAATTCTCCAGGCAAGAATACTGGAGTGGGTAGCCATTCCCCTCTCCAGGGTATCTTCCCAACCCAGGAGTGGAACCCGGGTCTCTTGCATTACATGCAGATTTTTTTACCATCTGAGTCACCAGGAGAGCATAGTTATAACAAGTTTCAATAAATTTAAATCAAAAATTTTAAATGATCAGCTAGATAAGCCTTACTTTATCCTAAACCCATGTAAAAATATTTTTTCTTTCATGTGAGGTAGAAAATAGTTTTATTTTTCATTCAATGCAGTCTTGGCAATTTATAAAATGGTACATCATTGGCAAATTTAAAAGTTTTTTTACTATATTGACGATAACTCTAAAATTTTTCACCATACTTGCAGAAAGGTATTTCATACGCTATTTTCACAGACTCCTGCTGCTGCTGCTAAGTCGCTTCAATCGTGCCCGACTCTGTGAGACCCCATAGACATCACCCCACCAGGCTCCCCTGTCCCTGGGATTCTCCAGGCAAAAATACTGGAGTGGGTTGCCATTTCCTTCTCCAATGCATGAAAGGAAAAGTGAAAGTGAAGTCGCTCAGTCATGTCCGACTCTTAGCGACCCCATGGACTGCAGCCTACCAGGCTCTTGTGTCCATGGGATTTTCCAGGCAAGAGTACTGGAGTGGGGTGCCATTGCCTTCTCACAGACTAGAAGTTCAGAGTTACCTTAACTAAAAGACTTCTTTGCTAGTATTATCAGGATGCTGCTGCTGCTGCTGCTAAGTCACGTCAGTCGTGTCCAACTCTGTGCAACCCCATAGATGGCAGCCCACCAGGCTCCCCCGTCCCTGGGATTCTCCAGGCAAGAACACTGGAGTGGGTTGCCATTTCCTTCTCCAATGCATGAAAGTGAAAAGTGAAAGGGAAGTCACTCAGTCGTGTCTGACTCCTAGCGACCCCATGGACTGCAGCCCACCAGGCTCCTCCATCCATGGGATTTTCCAGGCAAGAGTACTGGAGTGGGGTGCCATTGCCTTCTCACAGACTAGAAGTTCAGAGTTACCTTAACTAAAAGACTTCTTTGCTAGTATTATCAGGATGCTGCTGCTGCTGCTGCTAAGTCACGTCAGTCGTGTCCAACTCTGTGCAACCCCATAGATGGCAGCCCACCAGGCTCCCCCGTCCCTGGGATTCTCCAGGCAAGAACACTGGAGTGGGTTGCCATTTCCTTCTCCAATGCATGAAAGTGAAAAGTGAAAGGGAAGTCACTCAGTCGTGTCTGACTCCTAGCGACCCCATGGACTGCAGCCCACCAGGCTCCTCCGTCTATAGGATTTTCCAGGCAAGAGTACTGGAGTGGGGTGCCATTGCCTTCTCACAGACTAGAAGTTCAGAGTTACCTTAACTAAAAGACTTCTTTGCTAGAATTATCAGGATAAATGCTTCTAAATAGATTATTACTGCTCCCAGTCTTAAAAGGCAGTTCTTTCAGTTCCTTTACTAGAACTATTCTGTGTTTCCTTTATATTCAGAGAACCTACAGTTTACAAAAATATTACTACATTTATTTTAAATTAACTTTTGATACATCATGTCTACTTTTATAATTGAACACTTTCTAACTCAAAAACCTAGCACTACCTAATACATTTAATTCTATGACTTTCAACTGTATTTAGCAGTTTAGAATCTAACATATTAACTCCAAATAGAGTAGGATGGAATAAAACAAAGATGGCTGTCCTGATAACCCAGATGCAATATAAAATAGTTCTCTTCTAATAATAGAAATACTTATGTGTTACTAGGGGGAAAAAAGTTTTAAGCTTTAATATTTAAACTGTTCATTTCCACAGTTTGTAATACAGCAGTTATGTCCTTTATTGCTGACAGCTCCATAAAACTTACAGTTTCAAGCAGAAAAAAATATAAGTACAACTTTTTCTTTAATTTTCTTGAATTCCCTAGCATGTGGAATAAGTGGATTAAGAACAGAGAAACAAAAATTAATTGAAATTTTTTCCTTTAAATAATCAACACATAAGCCCAGTAAATCAGAAGAAATGTTAGAAGCTGATCCAAAAATTTGAGTAACAGCTTTGCCATTTTAGGGAAATGCATTGAATACCCTCTAGTTAATTTATCCTTATAGTTTCCTTCCAAGTAAAGCCAAGTACAAAGGGCAGGGGCACGGGTTGGGGGGAGTGGACTGTCATGAATTCTAAACATTTGTGAAACCTTTTAATTGTATTTTCACATTCAGTTCAGTTCAGTCACTCAGTCATATCCGACTCTTTGTGACCCCATGGACCGCAGCACACCAGACCTCCCTGTCCATCATCAACTCCTGGAGTTTACCCAAACTCATTTCCATTGAGTCAGTGATGCCATCCAACCATCTCATCTTCTGTCATCCCCTTCTCCTCCCACCTTCAATCTTTCCCAGCATCGGGGTCTTTACAAATGAGTCAGCTCTTTGCATCAAGTGGCCAAAGTATTGGAGTTTCAGCTTCAACATCCATTGTTCCAATGAACTCTCAGGACTGATTTCCTTTAGGATGGACTGATTGGATCTCCTTGCAGTCCAAGGGGCTCTGAAGAGTCTTCTCCAACACCACAGTTCAAAAGCATCAATTCGTTGGCCCTCAGCTTTCTTTATAGTCCAACTCTCACATCCATAGATGACTACTGGAAAAACCATAGCTTTGACTAGATGGACCTTTCTTGGTGAAGTAATGTCTCTGCTTTTTAATATGCTGTCTAGGTTGGTCATAGCTTTTCTTCCAAAGAACAAGCATCTTTTAATTTCATGGCTGCAGTCACCATCTGCAGGGATTTTGGAGCCCCCAAAATAAAGTCTCACTGTTTCCATTGTTTCCCCATTTATTTGCCATGAAGTGATGGGACCAGATGCCACAATCTTAGTTTTTTGAATGTTGAGTTTTAAGCCAACTTTTTCACTCTCCTCTTTCACTGTCATCAAGAGGCTCTTTAGTTCCTCTTCACTTTCTGCATAAGGGTGGTGTCATCTTCATATCTGAGGTTATTGATATTTCTCCCAGCAATCTTCATTCCAGCTTGTGCTTCATCCAGCCCCGTATTTTGCATGATGTACTCTGCATATAAGTTAAATAAGCAGGGTGACAATATACAGCCTTAATGTACTCCTTTCCCTATTTGGAACCATTCTGTTGTTCCATGTCCAGTTCTAACTGTTGCTTCCTGACCTGCATACAGGTTTCTCAAGAGGCAGGTCAGGTGGTCTGATATTTCCATCTCTTTAAGAATTTTCCACAGTTTGTTGTGGTCCGCACAGTCAAAGGCTTTGGCATAGTCAAAGCAGAAGTAGATGTTTTTCTGCAACTCTCTTGCTTTATCGATGATCCAACAGATGTTAGCAATTTGATCTCTGGTTCCTCTGCCTTTTCTAAAACCAGCTTGAACATGCTGAACACCGTTCACGTACTGTTGAAGCCTGGCTTGGAGAATTTTGAGCATTACTTTGCTAGCGTGTGAGATGAGTGCAATTGTGCAGTAGTTTGAGCATTCTTTGGCATTGTCTTTCCTTGGGATTGGAATGAAAACTGACCTTTTCCAGTCCTGTGGCCACTGCTGAGTTTTCCAAATTTGCTAGCATATTGAGTGTAGCACTTTAACAGCATCATCTTTTAGGATTTGAAATAGCTCACTGGAATTCCATCACCTCCACTAGCTTTGTTCATAGTGGTGCTTCCTAAGGACCACTTGACAAACACATTTGTTTGAGAATGTATTCCAATATCACATGGCAAAGTTCAACAATACAAAAACTGCAATTACTTTTGCACCAACCTAATAAAAGGAAATCAATTTTTAAGTGCCCATTACAGTAGTGAAGGGTGTGTTCATAATTATTTAGCAACTGGCTCCCAGAAGAAAGGACCCAGATTTCGTGGAACCCAGATTTTTGCAGTGAAATGGAATAAAGACCCCCCACCATGGCTGACATCAAACCACCACAGTGGCGTTGTCAGAGGTGTGCTCCACTGAGGTGCCAGCTGGCTTTACAGAGATAGCCCACGAGGGTGTGAGGTGGGGGTTCAACCATGCCTCCTTTCCAAGCTCCTTCTGAGCAAGTATCAATCGTTCATTTGTGTACAACTCTTTACAACCCCATGGACTACAGCCTGCCAGACTCCTCTGTCCATGGAATTATCCAGGCTAGAATACTGGAGTGAGTTGCCATTGTCTTCTCCAAGGGATACTCCCATCCCAGGGATGGAACTCCAATCTCTGCATTGCAGGCAGATTCCTTACTGTCTGAGCCACCTGTCTACATTATCAGTGGCCTTTTTGCATTTCCTTAAACTGTCCCAGCCCCTTTTTCCTCGGGATCTTGATTACAATGGTTTCCTACTGCATCCTTCCTTCTGTGGGGACTACGCCTCAGCCTTTAGATCTAGGTCTTCTGCTCCACTCCACACCGTAGGAGGACTCAGATCATGATATAAAATGCAGTTCTTAAAAAAAAAAAAAACTTTAAAACCACTACCCTAGATAAAACTAGAATAGGCAGTGCCATCCAGACTCTGATTTTATAGCGTTTAGATTAACAGTCCCAGGGCTTCCCTGGTGGCTCAGCTGGTAAAGAATCCACCTGCAGTGCGGGAGACCTGGGTTCAGTCCCTAGGTTGGGAGGATCCCCTGCAGAAGGGAATGGCTACCCACTCCAGTATTCTAGCCTGGAGAATTCCATGGACTGAATAGTCCATGGAGTCACAAGGAGTCGGACACAACTGAGCGACTTTCACTTTCATTTAAGAGTCCTGACCCCACCCTGCCTTTACCACATTGCCTATACCACTGTAATTTACACTGTTAATCATTACCAAAGAAGTAGTGGTACATATACACAATGGAATATTACTCAGCTACAAAAAGGAATGCATTTGAGTCAGTTCTAATGAGATGGATGAACCTAGAGCCTATTTTACCGAGTGAAGTAAGTCAGAAAGAAAAAGATAAATATCATATTCTAATGCATATATAAGGAATCTAGAAAAATCATGCTGAATAATTTATTTGCAGGGCAGCAGTGGAGAAACAGACATAGAGAATAGACTTATGGACATGGGGAGAGGGGAGGAGAGGGTGAGATGTATAGAGAGAGTAACATGGAAACTTACATTACCATAGGTAAAATAGATAGCCAACGGGAATTTGCTCAGGAAACTCAAACGGGCTCCATCAACCTAGAGGGCTGGCATGGGGAGGGAGATGGGAGGGAGTTTCAAAAGGGAGAGGGTATATGTATACCTGTGGCTGATTCATGTTGCGGTTTGACAGAAAACAACAAAATTCTGTAAAGCAATTATCCTTCAATTAAACAATTAATTTTTAAAAATAGATACTTTCTAGTCCTTTCTGGAAGCCTGTGAGCCTGCCTTCTAGGTGACTGTGCACCTGTCTGCTCTAATTCAGATTTTACTTTCACTCCAGAGGACTGCTTGATCCTTACGTGACACAATGCCTTTGTGCTCCGCCCCAGCTATACAAGTTGTATTTCCTTTGTTTCCAGCACTGCTACTGTCATGTGATTTTCTAAAAAATTGTATTGGAGTATAGCTGCTTTACAAAGTTGTGTTCATTTCTACGGTACAGTGAAGTGAATCAGCAGTCCATAGATATATATCCCCTCTTTTGGGATTTCCTTTCCATTTAGGTCACCACAGAGCATGGAGTAGAATTCCTTGTACAGTAGGTTCTCCAGGGCTGTACACTTATTATTTATTTTATTTTACTTGTTTACTTGACTGCAGCCAGTCTTAGTTGTGGCACATGGGTTTCCCTGAGGCACGTGGAATCTTCCCAGACCAGGGATCCCTTGCTAGGTGGATTCTTAACCACTGAACCATCAGGGAAGTCCCCTATACTTAAGTCTTCCTTTCTCTGCCCTTTCCCCCTCACTCCCTCTCCCTCTTTGTCTTTCTTTTTTTCTTTCCCTTCATTAATACATTGGTACATGAATCGGAATAATGAATTTTTTGTGTATCTTCTTTGATTTAATACTTTGTATCATGTATTTATTGAATATGTATTTTCTATATCTAATGATGTTTTATTCTCTTTAATAACAGTAGAACAATTAAAACTTTTACTGAGAATCTAAAATTAATTCCTATTCCCTAAACCTTCATAGTTCATAAAGTGAAGTCACTCAGTTGTGTCCGACTCTTTGTGACCCCATGGACTGTAGCCTACCAGGCTCTTCTGTCCATGGGATTTTCCAGGCAAGAATACTGGAGTGGGTTGCCATTTCCTTCTCCAGGAGATCTTCCCTGACCCAGGGATTGAACCCGGGTCTCCTGCATTGTAGGCAGACACTTTACCATCTGAGCCAGCAGGGAAGTCATAGTTCATAGCATATGTAATCCCCTAAATCCATCTATAAGTGCTTTACTAAGCAAGTTGTTATATAGCAAAAATGTCACTAACATTCAAAACTGTGCTCTAAAATATGTGTAGACTTTCTAAACTGCTGATGACTTCTCTCTCATTACTCTGCTCACTTATTTGTAATACTGCAGAGTCATAAATCTGCCTCTTTTACTTTCACTTCCTTCCATTTATTTTTGGTATGATCATCTTGATTTACTATTATTAGCAAGACTAGATCATTATCATTACTGGATACTAAGTTCCAGGGACACACTACCTATTCTATAAAATGTTACCTCACTTTTATTTTCTTCTAGTGTAGTTTAACATTATCTATTTAAAATACTTTCACCAGGAGCTAGAACAAAGCTATGACCCTAGGGACCTAGAACAAATAAAACATTTCTCTAATTCCTGTTACATTTGGTGATTAAAGGATAAAACACAGTAGGCACTGGAGAAGGAAATGGTAACCCACTCCAGTGTTCTTGCCTGGAAAATTCCATGGACAGAGGAGCCTGGCAGGCTACAGTCCATGAGGTCACAAAGAGGCAGACAGGACTGAGCGACTGAGTACTAAGGTAAACTTTAGGAGGACAAAGAACTTTAGGAGGGTATGTCCCCTGCTGAGGGCTTCCCTTATGGCTCAGCTGGTCAAGTGTCCATTTGCAATGTGGGGTTTGATCCCTGGGGTGGGAAAATCCCCTGGAGAAGGGAAAGGCTACCCACTCCAGTATTCTGGCCTGGAGAATTACGTGGACTATATAGTCCGTGGGCTCACAAAGAGTCGGACACAACTGAGCGACTTTCACTTTCACTATCCTCTGCTGATGTGCTCCAGGCTTAGAATAATGCCTTGCACATGATGAATACTCAATAGAGGATGGTTCAATCAATGAATTTGTGAACAAGCAGAAACAGCTGAACTTAAGTGGCATTGAATGCCCATAAATATGTATAGATATTCATTAACTGTAGAATTCACATGTGTGTCCATCCAGTTAATCAAAATAAATTATATGGCCAAATATATCACAACTTATTTGTCAATGTGGGATGTTCAGTCACAGGTTCTTTAGGTACCTCTTGTCTCAATAAAGATGAAATAAAATTTAGCATGTGATTGTTCCAGCAAATATTCATGCAGACAGGTGAATTGGTTTCTGGGTTGTTTTTTTGTTTTGTTTTGTTTTTCCTTTTAGAACTGTTTTAGATTTTTAGTTTGGAATTTTCCAAGACAAAACTCAAGTGGCATTTGAACTTAGAATCACAGTTTGTTCGTACATATTTCAAATAACCATTGTTTCTATGACTAAAAAGTTGTTTTTGTTATTTAATACCCTGAAAGGCAATGCCAAAGAATGCTCAAACTACAGCACAATTGCACTCATCTCACACGCTAGTAAAGTAATGCTCAAAATACTCCAAGCCAGGCTTCAGCAATACGTGAACCGTGAACTTCCAGATGTTCAAGCTGGTTTTAGAAAAGGCAGAGGAACCAGAGATCAAATTGCCAACATCCGCTGGATCATAGAAAAAGCAAGAGAGTTCCAGAAAAACATCTATTTCTGCTTATTGACTATGCCAAAGCCTTTGACTGTGTGGATCACAATAAACCGTGGAAAATTCTGAAAGAGATGGGAATACCAGATGGGAATACCACCTGACCTGCCTCTTGAGAAACCTGTATGCAGGTCAGAAAGCAACAGTTAGAACTGCACATGGACCAACAGACTGGTTCCAAATAGGAAAAGGAGTACGTCAAGGCTGTATATTGTCACCCTGTTTATTTAACTTATATGCAGAGTACATCATGTGAAATACCGGGCTGGATGAAGCGCAAGCTGGGATCAATAACCTCAGATATGCAGATGACACCACCCTTATGGCAAAAAGTGAAGAGGAACTAAAGAGCCTCTTGATGAAAGCGAAAGACAAGAGTGAAAAAGTTGGCTTAAAGCTCAACATTCAGAAAACTAAGATCATGGCATTTGGTCCCATCACTTCATGGCAGATAGATAGGAAAACGGTGGAAACAATAGACTTTATTTTTCTGGGCTCCAAAATTACTGCAGATGGTGACTGCAGCCATGAAATTAAAAGACGTTTACTCCTTGGAATGAAAGTTATGACCAACCTAGACAGCGTATTAAAAAGCAGAGACATTACTATGCCAACAAAGGTCCATCTAGTCAAAGCTATGGTTTTTCCAGTGGTCATGTATGGATGTGAGAGTTGGACTATAAAGAAAGTTGAGTGCCAAGGAATTGATGCTTTTGAACTGTGGTGTTGGAGAAGACTCTTCAGAGTCCCCTGGACTGTAAGGAGATCCAACCAGTCCATCCTAAAGGAGATCAGTCCTGGGTGTTCATTGGAAGGACTGATGTTGAAGCTAAAACTCCAATACTTTGGCCACCTGATGCAAAGAGCGGACTCATTTGAAAAGACCCTGATGCTGGGAAAGATTGAGGGCAGGAGGAGAAGGGGACGACAGAGGATGAGATGGTTGGATGGCATCACCAACTTGATGAACATGGGTTTGGATGGACTCCAGGAGTTGGTGATGGACAGGGAGGCCCGGCATGCTGCAGTTCATGGGGTTGCAAAGAGCTGGACATGACGGAGTGACTGAAATGAATTGAAATATACATTTTCTTAAATTTTTACAATGTTGTGTTGGTTTCTGCCATACAACAATGCAAATCAGCCATAATTATACATATGCCCCCTCCTTCTCTAGTCTCCTTCCCCTTCCCATCCCATCCCTTCAGATCATCACAGAGTGCCAGACTGGGTTCCCTGTGCTATACAGCAACTTCTCACCATGTATCCATTTTACATCTGATGCTGCTTTCTCCATTCGCCCCACTCTCTCTCTCCACCACTGTGTCCCCAAGTCCATTTTCTATATCTGGACCTAACTAAAGTTAAAAGCTTTTGCACAGCAAAGGAAACAATCAGTTCAGTTCAGTTGCTCAATCGTGTCCAACTCTTTGCAACCCCATTGGACTGCAGCACACCAGACTTCCCTGTCCATCACCAACTCCCAGAGCTTGCTCAAACTCATGTCCATCAAGACAGTGATGCCATCCTCTGTCGTCCCCTTCTCCTCCTGCCTTCAATCTTTCCCAGCATCAGGATCTTTTCCTAAAGGAAACAATAAACAAGATTAAAAGACAATCCTCAGGATGGGAGAAAATACTTGCAAATGAAACAACTGATTAATCTCCAGAATACATAAGCAGCTCATATAGCTCAATATTAGGAAAACAAACAGCCCAATCAAAAAATGGGCAGAAGACCTAAACAGACATTTCTCTAAAGAAGACACACAGATGGCAAATAAACTCATGGTGCTTATTGTGTTGCACCATAAATGATGTACCACACCACTAATTATTGGGCTTCCCTGGTGGCTCAGACAGTAAAGAATCTGCCTGCAATGCAAGAGACCCAGGTTCAACCCCTGGGCTGGGAAGATCCCCTAGAGAAAGGAATGGCAACACTCCAGTATTCTTGCCTGGAAAATTCCAGAGGAGCCTGGTGGGCTACACAGCATGGGATTGCAAAGAGAGAAATGCAGATCAAAACTACAATGAGGTATCACTTCACACCAGTCAGAATGAGTGAGTGAGTGAAAGTCGCTCAGTTGTGTCTGACTCTTTGCGACCCCGTGGGCTATACAGTCCATGGAATTCTCTATTCCAGAATACTGGAGTAGGTAGCCTTTCCCTTCTCCAGAGGATCTTCCCAACCCAGGGATCAAACCCAGGTCTCCCACATTGCAAGCGGATTCTTTACCAGCTGAGCCACAAGAGAAGACCAAGAATATCAGAGTGGGTAGCCTATCCCTTCCCCAGAGGATCTTCCCAACCCAGGAATCGAACCAGGGTCTCCTGAATTGCAGGCACGTTTTTTTACCAACTGAGCTATCGGGGAGCCCCCAGTCAGAATGGCCATAATCAAAAAATTTTACAAACAATAAGTGCTGGAGGGGATGTGGAGAAAAGGGAATCCCCCTGTACTGTTGGTGTGAATGTAAACTGATACAGCCATTATGGAAAACGGTTTGGACATTCCTTTAAAAAATGGGAATAAATCTATTTATTCCCAGCAACCCCACCACTCAGCATATACCCAAAGAAAATCAAAATTGAAAAAGACACATGTAGTCCATTGTTCATAGCAGCACTGTTTATAATAACCAGGACATGGAAGCAACCTAAATGTCCATTACCAGATGAATGGATAAAGAAGATGTGGTACATATACACAATGAAATATTACTCAGCCATAAAAAAGAATGAATTTGTGTCAGTTCTAGTGAGGTGGATGAACCTAGAGCCTGTTATACAGAGTGAATTAAGTCAGAAAGAGAAAAACAAATATATTAATGTATATATATGGAAACTAGAAAAATGATTTTGATGAGTCTTTTTGTTTTTGAGTAATAATTATTTATTTTTGCTTTCTAGAATCAGGAGTATGTGGTTTTCGCAGATTTATACAGATATTGATATGGTTTTCTTTGGCTTCATAGTTTTGATTTTTTTAAATACTTGGATTTTACAACTTACTCAATATATAGATACATAATTCCTTAAATTCCTATTTTGAGGTTTTGGGATTAACCCTGTCTCACACATACAAGCCCACCACACACCTGCCATTCTGCTTTCCATTTGCTTTATTTTCTTTAGTGTAATATCTGAAATTCTTATTTTCTTGTTTGTTCATTGCCTAAATAGAATATATTCCAAGAAAGCAGACAGTCTTATCTGACACTACTGTGTCCCCAGCAGCTAGCCCAGTGCCTGGCACAGAAAAATTGCCCTTCAAAATTTTGTTGAATAGTAGGAAGAAAGGAAGGAAAAAAGAAATGATACTTGCCTCCTGCCTTTTTTTTTTTAATTGAATGTTTGCTGGAAATTGTCTTCGTCCACTTGGGCTACTAATAGGAAATGCCACCCCACTCCAGTATTCTTGCCTGGAAAATTCCATGGACAGAGGTGCGTGGCGAGCTATACCATCTATGGGGCCACAAAGAGTTAGACACTTCTGAGTGCCTATTGAGCAGATCAGAGAGAGCGAAATATAGACTGAATGGTTTATAAACACCCGGAATGTATTTCTCAATTCTGGAGGCTATGAAGTCCTAGATCAAGGTACCAGTAGACTGATGTCTGATGAGGACCTGCTTTCTGTTCATGGGTCTTACTGCTGTGCCCTCACCTGGCAGGAGGGATTTGGGAGCTCTTGGGGTCTCTTTTGGAGAAGGCAATGGCAACCCACTCCAGTACTCTTGCCTGGAAAATCCCATGGACGGAGGAGCCTGGTAGGCTGCAGTCCATGGGGTCGCGAAGAGTCGGACATGACTGAGCGACTTCACTTTCACTTTTCCTTTCATGCATTGGAGAAGGAAATGGCAACCCACTCCAGTGTTCTTGCCTGGAGAATCCCAGGGACGGGGGAGCCTGGTGGGCTGCCATCTATGGGGTCGCACAGAGTCGGACACGACTGAAGCGACTTAGCAGCAGCAGCAGCAGCAGCAGCAGCAGCAGCAGGGGTCTCTTTTATAAAGGCATTAATTCCATTAATGAGAGCTCCACCCTCATGACCAAATCACCTCCCAAAGACCCCCCACTTCCAAATACCAGCACATCGGGGAAACCATTTCCACAAATCAATGTGGGTGAAAATGAGCATTCAATGTAGAGCAGGGAAAAAATAAAACTAATTCAATAACCCTTTCTCCCACATTACCCAGAAAACAAGGTCATTTTCCATCTCTGTATCTTAGGATCTTTTTTCCTCTCTTTTTAAAAGAAGAGATGTTTCTCCTTTCCGTGGTTAATACCATTCTACTTGAATTCTTCACCATCCATGGGCGAGCAGATGATCCAGGAAGAATAAGGAGCGAGAAATGTAGAGGGCCCAAGACAAATACTCAGAGAAGGAAAATCTCACGGATGGAGGAGCCTGGTAGGCTGCAGTCCATGGGGTCACAAAAAGTCGGGCACGACTGAGCGACTTCACTTTCACTTTTCACTTTCATCATTGGAGAAGGAAATGGCAACCCACTCCAGTATTCTTGCCTGGAGAATCCCAAGGACGGAGGAGCCTGGTGGGCTGCCATCTAGGGGGTCGCACAGAGTCAGACACGACAAGCGACTTAGCAGCAGCAAGACAAATACTAACATTTGAGGAAAAGACAAAGTTAAAAAATGAAAAGGAGAGCATCCTTCACTCTCATTTACCTCCTACAATCTAGATTCTTTCCCAAACCACCAAATTGAAACCACTGGCCCTAAAGGCATTGCTACAACTCCTGTTATTGGATCTCTAAGTCTGTGTCTCTCACCACGTCCTGCCCAAGTGTCTTTCTCTCTCTAACCCCTTGGATAAAGTCAAACCTCAGTGTTCAGGTGTGAGCCCCATTTTTGTCTTGTTTTCCTCCACCCTCCTTTGATCAGGAAATAAATGTATCTGCCGTCACCTCTGTCCCACCCGTATTCCACGTTTTCCTTGAGGAAGAGTTTTCCCAAACGTTCCTGCCTCTTTGCTTCACCTCCTGACTATCTGACTGGTAGATTTTGTTTAAGGAAGTGTGCTTGTATAGGTTTTGTCTACTTTTTCTTTTTTCCTATGGAGGAACCATCTTTTCTATCCTGGGGACAGTTACCTGCCTTTCTTGTTCTAAGTCACAATCATCATCTTGTGACTAAGAGGTTATGTGTAAGGCACAGCGGGGGTGGAGGCGGGGGAAAGATTAAGGCCCCTTTGGCCTTCACATTCAACTGTGTCCTCCAGTATAACATTTATTAAAATGCAGTGCAGTGCTCAGTTGTGCCCAACTCTTTGTGACCCCATGGGCTTTGGCCTCAACAGGCTCCTCTGTCCATGGGATTTTCCCAGCAAGAATACTGGAGTGGGTTGCCATTTATAATCTCTATCCACTGCTTTTGCCTTCTTAATCTAGATCCTGCCTGGCAAGAAAGATGCTATTTATTGAATTCCTCAGCTCCACACAGTAAAGATTTTTTTTTTAATGAGGTTTGTATACTCATCTTAAATACATATAAAAGGTCTCTTTTACCCTTTCCCTGAGATACCTTTCTGGTGTCCAAATACACAGAACTTGTTCCTCTTAAAAGAGTGAAGACTAATCTATTTGAACATTTATTTTTTCATCACTTTGGAAATAAAGGTGTCAGTAGCTCTAATAGTTAATACAACTGTATTTGTTTTTAAGTCCTAAATGATGAAAAATGTCTTTCTGAGTGAGTGAAAGGAAGGAATTGGCCACTCTCATCTGTTCTTACATGAGACTTTCAAATCTTCCTGTGCACCCCTTATAATCCCTGGACTCCTTTCTTTTTTTTTTTTTTTTTTGGACTCTTCTACTTTCAGTCCTATGTTACCAATTCTCTACAGAATATTTCCTCTTAGATTTGAATTTTTTCCAATGCCCTACATATTTTTTAGTTCTTTGAAACTTTTTATTTGGACATAATTGCGGGCTTACAGAGAAGTTGAAAGAATATTGCAAACAATTTGATCCTTTACCCAAATTATTCAAATGTTAACATTTTATCACATTTGCTTTGTCCTTTTCTCTAGGCTCTCGATTTTTTTGTTGCTGTTCTGGACCTTAAGAGAGTACTTTGAAGATATGATTTCCCTTTACTGCCAAATGTTTCAGTGAGCATTTCCTAAGAACAAGGACATTCTTTTACATAAGCAGAGGACAATGATCAAAATCAGAAAATTAACATTGATACAGTACTGTTATCTAATCTAAAGACCTTATTCAGATTTCACCAATTGTCCTAAGAGTGCCTTTTATGCCAAGGAAAATCTCCAATCATTCATTGCATTCAGTTGCTGTATCTCTTAAATCTTCTCTAATCTAGAATAGTTCCTCAATCTTTCTTTATCTTTTAGGACATGGACATTTTTGAAGTGTACATGTCAGTAATTTTGTTGACATGTACATCAATTAAATATTCTTTTGACCCCATTCATCCACATTAATTGGCTCACGGAGCAACAATGAATAGAAGAAATCCATTTTCTATATCCCTATTCTAGTTCCATATTTCATCACCTCTCATTAGATATGTGATCACTTATCCTATTTTAGTTCCTCATCCTTAAAACTGGAATAATTACACCTACCTAATCAAGGAAGTGATAGATTTAAAAGGAATTTACCCTCCAAACTTATCAAGCTGTATACATTACATAAACACAGCTTTTTGTATGTTAATCATACCTCAATAAAGTAGCTTTGTTTTGTTGTTTTTTAAAAGAATTTACCCAATGCATGTCACAAAGGCCATTTGCTTTTCATGTAATTTGGTTTCTCAACTCTCCGCCCATTTTGCTACCCTTACATAAATGCATTCTAGTTTCCCCATGCGTCTCTAAAAAGGCAATTCTTGAACTACTTACAGCTCACCAAAATAACTGTCAGTCTCATCAGACTATTAATATTGGACCTATAGTCAGTTAAAACCCCTAAAGCTTTTTCTGCATAATTTCTTTTGCTATTTCTATCATTACTACAACTAGTACCAGCAACAGTACCTGACAGGATCTGCATAGAACATCTCTTTGGATGGCCCTTTATATTATGTACTTCTCCCAGTTCCATGCGGTAGTTATTATGTGCACTTTTGAGATGAGGAAACAGATTCTGAGCAGTTAAGTCACAAGACTTTCATAAGTGAGAGAGGTGGAATTTAGTCCCAAGTGTTTCAGAACATAAGTCTTTATTTCTCTGTTAAGTATCGCCTTTTTAATTTCCGCTTATCCTTCTGGCTTATTGAAAGACTTAAGATTCCTGATTTTGCCATCCAACGTAATAGTGTTTTTCCCCCAATCTTGTATGGCTCTCATGTCTTCCTCCAGAGCATTGATGAAACTGTTATTCGAGACCCCTGTGATAAATGGTAAACATTTTCTTCTATGTTGAAATCAATCACTTTCTGTGAAGAGTTTTTTCAAATATCTATAAATAAATCTTACTAAATGGTAGGCTGATTCACCTATAAACATCTTATCCACAAGAACAACTTAAGATTTTTTTCCATGCCTATGGCATCCCCTCTGGCTACAAATCTAATTGCACCACTGGGGGAAAATATTTGTCTTGGTTTAGCCGAAATTGTTTGTATTGGAATAATATTGGTCTTAGTGATTATTCCTTTACTTCTTACGAATCTTTTCTTTAATAACTTCTTCCAGAGTTTTGGTAGGGGTGAATTCAAATAATGCTGGTTTCCAAAATTCTGGTTCCTTTCTAACAATGTTCCCTGGGTTGCTCTGTGACCCAAGAAAGGTCACTCTTTTGACCTAGACATTTCTGAATGAATGAGAAAATTAAATCCACCATTTATTAAACTCACTACACTAATTATGTTTTTTTACTTTGGCCACAACTTACCCAGGAAATACCCTCTCTTGTTTCACAGATAAGAATGCTGAGAGTTGGAGAAATGTTAAAACTTATCTAACACAGAAGTTGGAAGTGAGGGAGCTGTTAGATATATTGACTCAAAAAAATAAAAGTAAGTGGCACATTTTTGCAAACTCTTAATGCTGTAAATCATGTTAGGACATTCTGCTGCTATGAATTGTTCATTTGTATGAAATGGTATAGACCAAAAATTAGATTTACTTGAGCATCTATATGTTCCCTACCCAACCAAATCAGTAATGTATCAGAAAACAACAATTCTCAAAGAGTTTTCAAAGGAGCAATCCAGTAGTCTCAGGCTACTGCAGTTCTGTCACTGTCAAATGTTGGACATAAGTTTCATACTAACGATATTCTCTTTGAGATCCAAAGGCTTCTGAGGAGCCCTTTAGAAAAGAAACCCATTTAATGTTCATAAAGCACAGGGCTAGTTTCCTGAAACACATTTGACAGAAGCTGTTATAGGCGTTAACGTAGTATTTCTTTTCTTTTTTACTCCTTGGGACTCCAAGGATATTTCTCCAGAGATACAATGAGGTTTAAAAACACATTTTTATTTATATGAACATATCTCTTACTTGGCCAATGCACCCTCCTGTCCTAAGGTTGAACTTGGTCTTCACCAACCTTCTAGTTTAGAGATGGTGCTGTTATTTTATATATATATACATGGGCTTCCCTGGTGGCTCAGATGGTATAGAATCTGCCTGCAATGCAGGAAACCTGGGTTCAATCCCTAGATTGGGAAGATCCCCTGGAGAAAGGAATGGCTACTCACTCATATTCTTGCCTGGAGAATTCCATGGGCAGAGGAGCCTGATGGGCTACAATCTATGGGGTAACAAAGAGTTGGACATGACTGAGCAATTTATATTTATATATATATTTGGGGCTTCCCTGGTGGCTCAGAGGTTAAAGCGTCTGCCTGGAATGAGGGAGACCAGGGTTCGATCCCTGGGTTGGGAAGATCCCCTGGAGAAGGAAATGGCAACCCACTCCAGTACTCTTGCCTGGAGAATCCCATGGAGGGAGGAGCCTGGTAGGCTACAGTCCATGGGGTCTCAAAGAGTTGGACACGATTGAGCAACTTCACTTTCACTTTCACATATATGTTTGGGCTGTGCCCACTTGGCTTGCAAGATCTTAGTTCCCCAACCAGGGATTGAACCTAAGCCACCACAGTGCAAGTGCCAAGTCCTAACCACTAGACTGCCAGGGAATTCCCAGCTGTTATCCTGATTTTACATTTGCAGAAAAAGGTCTAGGGTTTCTAGGAAATTTGCTCAGGCCTGACAGCAAGAGAAGGTCCAAACCAAAACTCAGATTCATATTTATATCAAACCCAAGTCAGCGCTCTTTCGCTTGCTTCATGTCTTTGTTTTTCTGCCTTTGATCACTTAAAAAGCTCGTTGACATTTCCAAAAACAAGCAACTTTGGAAAATGGACAAGGTTATGTTAAAAATGGATGATGAACTTTACATTACAACTATTTAAATAGTAAAAGTCATACTTGGAATTTTTTTCCCTTTTGAACAGGTCTTCCTCCATCAGCATCAGCCAGTCGAGATTGGGGATGGAAACAGGAGACCTCGCTAAGTCTGAGCCCTGTGGGAAAAAGGGATCCTGAAAACAGCAAATTAGCTCACAGCTATACCTGTTTACACAGTCAAAGTATGTTTGTTCTGTTTGAAGATACTTCAAAAATAACAATTGTAAAAGAGATTACTGCTTTGATCAGAGAATCTGAATCTCCTTTGTTTGACCATGAATAATTGGTCTTTGTAATGTTAATGCTTCTTTTAAGGAATATCAGATCTGTAAATTCACCTTAATTACAGGCAAGCCGAGTTGTGGAGGGAATTTGCAACAGCATTTCATTGAAGGTCTTTTCTAGTTCCCCTTCAAATCTAATTACAGCAGAAAGACTATTTTTACGCCAAGCACCAGAAAGCTATAATTATTCATATTTTCATTCACGTTCACATAGGTCAAAAGCATTATCTTATTGAAGAATAAGATTGAAATCTTAAAAACGTCCTTGTTTTTCCACAAAGCGAAGAAGGAGGTAGACCCTTAACTGAGTTGTTCTTGCTAACCTGTTAACCTTCATCCAGCCGGCAACTCAGAAGTCTGTTTTCCCCAGACTTTACACTTGGAAACAACACTCTGGAATCCACAACCTAAACAATGATTAATACTAAATCTTGTTTAAAAATTTGAAATCAACTAAACAATTCAGTTGGAGGATATGAGTACAGTAGGGAGACAAGAAGAAGAAAAAAAGATTTTAAGCCTTCCTATTGTAATTTTGTGGTATTCAGCTTAGTTATTTTTGTTGTAAGAGCACAAATGTCAATACAGAAAGTTAGATGTTGCTGAAGATGTGAGGAAATGGGATTGCTAAACTGTAGATTGGGTGATTTAGTTAGATATGGGGAAGAATGTCTCAACAGCAGGGTGAAATCTCCTTTTGTGGAGGTAGCTTGAAAGTTGCGTATTTTGTGAAATGGTGTGGGGCAAAGCTTGTGAGCCAAGCGGGTCCACTTGAAGATGGGGAAGCTTTCCATCGATTGTATCTGTTATCTCACATTCTATTCAGTCTCCAAACGGGATTTTCTCCTTTGGCCAGAAGGCTAACGACCATTAAGCATTTACACTTAGCACCCAGCAGATTGCCACCTTCCAACCTGAGAGCATTTTTGGTAGTATTGTGCTGACATTTAAACTTATCATAAAAACTATGAAGAAAGCCCATCACACCTGTACTGGAGGGGAAATATCTCTGAGGTTTAAACCACAGTGAACATATTCCCAGTCGTTTTGGATGTGGGTTTTTTTTTTTTTTTTTTCTTAATTATGGCAGCAATTAGCTTTGCAGCATGGCATTCATTCCAAACAGCAGGGATGGAGAACAATAATCTTGTTTACCTGAAGCTGGAGAGAGTGTACCTAGCTTTGTTCCCTCCACAGCCTAATCTAAACTCTTCCAGAGGTGCCATTCCGCACAATAGAGTGTGACTGCCCCCATCCCCCCCAAAGATCCTCCCTTCCCTGGTTCATTCATTTGTCACTGAAAACCTCCACAAGATCAAGAAAAAACAGATACCAGGCCGTTTCAAACTTTTGCTTCCATTAATTTCAAAGACAGAGTCCTCAGATATGGGAATACCTTTTTTTATTTTTAAATTGTTTAAATCTGTCCAAATTATCCCAAGGAAAACAACGGAGCTCCTTTAGATTGTTCTTGACAATGAATAGAAATAGGAAGATGACCGTTGTCAGTCCTGGGGAGAAGCAAATTATTAAATGGATGAGTTATTTACATGAAAATGAATTGCCTCTCCCATGGGGAAATTAGGTGACAGGCGATTCTGCATTACAAGAGGAACATGTCACTGGTTTTCATTTTCCACAACAAAGATTTTAGGGTAATTTCCATTCAGGAGAATGGAGCAGTTTCCCTTCTACATGCATCACCATTCAAAACCATTGTTGTCACCGTTTGAGAGCTTTTGGTTTGGATTTTGGTTTTTTTCCCTCCAGTAAGAACTGAAATGGCAGGTGGGCACAGTACAAATGGGTCGTAACCCTTGTACAGTGCCAAACAACAATACTCTGAAGTTATACTACAGCGTTGGACATGTTTTAGTGTTTTACAGTGTCCATAGTTTATTTCTCTACTGTAAAATGTAGGCTACAACCGAGGAAGAACAAAAATCAGTTATACATTAACTATGAAAGGTCATTGCTTGTGGCAAATGCAAGGTCTATTGTTCAAGTAATATTTGTCGGCAGAAATGAGCCTCATTACTGAACGAAGCTCGTGAAGGAAACCATTGTCTAAAGGGGCATCATGATATGTGCAAATCATCCATTTGCTCAAGGTGGTTTGAATATCATCAAATGTTTATCAGCGCTTTTTAAATGTAATTTACAGACTTTTCAGCTAATCAGTCCCCAAAACTGCCTTCTTTTGTCAACTTTCTATG
This sequence comes from Bubalus bubalis, assembly GCF_019923935.1. Taxonomy (NCBI): domain Eukaryota; kingdom Metazoa; phylum Chordata; class Mammalia; order Artiodactyla; family Bovidae; genus Bubalus; species Bubalus bubalis. The sequence goes on along the minus strand of NC_059169.1, from coordinate 41,962,565 downwards.
CTGCACATTCAAACAATGATTAATCGCCTTATGTTAACTATGAGATAAGGAAAAAAATGAAAAGAAAATGAATGACGTATTCACTTGTGTTACAAAATGGGCTATAAAATAGTTTCCCAGCATGAGCTGTGGTTTACTTTCAAACTTAAATAACTTGTCTATGTAACCTTATCTTCCGGGCACTTCCTGCAAGCTTCATATATTATGCAATCAAGCCCATAAATATAGGTAGAAGTTAACTTGAATGGCTGAAACAGAGTTAACCACACACATGTAGTTAAAGCTTTATCGCCATTTCTGTCATAAACCTCTCCCTTTTCTTTAAGAGATTTACCAAGCTGTCATAAAAAAAAAAAAAAGTATTATGGCTGTATCTTTGCAAAAAAAAAAGAACTCTTGAGAAGTGCCTTGTCTCCTTAAACATACTGAACTTTGGCTTACGGTCCCATAGTCGCACACCACGAGTGCTGCCACATATCAGGAAGGCCAGTATGTTTGCATGTCGAATGTCTCAGGGTTGAGGTGGCACCAGCGTTTATTATTTCCATCTTATTTTTCATAAATTCCTTAAAAAATTAACACTCTATAACTCCAGTGGTGACATATTACTAGAGGTATACAATTAAGCACATTTAGCCAAGTCATCAAATAAATAAGGAAAAGTGTAAAGTAGAATGCTTTACCGGAAAATAAGTGATTATACATAATCAAATATCTGTAATGAGAGGGATAGGATAGAAATTTTCCAGGCATATAATCAGCCTAAAATAACTGGGCAGGAAAATGAAAAGGATCAGATTCCCTGCATTGACTTAGCCAAAGACTCTACAAGCATTCTTCTGATGACTCTGCTGACTGCTTTCAAGAGCGAACACACCAATGGCACTCTACCTGGCAGCACACAGGCAGTATCTTGAAAAACTAACCTCAGTCATTTTAAATTCTTTATTATTATTATTATTATATTGCTTCTGTTTTACATTTCAGTTTTCTGGCCAGGCGAAATGTGGGATCTTTGGCTCCATGACCAAGGACTGAACCTGCACCTTCTGTGTTGAAAGGCGACATTTTAACCACCGAACCAGAAGGGAAGTCCCGCAAGTTTCATATATATATATATTTCAATGGATAGACACAAGGCCTCTCTTTCTAGAAATGACTTCTCTCCAGAAATATGAGATTATCTTTACCTCTTACTTTCCTATCATAGATGTCTGAAGGTCGTGGAGTAGAGATTACTGGACTTGAGTCAAAACACTGAGTTCAAATTCCTTGATGCTCTTCTCAGAGATCTCTTCTTCCAGGAAGCCTTCCTTGACTATCTGGCACAGATAATGCTTTATCTTGTAGGTTTTCAAGATATTGGTGCTTAACCTTTAATAACACTTTTGGTCCCTTTGAATCACTAGTGCTCTTTAGTGCAGGTCATGTCCATAGTAGGTACTCTGTAAATGTTGATTACTGGGTTTCTAAAATTGAGAGGGTTCTATTAGGAGAAATGATTTTTTTTGTTTCTTTTCAGATCGATACATTCTATGAATCCCAGCTCATCTCTCTAATAATAGGCATTTATGGAAATAAACTATGTTTTGCATGGAACTGTCAATGCTTAATTATTCCTGGGACTTAGGTAGCAATGTCCCTTCCTGCCTACCATCCACAACCCCCAGTCTCTCTTCTCTCTCCAGAGATAAACTGTTAATTATCATGTGTTAGTGATTTTAAAGTGTGAAAGTGTTAGTCACTCTGTCCTGTCATAGGCAATGTATATTTCATATAAATTAATTACATAAATGGTACGATGAAATATGTATTAACCAGTGACTTTTTTTTTCATTTATCATGCCTTTAGGGTCATTTCATGTCAAAATTTCTGGATAGTATGTAGATAAAGTAGAATTTACTCAATCATTTGTTGCTGTTGTTTAGTCCCTAAGATTCTTTGCAACCCATTGGACTGTAGGCTGCCAGGCCTCTCTGTCCATGGGATTTCCTAGGTAAGAATATTGGAATGGGTTGCCATTTCCTTCTCCAGGGGATCTTTCTGACCCAAGGATTGAACCCATGTCTCCTGCTTGGCAGGTAGATTCTTTACCACTGAGCTACCTGGGATGCCTTCTCAATAAATTTACTTGATCATAAATTAATTATTGTTGGATAGCTAGGTGATTGCCAATTTTTCATTATTACAATCAATACTGCAATACATTCTGGTACATCTGTCTACTTTTGTGCACACATAAGGGATTTTGAGGAATGAATTTCTAAAAGTAGAATTTCAACCTGTGTGAGAATTTTAGCTTTTGATAAATGCTCTAGAGTGCCCTGTATAGGTAGACTTTTTACCAAGTCAATACAAAGTTATATTTTTGCTAACATTATGAGCCTTCCAGTTTCCCTTCTCTGACTGTCATTTTTGTACATTAGTTGAGTAAAGATGGTTCTCCCATTGCTGTCTGATTTGCATTTCCCTGAGAGTGGTGGGGTTGAGAAACTTTTCACACATTTATTGGCCTCTTGTACATCTTTTGTGAATTGCCTGTTTACCACCATTGCCTAATTTTCCCTGAGTTCTCTCTGTCTTATAGTTTTTTTTTTTTAAAGATCTCTTTTATGATTGTGAATATAAATCCTCTTTGCAACTGTTTTCTCCCAGATAGTCACTTACCACAGGGGGCTGAGGTAGAGGGGTCATTTGTCTTTTACCTCTGTGGTCACACTGATACACAAGACTCTCCATTAGGTTAGACTTCCTCCTGGACTTTATTATGTAAATTCTTTATATATCATATAGAAATTGGCTTTGATGAATTCATGGGCTAACTATTCTCAGCAATTTACCTAGTTTGTGTTTTATCCTAAATGCTATGTCTGTTCTTAACTGAAATTTCCTCCTCTCTCCTACTATCTGCTGTTTTGCAGGAACTTGTCTTTTCCTGAGGGTCAATCAAGGATCAAAGTCCACAGCAATCTCTATCTCTTCCTTGTTCCCTCTTCACTGGCACAGGTAAAGTTATTTTGTTATTTCATGTACACATATATTGTAACTTCAATGAGATGGGAAGCTACCCAACTGACAGTCCCTTGCTTTTGCCATAACTCCCGTGTCTAACACATAGTGGGAATCTAATAAATTTTTGTTGGTTGTTTCAACAATTCTCTATCCCCTCTCCCCAAGACATGTACACTATGGGCAATTTCCCTGTGCATTTCTTCAATCATCATTTTTGTGTAATTTGTCTTTTGTTCCATTTGTCATGAGGTCACACCTGCTTATAGTGTTTGAGGTTCTAAATCTCAACAATAAATTGAGAACATGGTTAAGGACCTGATTTTCTCAAAATTCTCTGCTGATACAAAAAATAACCTAGCATTTTTCAAATTGAAAAATGCATCTAAAAGTCTAACTTATTCCCTAGGACAGGCCTTATTTCACACAAACTGAGACCTGTCTTCTCAGACAGTAAAGAGAGATCATGACTTTATGGAAGTTTTTTGGATTTATTTGTTTTTTAAATTCAAAAACCAAATCTATACTACATTAAAATACCCAATCTACACTACACAACAATAAAATCTAGTTCATTGATTGGTCAAATTGTGCTTCTTATTACTACTGGTTCTACCATATTTTCTTAAAAGAATTTTTTTTATATCATAGAACATTTCCAAAGGATACAAAATTAGTGAGAATGAACCCCTTATGTACTTATCACTCAGCTTCAACCATTATTAATTCACGGCCAATCTTTTTCATTCATACCTTTATACAATGTTTATCTTCTCTGAGTTACTTTGAAGCAAATCCCCAGTGTCACATCATTTTATACTAAAATATAAAATTTAAGTTCAAAATTTTAGTTCAAAGCTCTGGAGGACCTTGCATTTTGTGTATGTGTGTGTGTGTGTGTGTGTGTGTTCTTCATTCAGACATGCATTTTCATATAATACTTAATTTGGAGCTGAAGAAACAAAGATGAATGGAACATGAAATTTGAGGCTTCTCAGGTGGCTCAGTGGTAAATACAGGAGATGTAAGAGACGCAGGTTCAATCCCTGGGTTGGAAAGATCCCCTGGAGAAGGGAGTGCCTACCTGCTCCAGTGTTCTTGCCTGGAAAATTTCCCAGACAGTGGAGCCGGAAAGGCTATATAGTCCATGGGGTCTCAAAGAGTTGGACATGACTGAGCGACTGAGCACACACAATTCAACCATTAGTTGCAAACATCATGTCCCTTTATCCATATATATATTAGTATTTAGGATATTACTTGATCTATTCTAAAAACAAGGACATTCCATTACATAACCACAGTTACACTATTAAGTTCATCCATACTCAAACATGCCCTAATAATGTTTATTACAAACAATGCTGCAATAAACATTCTGGTAAGTCTACCTTTGTGAACATTTAAGTGATGCTGAGAAATGAATACCTAAAAGTAGAATTTCAAAGTGTGTGGAAGTTTTATGTCCAGTTCATATTCAAATTTTGTCAATTATCCCAATAAGGTTTATTGTGACAATTCCCTCCATCCCCCCATGTAGATCAAATTAGGATTATTTATTCTGTAATAAAGAAACAATAGCTGGGTTTTTGTCTTTCGTGATTCTTTCATCATATTTACATTTTTCAAGAGTGTAGCCAGTGGTTTGTAGAAAGTTCCTCAATTTGAGTTTGTTTGACTTTCCTCAAGGTTAGATTCAGGTGATGTATTTTTCTGTACAATAAAAAAAGTCATACAATGGTGCATCCTTCTCAGTTTATCACATCAAAAACAAAAACAGAAACAAAACCTCACAATATCAGTTTGTCCCATTAACAAAGATGTGAATTTTGATCATCTGCTTAAGGTAGTGTCTGCCAAGTTTTTCCATTGTCAAGTTGCCAGTTTTCCCATTGTAATTAATACCTTATTTGTGGGGAGATACTTTGAGGCTATTTAAAATATCCTCTTCCTTATAAGAATTTCACCCAATCATTTTAGCTTCCTTTAATTCTTGCCTGCATCAATTAAAACTAAGATAGTTGTAAGATGGTGATTTTTCTAATGCATTTCTTCTATATTCTTAGATGGCGTTCTGTCAACCTTTTATTCTTTCTGTCGATTGTTTGCTTGGTTTTGACTGCACTGGGTCTTCACTGTTGCGCACAGGTTTGTCTAGCTGTGGCAAGTGGGATCTACTCTCTAGTTGCGGTATGTGGCTTCTCTTTGCCATGGCTTCCCTTGTTGCTGCTACTGCTAAGTCACTTCAGTCCTGTCCGACTCTGTGCAACCCCAGAGATGGCAGCCCACCAGGCTCCCCCGTCCCTGGGATTCTCAGGCAAGAACACTGGAGTGGGTTGCCATTTACTTCTCCAATGCGTGAAAGTGAAAAGTGAAAGTGAAGTCGCTCAGGTTGTCTACTTTAAAGTTACACAGTCGTGTCCGACTCCTAGCGACCCCATGGACTGCAGTCTACCAGGCTCCTCCATCCATGGGATTTTCCAGGCAAGGGTACTGGAGTGGGGTGCCATCGTGCTTTTCTTGTTGGGGGGGCACAAGCTCTAGGTGTGCAGGCTCAGTAGCTGTGACGCACGGGCTAGTTGCTCAGTGGCATATGTAATCTTCCTGGACCAAGGATCAAACCCATGTCCCCTGCACTGGCAGGTGGATTCTTAACCCCTGGACCACTGGGGAAGTCCCACACTTTTATTTTTGATTTTACCTTTTATGTTTATAGGAATAAAATTGAGTTCACCAAACACTGGTGGTCTCCTTGACATGGAACTCTGTGCTCAGAGACATCACATGGGGCACAAAGGCAAGACCATTTGTGTCTCGTGCATAGCGGCATGCAACTTGAGAGGAGAGATGGATTCAAGTCAGATGGTAGGAGGTGCTTTACTGAAGATACGAACCTAATGGGAAAGAGAAGAAATCCAAGAGAGGATAGTTTTTACTGGAGCATGTGGAGTGACCTTGGATGAGAGGTGGGGTTTTAGCTGAGCTTGTGATTTGTGGTACATATGGTCAAAGACAGGCATTACAGTTGGAGGGAACAGCAGTGGGCATTTGGGAAATGACAAAGAATCCCTATGGTTAGAGCCTAAGTTTCCTGGGAGAAGAGGCGAGGAGGCAAAGTGAAATTCCAGGCTGGGAAGATCGGCTGGGGTTACTTCAAAGTCCCATACTGAAGAGTTTAGACTCCAATTTACTCAGCAAGAGAAGCAATGAAACATATTTGAGAATGGTGGGGGTGGGGTGGGGTGGTGGTTACCTATGGATGATGTTTAGGGATACCTGTGGATGATGCTAAGATTGTGTCTTACCCACGTTTGCATTTCGAAGGCCTACAACAGTGCTCAGCACATGAAGGGTATTCAGTAACTGTTTTCAGGCACCTATGATATGCTGGATGATTTAGAATAGTATTGTGTGTGTGTTTTACTTATGAGTCTAGGTCATGATGGCAGGATGGAGCAGGGGGTGGTGGGCCCTTAACTCTAAAAGCAGGTCTCTATTGAATTATTCATAGGAAATGTTTAAAATATCAAGTTCTGAGACCACCACCAGGCTCCCTGTGACTTTAATTTTTAGTTCCCAGAAAGCATGTTTGGGAATTACTTTTGAATAACTTGCCAGTAAAGAAAATAAGACTCTTAGATAGTAAAAAAAAATCCCATTGGAAACTATTTCATTCTATATCAGCTTTATATTTTGAAATTAAAAAGCAAAAACAAAAAATGGGAATTCCCTGACAATCCAGTGTTTAGGCCTCACAGCTTTCAATGTGGTGTCCCTGGGTTCAATTCCTGGTCCAGGAATTGAGATGCTACAAACCCCGAGGCACAACCAACCAACCAAACAAAGCAAAACACAAAAATATCTCTTCAAAGATGCATATGAACTTTGAGAGACTAAGCATTTTGTCAAAACACTGTAAATAACGTAGTTAATTTAATACGGGAAAACAAAGCAAGAAAGTAAAATGAGATACCGAAATGACTGAGTGTAAATCATTATAGAAGTCTTATTGATCTCTTAGGAAGTGAATTAATTTATATTTATATTTAAAACATCTCCAGGTTCTCCCTTTCCAACTTCAAATCTCGTAATCTCTCTTCAGCTTCTTTATTCTGCCGTGAGTCCTGAAAATCTACTGGCTTAATTAAGAAAGTTGACGTATTTTCCCAGCACAGGGTGTTGACAAGTTGTGGCAGTATTTGGTGGTTTCAAATGGAAAATCATTTGATCTTTACCTCCAGTTGCAATAAACAATGGTATAGAGGTAATATTTATGTATGTTTTTATTAAAAACATTTATTCTGGTTACAAATGGAATACATGGCAAGTGTGGAAATCTAGAAAATATTCTAAAGTATAAAGCAATGTACAAGTACCCATCATTTCTCCATCCAATGAGAGCCATCAAAATGCATACGTGTTTTGTATTTTCCTTTCATCTTTGGGTGTGTGTTTATAAAAACCTCTTCACTTTTTTTTTACTTAACATGAGTATTTTTCCATGTGACTAAATATCCTTTAATAATATGATTTTGGGTAGCAGAACAGTAGCCACTATATGGATATACTATTGAACTACTCTCCTATAGTTGGGCAACCTGAGGTCTTTCCAATGTGTAATATATTTCCTAGAGGGGGATTTATCTATTGTTTTAAAGGTTGTTTACATTTTAGCCTTGTTCAACTTATTGTCCAGCTGTGCTCTTCAGAAGTTACACTAATTTACCTAACCATCACCAGTGGATAGACATGAAGGCGTGAAGAGTCTGCACTGGTCTTAGCACCATCCTTTTACACATTTCATTTACAAATGAGCCTCCAAAGGGGTATTTCCTTATGCTCTGTGCAGAGTTCGCTTGAGCGTGCATTGTGAGCGCCTCTCAGCCTAGGACCATTAGGGCTCTGTCATCACATGAATAGCAATTGGCTCAAAACACCGCTCATTGTGATGCTGCTGATGTGGCCTCCCTGATGTTCTAAAAGATTATTTGGCGTAACTACTTCAGTTCAGGACTTTTCTCTTGACCTTTCCTATCATGTTTAGAGTCAGAATTCAAATACTGTGCAGTTTAAGCTACAGTATGCCTGGCCTGTAACTTGGTTCAAGGCGTTTACATTTGTCTGCTTATTATACTCACAAGGTGGAAAAAGCAATCCCAGTGCCCCCAAAAGGTAAAATATTGTTTTTTTTTTCTATTACTAGAGTTTGAAAAATAGGATAAATTATAGTACATTTAGGAATAAGTGCACATTGAGAGTTTTATGAAATATTTTAGGAAGAACACATTTAAATCCAAATTTAAATATAAAATTTAATTTCTTAAGAACTGGGATTGAGATAGGAAAAAAAATAGAACATGAAGTGTTTTTCTTAAGACCACTCTAATTTATACAGAAAGAAGTATATAATCTTATTTAAATTACATATTGTTTCATCACAAAAGGAATGGACATCTTTTCTCAGGTGTCTTAGTTTTTTGAGTAAAAATGGTTTGTATTTTGACTAATCTCATTTGAATCTTCTGTTTATTGGGTTCTTTTCTCAATGACTTTTTTTTTTTATATGAGGTTTCAAGCAGTTGCCATTAATGAAAAGATTAAAAATGTGTAATATAGGACAATAATTATGTCTTTGTTTCTACTGATACATATTCTAATACTTGGCGGACAGTCAATGATTATCAAGAAAAGTCACTTTAAATTGAATAATCCTACCCTAGAGGAGAATTTACTCCCTTATAAAAAAAAATTTTTTTTTAATTCACTGTCATGCTTTTTCTGTATCATGCTCAGTATCAGTGTCACGCTCAGTATCACTCAGAAATTTCACTCATTTTACCGAAATGCAATGTTCTATCAAGTTTCCAAAGTGAGTAAAGTGTTGTCAAAAATAAGATCCTTTAATTTCAAGTTCTCCCTGAGGTTTTGGCCAAACAACTGAATACAGATATTTCTTTTGCCGTGTCTTCCTATGAACACTACCCTAGTGATAGTTTCATATTTCTTTCATCTCATCATTCAGAAGCTATTTATCCGTTTTTTCCCCCACTGCCTCCTTCAAATCCCCCCCTCCCCCATGGCTGACTGCCTGCGCATCCCCCACACACTCAGGCATATTTATTCCCGTAAAGATAGTGACACTTAGGGTTTATTCTAAGACTAAATCTGTGTTGCCCAGTGACTAAGGACTTAAGCATGCACACAGCTTCTATGCTTACCCTCCTACCTAACTTGACTACTCAACTTTTTCTCTTTCTTTCCCTCTGAATTCTCTGTTTTGGAACAGTTCAGTTAACCACCGCTGCCAGGCCACTAATTGATTTTTGAAACCTGACATTTGTTTTTTGTTTTCTCCTATCTTCCCTAATGGTACAGCACTACTAAGCAGGAAAGAATGCAAAGAACTAGAAAGTTCAAAGTAATTGAGGATCTGTCCATTCACACTGTCTGGCTTCAAGCCAATGGAGAACCTGAAACATTAGAAAAATATTTATCAAGTTTTAACCCTTTTGGTTAAGTTGAAGAAGCAGGTTTGCTGCTGGATCATTTGTGTTCACAGCAACAGCAAGTAAGCTTGGTTGAACATGTCTTTTATACGTTCAGAACCGCATAGCAAATGTCTCTGAAAAGATTACTTTCCAATTTCCGTACTATTGTACAGTGCTAAGCTAGTTATTTTCTGTGAGCTTACAGAGCTGGGTATTTCAGAGAAACCATTACTTAAAAGTGGCAGCCCTATTTCATGAATCCTTCTGTCAGAGATGAAATTTAAATAAATGTTACTGTGTTTGAGCAAAAAAGACTGTATTCAGCTTTTCTGTTATAAATATGTTTTGAACCCAACCATAGCTAGGTTCATATCTATATTCATTAAGAAAATTGGAAATAAGAAAAAAAATTTAAAGGACTATAAATATATTGTATTAAAAGTTTATCAAATAGGCTTTTTTTTCCCCCCATTGGAAACACTTTTGTAAATGAAAATATGCCAAAAAATGGTGTGAAATATAGAAACATTTCCAGTAAAATAACTGGAGTTTATTGCAGTGAAAGCTTAGGTTGAAATAAGAGGCCACTGACACTCTGGTAAAACACAACAACAGAGAGAGATAAAAGGAAAGGTCTAGATAGGCTTAAAAGCAAATTAAAATATAAATAGATGCCAACTTATATTAAATGTAAGTTAGATTTAGATTTAAAGTTAAAAAGAATATAAAAGTTCTATTAAGAGTTATCTATATGACACAGATTTGATCATGTTAGTAGCATTAACCACTAAAAATCTTTTAAGGTTCAATTTTTTTTAAGTTATATTAAATCCCACAACAATTCTATAATCTGTTTCTAAATTATTTAATTACCTAATTGGATTCAGTATTAGAGAAAATCAGGGCAAGTTTTTTTTTTTCCCCCCCAGGGCAACTTTTTAAAGATGAAGGTAGATAGTGTGGGATTGTTTGCTTGGAAAAAATTTGCCAAAACACATTAAATAATCCTTTGGTAGCATGAAAGTAGTCATCAACCATTCTCTGAAAACAGTGATCACAGCTATAAAAATGAATCATTAATAAGAACAGAATGAAAAGGAGAAAACATATTTTACAGCATAATTTTGTTTTCTAATAATAAACACCTATAACACTTTCTGTATATTAATTTTTTAAATCTACACACTGAAGAGATCCATATCTTTTGATAGATTCACTCCTTGAGGAGAACATTTTCCTAAGAACACTTTTTTTTTTGTAAAAGCTGCTTTACGGTGAAGTGATGATGTAGATGTAAAAATGTCTAATGGTATATAGTATGCTGTCAACATATGTACATATGTAGTAATATTCCAGGCATTTTTATTGCAGTGTAGTGTTATGGCTTCTCAAAACGCCAGATAAAAATCATGTATAAGAATATTAAGGATTAAGGAAAGTGGTTTCCTTAGGTGATTGCTGGCAAAATTCACCTTCCCCCTATAACACAGTAAATGGACAGAGATATATTTTCGGTCTTACTTTCCGATAAGTTTGGATTACCAGTTTTCAGAGCTGCTGCGTGTCTAATGTTTGTGGGTTTCTTTGGTTGTCTTTTCGTAGGAGTAGGTGCCACGGTGTAAGGTAAATGTGCTACGTTTCTGTTTTGCAAACATTAAACTCCACTTTTTGAACACACAGTGATAGCAAAAATAAGTCAAAGATGTAATGTCTATTTAAATACATTTCATTAAATCGTTGGTGCTTAAATTAGATTGCATGCTTTGGCTAGAGTCAACAGTGTAAATATTAAAAACTTCAAAATTCATGTGTCCCATCTCTCTCTTCTCCATACCAGATACGAGGTTGAAATGTGTGTGAAAACTTCTGCTACCCATTTAAATACTGCAAGGGAAAAAAACAAGCTTTTATGCCAGGACTTAAAAAAAATACCTGCCATTAAACCTTTTATTCAGGACATTCCAAATTTGCTTTGCTAAAGGGATTTATTCACTGCTAAAGATACACAAGAGACAAGAGCTGTTTTTAAATGTTTATCACACCGCCCCTAGTTTTGCGCTAAAGAAAAGTACATTTTGTATTTTTAAAAATACACGCTCATTAAACAAAACTCTCCAAAACCTTAGCGCCCCCACCTAGCTGCCTTCTAGGTTTCAACTTGCGAGTTTCAGGTCCTTGCACAACACCTAAGGCGTGCAAAACTCTTTTTCTCGCTAATCCTGGCAGAGAGCAGTCCGAAGAGATCTCCCTCCACGTCTCCACCCGAATTCCCTCTCTTCCCCAGATTCCACTCGCTTCTCTTTTTCCCTCCGCCCCCGTCTCCGCCAGCCCAATCTGTCAGAGAGGTTGTGTACAAACTGCGCGGCCGCCCTGCGCGCGAAGCTCGTGGCCCGAAAGGGGTGCGGTCCGCCTGGCGGAGGCGGGGCTCTGAGCCGAGCTTCTCCCTTTTCATAGGCTAGCCGCTCAGGCCCGGCCAGCTTCGGGGCCCCGAGATTTGTCGGAGCGCTGCCAGTCTGGCCGGCTGGCCCCGCCTCCCCGGAGTTGGGTAAAATAGAGGCGGGCGTCAAGTGTCAGTAGTCGCGGGGCAGGTACGAGCGCTAGCAGCTCGCTCGCGGAGACAGGCAGTGGCGGGAGCGGACTCCGGGGAGCTAGGGAGCGCGGTGGGGCGGGGCGGGAGAAAGTGGTCGCCGGGTGGACGTCGGCGTTTACGCGTGGCGGAGCGGAAGAGTTTGGCTTTTCTTGCGCGGCTTTGAAAACCGCGCCTGCTTGTGAGCTGAGGGGTCCGTCCGGAGCCAAGCTCGCCGACCCGAACAGCGTGGGCGAGGTGGGAAGCGCGCTCGACTCGCGCCCCGCGCCCGGAACCGCCCTCCCCACCCCCAAGTGCCCATGGCTACGCGGGTGCTGACCATGAGCGCCCGCCTGGGACCCGTGCCCCAGCCGCCGGCCCCGCAGGACGAGCCCGTGTTCGCGCAGCTCAAGCCCGTGCTGGGCGCCGCGAACCCGGCCCGCGACGCGGCGCTCTTCCCCGGCGACGAGCTGAAGCACCCGCACCACCACCCGCAGGCGCAGCCCGCGCCGCCGCAGCCGGCGCCGCCGCCCGCCGCGGGCCCGCGGCTGCCCGCCGAGGAGCTGGTCCAGGTAGGAAGAGCCGCTCCCCTCCCTCCGCCTCCCTCCCGGGCCTCGGGCGTGTCCCGCCGCTGCGGCGCGCGGGCGACAGGGGCCGCTCCAGGCTGGGGCGCGCGTCCGGGCGCACCGCGGCCCAGGGTTGGGGGGCAGCCCCGCCCTGCCCTGCCCTCCTGGCCTGGTGGGGGCACCCGAAGGAGGGGGTCTATGGGGAGTCTGCCCTGCCTGCTCTGTCCGGGAAAGGTTCAGGAGGGAACTGGTGCTCACGCGCACCTTGTTTTTCTACCATTTGGGGGATGAAAGCTCGTTCCTCACGCCGGACCTCAATTCCATGTGTCTCCTAAATCCGCGGCCTCCCGCTGCCCTGGCCTTAGAGGTCACCCGCTGTCCCGACCCACGGCGTCCCGGATTCAGTGGGAACGCAAATGGGGGTGGGGGGTGCTGGAGGGAGGCCCTCGGGGTGCTAATTTAATATCGCTTGGTGCAACCTGCTTTAGACGCTATCGTAGGGCTCCTTTGGACAACGGGAGTTAGAAAAGCTAAGGTGGTGTTGGAGCGCTTATTTTTCCTTAGAAAAGAATGAAAAAAAAAAGAAGGACCGGGAGGTGTTGTTTTCTTCATCTGCGCGTAAATTTCCTCCCGGAGCCGCGTTGAAAGCTGGCAGTTGGCTTTTACACTTGCCCGGCAGCCGAATTAGAGCAACCGCCTGTTTCTTTCGCCCACGCAGGGAGTCATATAGCCCAGAAAAAACTTCCCGGGACTTTTAGCCTGTCCCAGGGAAAAAAAAAAAAAATTGGAAACATACCCACATGCAAACAGCTGGAAGAGCTAAAATCAGAAACCACTAACCACCAGGGGAGCAAAGCGCACGAAAGGGTTTAGTTCGGTTTATTTCAAGACGCCTCATTTAATACCTCCTTGGTATACTGTGTATTCGCTATACCCAGCTCCTGCTCCGGGGGTCTGCGAGTGTCACCGTGCTGTGCAAGGGCAGTGGCATTTGTCAGAGATGTGACTCACAAGACCAGCGCGATTTTATTTTTAAATCGTATCTTTGCGGGAAACCCGAATCTATATCCACACAAAATGATTCGGGGTCCGATAGCTGAAATTAAGTAGTAGCCAAAAAAAAACAAAACTGTTATTCACTTCTTAAAATGCCACGGTTAATAGTTCTGTGAGCATCTAGTTGGGGGTGTTGTTTCGTATGTGTGTGTTTCTGTTGAAATTTCCTTTCAGTGCTCAAAATTTTAGAAGTTTGTGTTATACTAGGAAAGATGATAGCTACAGAAGACGGAAGAGACCAGTTACAAGCTGGATTATGTCCTAAAGAAAAATCACCATTTTAAAACCATGTGGGCATTTGTCAGTTTGCTGCTTAGAAGACACAGGAGGATAAGGGATGACTGAGCTTTTTACAGAGTGAGGGGGAATGGAGCATTGGCCCACTGAGAAGGACACGATAAATGTTTGGCTGATGACGGTGCTGGCTACTAGCAGCCTCTCCACCCACGGCCCCTTAGCACCACTCTACCAAAGGAATGGCTTTCCCCTAGGTAATTAAAGATCTGTTTTAGATAGGGATATGAATAGGAACATTTCATTATCATATTAACCAATTACAGAATCTGTTGATTAAAATCAACATTTAGATCAAACTGGTGGAGAAGTTGGTTGGTTCTCTCAGTGGATACTATGTTTTGCTCAAAACATAGTATTTAAGTATTTAAGTTTCCATTGAACTGTAAACTGGAAAAGGCACTTAAATAGCCAAAGAATATGTTTTATATTAGCTATTTCAGCAATATCTACCCAAGCAAAAAAAAAAAAAAGAGAAATTTTGCAATATTAACCTTAACAATAAAGGTTTACTGAGGTTTTTTTTCCCTTTTCAACCACTGGATTTACCTATATGACATGAATAAGATAGAGATAATTTGGCCTTATTACAATACTGTATTTTCAGTTGTAATGGAGCGGAGAATCCTGCTTGTATATGAGTGATGATAAAGTATACTTTATTATTGCATCAGAAAGGAATATTTTTTCTCTTTGCTTCCTTTTTCTTCTTGATTTGTCTCTTTCACTTTTTGTCTGGGGTTGACTGGGTGCGATTTTACCAAACACTTGTTATACACAGTTTTGTAAGGTTTTTGGTGAACCATTTGTTACACAGTTGACAAACCTGATAGGTTTATAAGCAACACTTAGAGGAGTTTGTTGGGAATTTTTAGTAAGCACAGTTTGTTTTTACTGAGATGATGAATTGGGCAGATTATACATGTTTCTATCTCTTCTTTTTTAGACAAGATGTGAAATGGAGAAGTACCTGACACCTCAGCTTCCTCCAGTTTCTATAATTCCAGAACATAAAAAGTATAGACGAGACAGTGCCTCAGTCGTAGACCAGTTCTTCACTGACAGTGAAGGGTTACCTTACAGTATCAACATGAACGTCTTCCTCCCTGACATCACTCACCTGAGAACTGGCCTCTACAAATCCCAGAGACCGTGTGTAACACACATCAAGACAGAACCTGTTACCATTTTCAGCCACCAGAGTGAGACGACAGCCCCTCCTCCGGCCCCAACCCAGGCCCTCCCCGAGTTCACCAGCATATTCAGCTCCCACCAGACCGCAGCTCCAGAGGTGAACAATATTTTCATCAAACAAGAACTTCCTACACCAGACCTTCATCTTTCTGTCCCTCCCCAGCAGGGCCATCTGTACCAGCTCCTGAATACACCGGATCTAGATATGCCCAGTTCTACCAACCAGACAGCAGTAATGGACACTCTTAATGTTTCAATGTCGGCCGCCATGGCAGGCCTTAACACTCACACCTCCGCCGTCCCGCCGACCGCCATGAAGCAATTCCAGAGCATGCCCCCTTGCACATACACCATGCCAAGTCAGTTTCTTCCCCAGCAGGCCACTTACTTCCCCCCGTCACCACCAAGCTCAGAGCCCGGAAGTCCAGATAGACAAGCAGAGATGCTTCAGAATTTAACCCCACCTCCATCCTATGCTGCTACCATTGCTTCTAAACTGGCAATTCATAATCCAAATTTACCTGCCACCCTGCCAGTTTCTTCGCAAAACATCCAGCCTGTCAGATACAATAGAAGGAGTAACCCCGATTTGGAGAAACGGCGCATCCACTATTGCGATTACCCAGGTATGTGATCCTGCCTGGTTAAAGAATCAGTGTGTGTTTAGCGTGTTCATGTGTGCCATTTTCCACCTCACATTCCAGCTTTACATGGGAGAGTAGTGGTTGACAGTTAAAAAAATTCACCTGCTCTGCTCTTGTTGCATCCCAGTCTCCAGTGCCTTACCCAAGTAGCTGTTTAGTTACTTTGTGCTTATTTGATATAGTAAAAAAAAAAATTTGGAATATTATGGGGAAAAAAAGTTACTGGACTCTTTTTTTTTTAATGTTAAATACGTGAGAGTCTTGCTACACTTACTTTGTGACTGTAGCAATCTAAATTGGAGTTCTTAATTCTAAATGAAGTAACCTGGAAAGGAATTACTTAAGTAACATAGGGGAAAAGAAGGGGTGGCAATGAAGAGTGGGTTGGTGCAAGACAAGACCATCTATAGAATAGATTTCAAAGTTGGTTTTGATAGCATGTGAGCATATGCTCTTTCTTAATGAGATATGTGGTCCAAAATATAAATTGATGACCGTGATAAATATATCTGGAACTTGCTGGCATAAGCTAGTTTATGATTAATACAGGGTATAATTTATTGACTGTGGTACATGATATGACATGACATACTAAATGAAAAAACAAGAAATGTGGGAGTACAGAAAATTGCAGTCATCTTGGATAATGGTTTAACATTGTCAGCTCTAGAGCCATTAAAATTTTTTAAATCACTGAGGTATGTGTTACTAGTATAAAGCACCTACTGGTACAAACATAGATTTCCCATTTGTAGTTTGGCTTGATTGTCTGCTCTCTTTCTGCTAAAGTGAAACATAAAGCAAATCACTTTATACCTTTAATCAGGTAATAGGGGAGTATGCTTTAAAACATCTCTTAAAACTGAAGCTTCAAATATCTCCTTGCATGCGAGATTTCATCTTTAAAGCCCGATTTTAAACACTGAATCATCAGATGTAAAGATTTCAAAAGGATCTCCAGAATGACATGCTGTTCTTCTTCTCCTTTATTTCAGGCTGCACAAAAGTTTATACAAAGTCTTCTCATTTAAAAGCTCACCTGAGGACTCATACTGGTATGTAATTTTCTTGTTAATTCTGTGAGTTGTGTAAATAGTATAAGTGGTATTCATCCTTTTAAAAGCCAGCACGTGTTTGATCTCTTCTTTCTTCTGTCAACTTTTATTTTTTAATGGCTTACCTTTTTCAGCACTGGCTTGGCTCAAAATTCAGTTCAGTGAAAAAAGTTTGGTTCCAGGAAGGCTGATGTTCCCTCATTAAGGCCTTGCCCTGTCACCTCACATAGAATTAATTGCTACCAAACATAAACAACAATGTTTACTAATGGATTTTAAAACTTTAATGGCACTGCTATTCCTATCTTGAAGGAAAAAAATGTAACTCATTTTCTCCCTCCGTAACAAATCAGTTGGCTTCTATAAAACTACATCAAACACTAAAGCCTTTTCCATTTAGCAGGTAAAGCGTAATTGCTTAATAAATTATCTTAATTTCACCTTGAGCCTAAAATATCTGTGTTTAGCATGTTTTCCCTGCTGGTAAAAGGTGGGCTGGAAATTGAAAAATACTAAAATCAGGCAAAACTAGGATCATGGTTTGAAAGCTATTTTACATTCTACCCCAGTCCATATTATACATTGGAGAGACTTTATTCCAGCTAATATCTCATCCGTGTTTAAAATGTTTAGCCCCTATAATTTTATAAAAACTTTGTCAGATCTATACACTCATTTTAAAATGCTTTTTAATTTCAAAACTTTATATCAGAACTTATTTGAGGATGAAATTAGGTGGTGGCAAGCTGTAAAAATCTCCAAATACCCAAAGTATTTTTAAAACTATGGGTGGTTACCATTAGTGATTTTCTTAAAAGGATAGGCCTAAAGGAAAGAACCTATACAAAGTGATTGTGTTTTTTTTCCTCTCCGTAAATGCAGCTTTAACCTAAAGTTCAGAGAATAAGTTTGCTAATAAAAGCAATGGCCTAGCAAAATGTTTTATTCCATCATTGCTATGGAAACCAAAGTATTCAACAGTTCCTTTGAATGGGCTGCTGGATTAGTGTGAGGACTTGAATTTCCCCAGGCTAGATGTTACTATGGAAATTGAGTTTTGATAAATGAAGTAGTTATCTCTAACTGCTGCATTAAAAAGTAAAAGCCTTTGAACAAAGGTCAGTGCTGAGATAGAGCTCAAAGAGGAACATGGCTGCAGACATTTCATATGCGCATTGGGAAGTATTGCTTGATATCCCAGTGATAAATACTACTTAAAATCTAAATAGTGTTGGCGACAATGTGGTAGATTCCAGGGCTTTCTGAGAAATTGCTTTTAAAGAAAAGACATCTCCTGTATTTATCAGTGAAACCAGTGGGTTGTTTCAACCTGAAGTTTTTAGGTAGAGACAAAAGGCTATCTCCTAATCCCAAAGTAGAAGTTATATTTATACTTAAACAAACACCCATTAAGCATGTAAACTCAATCTGAAGTTTTCAGCATACAAATGACAAGACCATGAAAACAGTCTCTAACTATCCTTTTATAGAATGTACATTATATATTTAGGAAGAAACATTGAAAATGGGTTTTTACCTGAATTATGATTAAGGAGAAGAGGAAATAACTTCAGAACTTTTGAGCTGTTTTTTTTTTTCTCCTTTGAAAGTCCTTGAAATGGGAGATAGCAAGGAGGAAACAATGTTTCTCCTGAGGTTAAAGTCTCCTAATAAAGAGGAACGTGATTCCATATATCGATGCAATCAACTGCTTATTGCCGGGATGTAGTCAGGGCATATCTAAATGGCCTTGCAACCCCTGGCAGGGTTTAGTGCTCAGAATGCTTATACCTGGGATTCTGGAACTTGACCTGCTGGCAGGGAAATTTAATAGTGGGTTGTCTTAACGATGCTTATACTGAAAAAGATAAAAACCAACTAAAAAGAAGATGTAGGCCTAGTTTGAATCCCATGTATCGACTTTTCCACCCGATCATAAATGTGTGTCCATTGACATCTGATGAGTGAGACCCCGTAATCCAGTTTAATAAAGTTTTGTTTGATAGCCTTTCAGATGCCTCGAGGAGGGTTTGTGGCAGACTTGTTCATCTGGCTAAACCCGTTCTTGGGTAATCATAGAGCATTGAGGTTGTTTTCTCCTCATTTTTAGTTTCTACACAATGCCTTTGAAAATTACCTCTGCGCTCTCATTGCATCCTCCCCACCCTGTCGTTTTTTAATGAATGTATCTGAAACTAGTGACTTTTTTTTTTTTCCCTTCTTCCTTTAAGGGCCCAGGTATTTCTAAATAACTTCTCTCAATTTAATTAGCTTTTTTGTTAGAGGACTTTAAAAATTTATATGGGAATGTTGATATTGTATTTTTGATATAAAAATTTTTTAATGATTGCCACTTTAAGCAGAATGTGCAGGACCCTAGGACTTCTTTAGAAAATAATTGTAATTGCTTTAAAATGTCAGGTTACCTTATGTTTTTAAAATGTTTTAAGCAATTAAAACAACCTACGCCTGAGTTCTGTTTAATTGCTTATTCTGGATTTTTAGATTGCAAATGCTTCTTGACTTATAAACCGAACATAAGGACATAGTCTTTCCCAAACAAGACGTATTTTTAAAAAATTCAAGATGAAAGGGTAGAAAATAGCAGTTAGAAGTCTCATAGCATTCAAGGTTTTCTAGGTTTATACATTTTGATTTCTTTATTCAGAAAGAATATACAAAAGTAATACAAAGCTCTATATGGTTAGACAAAATACCTGAAATTGATGTTGCCTCTGTTCTAGGGGAAAAATTGTAAAAAGCATGCTGTGTCTTTATACATATGTGATAGCATACTTCCTGGCCTATAGGGATATCCTTATTACCTGTGTGAAAGTGTTTGTGTGTTACTTCTAGCATATATATATATATATCTATATTTAGCACCTCTGATTAGAAATAAGTATGGCTACTTAGGCAACAGTGTCACAAAGTGTATATTTCCAAATAAAAATATTTGTCCTTCTAACAGCATTTTAAAAAGCACATTGGCAAGAAATTGAAAACATTTATCACCCGATGCTAGTTTCTTGGTATGCCTGAGTCCCATGAGTTGAAATGCTGCTTTTACATTGAGTGTGGAAATTTCTTTGAAAATTGTGTTTACACTTTAGTAAAAAGTACTTACTTTCTAAAGAAAGAGTTCTGAAAAAGCAAACAGGACACTCTGAATACCGATGTTTGAAATCTGAGTAGTTTTAGTCACATGCGTGGCTGTGCACTTAGCCCTGGAGTATATGGTAAAGCAGTTGGGGAAAGAGGGTATGGTAAGGTTTTATGGTCATTTGGCAGCTATCTGGAGCAGGGCAGAAAGGGAGCAGTTGTTCAGTCTGAGCAGCACACACTGGGCGTCAGTGTCAGTAGCCCTTAGATCCAGACTCTGTGCCCAGGTTGCTGCATGTGGACTACATGATCCCAGAATGACTGCCGCTGATCGACAAGAGAAGGACAATTGGAAACACCCCAAAAAAAGAAAATGGAAACATACAAATAACAGAACACAAAGTGGACCGTGGGTGAAGCACTGGCCTGTTAGAATCTCACAGCTGTATTCGGGATTCCTTGTTTAAGAAAGAATTTCGCAGTAAGCCTTGAAAAGATTTCTAGCCCAAGACTACTTGTAAAGGGGCTAAATTCCCACCTGCTGCCTCACTTCCTGTGTAGAACACTTTTCTAATGACATTTATATTAAGATGGTACTGTGTGTACTTCAAAATACATAATCTCTGCTAGAGATTTATTACTTAGTTGATTTTAGTTTCAGTTTGTGTACTAAAAAATCCCTAGGTATAAATTCCTGTTTAGTTCCTTGCTCTACACTTACTATCCATTGGATGGCTTAGGTATAGATTTTTGTTTTAAAATACTGGCCATGTTGATAATAAAGGTATTTTCATTTGCAGCACTTCCCCACAAATAGAAAACATTCAAAATGTTCTGAACATGAATTATTCCTTTTTTTGTGGAACTGTGGGAAGTGGTAAAACATTTTAAAAAATATAGAAAGGAATTAATTTCCTTAAAAAATGATTTAGAGTTAAAATCAGAATAAGATTTTATATATGTGTATGCACACATATATGTCTCCATATATATGTATATAGCCTTAGTGGAGGTCATGCAGTTTGTATCTAGAGATCAATGTTGGTAGGGGTGAAAAAAATTGGCAGGATGAAATTAGTACTCAACTGATTTTTTTGAGTTAATATTTGAAAACTGCAGGAAAAAGTATCCCATTTAGCCTGTTATGTGTTACCAGTTATACATTCTTAAATTATTTTTGTTTGCAGCTTTGAAATTTATTTTTCTATATTGACAAGTTCAAGTTAACATAAAAAAAAAGTAGCTAAGAGAGTCACTCATTTAGATGCCTGGAAAGGTATTTATGAGCATAGAAGCTTAGAAACAATTTCTTTTTAATGACTAATGGGAAAGGTTTAACTTTACTTCTGGGACTTGCTCTTTCATCTGAAAAACATTTACATTTACATAGGAAATTGATTAAACATTGTTTTGAGATGATAAAGCATATGGAAGGTTAAGAAGTACAATTTGATTAAGCAAACATTTTTGACTGAACTTTCGAGAATCCAAAGAGAATCTCTTCTCCCTGTTGTTTTTATAGATTAGTGGGAGAAGATAGTTCGTAAATGGACTAAATAGAATTGCTGAAGTCGAGATAGAAACAATTAGCTGTGAAGATAGTGAGAACGGTAATGTTTTTAAAAGTAAAATATTTTAATCACCAAAGGTTTTTACTTTGGCAGATATTTTTAGTTTTATAGAATGTAGTAGCTGTTTACTTGATGACCTACATCTTTTCAGGTGAAAGATTAGAAACAAAGTAATGTCCTAGTTTAGCAAGTATCTCTGTAGCAGCATTCCTATTCTGTCAGCCTGTATTATTTATATCCAAGAATCTCTTACAACTCTGATTAAGGTGAGTTGCTGTTCTAGAAGTGCCCCATAGGTAACTTTAATTAAAAAACATCCAGGCAGAAGAATATACCTGTGACTACTTTATAAATGCACACTATTTAGAGCTGGGAAGAATCTCCAGGTCAAGATAACCACGTTAAGTGCAAATTTAAGGAAAGGATAATTAGGACTCATTCAGTACTAGAGAAATGAAAATATAGAATTTTTCTGTTTTGGTTAAAAAAGGTAAAATATTTGGTTTACCTTTAGTTTACCTTTTGGTTAAAAAAGGTAAAATATTTCACCGAGACTTTACTCTTTAAAAATTTTACTTTGGGTTCTTATTACAAGAAAGTGAATCTGAATGTCATATTTGTGTCAGGAGACTCAGGAACTGGTATTTCATTAACACTATCAGTGATAGAGGATGTTTTTGTCCAGAACCCTTGGGGCTCAGATGGTAAAGAATCTGCCTGCAATGCAGGAGACCCTGGTTGGATCCCTGGGTTGAGAAGATCCCCTGGAGAAGGGAGTGGCTACCTGCTCCTGTGTTCTTGCCTGGAGAATTCCCTGGATAGAGGAGCCTGGTGGGCTCCAGTCCAGGGTTGAAAAGAGTCAGACGCAACTGAGCGACTGACACTTAGGTGAAGTAGCGGAGGTGCTTAGGTGCCTAGAGATTGGGCCTGCTGGGGTAGAGACTGCCACCTTGGGTGGCATGCCCACCCCTGTTCTGTGTCTGTCTTTGACCAGCACAAGGGGCTCCACAGTTCCTTGGTTTTCCTCAAATCCAGTCCAGTTCTGGAAAAGAAAACTTGTTTCTGTAGAGTTGATTTACCCTTGTACAACTTCAGGATGGACAATAAACTGATTCGGAACATGTCCTTCTGAAGAGTTTAAAAGTACGGTCCTCGCCTAAATGCACATTTAGTCAGATAACACTCAGTGGTCCTTGGCAGAAGGAACCAGGCAAAACCCTGCTGCAGGTGAGGCTGTGGTAAAAAAAAAAAAAAGACACAGTATGGTAGCCTTACACTAGATGCCTCCCCGTCTCTTTTACCTCCCCACCTTTTCATGAGTGAAAATTCCTAAGTCGGTCAGCCTCAGGACACACTGTGATTAACCAAAGGTGCATAAGGAGGGTTGGGAACATCCCCTGGAGAAGGGAAGGGGAATCTACTCCAGTATTGCCTGGAGAATTCCATGACCAGAGGAGTCATGGGGTCACAAAAGAGTCAGACACAACTGAGTGACTAACGCACTATTGACTATTGAAATAATTTATTCCACTTTAACAGTCAGAATAGAATATGGATGTTAAGGAGGTATGGCAATAGAAGACAGTCAGAATAGAATATGGATGTTAAGGAGGTATGGCAATAGAAGACAGTCTCTGTGTTTGAGGAACTTTCATGGCTAGTTAAGGAGGCAGAATACAGTTGTTTGAAGCCTTCATTCAGCAGTATCTGTGCCAGTACAGATCAATCATTTAGATCAAATTTAAGTGATGATGGGGATACAGAGAAGTGTAATGATTTCTCTTGGATTCTTCATAGGTTTTTTGGAAGGAATCCGGTGAGTCACGTTTTAAAGATAAGCACAAAAGAAGAAAGAAGGGAATTTCTTAATATAGCCTTTTAATTCATTTCCTTAAACTGAGCACATTATTGACAGGGATACTCTGTCAAGTAAACATTAGGTGAAGTGAAGTGAAAGTCACTCAGTCATGTCCGGGGCTCTTTGCGACCCCATGGCTCTAGCCTGCCAGGCTCCTCTGTCCGTGAAATTCTCCAGGCAAGAATACTGGAGTGGGTTGCCATTCCCTTCTCCTGGGGATCTTCCCAACCCAGGGATCAAATCCAGATCTCCCACATTGCAGGAGGGTTCTTTACCATCTAAGCCACCAGGGAAGCCCAGGATGTACATTAGGTACATTTGCAAATACTAGCAATAAAAATCTTTGAAATGAAATGCCTGCCCTTTTGTTGCCAAGTATAGGAGATGTACTGCAGTGACCTTTAGTAAAAAATTTTAATAGAAAATTACTGATATAGATATATAAAAATATGAACTAATAAGCCAAATCAAAATTACCTTACTTTATGTGCTTTTAAAGATATCTAATATTTCCCTATGAGTTTCTTTAATCTTGGTATTAATGCTTCTCTTTTTTTAAAACCTTTTATTAGAATATATACTGTTTTAGACAGAGAAGGCAATGGTAACCCACTCCAGTACTTTTGCCTGGAAAATCCCATGGACGGAGGAGCCTGGTAGGCTGCAATCCATGGGGACACAAAGAGTTGGACATGACTGAGTGACTTCACTTTCACTTTTCACTTTCATGTATTGGAGAAGGAAATGGCAACCCACTCCAGTGTTCTTGCCTGGAGAATCCTAGGGACGGGGGAGCTTGCTGGGCTGCTGTCTGTGGGGTCACACAGAGTCAGACACGACTGAAGTGACTTAGCAGCAGCAGCATACTGTTTTAGAATCTAAATTCCTTAAGTCTCTAGTGATGGGAAAAGATATGATGATTATTGAATTGCATGAAAATATTTTCCCCCTGAAATAAGAGTTCATTTTGTGCATCAAGGACTCAAATTCTGAGAATTAAGGGGGGATTCCCTGGTGGCTCAGATGGTAAAGAATCTGCCTGTAATGCAGAAGACCCAGGTTCCATCCCTGGGTTGGGAACATCCCCTGGAGAAGTGAAGGGGAATCCACTCCAGTATTCTTGCCTGGGAATTCCACAAACAGAGGAGCCATGGGGTCACAAAAGAGTCAGACACAACTGAGTGACTAACGCACTATTGACTATTGAAATAATTTATTCCACTTTAACAGTCAGAATAGAATATGGATGTAAGCTATTTGAGGCCAGAGACCAAGCCTTATTCGTTGCATTTTGCAAGTCACCTGGCACAGGTTGTGATTGTTAGTACATATTACTCTCGTTTACTAAACATTGAATTTAATTCTGATTTTTGACCTCTATCAAATATAATTGATTGGATTTAGTTTTAGCATCAGGAAGGAAACCAGATATACAAATTTGCTGTAACAAAAAGGCTACCTAAAATAGATAAAATTTCCATCTATGATACTTTTCTTTTGTTAGAAGAATCTATGTAGAACATTCTAGGAAAAGGCCTTACTGTGAATCTATTGCACATGTTCAGCCAAGCAGAGAAACTTCCCATTCTAGTGTGGTAGATTCATAAGTCATTTTTTAGTCTATTCAACAGAAAAAAAAAAATAGCTGATTTTTAAGTTCATCACTAAAGTCTTTTCAGATTCTTAGCAAACATGTTCTGCTAACTCATTGATGTTCCTTTCAGTTCAGTTCAGTTGCTCAGTCGTGTCCGACTCTTTGTGAGCCCATGGACTGCACCATGCCAGACTTCCCTGTCCATCACCAACTCCCAGAGCCTACTCAAACTCATGTCCATTGAGTCGGTGATGCCATCCAACCATCCCATCCTCTGTCGTCCCCTTCTCCTTTTGCCTAGGATTCCTTCAGCTCTTTTAACCTAGGGTTAAAGGAGAGCCATCATTAGGTGGTATTTGGGGATTGTCAGTCCCAGCACAGGACCGCTCTCAGAAGTCCACACGTCCTGAAAGGTGGGCGTCCTTGGGGGCTGGCTCAGCTGGGATGTGTCCTATGCTTCAGACAGTCTGAGATTTAAGGCCTGCTTTGAGTCCGTTAGGCTAGTCCTTAACTGACCTGAACAAACGGCTTTAGAATCTTTTAATAAATGTGAACAATACCTGTGTATTCCTTACATCATTCATATAGCGCCTGTATCAGTGTTTGCCAGTGGAGGGTATAACCGGGACATTGAGGAAAAGTGGCAGGCCAGGCTTCTCAACATGACCTCATTGTTCTGCTTCTAACTCTTGGAGTTGTTGTTGAGGATAAATGAAATATGAGCACCTGAGTCAGAGTACGTGCTCAGTGTCTGTTTCTGCTTGCTCCCTCCTTCTCCTGGTAATGGTTTTGCTTAACATTAATTGAATTCATCAGTATGGATAATATGTATATTTAACCATTGTTTTTTAAAAAAAAGGATTAAGGATTTCTAGCAAAAGAGTCCTGGTAATTTTATAAGACGATGAGAAAGTATACACTTTATTTGAGATAAAGCTGAAGCTTGTTTTTTGTGCTGTACATATTTGTCACTTTTTTTTCTTCTTGTCTTTGGAAAGTTTCACATTAACCACAGCATGAGAACTTAAAAATACAGTTGATGTTGAAAGAGCTTAACTAAATATTTTAAATTGGTGGTATTGGAAGGAGATTCTGTAAAAATCCAATTAAACTTTTGAAAGCTCTATCCTGTTGAAATAACTTAAAGGAAGTTAGTTTGGTTTCCCAGAAGTACTATGCATAGTGTTTCTGGCTGAGGAAGAAAGACCTGAATCTGCTATTTATTTGGCCAGAAATTGGGTACCAGCTTCCTCTACAATGTTTTACTTGAGCGGTGTTGACACTTGAACAAATCCCGTACAAACTGCCCCAAGTGGGGAACAGTTGTCCTTGCTTCTGTGGTAAAGCTCCGGCCCCATAACTAACATCCAGAAACTGGTAGTATTCTTGGCTGAATACTCTATAGATACGTATAAATTGAGAGCAAAACCCCAACTGTTTTAGGAACTTTCATGGCTACTGTTTTTCAACCAATCAGTAAAGTAAACTTTTAAAAATACTGATGCAGTTTATTGCTTCCTAGCCAATAAAAATAGTGAACAAAAAGAGTCTAGTGTCCCTTGTTTCTTAAATAAACTTTGAAAATTCAGTTCTCCTGCCATTTAATTATTCAATTCAAAAGACTAGAATGACTCCTTTTTAAATCAGGCACTTTTTTTCCCCTTGCCTCAGACATCAGAAATAACTTTCTCTTCACGTTAAATGACAGTGAAGTATTTAGCCAACCTGTTTGTTTTGGTGATTTATTTTTCACAGGGAACAAGAACAAACACTGGGTGTGCAAAAAACCTTTTTCTGTTTGATTTACATTGACAAGAGTGATAGCTACATTTACTACTGGCATTAAGACATTTCTATGTATTAAACATACGTGAATATAAGCAAAAGAAAAGTGGTTTATTTCTGGTTACTTAAAAGGTTTAAGTGTATTAGCTTAAATTCTTTGAATTTATTCTAAGAGGGGGAAAAGAAACACTTCAGGAAGTTAAGGTGTGCATTTTTAAAATGGAGCAATAGGAACCAAAAAGGGAATTAAAAACATAAAAAGTATTTGTGTGTTGGTTTGGAGCCAGAAGTGAGGGAGAAGGAAAGGGTGGCTCAGGGATACTCACTCCAGGAGTTGAAAGAGAAACCCCCTGGGAAATAATTTGTACAAAATTCAGAGGGCTGCGCTGTGCCTTCTGTCTTTGTCCTTATGGGGTTTTGTTGTGGAGTCATGTTATGAATTATGTGACCCTTATGGAGACACAGTGGTTATCAGGACAGCAAAAATACATTAACCACAAACTGTGGAAATCTCGGTTGATGTGGACAATGTCTTTTAAAATTTGGCCTCAGCTGAATAATCTTACAACTTCCTGAATATGATCCTGTTAAATCAGGCAGAAAAAGGTAGTTGAATTTCACTGTGGTACTAAGTAACCAGTGTTCAAAGCAACGCGGGCTTTTCTCCAGCAGAAGAAAACATTTTAAAGAATTTAGAAGTTTGGCTATTCAGAGTATTCAAATGCTATTCAAATAAAACTCAGCAGTTATATAGAGTGGAATCAGGAAGAGAAAGATAAATACCCCATTCTAACGCATAGATAGGGAATCTAGAAAAATGGTCCTAAAGAATTTATTTACAGGGCAGCAATGGAGAAACAGACATAGAGAATAGACTTACGGACATGGGGAGACGGGAGGAGAGGGCAAGATGTATGAAAAGAGTAAGATGGAAACTTACACTACCATATGTAAAATAGGTAGCCAACGGGAATTTGCTGTATGGCTCAGGAAACTGAAACGGGCTCTGGTGTCAGCCTGGAGGGGTGGGATGGGGAGGGAGACGGGAGGGGGGTTCAAAAGGGAGGGGATATATGTACACCTATGGCTGATTCATGTTGAGGTTTGACAGAAAACAGCAAAATTCTGTAAAGCAATTATCCTTCAATTAAAAAAAACTCATAAGTAAGCCAGCAGTACTTTAAGATGCAAATTTACCTCACAAATTCTCATCTTAAATTCATAGAAAATTATAACCAAGTTAAGCATCAATAGAAGAACTACTAGTGATTGCTTAGTGAGAGATTCTTTGGTCTGGGGGTTTATTTAGAGGAATATACTATCTTAAATAGGGTTAATTGATTCTAAAACTAGGAATTAAGGCTGCCTTATAAATAGTATGGGCTTTCTTGGTGGCTTAGATGGTAAAGAATCTTGTAGTGCAGCAGACCTGGGTTGGGAAGATTCCCTGGAGAAGGGATCGTAAGTCATATTTTTTTAAAAGGTGACATTAATTTTATTTGTATATCAAAAATATACAATGATGTGGGGCAATTACATGAAGTCAGAAGCTGGTCTGTGGTGAGGAACAGCAAAGGCCTATGACAAACCTGGAGTTTATTTGTGTGTCATTGTGGGCAGAATCCTTTGGGGCTGTCAATATGGAGTGGTTTTGAAAGGTTACCAGCAACTAGCAAACCTTAGACAACATTAAGAAGAATACAGATTGCAGAGGGGTGGGGAAGTGGCTCAGATAGAGGGGTAGGTCAGTGGCTCAGGTAGAGGGGTAGGGCGGTGGCTCAGAGGTCAATTCACTATTTAAGTGAAGAGAGATAGGAAGATTGAATTAGAGGCTTTTATATATTACATATATAAGTTCCATGAGTTCAGGAATTTTTGTTTTATCCTAAGCAATCAGGATAGTCCCTGGCATATAATATACATTTGACAAGTCATTGATGGAATGAATTTTGATAGTCTTTCTGGTGCAGTGCATTGCAAAGGGAAATTAAATGTGCATGACATCACAGTTAAGTTATTGGTACCAGACTTCCTGATCTGGTAAAATTGTTAAATGCATAAAACTTTTAACACCATTCAGCTTTAATCTTTATCTAGTTGTTTTGCTTCAATCTGAAAAATGGGAAGATGTGAATATATGCATAGTGGAGGGAATTTCAAAGAGCTAGTCCATATTGGAAAGCCATGTGTTAAGTGAACTGGCTTATGTGCTGGCATTTCACAGTGGCTAGTGTAGAAACTTTAGGACCACTTTGTTGCAGTAAAGGGTCTCAGTTGTGGTCCATTAAGTTGGTGATGTGAGCAGCTCCTTCTTGTAGCTCCTGAATTTCTTCCTCCCTTGGCCATCTTAGAGCCATTAGTCCCGCACTGATTCAGTTGGGGTTGGTTGGTATAGAAATTACATTGGCACAGTAGTAATAAAGCCACTCAAGCTCATCTAGTCATCTCATGGATTTACATGTGCAGGAACAGTTCAGTGCTCATCAAAATATGAGCACTGATTCATCCTGCACATGTATTTTTTAAAATTGTTTAAAGAGAATGTTTAGAAAAAAAACTGAAGTACAGTTGATTTGCAGTATTTTGTTTTAGCACATGTTTTAGGTGTACAGCAAAGTGATTCACTTATATATGTATCTATTCTTCCTCAGCTTCTCATCCCATATAGGTTATTGCAGAATATTGAGTACAGTTCCCTGTGCTGTACAGCACATCCTTGTTCGTTACCTATTTTATATATAGTTTCGTGTATGGGTTAAACACAAACTCCTAATTTATCGCCCCCCCCCGCCCCCACCCTGTAAAGTTTTCATTTTCCGTTCTTTAAAAGTACAGAGTACTTAATTAAGGACCATTCTGCAAAACAGTGACTGTCTGCACTAGATGCCCTGAGCAGTTTCTAGTTCATCAGGAATCCACATACCTTCCTCCGTAGAGGCTGAGTTTGAAAGAAACCCCTTGGCGGACAACACTACCTGCCTTGTCCAGGATTGCCAGCTGCCCGCTCACCTTCCCCTCTTGGTCTGTTGCGCAGGTGAGAAGCCATACAAATGCACCTGGGAAGGCTGCGACTGGAGGTTCGCGCGCTCGGATGAGCTGACCCGCCACTACCGCAAGCACACCGGGGCCAAGCCCTTCCAGTGCGGCGTGTGCAACCGCAGCTTCTCGCGCTCCGACCACCTGGCGCTGCACATGAAGAGGCACCAGAACTGAGCTGCCAGCGCTGCCGCCCGTGCATCCTCTGCCGCCTGCCCCACACAGCTCACTTGGCAAAATTTTAAACTACACAATTAATTCTATATATATATAAAAGAAAACGAAAACACAAAACTGGAAATGTATATTTTGTATATTTGAGAAAACAGGGAATACATTGTGTTAATACCAAAGTGTTTGGTCCTTGTCCGAATCTGGAATGCTTGCTATATGCTGGCTTAACCCAGGCAGATGCCGTCATCTCAGACAGGTAGCCCCATCTCAGCGTGGGCTGGGCGTGCAGGGTGTACTTGCAGTGTTCTTCCCAAAGCACCACCATTAAATGTGACAGTGTTTAGCAAACAAGTCCGTTGGGCACAAGAAGACAGCTGGATTGTGTGTCAAGATTTTGCTTGACATCAGAGGTTTTTTCAATACAAGATAATTCTCTAGAGATACGCAGCATACCTGGCAATTCACAAATAGCCATTGAACAAATGTGTTGTTTTGTTTTGTTTTTTATATGAGTTGCCTATATTTGCTATTCAAAATTTTGTAAATATGCAAATCAGCTTTATAGTTTATTACACGTTTTCTAAGATTCTTTTGGGGAAAAAAATCATAAATAATTCTTTTGAAAATAACCATGAATACATTTACAGTTAGAACTTATGGTAAGATACCTCTTAAACCCTTACCAAATTCATTTCTGTGGTAGGTAGAAATAAATCACTCAAATGAACTTCAAAAGCAGATTTCATGCACTGATTAAAATCGGATTGTTTATTTTAAATACAAGCTACATTTTATATGAATTGTGAGCTCAAGAGCTTAAAGATAGTTAGAATATTCAAAAGTTAAAACATCTTACAATAAGCTAAACAGTATCATTTTTGAAAAGAAGGACATACGTAGTTTTCACTTGGGAATGTTGAATTTATGATGCAGTTTTCATATACGGAAACATTGAATTTATGATTCAGTTTTCATATACTGGGATGTTTGCTTGTGCAGTACAATTGGTTAAATGCCAATTTATGTGGACTTTGCATGTAATATACAGTGAGACACAGTAATTTTACCTAAATTACAGTGCAGTTTAGTTAATCTATTGTTAACACTGACTCAGTGTCTGCCTTTAATTATAAATGACATGTTGAAAACTTAAGGAAGTAAGTGCTACATATATGCAATATAAAATAGTAATGTGACACTGATGCTGTTAACCAAAGGGCAGAAGAAATAAGCAAAATGCCAAAAGGGGTCTTAATTGAGATGAAAATTTAATTTTGTTTTTAAAATATTGTTTATCTTTATTTATTTTGTGGTAATATAGTAAATTTTTTTAGAAAATTTTCATAACTTGATAAATTATAGTTTTGTTTGTTAGAAAAGTTTCTCTTAAAAACGTGTACATAGATGACATGGTGTAAATATTTTGTAAGAGGCTTCAAAATGTTTATACGTGGAAACATACTTACAGGAAAAGCATAAATTGGTTGCTGTTTTGCTTCTTTTTCCCTCTTATTTTTGTATTGTGGTCATTTCCTATGCAAATAATGGAGCAAACAGCTGTATAGTTGTAGAATTTTTTGAGAGAATGAAATGTTTATATATATAAACGACAATTTTTTTTTTGAAAATAAAAAGTGCCTAAAAGATTCATGTTGTGCCTTCTTCCCCTACCATAGCAAAAACAATGAGCAAATTCCTCTCTCGTAACTATTTAAAAGGGTCTGTTTAATGCAGACAGTTAATAAAGTAATTCCCACTTTGAACCAGTATCTACCTTTGTTTAACATGGAAGAGAGGAATTTGTTTTTACAATATCAAAAGTATAAAGGGAGGCATACTTCATGAATGTTGATTTCCCCTATTCTGGTCAGTACACATATACATTACTGATTTTATGTTTTCAAGATCATTACTGTAGACACTGGAGGTAATTTGTATATCCTAGTTTAAATTCTTTTTTGGTCACACCTCTTGGCTTGTGGGAGCTTAGTTGCCTGACCAGGGATTGAACCCAGGCCCCAGCAGCTGAAGAGCTGAGTTCTAACCACTGGACTGGCAGAGAATTCCTTGTATATCCTAGTTGTATTGTCAGAGGTAAAACAAGAATAGGGTTTAACTTTTTTTCCTTTTTAAAAGAACAAAACCGATTTTAACCACTAGTAGCGATACACCTGGGAGCCTACACCTTGGCTTCTAGTGCCACCTCCAGTGAAAAGAACTGGGGCTCCTTGGAGACATGGCTGATTCTGGGAGTGGATGTACAAAATAAGCCTGGAGTATCTTACAGCATAAGACTGTAAGCAATCAATTCCCACAGTGATGCAGGAATGTCAGAGCAACAATATAAAACATGATTGAATTGTAACCAATCCTGTTTTTTTATTAGCATCAGATCAGATCAGTTGCTCAGTTGTGTCTGACTCTGTGACCCCATGAATCGCAGCACGCCAGGCCTCCCTGTCCATCACCAACTCCCAGAGTTCACTGAGACTCAGGTCCATCGAGTCAGAGATGCCATCCAGCCATCTCATACTCTGTCGTCCCCTTCTCCTCCTGCCCCCAATCCCATGCTAATATAAATGATTGAAAAAATCAGAAAGAGATCTGAAAAGATCTCCAGTTTTTGTAGATCCAGGCTCTGGTAGAATGTAACTCTCTACTCTTTAAGTTCAGGCTGCATAAAGTGACTTTATTACAAAGAGTACAATATAGCCAAGAGGGAAGGGGCCGGGGGGGGTGGGTCACTTGACAGTTACAAAAACCTGCCAAACACTCAGCTGGTGATCAAGGTCCTTGTCAACAGATAAGTCATGTTCTCAAAGTATATACTCTTGGTTTGATGTGATGAAAATGGGACTTTGCCTCTGTGGTCTTCCTCCTAAAACACGTAAGCCCTGTGTAAGCATGAGAAAGATTGGACATCCCATATAAGGGACGTTCTGCAAACTATCCAACCAGTAGTCAAAACTTAAGGTCTTGAAAACAGGAAAACTTCTCCAAGAGAAACCTAAATGAAACAAAAACAAAATGGGATTCTGGAACAGAGAAAGGACATGGGGGGAAACTGAGGCAATTTGAATAAAGTATGAAATAGAGGAAGCTGAGGGTGGGGTATATAGGAATTCTGTATTATCTTTGCAGTAAGTCAAACTTCTAGAATAAAGTTTCGGTCAGAAGTTAGAGTGAAAGTTTAGGATAAAGTTTGGAGTGAAGGAAAAGTATTCAGTATCACTGTCATATATTTTCAAGAAGTGGAAAAACCCCTGATGGGAAAATAAGGTAAAATTGCAGTTACATAATTTGGCATTGTGAGTTTATTCAGCCTTCCTTATTACTGCACCCCTCATTCTCCGTGTCACTCAACCCAGCTAGCTCAAGAAGAGGGCATGTTCATTCCCCAGCTGGAACCTCATTCTTTCATGGGTGAAAAACAGTTTCTTTGGCTTAAATTTATTTCTAGAAATTGGATAGAAATAGAGATAGAGATATAAAGTGAGGCTACCAGGTTTCTGAAGCAAAGACAGATGTCTAATGATGCATCAGAGATGGGTAAGTATTCAGTTGATAATTATTAAGTTTTCTTGTGCGTAGAAACGTCCTGCTTGCTTTGGTTCCAGCACTTAACTGTATTCGGCTTCCTCACGCTTCAGTACCAATTTACTCCAGATTACAGATCACAACTGTTTCTAGTCTCTCTCCTTTTTTTTGGACCGGGCAGCATCTGGGGTCTTAGTTCTCCGACCAGAGATCAAACCACCACCTGGTTCATTGGAAGCACTCAGTTTTAAGCACTGGACCACCGGGGAAGTCCCTCTCTCGCTTGCTTTCTTCTCCTTTTCTCCCTTTTGTAGAAAGCTGCCCTTTCTCTTCTCTTGCCATCTACCAGTTCACATCCTTGTGTGCCAGAGCACAGTTCAGATGCTGTCTTTCTTGGTCACATTCAGTGGAACCTCTTTTGCATTTGGAGACAGGATGACACTTCAGCATTTGAATATTTTCCAGCTGCTTTCGTGTATGTTTTTCCTCCTCAGATTGTCGACTTCTTGGAAGAAACACCACTTCTCAGATTGCTTTTGTATTCCTGCTCTTAGTGATTGATAAAGCAGATGTCAAAAATAGTTTTACAGTGCTGTGTGAATTGGTTTAAGCCCTGAAGGGGTTGAATCTGTCTGATGGTCAACAGATTTCCTCTTCACGTTGCCCTGTTGATGCAGCGTTGGTGCTGGATTCTTGATCAGGTGTGTGACTGAAACTGATTAAAAGGTGAGCAAACAGGTAATGCCTTGTGAATTTTCAAACATTGTGAATGAACTTTCAAAGGGAGAATTATTTTAGACAGTTGTGCCTAACACACTTTCAAAGCTGCAGACAATTTAATTTCTGATCATTAGCATATCCACTAAATAAATAGCTGCATTCAAATATGCTCTGACCAGTTTCTTGATAAACAAGCTACCCCAACTAGATGAAAATCGATTAAGACACAAGATTCCAATTAGCCAGAACATAATGATGTTATTTGACATCAAGTTAGTAATGCTCTGAGTTTTAACCATCTTCAGTTACTTGTCATTCTCCCTTCCACCCCCTGCCCAAGTTACCTCATTTTCTGTTTTGCTTCATTATGTTATTTCATTCTTACGTTGCAGCTTGTGTTAAACGCATCACTTCATGGCATCCAATTAGAGAATCCTTAGATAAGCATGACTTGGCCTGCCTACATAAAAATTTCTTCAAAATCTAGCTAGATTCCTTTTCCTATCTGCAACTAAGCCCACCAGAGCTCTTTGGATTAACTCGTGGACTGTAACATAACAAAACAGAGCTTTATTCTCCATTACTAAATCTGGTCTCTACTTTGAAGTTAACCAAATTCCATCTTTGGTTAGATTCTTTACTGTAGTCTCAAAGTAATCAATAGGAGACACTCCTCACCCTCACCCCCCGACCCTTTTTACTCATACCAGAGTTACCAGTGACAAAACCTGGCAATTATTTATATTTAATATTTATATAAAAATGATTATTAAGGCAAAAAGAAGCATAATAAATCACATGAGAGCTATGTATAATTAGAATTCTGAGTTTGCTACAGGAAAACTCAGAATGTTCTTTTTTCTTTATAAGCCAGCAATCTTTATTTTACTTACCACTTTTAGTGATTACCACCCCATGAAAGCATTTGGAGTGATAGAAATGGTAATATTCTCAAACATAAATGTAAAAGCTTAATGCTATTTGGCATACAAAGACATTTGAATGATGATGTATATATGAAACCATTTGAACAGGAAACTAAAACCCTATACAGACTTCTAGGAAAAACAAATGGTAGATTAGACACATCTAATTTTGCAGCTTCCTTAAAAAACCCACTAAAGTGAAGAGTTTTTTTCCTTTAAGGAATAACCCTATGAGTAAAAAAGGAAAACAGAAATACCAACAAGCTTGTGATCTCTGGGAAAAGCTAGATAGATGAGGCAACAAGCTGAGCAGGACTGAAAAAGCTAAATCCCAAAGTAGTGGTGGAGAAAACTAGGAACAAACCTAATTCTAATCCCCACAAAAATCCCAAAAGATCTGAGGAATCTGTAGTCTCAAATACTTCTAAAGTAAAGTCAATATGCACTTGTTAAAAGTTTGTCTAAGAAGTTGTTAATTACCTAGTTCACTTCTTCCCCTCCCCCTACTCCCGCTATAACATCAACACTGTGAATAGGAAATAACCAGCTAGGCCCCGCTGAGGAATGGAGATTTACCTGCTTATTCTCTGGAGAATTCTCTGGAGAGGGTAAAGACAGAGGGTCTCTAAATCAGTAGACTACAGGTCCAGTTGAGGGGAGAAATGCCAAATAGGAAGTAGGAGAATTAAATAAGCATGCATGTTTGTTGCTAGAAGCCATTCCTTGATTCCTATAATACTGGAGTCAAGCCTTTATCCTCCAGGCAGGAGTCTGGGAAAGTCTTCCAGCCCAGGAAGAACGATCTAGATGTACTGAAATTCCCAAGTTCTCCAACAATATGGCCCAACCAGATCATTTGCTCCCTCACTATTAATAAACAACCAAGAATTACCAGATATCTGAGGAAACCATTTAATGTGAAAGAGATAAAGCAAGGAAGAACAACTTGAAGGAAAAATAAAACACTATGTAAGATACTTGAGGTACTTGATGTGCACTCAGTCATGTCTGACAATTTGCGACCCCACAAACCACAACTTCCAGCCTTGTCTGTCCTTGGGATTCTCTAGGCAGGAATATGGAGTCGGTTGCCATTTCCTTTCCACCATGTGAGACAGGCAAAAAAGATGACCCAAAAAAGATGTCCTTTTCATTATAGGGGACTGGAATGCAAAAGTAGGAAGTCAAGGAACACCTGGAGTAACAGGCAAATTTGGCCTTGGAGTACAGAATGAAGCAGGGCAAAGGCTAATAGAGTTTTGCCAAGAGAACGCACTGGGCATAGCAAACACCCTCTTCCAACAACACAAGACTCTACACATGGACATCACCAAATGGTCAACACTGAAATCAGATTGATTTTATTCTTTGCAGCCAAAGATGGAGAAGCTCTATACAGTCAGCAAAAACAAGACTGGGAGCTGACTGTGGCTCAGATCATGAACTCCTTATTGCCAAATTCAGACTGAAATTGAAGAAAGTAGGGAAAACCACTAGACCATTCAGGTATGACCTGAATCAAATCCCTTACAATTATACAGTGGAAGTGAGAAATAGATTTAAGGAACTAGATCTGATAGAGTGCCTGATGAACTATGGATGGAGGTTCGTGACATTGTACAAGAGCCAGGGATCAAGACCATTGAAAAAAAAAAGAAATGCAAAAAGGCAAAATGGCTGTCTGAGGAGGCCTTACAAATAGCTGTGAAAAGAAGAGAAATGAAAAGGAAAGGAAAAAAGGAAAGATATACCCATTTGAATGCAGAGTTCCAAAGAAGACCAAGGAGAGAAAAGAAAGCCTTCCTCAGTGATCAGTGCAAAGAAATCGAGGAAGACATAAAAATGGGAAAGACTAGAGATCTCTTCAAGAAAATTAGAGATAGCAAGGGAACATTTCATGCAAAAATGGGCTCAATAAGGGACAGAAATGTTATGGACCTAACAGAAGGAGAAGATATTAAGACGAGGTGGCAAGAATACACAAAAGAACTGTACAAAAAAGATCTTCATGACCCAGATAATCACGATGGTGTGATCACTCACGTAGAGCCAGACATCCTGGAATACAAAGTCAAGTGAGACTTAGGAAGCATCACCGCAAACAAAGCTAGTGGAGGTGATGGAATTCCAATTGAGCTATTTCAAATCCTGAACGATGATGCTGTGAAAATGCTGCATTCAATATGCCAGCAAATTTGGAAAACTCAGCAGTGGCCACAGGACTGGAAACGGTCAGTTTTCATTCCAATTCCAAAGAAAGGCAATGCCAAAGGATGTTCAAACTACCACACAATTGCACTCATCTCACACAATAGTTAAGTAATGCTCAAAATTCTCCAAGCCAGACTTCAACAATATGTGAACTGGGAACTTCCAGATGTTCAAGCTGGTTTTAGAAAAGGCAGTGGAACCAGAGATCAAATTGTCAACATCTGCTGGATCATCGAAAAAGCAAGAGAGTTCCAGAAAAACATCTATTTCTGCTTTATTGACTATGCCAAAGCCTTTGACTGTGTGGATCACAATAAACTGTGGAAAATTCTGAAAGAGATGGGAATGCCAGATCACCTGACCTGCCTCTTGAGAAATCTGTATGCAAGTCAGGAAGCAACAGTTAGAACTGGACAACAGACTGGTTCCAAATAGGAAAAGGAGTACATCAAGGCTGTATATTGTCATCTTGCTTATTTAACTTATATGCAGAGTACATCATGAGAAATGCTGGGCTGGAGGAAGCACAAGCTGGAATCAAGAATGCTGAGAGAAATATCAATAACCTCAGATATGCAAATGACAACACCCTTATGGAAGAAAGTGAAGAAGAACTAAAGAGCCTCTTGATGAAAGTGAAAGAGGAAAGTGAAAAAGTTGGCTTAAAACTCAACATTCAGAAAACTAAGGTCATGCCATCCGGTCCCATCACTTCATGGCAAATAGATGGGGAAGCAGTGGAAACAGTGGCAAACTTTACTTTTTTGGGGCTCCAAAATCCCTGCAGATGGTAATTGCACCCATGAAATTAAAAGAGGCTTACTCCTCAGAAGGAAAGTTAAGACCAACCTAGACAGCATATTAAAAAGCAGAGACATTACTTTATCAACAAAGATCCATCAGTCAAGGCTATGGTTTTTCCAGTAGTCATGTATGGATGTGAGTGTTGCACTATAAGGAAAGCTGAGCACTGGAGAATTGGTGCTTTTGAACTGTGGTTTTGGGGAAGACTCTTGAGAGTCCCTTGGACTGCAAGGAGATCCAACCAGTGCATCCTAAAGGAAATCAGTCCTGAATATTCATTGGAAGGACTGATGTTGAAGCTGAAACTCCAGTACTTCGGCCACCTGATGTGAAGAACTGACTCATTTAAAAGACCCTGATGCTGGGAAAGATTGAAAGCAGAAGGAGAAGGGGATAACAGAGGGTGAGATGGTTGGATGGCATCACCAATTCAATGGACATGAGTTTGAGCAAACTCTGGGAGTTGGCGATGGACAGGGAGGCCTGGCATGCTGCAGTCCATGGGGTCACAAAGAGTCAGACACGACTGAGTGACTGAACTGAACTGAAGATAGGCAAAATATAAAGGAAAGCTATTAATAGCTATTAATATCTCTCATATCTCAGAGATATAAGAAAGATACTACAACTATGTAGCAAACAGGAATGTTCTAAACATGTAGAGCAAAAGATTAAAATTAGAGATAGGAGAGCAGCAATGAAAGAATCAAAAGTAAACAGAAAAAAGCAAAAGAGGATAGAGCCAAACTAAAAGAAGATAGAGTTCCATCATCTAAATATAAGTTCCAGAAAGAAAGAATAGAAAAAATGAGGGCAAGGAGAAATATTAAGAAAGTAATTTGAGAAATTTCCTTAAAATCAAAGGACATGAATTTCAAGAGGATAAGGTTTTGATTTCTTAAGACACCAGTGTGAATAGATCTATATTTATATGAACCTTCAAACCCTGAGGCCAAAAATTATTTCCTAAAATTCCCAGAGAGAAAATAAGTCATGTATAAAGAAGGATGAAAAGCTTCAAATTTTTCAACAGTGACATTGGAATCTAGCAGATAGAGGAGAAATGCCTTTAGAATTCTGAAGAAAAATGAGCTCTAATCTAGAATTTTATACCCAGCCATACCACCAGTCAGGTGTGAGGAAAGAATAAGATATTTTTATACATGCAAGCTCTCAAATTTGTTACTCTTTTACCTTTCATTAAGTTGCTTAAGTCTACACTTCACCAAAATGAGGGAGTAAACCAAGAAAGAGAAAGACATGAAATACTGAAGATAATCTGTTCATGGGACCCTGTGCAGATGAGAAGTGAAGGGGATCCTCAGGATAACATGAGAGAACAGACAACAAGGCCAGATCAGAGCCAATGAAAAACCTCTAGGAGAATCTTACCCAAGATTATGAAATGAACAGAATGTTGCATACATCTGAATGTCTTTCAAAGAGATTTAAGCTGGAGGTTAACAAATTGTAGTCTGAAGTCCAAATCCAACCTAAGGCATGATTTTTTTTTTTTTACATTTTAAAAAGGTTGAAGAAAAAAAAAAAGAGAGAGGAAAAAGAAAAAAAAAGTATCGGACCAAAAAGTGCAGCAAACTGTATGTGAACCAGAAAGCCTAAAATATTTACTGTCTGTCTCTTTTATAGAAAAAGTTTGCTGACCCCTGATTTAGACATTTAATAAAGACTTGGTGGGGGTAGTTAATTAGAAATCTGGAAGTTCATGGTTCATGTATTGCTGAAGCCTGGCTTGGAGAATTTTGAGCATTACTTTACTAGCGTGTGAGATGAGTGCAATTGTGTGGTAGTTTAAGCATTCTTTGGCATTGCCTTTCTTTGGGATTGGAATGAAAA
Organism: Bubalus bubalis; assembly: GCF_019923935.1. Classification (NCBI taxonomy): domain Eukaryota; kingdom Metazoa; phylum Chordata; class Mammalia; order Artiodactyla; family Bovidae; genus Bubalus; species Bubalus bubalis. Next base: position 41,922,520 of record NC_059169.1, on the reverse strand, counting down.
CTGACCGTTTCCAGTTCTGTGGCCACTGCTGAGTTTTCCAAATGTGCTGGCATACTGAGTGCAGCACTTTCACAGCATCATCGTTCAGGATTTGAAATAGCTCAATTGGAATTCCATCACCTCCACTAGCTTGGTTCATAGTGATGCTTTCTAAAGCCCGCTTGACTTCACATTCCAGGATGTCTGGCTCTACGTGAGTGATCACACCATCGTGATTATCTGGGTCATGAAGATCTTTTTTGTACAGTTCTTCTGTGTATTCTTGCCACCTCTTCTTAATATCTTCTGCTTCTGTTAGGTCCATACCATTTCTGTCCCTTATCAAGCCCATCTTTGCATGAAATGTTCCATCGGTATTTCTAATTTTCTTGAAGAGATATCTAGTCTTTCCCATTCTGTTGTTTTCAAGCTGGTTTTAGAAAAGGCAGAGGAACCAGAGATCAAATTGCCAACATCTGCTGGATCATCAAAAAAGCAAGAGAGTTACAGAAAAACATTTATTTCTGCTTTATTGACTATGCCAAAGCCTTTACTGTGTGGATCAGAATAAACTGTGGAAAATTCTGAAAGAGATGGGACTACCAGACCACCTGACCTGCCTCTTGAGAAACCTATATGCAGGACAGTAAGCAGCAGTTAGAACTGGACATGGAACAACAGACTGGTTCCAAATAGGAAAAGGAGTACATCAAGGCTGTATACTGTCACCCTGCTTATTTAACTTATATGCAGAGTACATCATGAGAAACGCTGGGCTGGAAGAGGCACATGCTGAAATCAAGATTGCCGGGAGAAATATCAATAACCTCAGATATGCAGATGACACCACCCTTATGGCAGAAAGTGAAGAGGAACTAAAAAGCCTCTTGATGAAAATGAAAGAGGAGAGTGAAAAAGTTGGCTTAAAGCTCAACATTCAGAGGACTAAGATCATGGCATCTGGTCCCATCACTTCATGGGAAATAGATGGGGAAACAGTAGAAACAGTGTCAGACTTTATTTTTCTGGGCTCCAAAATCACTGCAGATGGTGACAGCAGCCATGAAATTAAAAGACGCTTACTCCTTGGAAGGAAAGTTATGACCAGCCTAGATAGTATATTCAAAAACAGAGACATTACTTTGCCAACAAAGGTCCATCTAGTTAAGGCTATGGTTTTTCCTGTGGTCATGTATGGATGTGAGAGTTGGACTGTGAAGAAAGCTGAGTGCCAAAGAATTGATGCTTTTAAACTGTGGTGTTGGAGAAGACTCTTGAGAGTCCCTTGGACTGCAAGGAGATCCAACCAGTCCATTGTGAAGGAGATCAGCCCTGGGATTTCTTTGGAAGGAATGATGCTAAAGCTGAAACTCCAGTACTTTGGCCACCTCATGGGAAGAGTTGACTCATTGGAAAAGACTCTGATGCTGGGAGGGATTGGGGGCAGGAGGAGAAGGGGATGACAGAGGATGAGATGGCTGGATGGCATCACTGACTCGATGGACGTGAGTCTGAGTGAACTCTGGGAGTTGGTGATGACAGGGAGGCCTGGTGTGCTGCGATTCATGGGGTCACAAAGAGTCGGACATGACTGAGCGACTGATCTAATCTGATAATAGAAAAAAATCTGAAAAAGAACATATGTGTGTGTGTGTGAATCACTTTGCTGTATACCTGAAACTAACATAACATTTTAAACCAACTATATTTCAATAAAAAAGAAATTGATTTAAAAAATGGTACAAACAAAAGCAGTCATTTTCTGTCAAAAGAAAAAAAGCTGTGCAAACATAAGTTTTGGTGAATATGTTACTGATTCCTCTTTGAATTTTAATTGCTTCTGGGTTTTGAATTCACTCCCACTTGGACTACTCCAGGTGAATTAGCCAGAAGTTTGCAGCTGCTTTTCCTGTTTCACCTTTTATCAGGCATAGAGAAGATGGTGGAAAACCAGAGGTTTTATAGGATTGCAGAACCAAATTAAGGTTGTCATTGTAATAGCTCCTCACAATACTTCATAAATTTTGTAGAAATATAAATGGAAGTTTTAATTGGCTACATTTATAGCTGTAAGGTCTTCAAAGATACATTCTGAGTGTCTTGAATGCTGTTTCAGTTATTGTAAAAATATCTGCCCAAAAGGAGATTATTAAAAAATAGAAGTGGCCAATAGAACTTCAAGGATGATCTTTTTGTCTTAAGCCTTCCCCATCAGAATGTGAGATAGTTATTTGTTGAAAGATGTGTTGTTTCTTCCCTTGACAATGTGATTGTTATGAAATTACCAGCAATGCTAATGTTTTGGCCAAAAGTGAAACAGGTTTGTTCAATGTTTTGTTTTGTTTGTTTTCTTTAAACTGCTTATAATCTTGGAATGACATCAAATAAACTGTCTAAAAAACTAAAAATAAAGCCAGTTACTTGGGGCTAATGAGAAGAGCTCATATTATGATATATTAGATACAAAGTGCTTAGATCTTCCAGGCAACTTACTAAGACAATTTTCCTTCAAGAAAATTAGAGCTATTGAGTGGGGCAGGGTGGGGGGAGTGGGGCAGGGTGGGGGGAGTTGGGCAGAAATTGGATAAAGGTGATCAAAAGTTATCTTATAACTTCTAGTTATAAGATAAATAAGTACTAAGGGTGTCAGCATGATAAATAACACTGCTCTACATTATATATATGAAAGCTGTTATGAAAGCTGTTAAGAGAGTAAATCTTGAATTATCATAGGGAAAAAATATTTTTAAAATTTCTTTAATGTATCTATTCCCTTCATGGATCACAGCTTTGTCATGGCAAAGGGGCTTGCATAACTCAATGAAGCTATTAAGTCATGCCATATGGGGCCACCCAACATGGATGGGTCATAGTGAAGAATTCTGACGAAATGTGGTCTACTGGAGAAGAAAATGACAACCCACTCCAGTATTCTTTCCTTGAGAACCCCATGAACAGTATGAAAAGGAAAAAATATATGACACTGGAAGATGAGCTCCAAGGTCAGAAGGTATCCAGTGTGCTACTGGGGAAGAGTGGAGGGCAATTACTAATAGCTCCAGAAAGAATGAAGAGACTGGGCCAAAGTGGAAATGTCGATCAGTTGTGGATGTGTCTGGTGGTGAAAGTAAAGTTCAATGCTGTAAATAACAATACTGCATAGGAACCTGGAATGTTAGGTCCTTGAATCAAGGTAAATTGGATGTGGTCAAGCAGGGATTGGAAATATTGGGTATCGACATATTAGGAATCAGTGAACTAAGGTGGCTGGGAATGGGTAAACTTAGTTCAGATGATCATTATATTGACTACTGTTGTCAAGAATCCCTTAGAAGAAAAGAGCCTGAAATACAGTACTTGGGTGCACCCTCAAAAATGGCAGAATGATCCTGGTTCATTTCAAAGGCAAACTATTCAACATCACAGTAATCCAAGTCTATACCTCAACCATGGAGAAGAATGGTTGAAGAAGCTGAAGAATCAATGAAGAAATTCATCAGTTCTATGAAGACCTACAAGGCCTTCTAGAACTAACACCAAAAAATGATGTCCTTTTCACCGCAGGGGGTTGGGATGCAAAAGTAGGAAGTCAAGAGATCAGAATAACAGGCAAGTTTGGCCTTGGAGTACAAAGTGAAGCAGGGCAAAGGCTAACGAGTTTTGTCAAGAGAACATGCTGGTCACAGCAAACATCCTTTTCCAACAACCCAAGAGATGACTCTACACATAGGCATCACAAGATGGTCAATAACAAAATCATATTGATTATGTTTCTTTGCTGTTGAAGATGGAGAAGGTCTATACAGTCAGCAAAAACAAGAACTGAAGCTGACTGTGGCTAAGGTCATGAACTCCTTGTTATAAAATTCAGGCTTAAGTTGAAAAAACTAGGGAAAACCATGGTGAATGGTGAGTGTAGCCATGAAATTAAAAGAGGCCTGCTCCTTGTAATGAAAGCTATGGCAAACCTAGATAGCATATTCAAAAGCAGAGACGTCATTTTGCTGACACATGTCCGTATAGTCAAAGCTGTGGTTTTTCCAGTAGTCATGTATGGATGTGATAGTTGGACCATAAAGAAGGCTGATCACTGAAGAATTGATGTTTTCAAATTGTGGTGCTGGAGAAGACTCTTGAGAATCCCCTGGACTGCAAGGAGATCAAGCCAGTCAATCCTAAAGGAAACAATCTGGAATATTCATTGGAAGGACTGATGCTGAAGATGGAGTTCCAATACTTTGGCCACCTGATGCGCAGAGCAAACTGACTGGAAAAGACTCTGATGCTGGGAAAGACTGAAGGCAAGAGGAGAAGGGGATGCTAGAGGATGAGATGGTTGGATGGCATCTCCAACTCAATGGACATGAGTTTGAGCAAACTTCAGGAGGTAGTGATGGACAGGGGAGACTGGTATGGTGCAGTCCACAGAGTAGTAAAGAGTTGGACATGACTTAGTGACTGAACAACAACAACACTGTGTCTATATGATATGACATATGTTCACTAATCTTATTATGATCATCATTTCGTGATGTATGGAAGTCAAATCATTATCTGTAGCCCCTTAAACTTGTACAGTACTGTATGTCAATGGTACAGCAATAAAGCTGGAAGGAAAATACAAAAGAGACAAAATCAAAACAACAAAAATATTTAGAGGTTTTAACAAATGTGTTATTTTTTCCCTGCTAACTTCTTTATGTGTTATAAATATTTAAGGCAAAAAATGATCACATGGTCTTGTGGGGCTAGATGTAATATATGTGAACATAGACGTAATATATTTGACAACTATAGGAAAAGCAGGGAGGTGGTAAATGGACTTCATATGGTTGCAAGGTTTCTGCATTTTATATGAACTAGTACAATATTAAGTCTAGATTGCGAAAAGTTAAAGATGTATACTATAATCATTGAGTAACTAGTAAAAAAATAGAGAGATATAAGTGAAAAGCCAATTTAGAAGCTTCCCTGATGGTCTAGTGGTTGAGAATCTGCCTGCTGATGGAGGGGTCATGAGTCTGATCCCTGGTCTGGGAAATTCCCACATGTTGCAGAGGAACTAAGCCACATGTGCCACAATGACTGATCCAGTGCTCTAGAGCCCATGAGCCACAATTACTGAGCATCCGAGCTGCAACTGCTGAAGCCCATGAGCCTACAGCCTGTGTTCTGCAACAAGAGAACCCACTGCAATAAGAAGTCCACACACCGCAAGGAAGAGTAACCCTCCCCACCACCCTACCAACTAGCCACAAAGTCTGTGCCCAGCAATGAGGACCCAGGAGAACCAAAAAAAAAAAAAAAAAAAAAAAAAAGCCAGGACTTCCCTGGTGGTCCAGTTGTTAATCTGCACTCCCAATGCAGTGGGCCCAAGCTCGATACCTGGTCAGGGAAATAGATCCCATATTCCTCAACTAAGAGTTTCCTGACACAGCTAAGACCTGGTTCAGCCAATTAAAGAAATACAGAAATAAATATTCTTAAAAAAAGCCAATTTTTTGTTCAGTTGCTAAGTCATGTCCAACTGTGCTACCCCATGGATTGCAGCATACCAGGCTCCTTTGTCCTTCACTATCTCCTGGAGTTTGCTCAAACTCATGTCCATTGAGTTAGTGATGCTATCCAACCATCTCATCTTCTGCCACCCCCTACTCCTCCTGACTTCAATCTTTCCCAGCATCAGAGTCTTTTCCAATGAGTCGGCTCTTCACATCAGGGGGCCAAAGTATTGGAGTTCCAGCTTCAGCACCAGTCCTTACAAAGAATATTCAGGGTTGATTTCCTTTAGGATTGACTGCTTTGATCTCCTTGCAGTCCAGGGGATTTTCAAGAGTTCTTGGCCATCACAATTCAAAAGCATCAATTCTTCAGTGCTCAGCCTTCTTTATGGTCCAACTTTCACATCTGTACATGACTACTGGAAAAACAATAGCTTTGATTATACAGACCTTTGTCGGCAAAATGATGTCTCTGCTTTTGAATATGTTGTCTAGGTTTGTCATAGCTTTCCTTCCAAGGAGCAAGTGTCTTTTAATTTCAAGGCTGTAGTCACCATCTGCAGTGATTTCGAAGCCAAGGGGAGGCAAAAAGCCAAGAGAGAAATTAAAATAGAGTTCTAAAAAAAATTTTTTTTTTTTTGCAAATAACTAAAAAAAGGCAGGAAAGTAGAAACAGGACAAAAAACAGAACAAAACAAAACAAACCCAGCAAAAAACCCAGCGGGGACAAACAAAAAACAAATAGTAAAATGGTGGACCTAAATCCTACTGTTCAACTATTACATCAAATATTAGTGAACTAACATGCTATAAACATACCTTCCCCCCACCCCCCCTTTAAGGGTTAAAGGTATAAGTTCATTTTTGGAGTTGTTTGATTCATATTTTTGGAAAAAACTTCTTTGGATGGCTCCTTTAGTACACAGATATAGAGTAAGGAAGGATCTACCCATTGTGCCATTATTAACACTCTGATCCCAGCCTAATAACAACTAGCCCTCGGTCACAGGTTTATTTCCTGGGTAAACTTATGGGGTCAGCAACCAGCAAGAGCTGGGCCAAGGAAGAGATGGGCCACATGGGCAGCCAGGATCTTGGTCTGAGGTCTCCCTGGACAGAGTACTAACCAAGAGGAAAGTGACATTGCCTTCCATTTTTGAAAAAGCACCAGTTTGTTTTCTAGAAATCCATCTCTATAAGTACTTTATATATACCAATCATGCCATGATTAAAGGCAAGAGAGAATCAGAGAGACACACTAAACAGTGAGCAGGAAAACAGAATTGTTGAAACAGAGAGGGGGGTCAGGTTATCAGGCTTAATCTTATAAATTTGGTAGTCACAACCAAAGAGTGTGTTGAAAACCAGGGACATAACCGACACATAATATGTGCCATGATACTGTCTTGGGTCTTTTTTTATACACATTACCTCCCTTACTATTGGAGCAAGTGAAAGTGTAAGTGAAGTCACTCAGTCGTGTCCGACTCTTTGCGACCCCATGGACTGTAGCCTACCAGGCTCCTCTGTCCATGGGATTTTCCAGGCAATAGTTGGAGTGGATTGGAGTGGATTGCCGTTTCCTTCTCCAGGGGATCTTCCTGACCCAGGGATCGAACTCAGGTCTCCCGCATTGTAGACAGACGCTTAACCGTCTGAGCCACCAGGAAAGTCCTACTATTGGAGAAGGAGGTGGCAACTCACTCCAGTATTCTTGCCTAGAAAATTTCATGGATAGAGGAGCCTGGTGGGTACAGCCCATGGGATCGCAAAGAGTCAGACACGACTGAGCAACTGAGCACCTTACGATAATCCTATAATGGACTTATTATTACACTGATCTAATAAATGAGGGAAATAATGTTCAGGAAGAGTAAGAGATTTGCTTTTCTTCATGGAAACATAGCTGCTAAGAGACTGAGCTGGGTGTTCGGACTTCAACTCCTTCACTCTTTGTGAAATAGCATACCTGTCTCAAGAGTCAGGAGACTTAAGTTTAGGGCAGCTCATCAGAGTCAAGGGTTAGGGAAACTGGACTTGAGGTTAACTCCAGTTCATCTAGAGGGCTTCCCAGTCTTCCTGTGGGGCAAGAGTTGGTTCTGGGGTTCAGCATGCCGGGCCTATGAAGAATAGTAGGTGAGTCCTGATAAGAGGAAGCAAGTAGATTCATCTGCTTCGAGATACTGACCGTGCCTTGAGGTGGAACCGCGGTGGCCCAGAGCTGCTGTATACAGAAACAGACCCCAGAGCTTGGATGCGCCTTTAGGGAGTGTTTTGTCCACTGACTTAAACAAACTATCCAAGCCAAAGAACACAAGCCACTGTTGAAACAGAAGGACAAGTACATTCCTTGAGATTATACCTAAAGGGAAGACAAGAAGAAAGGAAAGTGGGGATGTTCCCAGGCCTTTGATCTTGTCTACCTGCCACAGGCCTCTCCCTCCCCCTCGGAGAGACTTCCTGAGGCAGGAAGTGGTGACATCACCCTGGTTTGTCAGCAGTCTCCTGCTCTGAGTCATCAGGATTGCTGGCATAGTTCTCCAGGTGATCTCCAAGCAGATAATTTGCTCCCCTTGTAGGGCCCTGGCAACGTGCTGAGCAACAAATCGTTCCGTGAGCTGCCAGACTTCCATTCCGAGTGGGGTTTCCTCCTTGGAATGTCACTGAGGGTCCTTACAAGGAGCATCTCCAAACTTTTACTTCACATCATCCCATGGTAACTAACTGGAAGTGGGGGTTGTTGGTCATCGAAATAGACAGTGGAATGAATTACAGTGAATTTTAGCCATTTCCCCATGTGGAACATGAACATGCGTTCCAATAACTTATTATTTTAACCAATGTGTAGGAAAATCTTTCTACATAAATGGGTGCCTTGGATGATTGTTTCTGTAGGACAGATCTCCAGATGTGGATTGGAGGGATCATTTAATTTAAATAGAGCAAATAAAAACAACACAAACACAAGCATTTGTGTTGTTTTAATTATCCCATTTAAAGCCTTTTGTCAAGGAAATTTACAAATAAATATAAAAGTAGAGAGAAAAGTATAATGAACACCCACTCCTCATTTATCTAGGTTTCACAATTATCAATTCATAAACTCTTAATTTACCTTTTCCCTTGCCTTCTCTCCCCTTGATGATTATTATTATTTTTTGGCCATACTCCAGGCTCGTGGAATATTAGTTCCCCGCCCAGGAATGGAACCCACGCCCTTGGCAGTGAAATGCAAGGTCCTAAACACTGGACTGCCAGAGAATTCTCCCCTCTGGATTATTTTAAAGCAAATTTCAGACATTGTATCATTTCATTTGTAACTATTTCAGTATGCCTCACTTCAAGTTGATTGTTTTTTTGTGTGTTTTTTCTTAATATGTATATTTTATAGAAGTATAGTTGATTTACAGTGTTTCAGGTGCACAGCAGGATGATTCAGTTATACATATACTATTTTTGAGATTATTTTCCATTATAGCTTATTACAAGATGTTGACTCTAGATCCCTGTGCCATGCAGTAAACCTTTGTTGCTTGTTGCCTATTTTTTTTTAAATTAGAAATCTAGCATTCTTTTCATACTAAGTCAAACAAGTGGAATCAAAAGCTGATTATTATTTAAAAAAACATAACCACAACATGATCATAGCATCTCAAAAATGAATAATTCCTTAATATCATCCAGATATGTCATTTTAAATCTGAATAGGTTCTCAAAAATTGTCCTTCAAAAAAAAAAAAAGTCCTCATTGACCCTTCCACCAGCAGTGCTTCAGAATTCTGGGAGGACAGGCAGGGTACAAGGAAGGAACTTGCATTAGCCAATGTTGAAATGTGAAGAGCGACACCAAGAAATGGCACTGTGGTAAGAGCGGAAGTTGAACCCACCAGTGGTCTCTGAGCTCTCTTCGTACATTTCACTGCCTTAAAGGACAGTCTTGAATAGCAGACAACTTCAAAAGGCAGCTGTGCTCTTCTCAGAATATAACAGCTGAACTAAACAACCAAAACCAAACAGCTGTACTGCCTTTGGATTTAGTGTTACATTAAAATTAGATGTTTTCTTTTCTCTGCCTTTTTTTTTTTTCTAGAAAGAAACAATTGAAGAGTTGTATTTCAGACATAAATGTTATGTTCAAATCATGTGTGCACACAGCCTACAGTACTTCCATACTTATTATGGAAATTTGACTGATAACATTGTCACACATAAACTTAAACCCTCTCTGTTGTTTTCATTATTCGATACTAATTATTTAGAATTTGCCTGTGTACGGTGACCACTATTTATGATCCAGAAGTGGAAGCTCAAATGCAAATTTTTCAGTTATTTGTAAAAAATATGAAAAAATTTCATGGAATTAAAACAGTTTAAACTTCATTTAAAAAAAGGGATTATTTCTTTCCTTTATAGAAAAGTTAATTATTATCTTACAGTCTAAACTAAATGGAAAAATACAGGCAAAGAACAAAACACCGTCTCAATTCTTCCTAACAATAAGCCTGAAAAAAGTGAAAGTATTAGTTGGTCAGTCGTGTCTGACTCTTTTCGACTCCATGGGCTGTAGCCTGCCAGAATAAGCCTATAACCATCCCCTCGCCCCTCAAATAGTTGATACTTTTCATTAAATTTTACATTACAAAATATGACATGCTGACTGTAGAAATATGATCAAGCTGAAAGAAGAAACTAAAGATTTCTATGATTGCACCGTTTATTCTTCAGATATAACCTGGTATCTATGCTAGTCATTGTCACATCCTGCCATTCATAAACCCATTTCCAAACTTAAAGGGTTATATCATCCATTCTTGTCAGTAATCTGCTTTGTTTTCTACTTATGTCATGGCAATTTTTCCATGTCATTAAGTATTTTCATGATGTAATTTACATAGTTCCACAAAAGTGTTTTAAATCTTTTTCTCCCCATGAGTGTATTTTGGGTGTGAGGCTCTTTAGAAGCAGAGTAGAGGAACCTGACTGGAGACCAACGCTTTTCAAATTATGTGTGATACAGGACAGTTTTTCAAATTTCCAATCTATTGTGGGATTGATATTTTAAAAAATATGGTAAAGGTAAGAGAAATGAAATATGAATTTAAAAAACCATTTTCAAGAAAATATTAAATATTTAAAAGAAAAATAAAATCAAAGTATACAAAGATCCAGTTCAAACTTTTAATATTAGCTGTGACAGATATTACTTTGTGAAATGGTCATACAAATTTCAGAGTGTTTATTCTCAATATTTTTGTTGATATTATCACAGACTAGTGGCTGTTACATTGTCTCTACTTTGATTACATTGCTTTAGACCTTCCCAAGAACATTACCACAGCACCATGGTTATCCTGGTTATTAAGATCAACCCTGAATATTCATTGGAAGGACTGATGCTGAAAATGAAGCTACAATACTTTGGCCACCTGATGCAAAGAGCTGACTCATTGGAAAAGCTCCTGATGCTGGGAAAAATTGAGGGTAGGATGAGAAGCGGACAACAGAGGATGAGATGGTTGCATGGCATCACTGATTCAATGGACATGAGTTTGAGCAAACTCCAGAAGATAGTGAGGGACAGGAAAGCCTAGGGTCGAAAAGAGTCGGACACGACTGAGTGACTGAACAACAAGAACATTAAGTAAATGGTTCTCTTTATAAACAATCAAGGGTGAAAAAGTTAAATAATCATTTTAATTTGCTATTGGAGAGTAGAGCCAACAATCTTCAACTCTCTCCCATATTCCACACACAGGAAGGCCAGAAGGGACCTTGGGGTGTTTTAGTGAATGTTCACGGGAGTGTCATTCCTTGGGCTTCCCTTATAACAGTCTTGGCCCCACACCCATGAAACTCAGAGTGTGCAAGAAATCTATCTTTCTATCTTTCCTCTACCACACTATCCTTTGAGACTGATTCCAGACTGCTCTCTGGATGAGCCAACCAATGAAATGGCCCATGTAGCTCTTGCTTTTAATATGATTGATTCTTTTAAGCAGCTTTATTGAGGTGTAACGGAGAAGGCAATGGCACCCCATTCCAGTACTCTTGCCTGGAAAATCCCATGGAAGGAGGAGCCTGGTAGGCTGCAGTTCATGGGGTCGCAAAGAGTCGGACATGACTGAGTGACTTCACTTTCATTTTTCACTTTCATGCATTGGAGAAGGAAATGGTAACCCACTCCAGTGTTCTTGCCTGGAGAATCCCAGGGACGGGGAAGCCTGGTGGGCTGCCATCTATGGGGTCACACAGAGTTGGATACGACTGAAGCGACTTAGCAGCAGCAGCAGCAGCAGCATTGAAGTATAATTGATAGACAATAAACTGCACATACTTAAAGCATACAATTTGATGTGTTGACACACACACACACACATATATATGTAGCCTTAATATAACCTAATGCAAGTCCTTTCTCAAATTTATGCTTTGCAAATATATACACACACACACACACACACACATCTTTGAAACCATCTCCAAATCAAAGTAGTGAAGATACCCATCACCCAGTCTTTTCATGCCCCATTAAAGTTCTTTTCTCTGCCCCTCTTGCCTCCTTCCTTTACCCAGGCAGTCACAGATCTGCTTTCTGTCAGTACATTCTTCTTCGCATTAAAAAATATATATATATATTTACTTATTTTTATTTATTTATTTGACTGTACTGGGATCTTACTTGTGGCATGTGGGATCTAGTTCCCTGATCAGGGATCAAACTCAGACCCCCAGCATTGGGAGTCCAGAATCTTAGCCACTGGACCACCAGGGAAGTTCCTCTTTGCATTTTTAAGAGTTTTGGATAAACGAAACCATACCGTAGATACTTGTTTTTGTCCAGCTTCTTTTAAGTATTTTGAATGTATGCTATGCTATGCTAAGTCACTTCAGTCGTGTCCGACTCTGTGTGACCCCATAGACGCCAGCCTTCCAGGCTCCCTTGTCCCTAGGATTCTCCAGGCAAGAACACTGGAGTGAGTTGCCATTTCCTTCTCCAATGCATGAAAGTGAAAAGTGAAAGTGAAGTCGCTCAGTCGTGTCCGACTCTTAGCGACCCCATGAACTGCAGCCTACCAGGCTCCTCCGTCCATGGGATTTTCCAGGCAAGAGTACTGGAGTCAAATGTATATATTATATAATTATTTTGAAATACATTCACATGGCATAGGAGGGAATGCTTCTCTCCTTTTATTGCCAAGTAGTAGACCATCTTGTGGATCGAGCATGGTTTGTTTGTCCACTCACTTGTTGAAAGACATTTGGTGGTTACAGTGCTTTATGTCACTTATAGCTCAATAAAACTGGAAGAAAAAAATACTGTTTTCTTATTATTGTGTTGAGGTCTTAATACAGCCTAATGCAAATCTTTTCTCAGATTTATGCTTTACAAATTTTTCTCTCATCCAGTGTCTGCTCTGGTCACAGGGTCTGTGTATGTCTGTGTCCTAATCTTATAAGAACATGAATCATGTTGGATTAGGGGGTCACTTGAATGACTTCAGCTAACCTTAATTACATCTTTTTAGACTCTGTCTCCAAATACAGTCATGGTCTGAGGTACTGGGAGTTAGGACGTCAGCATATGAATTTTGGAGGGACACAATTTATCTCAAAACAACCACCTAATTGAATGGCGGAACTATTCAGAATTCAGGACTCTATTTGGAATCCATTCAACACTGGTAACTCAATGGAAGATTCTTCAAGTGAATTTCAAGTACGGGATATATTATTTACGAACATGGATTCTCTCTAGCAGTTCCAATTACATGATGTTGGCCATAACTACCTCACCAATGAATGAGATTTCCCTGAAAAAAACCTCTGTGAATCATGAGTCATTCTCTCCTTTTGTTAGCTGCTGATCTCCGAAAGAGGTGAAGAAACACCTTTTGAGGTGTAAAATGGAGATAATAGCAGTATTTGCCTTATAAGGTTATTGTGAGGATTCAAAGAGACAGTTAGAATAGACATTAGAATAGTGCCTTGCACTTAGGATTTAAAATGTTAGCTGCTATTATTTATTCATCAAATACATGCTAAATTCTGCCTTCACATTAAGCATCGGGCCTGGTGATGTGGCAGAGGCAAAGATAAATCAGTCACAGGTACAGTACCAAGTAAATGATGAACCTATTTGTAGTATTAATAACTACCAGTTCTTGGACTTGCCTGGTGGTGCAGTGGGTAAGATTCTGTGCTCTCAATGCAGGGGACCAGGGTTTGATCCCTGTCTGGGACACCTGATCCCACATACTGGGACTAAATATTCCACAAGCCACAACTAAAACCCAGTGCAGTCAAAATAAACAAAAAATAAATATTAACTTTCAGTTACTGAGGGCCTTCTGAGGATCAACTCCTATGCTAGGTGATATACATGGATTATTTCACTTATTTTCCAAAAATATCTTGCAAAATAAGTCATGCTTGTCCCACTTTATAGGTGAGGAAACTGAAACTCCTTGAGGTAACCAAAGTCCCATAGGTCAGCTATTTAGTTATGGATGTGAGCTTTACCCCAGCCTGTCTGATGCCCAAGTTCCGTTCCCTTTTCTGTGAGTTTGTGGTCCCCAGAGACATACAGCACATGCATCAGGAAATATATATAGCACAGGGGAAAAAATGCCATGAGCCTTAGGAGAGATATTGATTGTTGTAGGCATTTGAACAGCAGGAGAGATTTCCCTTCCGGGTTTCAGGGAAAAACCACAGGAGAGATATCATTTGGGCTGAATCGGCACGGGTGGAATTGGTAGGGCTGGGGGATGGCAACATTCTTGGATATAAGAACAAAACCATACAGCAGGAAATTGTGGTTTTTAAATGAGGAACAAGAGGGTGTTTAGTTTGACTAGAATGATGCAGGAAGCCGTCATCAGCTCCAGCTTGAAGTACTACCCCTTTGTTCTGCCCCTAACTTGCTGTCTGCCTCATCTTTCGGTGGACTTGGTCCCCCTGATCTTCTCCACATTACTGGGTGATAGATGATATTTCTAAATCTGATCATGTGGCTCCCCTGCATGAAGTTTTCTAATGTCTCCCTATCACCAACAGGAGAGACAGCTAAACTTTAGAACCATCACGCTGTGTCTCCTACCCACTGCCTAGTCATGTGTGCGTGCATGCCAAGTCACTTCAGTCCTGTTCAACTCTTTGCTCACCAGGCTCCTCTGTCCATGGGATTCTCCAGGCAAGAATACTGGAGTGGATTGCCATGCCTTCCTCCAGGGGATCTTTCCGACCCAGGGATTGAACTTGCATCTCCTGTGGCTCCTGCATTGCAGGCAGATTCCCTATCACTGCACTACCTGGGAAGCCCACAGCCTAGTCATACCGGCTTATATTTCCCCACATTGCAGGATGACCTGCAATACTGAACCCCAACCAGGAGAAACTGCTACATTCCCTAACATCATCCTGGTCTTCACATGTGCAGTTTTTCTTTCCCTTTCTTGTCCACCTGGAAAATTCTACTTTCATTCTTTGGTTTCAGCTCTTAAAATGCCTCCCCTGAAGTCTTTCCAGATTATCCTCCATCCCCCCAACCAGGCAGACTTGACCCATCTTTTTAAGCACCCATTGCATTGGGTATATGATCATCAAATGATTATTTTATTATGGGGATTATGTTACTTAGATGTTTTTCCATTTTTTACTTTTAAAGACACAGCAAAAGCTGTGTCTTATTTTCTCTTTTGCATTCTCAAAGTTCAATAAGTAGCAAGAATTCACATATATTTTATACCCCTTAAATGAATGAATGAATGCATGAATGAATACTGGGACTACATTAGCAAGGAATACTGAGGCTAGATCTTCAGGGATCTAGATGGCAAGTTTAGGGATCTAGATGGGGGTTCGCAAAGAGTTGGACACGACTGAGTGCCTTTCACTTTCTTTCTTCATGTGCTCCATTACTCATGTTTTTCTGCAAAATAAAATTGCAATGGACGAGTATTAATTCCTGTGGCTGATATTAGAGGTTTTCACTTTGTTGTGCTCCTTCAGGACAGGGACTAGATCACACAGAGAGATCCTTGAACCCCTGGCATCTTGCACAGAACTTGGCAGATGGGTGTTCAATGCCTGTTTGTTGAAAAAAAAAAAAGAAAAAAAGCCTCCCAATGTTGTTACGTTTAGGTTAATGACTCTGTCGCTATTTCCACGTTCTTAAACTTCTCTGGTCTCCATTCAGACAAACAAAACCTCTTTTTCTGATGCTTATACGTTAATAGTGCCATTTCTGCAGCCTCTTTAGGCTTATTTGTCTCACCACTGTGTATTCTTGCTCAGTCATGTTTGACTCTTTGAGACCCCATGGACTATAGCTCACCAAGCTGCTCTGTCCATGAAATTTTCCTAGCAAGAATACTGGAGTGGGTTTCCGTTTCCTCCTCCAGGGGCTCTTCCTGACTCAGGGATGGAACCCGCGTCTCCTGCTTCTCCTGCATTGGCAGGTGGATTCTTTACCACTGAAGCACCTGGGAAACTCATACCAAAAAATGTATTTATTTCTTTAAACCAAGAAAGCTCATTAGCTTTTCCAGCTGAGTTCAACTCCTTGTCTTTTTTCTGCCCACTTTCAACTGCCCTGCTGAGAACCACTTTGATTCAGTGGCCAAGAGTTAAATGAGGTGCTTGAAAACCATTCCTGGCAGGTTGTGGGTCCTTGGAGGAGGTAAAGTCTTGACTTTCTTAGTAAATTTCACTCTAGGTCCCTGGTTCCTCTATCTGGAAGAATGTCATGATCAGGGCAACTAGTTAAACATCAACATTCCTGATGCCATTTCAATGTCACTGGCTCAGAATTTGAAGCGGCAGGTGGCTAAGGACAACAGGAGACGGAGGGGTCTGAATTTGAAGTGTCAGGTGATTGTGATATTCAGAGAGGTAGTCGAAACCCTCGGTGTAACTCTCTTCTCAGGTAAGCAGAGGGGTAGGGGAAAAGGACATGGTGGGGATTGGGGGAGGGGAGGGATGACCCACAGTCTAGGTTTGACTCTGCTCTCAAAGGTTTGCATTTCTAGTTTTGTATCTATAGTCTGTTTTCTTTCATGTTTTTCAAGATTAATATGTAGACAGAATCTAGAGGTTCCAGGATTCGTTACTATATTTCTATTACAAGCAGGAATTTCCATGAAGACTAACAGACTGTAATTCTTCTATCTCACAATCCCAGAATTGCTAGGAATCTTAAAGGTCATTGAGTGGGACATGCATATTTTGAAGACAGCCTTAGATATCCAAAGGACAGGCAATGACATCAAGATTAGAGGTGCACACACTGGCGAGTGGCCCTGGTCAAGCCTTACCAGAGGCTTCCTGCCCCCAGCATTGCCAGTGGAGAGATCAGGTGTCTGTCCAGAGGAAAGGCTCAAGGGGGAGAGACCTGGAGGGCTGCATACTGGAAAATGAAGTGAGATAGGATTGTATAGGAATGGAGTGGGTGGAGAGGTCTGCACAGGAGCAATGTGTCAGTGCTTTTCAACAGAAAGGAATTTATTTACTCACTCCCCAAACATTTATTAGTTATCTACTAGGAGGCTGATCTGATACTAGCCAGAGTTCCTGCCCTCAAAGGGCTCTCAATCTAGTGGGACAGACAGATACATATTACAATGGGGGGTGATAAATTCGACAATGGAGGCAGATACTACGAGTGATGTAAGAATATGCTAATATACTACAGCCCACATTCCTCTTTCCTGCCCTTTTTTAAACTGCCAACTCTTTTTCTTTTTTAATAAATATTTTTCTCTAGGGATGTGACACATGAATATATTTAACTCATCTCTCCCTTCTATAATTACAAAGCTTTTGCTGTGCGACAGACCAAAGGTAATTTACTGCTGTGATATAAAATAGCCACTGTGTACATGGCAGTCTAGATGGGAGGGGGGTTTGGAGGAGAACGGATACATGTATATGTATGGCTGAGTCCCTTTGCTGCTCACCTGAAACTATCACAACTTTGTTAATCAGCTATACCCCAAGACAAAGTTAAAAAGTAAAAAAAAAAATTAAAACGGCAACTGTGTGAGTGTAGATTTTAAGATGTTTCAGGGACGGATTGGATAGGTACAGAAAAATGAAGAAACAGATGGAAGGTACCCCAGATTAATGTGGAGTTAGGGAGGTGCAGGCAAAGGAAGAGGAATTAAATTGGAGTCTGAGTAAGAAAAAATATTTCAAACATAAAAATGGCTGTAATTAGAAAATATCAGGTAGTATAATTTTGACCTGTATAGTGGACAATAACCATTCAAAGAGTATTATTTTCAGTTCAGTTCAGTCGCTCAGTCATGTCCGACTCTTTGCAACCCCATTGGACTGCAGCACACCAGGCTTCCCTGTCCATCACCAGCTCCCAGAGCTTGCTCAAACTCATGTCCATAGCATCAGTGATGCCATCCAACCATCTCAACCTCTATTGTCCCCTTCTCCTACTGCCTTCAATCTTTCCCAGCATCAGGGTCTTTTCAAATGAGTCAGTTCTTCACATCAGGTGGCCAAAGTATTGGAGTTTCAGCTTCAGCATCAGTCCTTCCAAAGTATCTTCAGGACTGATTTCAATATTATTTTATTGATTAGCAAAGGGGGAAATGTATCCTAAAGTTTTAATAAAGAACCACACGAACCAGAAGTGCTGCAGGAAATTTCAGATATACCAGGGAAGACATTTTACTCTTATAATCTACTGTTAACAATTGTTAGCTTAATTGAAAATTAATGATCAAATCAGTATAGTTAGTAGTAAAGTTACTCTGAATGACAGCTGATCTTAAAATTACTGTATTACTATAACTGAGTTAGTTAATACTAACTTCAAATACAACTTAAATAATAAAGAAAATTTAAAAGATGGTGCTAGATTATTAATAAGGTTCTTGTTGAAATGGAATCCTAAGTTGTTTTATGTACGTTTTCATTTTTAACAATTAACACAGGATGAATCTGTGCTACACAGATTTAGTTATTAATAGATATCTTATAATTCAGGCCTCACAACTGAAGTTAGCATTTCCTTTTTATTGCTTTATGCTCCTAATGCAAGACAAGCACCCACTAGGCATTCAAAAAATAGTTGTTGACAGGTGAAAACCTTGAGTGGATATGCACAGACTTGGAGTTCATAATTTTGTTCTGTTATAAAATAAACAAAACATGGGCTCCATAATCTATAGTCATTTAAATCCATATTATCTTTTTCTTAAGAATCAGGAAAACATTTGTACTTTCTGGAGAGATTTCTTTCAATAAAATTTGTGATCTAAATTCACTCTGCTTATTCAGCGTTCAGACACAATACTTCAGTGATTGGAGTGTCCGTCTAGAATTTAGAATTCACTCCAAGTGGACTTTCAGCCTGAACTGCTGAATAATGGCGTCAGTTCTTGCACCCCTTTCTGTGCTGTGGGAATCTGTCACCTGGACTCGGTGGTGTGGCCTCGTTGCCATGGGCAGACTGATGAACTGGGACTCTTTTGCATGCAAAGAAGAGCACCTGTGATGGTACATACTGAAAATTCGGTTGCAGGTGTATTTGCAAATTGGATTTTGAAGGGGAAGTTAAAGCAAATCCTTTTGAAGGCGAATCCCTCCAAGGGTGTGAGTAATGAAGAAATAAAAGTGACAGTCAAAAACCTATTAAAATCTAGTTTCCAGAGAAGACTTTGTCTAATGACATTTATGCTTTCATAGTTAGGCATTTAACAGTCATTTTGTGTCAGTTGCTTCCTTTAAAACTGCCATGTGACAAATTTTTCAGTTCTCTGTTTCTAAGACTCTCATCCCAACTACTCTTAACATGCTTGAAATGAGCTGATGGCCCTGAGATGAGGTTCTCTGTGCTTCTGGATTTCTCTACAGCAACCAATAAAGAACCCTTAAGCTCCAGTATAGGAGATCCATCACTCATCCAGTCTGCTCATTCCAATCACTTTTTTCCTTTCATTCTTCAAAATCTAGGTTAAATTATTATGGCCAAAAAAAAAAAAAAAAAAAAAAACACAAAAAACCCCACAGCCAGACAGTTGTTTAAAGACCTTAGATTTTAGAATCACGTGTCTAAACTAAAGACTTCCCTGGTGGCTCAGACAAGAGAATCCACTTGCAATTCAGGAGACCTGGGTTTGATCCCTGGGTTGGGAAGTTCCCCTGGAGACGGGAATGGTGATCCATTCCAGTATTCTTGCCTGGAGAATCCCTGTGGACAGAGGAATCCCAGTCTGTGGAGTCACAAAGAGCCAGACACTACTGAACAACTAAGAGCAGTCTAAAGAAAAAAATTATTCTCACTTGGTGATACTTTTTGTTTGCATTGGTGATACATTTGGTTTTTATTCTTGTTTGCCTCCTCAATGTTTTGTTTTGTTAAAAAGTCACTGCAGTCTCCCACTTGCCAGATTTTTAGCCTAACAGTTCAATTGTTTAAAAAATATTTATTTATGTATTCATTTGGCTGTGCTGGATCTTTGTTGTGGCATACAGGAACTTTAGCTGTGCTCTGTGGGGTCTAGTTCCCTTGCTGCTGCTGCTGCTAAGTCGCTTCAGTCGTGTCCGACTCTGTGCGATCCCATAGACAGCAGCCCACCAGGCTCCGCCATCCCTGGGATTCTCCAGGCAAGAACACTGGAGTGGGTTGCCATTTCCTTCTCCAAAGCATGAAAGTGAAAAGTGAAAGTGAAGTCGCTCAGTCGTGTCCGACTCTTAGCGAACCCATGGACTGCAGCCTACTAGGCTCCTCCGTCCGTGGGATTTTCCAGGCAAGAGTACTGGAGTGGGGTGCCATCCTAGTTCCCTTACCAGGGATTGAACTGAGGCCTCCTGCATTGGGAGGACAGGGTCTCAGCCACTGGACCACCAGGGAAGTAGCTTAACAGTTGAATTTAGCACCTGAATTCTACTTACTACTGCTGCCATCCCTCTCAAAATGGTGAGGAGAGGAACAAGAAGTAATAGAGACCTAGATAGGACAGTTTGGTCATATTATAAGTTGTGATAAAGGCAATGGATGACAAGATTTTCACTGTGACCCCTTCACTCCGTATTAGCATTGGCTATTTGGGAAAGTGGTTGCAGGAATGGCTGGCTCAGGATCCAAGATTCCATCTTTCCCTCCATGGAAAATATAATTCTAACTGGGAAAAGAAGATGAAATTATCGAGTTTCATTACCTGAACTGCTTTCTGAGATAATCTTGGATGGGTCAAGTTTGAATGTATTTAAAATAAAGTAGAAATGAGATTTTATTTGATCTCTTGTTAGATTCCTTGAATTGTGGCCCTGCAACCTGTTTAACATAAATTCCATTTAAAGCATTGTTTTCTGAAAGCAAAACTCGATGTTTGCAAAACATATAGACTCATGGGTTTCTGATGGGGACCGTGCACACACACCCCTCCAAAGTAAATACATGCATTCTAAATTTACCCGAGCACTTTGAGCAGCTCTTAACATCATATGACAAGGAGAACATTTGTTAATCAGAAAAATTACAACCTATTCATACTAACTGTTTGATTATTTCTTTGCTGACCTCTGAGGTCCCATTGTTGATTGAATTAGCTATAGTAACTCATATTTATTTTAGCAACTAGCTATTATGAATGCAAACTCTTCTTATCATCAGATGATTGATAGACACATTAAGAAGTTGTTCAACAGGTTGCTTGGTTTGAAGAAATGCTTAAATCCTGATAAGTTACTTTTTTTTTTTTTTAATCAGGGAAGAGTAGGAATTAGCCCAGATCAGCCCATGGTAACAACAATTTTGTTTTCCAAGTGGAATGTTATCATTTTAAAAATTTGATTCTTTTAAGGAGTAGTTGCTGTCAGTCCCTTTTATAGATTTAAATGTATAAAATGTAGGTAGGTTGCAAACATTCAGAAATAAGTAGTTTTTTTCATGTTGGCTGGAGAATGTGTGTTACGAGGAAAATCGTCAAGCAATGAATTGTCAAGCAGTGATAAAGGATCTGTTGATACTAATTATCTGAATATTTTTCTGTTTTTAAAAAAGGATTATTCTGTTTTGTTTAGTCATTCCATAAAGCCTTCGTTTTGTGGAGACTTTCAGGCACTTAAAATAAGTGAGGATCACAAATGCCTAACATTTTTGTGCTGTTGGTAAAAGTAGTGTTTTGATTCTCTTTAAAATGGAAACATAAGCATGACAGAGTCAGGTCCATTGCCCTTGGCTCTCTGATAGGTGAGCAATGAGGTTCAAGTTTGCAGGTATTCATCTTTAGTCTTTGGTGAACAGTGTGGCTTCTCGATCAAACTGGCCATCATTTTGTCTCCTCATAATATCTCTTCTTAAGGACTCAGGCATTGGGTGATAAGTACCAGAGAAAGGTCTAAATATGAGCGTAATGGGTAAATCAAAATAAAAGACTGACTATTTCTTCTTGAATGGAAGATGAATGAACGATGTTGCAAGAACATTCTGTCGTATAATGCTTCAGCTTCAAAAAAGTGACCTCAATTTCTCATGGTGGCTTTGGATATAGAATTAGTTAGATTACTGTACAATTTTATACCAATTTTATGAGGGCAGCTACTAAGAAATATGATACTATGTACAATTATATATAGGGCAATTTTGAAATAAAATATTATCAACGGAAGATGCAGATGGATGACACGGAGTTTCTGAAGTGGAAACTGTCCTGGGGTCATCTGGTCAGGATTTGCCTGGTCGGGATCTGGTGGGGGTCTCTGCTGTAGGACCAGAGAGTGTTTTATCTATTGGTATATTCACAGATGATGCAGAAAGGGTCTAATTATTAAATCACAGGTTCATATCTCCCTCCCTCTCTTCCACACGTTTCCTTGGAGACACTGTTCCTTGTCAATTTTCTGAATTGCATTAATATTAAACTACGACTTTGAATCAGGAAGAATATGAGGTATCTGAAGAGCAGTATTTATATCTTCCGTGTGACATTTGCATCACATGGATAAACGCTGAAAATGTTCTTGAGAACACTGAAAAAATAAGGAAATAGAGTTCAAAAATAAAGTATAGAACTTGTTAGACTAGTTTCTGTTTAAAACTTGGTGGATTATACCTCTTTGTTTTAGACCATTACAACAGCGATGATTAAATATCAGATTCCTTAAAGAGTCATTTGCTCCTTTTGGAAAGTTCTGATGAAAGCATTGTATTTATTAAACTCTTCTACCCACACATCTTTCCTTCAAGATGTTGTTTTTCCCACGTCTGCTGTTTTATTACATGACAGTTATTGAAAGGTTAGATGTCGTTTACTTTCCCAAGGTTTATTTTCACATCATAAATCATACTTAAAAAAATTTTTTTTATACATCACAAGAAGCAGTGTGGTCTGTTCAAGCTAGGCGTCAGGAGACCTGGGTTCTATTTCCAGCTCTCCATATGACTTTGGGTAAATCAATGAATTTAGATATGTTTCAGTCTCTCTGTCTGTATAATGGGGATAATAATATCTCCTTTCCACTCATTTCATAGGGTGGTTTTTTTTTTTTTTTTTTTGAGGATTAATTAGTTAATGTTTGCAAACCACTCTGAGCTCCTTTGATAAAATACAAAGCTCCATTATTTTATGACAATAATAATAGTGTCTTGGACCTGTAGGCTTTCTTTCATCCAAGGATCCCAGAGTACTTTACCGCTGGGATTGTAACTTTACAGAAGGTTACTGTGTGGTTGCTGGCTCTCCTTGAAGAGACAGATGGTAACAAGCAGTCTGGGTTTTCACTAGAGAGTAATTAAGTCTCCCACCAACTCCTGCGTCATTTGCATAAACTTCTCAAGACAGAAAAGCAGCTCCCTAAAGACAGCAAAGTCCAACGCCTCATCCCTCATCACTTTTTATAAACAAATCACAAGGGATTTGGAATTTGGAATCCTGATGTTTTCAACTCCTGCATCTATACATTGAGAATTTGGTGAAGCATGGGAATATTTAGACAGCAGTTAAATTAAGTTGAACAAAAATAGAAATGTGGCACGTGTGGGTTACCTGGAGGTCTTTCCAGTTGTGTGTGCCAATTATGGACGAGTCCTGTGATCTCTCCTGGGCTGTCTGGTTAGGCTGACTTCAGGTACTTGACAGGGAAGAATGATATGCCTAACTCAAGTGCATCTGGGGTTATTAAGAAGGAAAGTGTACGATGCTGTTTACACCTTGTTTGAGAAGATGAAATGAAGATACAGGAAACAATTAGTGGACCATGAAAGACAGCATATAATTAAAGGTCAAATTGTGTGGAACAGACCACAGGAAGTAGAGACAAGGGAATCACCAATATGGACCAGCATAATTCAAGGAAAATTTACCAAGAGGGGAATTCAAAGGAGTGTTTTCCCCAGGACCAGAATCACAGAAGCAGTGTATGTAGTGTGTGTATGGACCACAGGTGCCTGCGTTAGGACACAGGGTTGATGGGGAGATTCTTTGCTCTTCCCAGGAAACCTGGGACTTTGGTGGCAAGCGGGGGTGGGATGGGGTGGGGCTGGGTAGGGCGGGGTGTTGGGGGTAGGGAAAGCTCCCAGAGTATGAGGAACTTTCACAGACAGGCAGAGGAGTTTGGACTTAATTTAATTCACCCTAAAGAAAAAAAAAAAAAAAAGACTTCAGAACTCAGGGAACTGAAAAAAGCAGTACTTTAGAATAATTCTTTGGCAACAATCTGCAGGAATCACTGGAGCAGGAAAGAGACTTAAAGCTGGGAGGCTGGCTGAAATCAGATACAGTAATCCTGCGGGGGGAGGTAGGCATTATTTAAGAAGAATTAATTAAAAATAGAGCTTTTAATGAGAGCTTAGCATGTGCTGGGAATGTGTCTTAGTCCTACAAAAACCCAAGGTGATACTAATATTAACTCATGTTAGCATTGATTTCCTGATACGGAAACTGTGGTTGAGAGAAGCTAAAGAACTTGTCCAGAATCACAGACTTAGAATGAGTTGGAGCCAACGTTTGCGCCCAGTATGAATCCTAAACCACTATTTAGGTTTAGGAAATTAAAATGGGAGAGGTAGGCTTTTTGATGAAAAAGTAGTCATCTAATCTAGACAGGAAGATGCTGGGTTAAACAAAGTTAACCCCCCACCCCTCTTTATTCCTGCAAGATGTCTTAGAACCTCTATTGTGCTACTTACCGCACATTGTGAATCTGCAGGAGAATTTAGTCTAAGGAGCACGTCCCTACCTTGGCACTGTGCAGAAAACACTTGGAAAATGCTGACTTGGTACCGTCCTTCATAGCCACAGCAAGCTCCAGGATCAGAAAGGCTAAGGAGCCATCAAAATGGGAGTGGGAGGTGGATTGCAATCATTAGCAGAGAGAGCCTCAAGTTAGGTTATGGGTTAAGAGAAGCAGGAAGTAAGAAGAGGGGCAGACAGGGCAGGCTGCCTTCAGGATGTCAAGCTAGGTTTAGGGATTCAAGAATTCAAAGAGGGAAGGTTTAGCTCATAGGTAAATTAGTTACAAAGAGAACGGAGCCATGCGAGGGAGTTCAATGACCACTGTGCCTGATGCTGTCTCTTTCCTTGCCTCTCCAGGGCATACTCTGCCTGTCTACCCTGATTCTATATTGCCATTTCTGGGCAGCTGGTGCTCTCAGTGTGGTAAAGAGAGGTAAGTAGATTTTCCTGGTAGGAAAAATGTTCAACAGTTTGGTTTCAGGGAGAAGATTTGGTTGATAACTTGGAAGCTGAGGATTATAAAATTTAATTTTGACTCCAAATGAAACTAAGAATAATTCTAATGAGAAAAGATGATTCTTGGCAAAGAGGATTTTTCCTGATCTTTTCTGAGGCGTTGAAAGGGGAAAAGGTTAAAGCAAAGCTACAGCTGAGTTTGAAGCCCCAAGAACCCTTAAACATTGGCTGGCTTTAAAATACTACTGCCAATGATCAGAGCATTAGCCATTATTTCTAAAGCTTGCAATTTGACTTACGAATCTACTGATTACATTTTGGGTACATTTGGCAGCCAGTGTAGAGCAGGAAATCATTATTGGATAAAAAAAAGGGCCACACAAGAGGAAATTTTTATTGGCAAACACCAGCTTATATATTTACAAAATCCTATCATCTTAGTCCGAGAAGAGACTACTCCTGGTTTCAAAATAGGTCAAAAGAGATAACAAATCTTTTCTCTTTTTATGGACTCCCTGTCTCCCTGCTAATAGCCGCTACTGACTTCTAACTCTCTGAAATGGATTCCGGCTTCTAATACTGCCATTGTCAGATATAGCCACAATCAGTTTAAATTCTTTTTTGGGGGGATAGAGTGGGGGTGATCTCTTCTGTGAACATTGAAAACAGTTATCATCTTTTCTTTCAAAACCCTTCATATTCTAGAAGGCTATAATTACATTTCCCTCAATTTTCTCAGCTTTACGTGGAATAATAGACATGTGTACGTCTGACATTTGTTGACTCCTCCTTGAGATGTGCAGGGCAGAGAGCAAGTCACTTAAAGGCTCTCATTTACTTCTGACAAAATCCTGTGAATCAGACATTTTTATTCCCATTTAAAAGATGAAGAAATTGACACTTGAGGTCCGGAGGATGGTAAATAATACCTTTCAAACAGTTGGAAAATAGAACAGCCAGGATTGAAAAACTGCCACTCTTACGAAAACTCATGGACTGCATTTTCCAACCCTCTGCGTCAACTCCCCTGTAACGATCTTCCTTTTTTTCCCTCTGATTTCTTTTCTTTAAGGACTGGTTCTTCCAACTCCTTTCCTCTTCTCCATGCTTTCTATTTGAGGCCTCACTCTTCCTCTTTTACTTCATTTAAAAGATACATTACACATACAAATATTTATATATTTTATAATATTTATACATTATTTAGTTTTTTCCTCTCATTCTGTCTACCTGAAATTCCTTGCAAGTTGGAATCATACCTTGAGGTTCATTGACTTCGGAGTCAAAAATTGTTCTTTGAGTGGTAATTGTCTTATTGTGGAATGGAAAAAACTGAGATCAAATTGAGAGGAAGATAAACTTTTATGAGGCTAGACCATTCCTCCTTCCTCTGAAAGCATTTTGTATCAGTACAAGTCAAGTGTACTAAAAAAGAAGGTGGATGCTGGGGGTCAGAGGACTTGGGTTGAAATTCTAACTCTAAAATCTTTTACCTGTTTAACTTTGAGAAAGACACTATAACTTTCTAAGGATCCATATTCTCCTTATAAAATGGGGGTGATGATGAAGCTGAAACTCCAATACTTTGGCTACCTGATGCGAAGAACAGACTCCTTGGAAAAGACCCTGATGCTGGTAAAGATTGAAGGCCGGAGGAGAAGGGGACAATAGAGGTTGAGATGGTTGGATGGCATCACCGATGTGATGGACATGAGTTTGAGTAAGCTCCAGGAGTTGGTGATGGACAGGGAAGCCTGGCATGCTGCAGTCCATGGGGTCACAAAGAGTCAGACATGACTGAGACACTGAACTGAACTGACGATGATAGTATTAATCTTATTGGGTTGCTGTGAAGATTAGAGAATGCAATTAAGTGAGCGTTTTGTAAAGCTGAGTACCTGGTACCTGTTACAACCACAGCTTTTATAATTGAGACAATATTCTATTCTTGTATCTCTCTCATAGAAATCACTCTCTAATGGATCGTAAATTCCTCAGGGGCAAAGACTGCCCTTCAATTTTATTATCTGTCCCACCAATCTCAGTGCTGTCATATAGTAGGAGCATTCGACAATTTTTTTGTAATGAGACTGTATGAGAAGGAACTCTAGTGAAGAGTCCAGGTTGGAAGATTCTGCAAAAGTGTCTTTAAAGCTTAACACAAGTTCTGTCAACTGAACTTTGTACCTCATTGCAGCATGAGACCCTACACACAAAAATGGTGTTCAATTAAGTACTTAACTTACTTGAATTTATTCCAGTGACTATGTTTTCTTTTTCTTAAAATTTATTTATTTTTATTTTTTTGGCTGTGGAGGGTCTTCATTGCTGTGCATGGGGTTTCTCTAGTTGCAGTTAGCAGAGGTTGTTCTTTGTTGCAGGGACTTCTCATTGCAGAGCACAGGCTCTAGGCATGCAAGCTTCAGAAGTTGCAGCGTTGGCTCAGTAGTTGTGGCACACGGGCTACTGCTCCCCAGCATGTGGGATCTTCCCAGACCAGGGAAGGAACTGGTGTATTTTGCATTGCAAGGTGGATTCTTAACCATTGGACCACCAGGGAAGCCTTACGTTTTCTAGTATATCTTGTAGCTCATTTTCAAATATGGATTTTTTTTTTATAATGTCCTGTCCTCATTTTATGGAATCTATTTTTCCTTTAGCTCTTTACACATTTGAAACAGATTCAAAGTTCCTTTCAGATAGTCCTATTGCTCCTAGTTCCAGTACTGTAAATTTTTTAAATTGAAATATAGTTGATTTAGAATGTTTCAGTTGTACAGCAAAGTGATTCAGTTAAGTATATACACACACACACATATATATTCTTTTTCAGATTCTTTTCCATTATAGGTTATTACAAGATACTGAATATAGTTCTCTGTGCTATACAGTAGGTCCTTATTGTTTATCTATTTTATTTTATTTATTTATTTTTTGGCTACATCTTGCAGCTTTTAGGATCTTAGTTCTCCAACCAGGGATGGAACACAGGCCTTGGCAGTGAAAGCTCCTAGTCCTAACCATCTAACCACCTGGGAGCCCTTTCCATTTTATATATAGTAACTGTAATTCTTTCTTTCATGTTGCATCTCTTACATGGCAGTTGACTTCCTTTTTTTTTACAAAAATTTAAAAATTTTATTTATTAAATTTTTTTTCATATTCTGTCATTATTGTTTTATTATTTTAAAGCAGCTTAACTGAGATATAGTTTACATACCATCCATTTTAAGTGTACAATTCAATGTTTTTTTTCTATATTCATAGATATGTACGACAATTACCACAGTCAGTTTTAGAATATCTCTTTTTTTTTTGTAACTTTTTATCTTATATTGGAGTACAGTCGATTAATAATGTTGTGATAGTTTCAGGCAGATAGCAAAGGGACCCAGCTATACCTATACAGGAGTTATAATTTTTAACCATGAACTCATCTTCACTGCAAGCTGTCTGAAGGGTCCAACTATGCCCTAGAGTGCGGCAATATCCAGTGAGATGGTTTCCTACTTGTCTTTTATGACCCAGAAAAGGGTAAAGAGATCTAGTGCAGCTTCTGTCGCTAACGAGGCTTAGAGCACAGGCCCACGGGAGAGCCCTGTGGATCCCTTCTTTTGTGCCTTCCCACTCGACTGTGGCAACCAGCATGTGCCCCATACTTTCCAAGGTATTGATAAAGACCTTGTAAAAGGCCATCTTTCTCCTATTGTCCAGAAATGTCACTCTGATATGGCAACTAGATGGTCCTGACAGGATTCTGGTTATTATTATTAAGTACCAAATTTTCTTAACATGTTCACTAAGTTGACTGAGTGGAGTTTTTTTCCCCTCCTGTACAAAAGTGAAACTGATGGGTGAATATATTTCTAGAGTCTTTTTTTGGGGTCAAGGGTGATTACAGACACTTTATTATTTTCGTTATACATTTTATATTTTTCAAATTTTCTACAATAAATGCTTTCAATAAAAAAGTAATTTTGAACACCTCTCTTCAGTTTCAGTGTTCTTAGATTTCTCAAATCATCAGTCTACTTTTCAACTTCCTCAAGATTTCCCAAACACAGTTACTAGGGTTTTTTCTTCATGGGTCATAATGTCTATCTAATATCCCACTAAGATTTCATAGAATTAGGGAATGATACATGTCAAATCATGGAAAAAGCAGGAGAGTTCCAGAAAAACATCTATTTCTGCTTTATTGACTATGCCAAAGCCTTTGACTGTGTGGATCACAAGAAACTGTGGAAAATTCTGAAAGAGATGGGAGTACCAGACCATCTGATCTGCCTCTTGAGAAATCTGTATGCAGGTCAGGAAGCAACAGTTAGAACTGGACATGGAACAACAGACTGGTTCCAAATAGGAAAAGGAGTACGTCAAGGCTGTATATTGTCACCCTGCTTATTTAACTTATGTGCAGAGTACATCATGAGAAACGCTGGGCTGGAAGAAGCACAAGCTGGAATCAAGATTTCTGGGAGAAATATCAATAACCTCAGATATGCAGATGACACCACCCTTATGGTAGAAAGTGAAAAGGAACTAAAAAGCCTCTTGATGAAAGTGAAAGTGGAGAGTGAAAAAGTTGGCTTAAAGCTCAACATTCAGAAAACAAAGATCATAGCATCCGGTCCCATCACTTCATGGGAAATAGATGGAGAAACAGGAGAAACAGTGTCAGACTTTATTTTTCTGGGCTCCAAAATCACTGCAGATGGTGACCGCAGCCTTGAAATTAGAAGACACTTACTCCTTGGAAGGAAAGTTATGACCAACCTAGATAGCATATTCAAAAGCAGAGACATTACTTTGCCAACAAAGGTTCGTCTAGTCAAGGCTATGGTTTTTCCTGTGGTCATGTATGGATGTGAGAGTTGGACTGTGAAGAAGGCTGAGTACCGAAGAATTGATGCTTTTGAACTGTGGTGTTGGAGAAGACTCTTGAGAGTCCCTTGGACTGCAAGGAGATCCAACCAGTCCATTGTGAAGGAGATCAGCCCTGGGATTTCTTTGGAAGGAATGATGCTAAAGCTGAAACTCCAGTACTTTGGCCACCTCATGCGAAGAGTTGACTCATTGGAAAAGACTCTGATGCTGGGAGGGATTGGGGGCAGGAGGAGAAGGGGACGACAGAGGATGAGAGGCTGGATGGCATCACTGACTCGATGGACGTGAGTCTGAGTGAACTCTGGGAGTTGGTGATGGACAGGGAGGCCTGGTGTGCTGCGATTCATGTGGTCGCAAAGAGTCAGACACGACTGAGTGACTGAACTGAACTGAACTGAACATGTCAAATGGGGCTTTGTAGGTGGCACATGGTAAGAATTTGCCTGTCAATGCAGGATGCAGGTTTGATCCCTGTGTTGGGAAGATCTCCTGGAGTAGGAAATGGCAACCTGTTCCAGTATCCTTGCCTGGAAAATTCCATGGACAGAGGAGCCTGGAGGGCTACAGTACATGGAGTCGCAGAGTCAGACATGACTGAGCACACACACACATTTCAAATATTCTAGGAGAATCTGGTTTCACTCTTATACTTGTAAAATCAATATTTAATTCAGAAAGTCTGGTTGTTTATTGTGCATATAAGGCTTTTCAGCTTCTCCAGTGGCCACCCTCCTTGCCGATTTTCTCTGGATTTTCTTTCTAGAGTTTTATTATTTAATAGCTTGAAGCAAGTTTTATAGTCTTTATTGAACAGAAATAATAAATACATGTAGAGTTATATTCATATACAGAGTATACTGTGCTGTTATTTTTCCAACACATAAACACCTCTTCAGACTTCGTGGAGCAACTACAAGATGATGGTGCTAGTCCCTTGATAGTGACAGTGGGTTCTTACCCTAGATGTAGATCCAAGAAATGAAAGTTACTGGGATGTCAAGGATGAATATGACATTGATTTTCCTATCCAGGAGTTTTGTAATCTAGAAAGGATATATACACTAAGGCAATGGCAAGAGTTGGAGAAGGCAATGGCACCCCACTCCAGTACTCTTGCCTGGAAAATCCCATGGACGGAGGAGCCCGGTGGGCTGCAGTCCATGGGGTCACTGGGAGTCAGACACGACTGAGCGACTTCACTTTCACTTTTCACTTTCATGCATTGGAGAAGGAAATGGCAACCCACTCCAGTGTTCTTGCCTGGAGAATCCTAGGGACGGGGAGCCTGGTGGGCTGCCGTCTATGGGGTTGCACAGAGTCAGACACGACTGAGGTGACTTAGCAGCAGCAGTAGCAGCAATGGCAAGAGTACCATAGAACAAAGTGTGTCTTGGAGGTAAATATAAAGAGCTATGGGAATAAAAATGCAAGAGTGATTAGTTCTGCCCAATGGAAGAGAATAAGAGAAAATTAGAGAAAGAGGGTGACCCAGCTGCGCTTAGACGAGGATTTCACTAGAAAGGTGAGATTTGAAGGCATTTGTGGCAGAAGAAATTGCTTGAACAAAGACAGCTGTGGCTATCACAATATTTGGTTACAAGAAATAATATATTTGTTTTTTCTAAATAAAACAAAATCTGGTTCAGGATCCGCACACCTCCTTTGTCAAGAAGTACAGTGTGTCATGCTTTTGGGGATGGGGACAGCAGTGGGTAGTGTATACAGTTGTAAACACTTTGGACATGGGCCTCTAGTATTGGGGCATCACAGTGACCACTGAAATGTTCATGGTTCAAGCCCCCTGAGTCTATACGAAGGAAATTCACACTACCTGCTGTCCCCCAGAGCTTACCTCCAAGAGAGTAAGGGTTTTCACAGGGGTTTGCAGTTTTTCTGGGAGGTGGCCTGGGATCACATGGCTCTGTATGCAGTTTTATTTAATGCCCTTTTTTCCATTTGGCATCTTATCTCTTCCCTGTGCATGCACGCATGCATAGTCGCTTCAGTTGTGTCCGACTCTTTGCGATTCTATGGACTGTAACCCACCAGATTCCTCTGTCAATGGGATTCTCCAGGCAAGAGTACTATAGTGGATTGCCATGCTCTCCCCCAGGAGATCTTCCTGACCCAAGGATCGAACCCACGTCTCCTGAATTGCAGGTAGATTCTTTACCCACTGAACCACCTTGGAAACTCACTGATCTCTGCCCTACACCATGGCTACTGCTTAAAGAGCATACATTGAAAGCCTGGTTCAGTGGCAGAAAATAAAGCTTTCAGATCATTTGAGGGTTGAGAGCGGGTAGCTCTCTGATGGTACAGAGTAAGGTAGGGGTCTGGGGTCCAAATGCTCTTTGTGCAGACTTTCAGTCAAGCCCTCTCTTTTCTCAGCTCCCCATTTTCTCCATCTTCAGTACCTGATGCTTCCAGCATGTGAGCCTGGGCTACAGCAGCTGAGTTCTGGTCATTATCCCCCCTGAATGTTCTTAGGTTTCACCTTCCCCTACCTGGCCAAACTAGTTACTGCCTCTCCATCCACTTTCTGTCTGCATGTTTCACTGTTTGGGGCAATGGATATGTATTAGTGCCACTGATGAAAAGTTTTTTATTGCCTCTTGTTCTTTTTGTTGGTTTTAGATGACACCTGAGGAGAAGACTGCTCCACCATCTTTGAAATATACATTCTTCAAATTAAAAAAAATTCCCTCTTATTTGCTAACTTTCTGACACTTTACAATTTAAATGTTTTTTCCCTCTTAGGCCATTAAACTTTCATTTCCTCTTCCTTTTATCAAGATGAGAATTCACCCTAACATTCTCTTGTTTAAGATGTTTAATCTTTGTTTTATCAGAGTGCATATAATTTAAAGAACTGGATAGTCCCGTAAGTCTTATCATGAAAATCGCTCTACCTATTCACCTCTGCCCTCTGCCTTCCATTTTCCAACTCTCTGGAAGCCTCCTCCATCAAACTTGATTCTATTACTTTTGATACTTACATTCGTATCACTAAACAACTTGCTAACACTGCTACATCTTGATTTTTCAGTATTGCCTCTTCACTTCCTGCTGTGGAAGATGAGAATTTAGCAGTCTTATCCACTCTTCTCAAATATGCACACCACTTCCACATTTACCCTATATAGATATGTCATAATTTTGTTTAATCTTCAGTGTTTATCAGATTTGTAACTATTCATAAGTTTACAACTTTAGGACTATGTGACAGACTTATGTGACTATTATGTGAGCTATGTGATATTCTATGATTATTTTTCCTTTCTTGTACCATTTTGAAAAAATTTCAATGAAGTATAAAACTGTCCTGTTCTTTAGTTTGCTTTCATTTCTGTTTCTTTTCCCCTCCATCATTTCTAAACTCCTTTCTGATTGTATCAAGCCCAACAGATGTTTTATCAGTTTTATCCTCTTGGATCCACCCTTCTTAAAAATCTTTTGACTTCCAGTCTAAACCGTGTCCTGTATCTCTGGTGTACACCTGCCATCCTGAACTTCTCCTTCACCAGTGTTTTGGGACCCCCTTTGCCTCACTCTTGACTTGATTCCCCTGGTTTTTGGATCCTGTGTCTCTCTCTTTCTTCGTTTTCCCTTGTTACTATAGAACACTTCTTCCAGTAGTTTCCTGAGAACAGTACATAGAAGATAGACTTGATAAGCTTACTTGGAAATACTTAAGTGCCCTCACACTGAATTCGTATTTTGGCTAAGTGAATACTCAAGTTGGAAATAATGTCCCTCAGACTTTTGAAGGAGTTGTTTGATTATTTCCTAATTCTAATCTTGTAGGTTGACAAATCTGGAAATATTCTGATGCCTGTCTCATTAATAGAGTTTTGCCAGGAGAACGCACTGGTCATAGCAAGCACCCTCTTCCAACAACCCAAGAGAAGACTGTACACATGGATATCACCAGATGGTCAACACCAAAATCAGATTGATTATATTCTCTGCAGCCAAAGGTGTAGAAACTCTATACAGTCAGCAAAAACAAGACCAGGAGCTGACTGTGGCTGAGATCATGAACTCCTTATTGCCAAATTCAGACTGAAATTGAAGAAAGTAGGGAAAACCACTAGACCATTCAGGTATAACCTAAATCAAATCCCTTATGATTATACAGTGGAAGTGAGAAATAGATTTAAGGGACTTGATCTGACAGAGTGCCTGATGAACTATGGATGGAGGTTCATGACATTGTACAGGAGACAGGGATCAAAACCATCCCCAAGAAAAAGAAATGCAAAAAAGGAAAATGGTTGTCTGAGGAGGCCTTACAAATAGCTGTGAAAAGAAAAGAAGCAAAAAGCAAAGGAGAAAAGGAAAGATATATCCATTTTAACACAAAGTTCCAAAGAATAGCAAGGAGAGATAAGAAAGCCTTCCTCAGTGATCAGTGTAAAGAAATAGAGGAAAACAATAGAATGGGAAAGACTAGAGATCTCTTCAAGAAAATTAAAGATACCAAGGGAACATTTCAATCAAAAATGGGCTCAATAAAGGACAGAAATGGTATGGACCTAACAGAAGCAAAAGATATTAAGAAGAGGTGGCAAGAATACAAAGAAGAACTGTACAAAAAAGATCTTCATGACCCAGATAATCACGATGGTGTGATCACTCACCTAGAGCCAGACATCCTGGAATGTGAAGTCAAGTGGACCTTAGGAAGCATCACTACAAACAAAGCTAATGGATGTGATGGAATTCCAGTAAAGCCTTTGACTGTGTGGATCACAATAAACTGTGGAAAATTCTTCAAGAGATGGGAATACCAGACCATTTGAGCTGCCTCTTGAGAAATCTGCATGAATATCAGGAAGCAACAGTTATAACTGGACATGGAACAACAAACTGGTTCCAAATAGGAAAAGGAGTACATCAAGGCTGTATACTGTCACCCTGCTTATTTAACTTACATGCACAGTACATCATGAGAAATGCTTGGCTGGATGAAGCACAAGCTGGAATCAAGATTGCCAGGAGAAATATCAGTAACTTCAGATATGCAGATGACACCACCCTTATGGCAGAAATTGAAGAACTAAAGAGCCTCTTGATGACAGTGAAAGAGGAGAGTGAAAAAGTAGGCTTAAAGCTCAACATTCAGAAAACTAAGATCATGCCATCCAGTCGCATCAGTTCATGGTAAATAGATGGGCAAACAGTGGAAACAGTGACAGACTTTATTTTTTTGGGGCTCCAAACTCACTGCAGATGGTGACTGCAGCCATGAAATTAAAAGATGCTTACTCCTTGTAAGGAAAGTCATGACCAACTTAGACAGCATATTAAAAGTAGAGACATTACTTTGCCAACAAAGGTCCGTCTAGTCAAAGCTATGGTTTTTCCAGTAGTCATGTATGGATGTGAGAGTTGGACTATAAAGAAAACTGAGCATCAAAGAATTGATGCTTTTGAACTGTGGTGTTGGAGAAGACTCTTGAGAGTCCTTGAACTGCAAGGAGATCCACCCAGTCCATCCTCAAGCAAATAAGTCCTGAATATTCATTGTAAGGACTGATGTTGAAGCTGAAATCCAATACTTTGGACACCTGATGTAAGACCTGGCTCATTTGAAAAGACCCTGATGCTGGGAAAGATTGAGGGCAGGAAGAGAAGGGGATGACAGAGGATGAGATGGTTGGATGGCATCACTGACTCAATGGACATGAGTTTGAATAAACTCTGGGAGTTGGTGATGGACAGGGAGTCCTGGCGTGCTGCAGTCCGTTGGTTGCAAAGAGTTGGACATGACTGAGTGACTGAACTGAACTGTCTCACTACATATATATTTTCTCCCAATGCTTCCAGAATTTTCTCTTTATATCATTTTTCTGAAATTTCATGAGGATATCTCTTACAATAGCTCTGTTTTAATATATTATGTTAGGTGCTCAATTTTTTTTGGAAACACAATTGTTTAGCAATTTTATGAATTACTGTTTGATTAGTTTGTCTCCATTTGTTTTATTCTCTCTTTCTGGAATGCCTATTATTTGGATGTAGTACAATGTGTATTGATTTCCAACTTTTATAATTGAAAAAATTTTTTATTTTCCATCCTTTAGTCTTTTGCTCTACTTCTTTGGGGGATCTTTTTGCAACTGTATTTTCTAACCCTACTTGAGTTTTTCAGGTTTTGCTGTTACATTTAATTTCTATAGACTCTCTTTGTTCTGTTTGTTTTTTAAAAAATAAGTTATTCTACTCTTGTTTCATGAATGTAGTATATTCTCCTGTTTCTCTGAGGAGATTGATAATAGTCTTTCTTTGGCTTTGTTTTATTTTTTTTCTGCACAGTCTTTGTTTCTTCTGATTATTTGTTCTTTCTCACAGTAGAGATTTTCCTCACACCTTGATGATCAATTTAACACTGGATACTAAAAAGCGGGACTGGAAACTCTACACATGTGGGTGAGCTTTTTGACTGTGGGCTTCATCACAAAATGGTCTGCTTGGATTCGTTTTTTTTGGAGGGGGGATAATATCCCTGATTTCCTTAGATTTTTACTCAAAATTTTCCAAAGCAAAGAGTTCAATCTCCTGCCAGAGCAGTGTTACACAAACTTCAATGTGTATACAGTTCACCCAAGGAATTGTTGAAATGCAGATTCTGATTCAGGAGGTCTTGGGTACTGCTGAGATCCTGTGTCTAGTTTCTAACTGTTGCCATTTTCTATGGATGCATCTTTTTTAAAATTTCAAAGTTTATTAATTTTTTTTTGGCTGCACTGGGTCTTTGCTGCTGTGTGTGGGCTTTCTCTAGTTGTAATGAACAGAGGCTACTCTTCCTTCTGTGCACAGGTTTCTCATTGTGGTGACTTCTCTGTTTGCTGAGCACGGGCTCTAGGGTGCCTGGGCCTGGGTAATTGCACCCGCAGGCTTAGCTGCTCTGCGGTATGTGGAATCTTCTTGGACTAGGGATCGAACCTGTGTTCTCTGCACTGGCAGGTGAATTCTTAACCACTGGACCATTACAGAAGTCCTACGGATGCAACTTTTTCTTTTTTTTTAATTCTTATTTATTTGGCTGCACCGGATCTTAGTGTGACATGCGAGATCTTCAATCTTCATTTTAGCATGTGGGATCTAGTTCCTTGAACAGGAATTGAACCCAGGCCCCCTGCATTAGGAGTGCAGAGTCTTAACCTTTGGACCACCAGGGAAGTCCTATGGATGCATCTTGATTAACATGGAAAAAGGATTATGCTCCTTCTGGCTGCTAATTCTGGGAGGCATTTAGGGGAAAAGACCTGGGAGGTCGCAACATTCTGTATGTGATATTTGCCTGCTTAGCACAGACTCAATCCCCTTGCTTTCAGCACAATGGTGGCCCAGCTCACATATCCTGGGCTTCACCTTCTCCAGAACAGTCTCCTCCCTTGCTCTGCTGGGGAAGGGGAGGGGGAGGAGGCAGTTGTTTTGTTAAAGGGAGAAAGGGGAGAGGCAGCAGGGAGTCTGCTTGCCTTGAAACAGACTTTTTACCAATTCTGTTTTGCCTTTATCTTTGCCCCTGCTTCCAGAGGTTGGTTCTTTCAATTTTTGAAGATTGGTTCTGCCAAATTTTGAAGATGAAAAGAAGCAGTGTGCAAAGCTAATCAGGCTGATGCTATGCTCCTTCAGCTCTGACTTTAGGATTCTGCTTTCTTGGATTCCTTATATTATTTTAATTGAATTTGTTCTTCCTCTTTCCACCCTCTACTTTGATAGTTAAATTTTTTTTTTTTCTATTTTATCTCCCCTTCTCTTTGCCCTTGGTACTGGTGCGCCTGACAAAATCTTTTTACTGTAGTTCTAGGGAGTTTCAGGAGAGAGAGCAACAGTGTTTAAAGTCCACCATCTTTAACTACAAACCCTCCCTAATTGATTTTTTTCACTAGATATTTCTGACTGTTGTCCCCAGAGTCCTTGAAAATATAGTTCACAGTACACGATTGATGGGACTTTGTTTCCCAGCTGAAACTGACTTGCTTGCCTTTCAAAGTTTGGGTAACCTGGGCTCATACATTTCTATCTTCAAGTCTCCCTATGCAAATGAAACAAGTGTCACTATTTTATTGGCCAGTTTCCAGCATTTCCTCTAGTCTGGGGCTTGTTAGGACCATTATTTTTTTTCCACATCTGGGAGCAACTATAAGGGAATCATTTTAATTAATAAGAGGTTCCCACTTGTCTTATAACTGATTTGTTTATAGCTGAAGAGAAAGCTGATTTTTTATTACCCTCTGGAACTCTAATTTGGTTCTACTTGGTTTTTTCCACTGTCTTTCCAGATAAGTATACAGATAAAGGGGGTATCACAAAGAGGTCATCTGTGATCATCTGCATGTCTTTTCTCCTTTTTCCTTCTCTCCCCTGCTACACTCCCCAACAGGGAGCTGAGCCTAGACACTAAATAGAAATAACATTTGGCATGTTGAGGAAATTGAATTATGGAATAAGGGTGATGGCTCGAGATTCCATGATGCCATGGGAACCTGCATATCTGAAGGTGCATCCCTTAGCGAGGGCTTCTCTTTTGCTGCACCTGATGGTATGAGGAAGTATTTGGCCAAGAACATACACATAGCTTTTGAAGTCACATGGACTTGGGTTCACTCCACTTACTATTGGGACTGACTTGCACGAGATGCCTAATCTTTATAAGTTCCTGTTACCTCACCCGTAGGGGAGGAAAGCTAATACCTGCCCTACGGGTTATTGTAAAGATTAAATGTGATAATGTATGTCTGTGTGTGTTAGTCGCTCAGCCGTGTCTGACTCTTTGTGATCCCATGGACTGTAGCCTGCTAGTCTCCTCTGTTCGTGGAATTCTCCAGGCAAGAATCCTGCAGTGGGTTGCCATTCCCTTCTCCAGGGGATCTTCCTGACCCAGGGATTGAACCTGGGTCTCCTGCACTGCAGGCAGACTCCTTATCTTCTGAGTCACCAGGGTAGGTAAAGCACTTAAGACAATGATTGCCCTTTAGGATGCCCTTACAGTTATGAGTTATTTCGGGGGTGTTACAGATGTCTCTTTTCCCCTCTTCCAACAGAGAGTCTAGCATCATCTGCAATTTCAAGCGTTCAAGTCTTTTGTACCTGGTTATATTAGATAACAGAAGACCTTTGAGTCACCCCCACAATGATATATTTGGCAGTCCTTTAAAAGTTATTTATGACACAGACTTAACAAAAAATCTCCTAAAAGAAGAAAAAAGATTTTTTTTTCAGACTAGCTGATCCTTTAAAAAAAAAAAATCAAATAGTTAAAGAAAAATTCTAGCTACTTTGGTTCTATGAAACCCATTAAGATAAAAGCATAGAATTAGGGGATTTATGAATAAAAAATCTTAGTGCAGAGTGCTAGGCTAACTCTGATGGGTGTAGGGCTATGCTGTAGCTGCTTAGATGACTTTTAGTATTCAAATTAGTATCTGATATATTTATTTTTTATGAAATACTACATGATAAAACATTGAACAAGTGTCAGAGGGATGTATAGATACAAGCTAACTTTCCCCTCCTTCAGACAGAAAAATGATTAGTATGATTCCATTATTTTGTTTCTCCTTTCAATCTTTTTCCTCTTTCTTTCTTCCAAGGTGGAACATGAGGGAAGGCTGTAAGGGCTAAATTAGACTAGACGGAAATACGTGGCTGGCCTAGTTTGTTATAACTTCCGTCTATGACTACCCTGTGCAGCTAGGGCCCAGAAATACCTGTCTTGTTACTAACCTATCATTTAAGACAGCTCCAAATGGTTTAGTGTGATTTAATCACACATTATCTCTGTTTCTCTCTCAACAGCTTAGTCTACAGTCCCTATCATGGCTTCTTATCAATATGAGACACCAATAAATGCTTTTGAATTCTTAGTGTGTCTCAAACCTCTTGGCATTGTGTCCAGTTGTGGCCTGAATGCCCAGCCTGTGTTCTTTTTATGCATTTCCTTCAGGTAACGCTGCCTCAGTGGTCTAGCCTGACTTCAACTTGCAAGTGATGTTTCCACCATCAGTCTTTGGTTGTATGAAGCTTGGGCTCCAGCAGATACAGTCATCTGGGTGGGGAAAGGGGCTTCCCTGTTGGCTCAGATGGTAAAGAATCTGCCTGCACTGCAGGAGACCCGGGTTTGATCCCTGGGGTTGGGAAGATCCCCTAGAGAAGGGAATGGCTACTCAC
Organism: Bubalus bubalis; assembly: GCF_019923935.1. Lineage (NCBI taxonomy): Eukaryota > Metazoa > Chordata > Mammalia > Artiodactyla > Bovidae > Bubalus > Bubalus bubalis. The sequence continues at coordinate 41,882,319 of NC_059169.1, read as the reverse complement.
TCCAGTATTCTTGCTTGGGGAACTCCATGGACAGAGAAGCCTGATGGGCTACAGTCCCTGGACTCTCAAGGTTGCAGGGAAAGAGATGCAATGAAGATGAGTTGGTGGTGGTTTACTTGCTAAGTCCTGTCCAACTCTTGTGGCCCCATGGACTGTAGCCCACCAGGTTCCTTGGTCCTCTGTCCATGGGGTTGATTGCCATTTCCTTCTCCAGGGAATCTTCCCAAACCAAGGATCAAACCTGGGTATCCTGCATCACAAACAGATTCTTTACTGACTGAGCCACCAAGATGAGACCATCCTCACTAAAACAGAAGTATAGGCCAATGGAGCAAGATAGGAAACCCAGAGATAAACCCACACACCTATGGACATCTTATCTTTAACAAAGGAGGCAAGAATATACAATGAAGAAAAGATCGCCTTTTTAATAAGTGGTGCTGGGGAAAACTGGATAGCTATGTGTAAAAGAATGAAATTAGAGGACTTCCTAACACCATACACAAAAATAAACTCAAAATGGATTAAAGACTTAAATATAAGGCTAGAAACTATAAAGTTCTTAGAGGAAAATATAAGCAGTACACTGTTTGATATACACCACAGTAAGATCCTGTCTGACCCACCTCCTAGATTAATGGAAATAAAAACGAAAGTAAACAAATGAGACCTAACTAAACTTAAAAGCTTTTGCACAGTAAAGGAAATTATAAACAAAATGAAAAGACAACTTTTGTAATGGAAGAAAATAATTGCAAACAAAGCCACTGACAAAGGGTTAATCTCCAAAATATATAAGCTGCTCATACAGTTCAATATCAGAAAAACAAACAACCCAGTCAAAAAACTGGCAGAAGACCTAAACAGACATTTCTCCAAAGAAGACATAGAGATGGTCAATAAACCCATGAGAAGATGCTCAACCTCGCTCGTTTTTTAGAGAAATGCAAATCAAAAGTACAATGAGGTATCATCTCACACCAGCCTTCATCAAAAAATTTACAAACAATGAAAGCTGGAGAGGATACGGAGAAAAGGGAACCATCCTGCACTGTTGGTAGGAATGTAACCTCATAGGGCCACTATTGAAAAACAGTATGGAAATTCCTTTAAAAACTAGGACTAAATCTATCATGCTGCTGCTGCTGCTAAGTTGCTTCAGTCGTGTTCGAATCTGTGTGACCCCATAGATGGCAGCCCACCATGCTCCCCCGTCCCTGGGATTCTTCAGGCAAGAACACTGGAGTGAGTTGCCGTTTCCTTCTCCAATGCATGAAAGTGAAAAGTGAAAGTGAAGTTGCTCAGTCTTCTCCGGCTCTTAGCGACCCCATGGACTGCAGCCTACCAGACTCCTCCGTCCATGGGATTTTCCAGGCAAGAGTACTATATGACTCAGCAATCCCACTACTGGGCATATACCTTGGGCATATACTGGGCATATACAATTTTAAAAGACACATGTACCCTACTGTTCATTGCAGCATTATTTACAATAGCCAGGACATGGAAGCAACCTAGACATCCAGAAGAAGCTGTGTATATTTATACAGTGGAATTTTACTCAGCCATAAAAAAGAATGAATTTGAGTCAGTTGTAGTGAAATAAATAGAAAGAGAAAAACAAGTGTATATTAAGGCATATATATGAAATCTAGAAAAATGGTACTGATGAACCTAGTAGGGAATGGACTTGTAGACACAGCAGGGGAAGGTGAGGGTGGGACATGAATTGAGAAAGTGGCATTGACATATATACACTATCATGTGTGAAATAGATAGTGGGAAGTTGCTAAATAACACACGGAACACAGCCTGGTACTCTTTGATGACCTGGAGGGGAGGGAGGCTCAGGAGGGAAGGGATATGTATATAATTACAACTGATTTAAGTTGTTGTATGGCAGAAACCAGGGCTTCTCTGATGGCTCAGCAGTAAAAAAATCCACCTGCCAATGCGGGAGACATGGGTTCATTCTCTGGGTTGGGAAGATGCCCTGGAGAAGGAAATGGCAACCCACTCTAGTATTCTTGCCTGGGAAATCCCATGGACAGGGGAGCCTGGTGGGCTATAGTCCATGGGGTCACAAAGAGTTGGAACCAACTTAGTGACTAAACAACAACAATAGCAGAAACCAACACAAAGTTGTAAGGAATTTTCCACCAATTAAAACACAAAACAAACAAAAAAAGAAAATAAGGGTGACAGAATTAAGAGATTAAATTAAAAGGAAATATTAGATAATTAAAGAAAAAGATGAGGCCATCCTTACTACATCCTGGGGCTCTACCTGGTAGGAAGAATCCGAGAGTAAAATTTGCCTCCACCCGACCAGGTTCTCTCCTGCACCATAGAGGAACAATAGAGGAACCATAGGAAAGAAAGAGATGGGCCTGACTTTGATCTTGGACTGGCTATGTCAGATGTGTCCGATGATATTAATTTTTGGATCAACCTTAGACAAATTATACGATTTCCTAAAAGCTTAAAAATTAGAAAAAAAAGGCCAAGAATATGTTTCTATCTTTTGTCCTTGATTGAGAGAGGAGAAAACACTAGTATTTAGTATTGTGTATATTCACAGCTTATAAAAAAAATCTGATTTTGAAGCGAAAAAATTTTATATTCAAAAAGCCTCTCTTCATTTTTTTAAACATTTGGATCATCACAGTATTCTATCTTCCTAATTGTAATGTTTTCTTGAAGTGCTGTTTTTGTAGAAAGTAGTTTCTCACATTAAAAAAAAAAAAATCACATGATTTAACATTTCAAAATTTCTTGGTTTGATCGCCTTAAAATCTTTCTCCTGATTATCAATGAAAGCCCTCAGGAGTCTGGGGACTTAGCCTTTTTCCTTTCAAGTGCACTCAGAATCAGCAGGCTCGTACATTTCAGAATATGATTTCGGGGCTGTAAGGACAATTCGGCATCCTGGTTTTGAAATCTGATGCCAGCTTCCAGTCACTGTTCATCTTTTCTCCTTTTCTTCCTCACTCCTGCATCCCCATGCACTGAACTCTCCCAGGACATCAAAAGGAGCCCTGCTTTGAGGGGGCAAAAACCACACTCAGGGGACATTCCAATTTGGTGTTTAAAATTTAAATGATGATTCCGATTTAAAAGGACCATGTTTTCTTTTCTGTTGCTTCTTAGAACCCAACCCATTATGGAAGTATAACAAACGGGAACAAAGTGCTGAGAAGAAATTATTTACATGTTGTATTGGAAAATACTCAGGACAGATGGAAAGATTACTATGTTTATGGTCCCTGCTTTCTTTAAAACTGTTGTATTGTTTTTAACAGCATGCTTAGTTTTACTTTTTTAATAAAACTTAAATGGAATACAATCAACCCTAAATCACTGGGCTCCATTTAAGAATTAATGTTACCTTTTTAGACAACAGACTCGAGGTTGCTGAGGAGAGGAGAGGAATGGATTGGGAGTTTGGAATTGACAGATGCAAACTATTATATATAGAATGGTTAAACAACAAGGTCCAGTGTGTAGCTCGGGGAACTATATTCAATATCCTGTGAGAAACCATAATGGAAGAGAATATGAAAAATAATATATATATGTATATATGTAACTGAATCAATTTTCTGTGCAGCAGAAATTAACACATTATACATCAATCATACTTGAATAAAATCTATTAAAAAAGAATTAATGTTACTTTTTACTTCTACATTAAAAAGCAGGTCTTTAGAGTCTTACTTAAAAAAACAAACAAACATCAAATTGAAGTTTAGAGATACACATCTTGCCTAAACCAATAGACAGATATTAGAAAGAGAAGAAATGTACAATAGTCACTTTAGATAGAAGCGGGGAAGCTAGATAGATAGATAGAAGTGGGGAAGGCACCACAATTTGGAAAATGGAGAAGAATCATGGAAGATTCGTTGGATGTGAGAGTGTGAGGGTGGTGTGGGGTGATGGTGATTGAGCCATTCTCTATTTTTTATTCCTTCCCCTCATCTTGGTGTGGCAGCTATTCATTTTCCCAACAAGTTCCCTATCTCTGGTCAGGAGACTTAATTTGTGCAGTACTCCCTCATATTTTTCATCCCTTAAATAAGGGGTGAATTCCCTGCCCATCTGTCTCTTCTTGGGTCACTTCTTCATATTAATCTTTGGAAGTATTACAAAGAAAGTATCTTAGCATTAATTTTTGACCCATGTTTTTTTGTTCCTGTTCTTGGATCATTGCTTGGTTTCTTTGGAGACAATTTCTGACAGTTACGCCAATTGTTACACAGTTGCGAATATCAAATTACAACCTATAGTCAATGTTCTGCAGAATACTTTAAAGCAAAATCCACAAAATACAGAGCTTGTAGAAAGACGACATAGCTTTTCTTTCTATAGTTCTTCAACAAAATATGTTTCTTATGGAGTTGAATTTTAAGTGTTCAGAATCAGGGTTGCCATTTGTACCACACTAATTGCTACAAGAAAGAGAGTTTCCCAGTACTAAAAATTGAGAAGAATTTAAACTCGAATGATTAGTGAATAAATATAATATACTTCAAAAGTAACAAAGAAATGTGTACAGATGCCATCCAGCAGCAGTATAAGACTCACAGAGCTGCTTTATAAAGAACTTTTATAAACTGAGTGAGATTATCACTTGAATTTTATATTTGAAAAGTTGAGCTTGGTTCTATCTGATCTTATGGAACAAGCATATTCTATATTTTATTTTAAATATGATGCTATAGTACTATCAGAAAGCTGTTTGCTTATATCTTACTAAACTTTTTGTGTGTGTGTATAGAGAATTTATTGGGAAAAAATATTTAAAATGAAAAAAAAAACTTCTACTTAGTTTCTAAGAAAAATAAAACAAATAATTGATTTATTTATTTGTAGAAGTAAGTAAAAATGGAAAATAAAGGCTATCCAGGGGCTTCCTTGGTGGTCTAGTGGTTAAGAACACCCCTGCCAATGTAAGGGACATGGGTTCGATTCCTGGTCTGGGAAGATCCCATATGCTATTACAAAAAGAAGCCCATGCGCCGCAACTACTGAGGCCTCCTTCTGGAACTCGTGTGCTGCAACAAGGGAGGCAACTGGAATGAGAAGCCTGTGCACCACAATAAAGAGCTGCAACTGAAGAAAGCCTGAGTGAAGAAATGAAGATTCAGTGCAACCAAACTAATTAAATAAACAAAAAACTAAATTAAATAAATCTTTAACAAAAGCTATCCTGTATTAAAATAGGAGATTTTATTTTCTTGGCTCATGTTTTTCAATTTTCAAAGTTTGGAATCTCTTTAAGGACAGAGGTCTTATCTGTTCTGTTTACTGCTGTGTGATCAGTTTGTAGGTGGCATTTGCTTTATACATGTTCAGTTGTTGACTAGGGACATATTTTTCCACTGAAAATATTTCTTTATATTCATTGGTACAATGATTGTGGATCATTATATACCAAAATTATTTGATTCACATCTTCTGGGCTTTATGCCTTATTTTGACTAAGATATTATTCCCAAACCTGACCTGACTATAGTTAAATAATTCTTACCTAGTTTTTAACTCTCTTGTCCATTTTTCTTCTTTTTCTCTTTGATTAAAAAATATCACCAAATTGAGTAAAGACTGCCTGCCTGCGCTCTGCCATACATGGTGGGGTGTTGCTGCAGGACCTTGCTTCGTACCTGTAAGATTCTCTATCCAATAAACTGTTGATGTTTCAAAAAGAATCTCTCCAGATTTAGGGCCAGATTAGATGCACCTTTTATTCTCTTCCAGACTCAAAATAATTTAGACCTATATTCACATTTGGGCACATCTTTGTTTTTAATATAAATTTATTTATTTTAATTGGAGGCTAATTACTTTACAATATTGTATTATATTCGTTTTGCCATACATTGACATGTTAAATTTTCTGCTCAAGCAGAGGGGAGGGTTCTCCTCTGAGAAGTTGGCATCTGACAGCTTGTTAAATTAACTATATGGAAACCATATAACACTGGCCTTTGAAACTAGGAACTGATAACTAATCAATGTGCAAGGGTTGATTGTTTGGTAAACCATTGATAACCTATGACTAAAGGGCATTATTGGGTTAATTTAATTATATGTGTTTTTAGATATGTTAGATTTGAAATCATAACTATAGTTGCAGAGAGATCAAAATGTTCCTTTTTTTAAAAAATAATTTTCTTTCTTTCTGAAGGTGCTGGGTCTTTCTTGCTGTTCAGGTTTTTTCTCTATTTGCGGTGAGTGGGGGCTACTCTGTAGTTGCAGAGTGCAGGCTTCTTAATGCCATGGCTTCTCTTGTTGCGGAGCATGGGCTCTAGGTGCGTGGGCTTCAGTAGTTTAGGCACATGGGCTCAGTATTTGCAGCTCCTGGGCTCTAGAACACAGGCTCAGTAGTAGTGGTATAAGAGCTTAGTTACTCTGGGGCATGTGGGATCTTCTTGGACCAGGAATTAAACCCGTGTCTCCTGCATTGGCAAGTGAATTCTTTATCACTGACCCATCAGCGAAGCCCTCGAAAGGTTTTTTGGACAATATATTTATAAAATGGTTGTATGTTTACATGGAAGGTATACAAAGTCTTTATCTGAGCACTGAATTCTCAGTGTTTCATTTCTAGAGCTCCTTGGTCTTCTCAGGGAGCCTCACAATGTATATTTCACACATGCAAATGTGCTCATATGGGTATCTTTGTGAAACTGCAGCCAGCTTTATTTGAGTAGCCTTACAATTTGAAAGTGGTGCCAAATTTAACCAGATGGTGAGTATGGAGTTACTTATAGATAACTTTAACTTGATGCCAATGGTTTTACACACATCCAACAACTAATTAATTCAAAAACACTCCCCCAAAATAGTATACAAAACTGTATCCATTTGGCATTAATAATGTGAGATAAAGACATTAAAGTTGATCAGTTTTGTGGTCTTTCCTTTCCCCTGTTTAAGGGAGAATAATATCCCGGTGGGTACAAACTGAGTTCCTGCTTTGCAACTGCCTCACTTTTCTTCAAGTACTCATTTTTTCATTGAACATGCAAAAAACATTATCCTTAAGATAATTCTGTAAGAATTCAACTTACATAAAAGTATATAACATGTACAAATTGCACTTTCATAAAATGTCCTTCCCTGCCCTCAATACCATATCCCACTTCAATCCCAGAAATAACTACTGTTGAGACATTGTTATATGTTCTTCTTGACTTTTCTTCTCTGCCCAAATATAAGCAATCCTGTCAGTTTCAAATTTCACATGTGAGATTCTATCACATATATTATTCCATAATTTACTGTTTTCACTTTGATTTTTCCGTATCAGTGCAGAGAAGCAGCTCATTCTTTTTAAATGCTGTAGAGTAAATATTAAATGTTAATAGAACACTATTCAATTCTTTTTTTTTTTTTTTTGGTTTTACTGTTTCTCTGTTAGTAAATCATTTATGTTTTTTCCGAATATTTCAGTTACAAAAAATGCTGCCATGAACTTTCTTTTACATTTTTTTTTCAAATGCTTCCTTCTTCTTTTTCTTATGAATTGTTTGGTAGACTCATTCTACGTTTTGGGTGTCCTATATGTCTAATATAAAAGCTGGAATGTGAAATGCTGAGGTACTACTTTTCTTTTTTTTAATTCTTAATTGAAGAATAGTTGATTTACAATATCATGTTAGTTTCACGTGTACAGCAATGTGATTCAATTAAATATGTATGTGTGTATGTGCTCAGTTGCTCAGTCATGTCTGACTCTTTGCTATCCCATGGTCTGTAGCCTGCTAGGCTCCTCTGTCCATGGAATTTTCCAGACAAGAATACTGAAGTGAGTTGCCATTCCTACTCTAGGGAATCTTCCCCACCCAGGGATTGAACTGCATCTCCTGTGTCTCCTACATTGGCAGGCGGATTCTTTACCACGGTACCACCACTCTTTTTCAGATTCTTTTCCCTTAGAAGTTATTACAAAATATTGAAAATAATTTCCTAAGGTGCTACTTTTAACTTTTCTGGAGTTTTACAGATAAATTTGGGGGAGGGGAGAATATGGTATGGCAAGAAACTTAAAGAATCATATGTTGACTCATTTGCTAAATAGCTCTCATCTTCAAAATACACAAACATACTTCCCTCAACACTACATTCCTCTATAGTTATGGCATCTCATTGCAGTCAAACTTCACTACAGAAGAATCTCTGCTTGTTTTCTCTGAGTGCTCAGTTCCCATTCAGTTCTCCCTGACAGCAATCTGGGCTCTGCCCTATTGCAGCTACCACTATCGAAACTGCTCCTTTCAAGACCTTCCGGTTACTAAATTCTTTGGATGCATTTTAAGCCCTTCATCATTGGCCTCTAGGTACCACTCAATATCCTTGCCTATTAAAAAAATTTATTTATTTGGTTATGTCTCGCAGTACCTGGGAACTTATTTTCCGGCCAGAGATCAAATTCATGCCCCCTGCATTGGGAGTGTGGAATCTTAACCACTGGACCATCAAGGATGTTTCACCACTCCATACTCTCTTTTCAAAAAAAAAAATTATTTATTTTTATTGAAGGATAATTGCTTTACAGAGTTTTACTGCTTTCTATCAAACCTCAACATGAAGCAGCCATAGGTATACATATATTCCCTCCTATTTGAAACTCCCTCCCATCTCCCTCCCCATCCCACCCCTCTTGGTAAATACAGAGCCCCTGTTTGAGTTTTCTGAGCAATACAGCAAACTCCCGTTGGCTATTTATTTTACATATGGTAATGTAAGTTTCCAGGTTACTCTTTCCATACATCTCACCCTCCCCTCCCCTCTCACCACATCCATAAGTCTATTCTCTATGTCTGTTTCTCCACTGCTACCTTGAAAATACTCTTGATCACTTCTGGCTGAAGGTCTCACCTCCTTTGGTTTCTGTGACACAATTGTATCTATCGGTTCTGTTTCAGAAGAAGGTAACAGAAAACTCAACCCAAACTGGTTTAAGGGATAAGAAACTTCATAGGTCTCAGGAATGCAAGTCTAAAGAGAGAGAGGAAGGGTCAGGGTTGGCTCCAGCTCCATATCTCTGTGGTTCTCCTGGCTAGTTGGCTTCCTTCAGTTGGTTTCCTTCTCAGGTTGGCATGGAGAGGGGCTGCAGCAAGCCTCAAAGCCCATATGGAAGAAGAGAGGGCATTACTTCAGAAAGTTCTTCTAAGAGGCTAATGAAGAGTATGTCTAGTGTTCCATTAAACTTTTTTTTTAAATATATTTTTTCTTGTTTTCATTGTTACTGTTTAGTCGCTAAGTCATGTCAGACTCTTTTGTGATCCCATGTAGCCTGCCAGGCTTCTCTGTCCATGGGATTTCCCAGGCAAGAATATTGGAGTGGGCTGCCATTTCCTTTTCCAGGGGGTCTTCCCGACCTAAGGATTAAATCCAGCCTCCTGCATCCAAGGCAGATTCTTTACCACTGAACCACTGGGGAAGTGCATATTTTTTTTCTGGTTTTGTGGTGGTTTAATTTCTCATTCATGTCCGACTCTTGCGGCCCCATGGACTGTAGCCCCCAGAGCTCCTCTGACCATGGGATTTCCCAGGCAAGAATACTGGAGTGGGCTGCCATTTCCTTCTCCAGGGGATCTTCCTGACCCAGTGATCGAACCCGTGCCTCTTGTGTTGCAGGTGGTCTCCTGCATTGCAGGTGGATTCTTTACCAACTAAGCCACCAGGGAAGCCCTTCCTAGTTTTATTAAAACACAGTGGACATATAACATTGATTAAGTTTAATGTGTATAAGATAATAATTTGATATATGTATATACTGCAAAATGATTATCACAATAAGTTTACTTAATACCCATCACTTCACATAGTTAATTTTTTTCTTGTGCTAAGAAACTTTCATATCTACTCTCTTAGCAACTTTCTAATATACAGCACAGTATTGTTGACTATGGAACTTCCCAGTCCATGGAGTCGCAAAAAGTCAGACATGACTTAGCAACTAAAACAACAACATTGTTGACTGTAGTCACCACCTGTAAATTACAGTCCTGTGCGTGCTGCGTGCTAAATCATGTCAGTCGTGTCTGACTCTTTGCGACCCTCTGGCCTGTAGCCCACCAGGCTCCTCCATCCTTGGGATTCTCCAGGCAAGCGTACTGGGGGTGGGTTGCCATGTCCTCCTCTAGGGGACCCAGGAATTGAACTCTTGTCTCTTATGTCTCCTGCATTGGCAGGAGGGTTTTTTTTTTTTTTTTTTTAAACCTCTAGTGCCATCTGGGAAGCCCACATTACATACCTAGGACTTATTTATCTTATAATTGAAATTTGTGTCTTTTGACCACCTTCATCTATTTCATCAAACTTTTCCTGAATCTCACTGGGTTACTTGCCCCTCACAGTCCCCAGCAAAGTGGGTGGGATATCTTTATACTGGTGTGTCAACCCTTAGCCTCCCTAGAGGCTCAGAGACTTCATGGGGGAGGAGTTATGTAAAGACAGACAGCAGGCAATTGATACTTGTTAGTAAACCAGCAATGTATACCACAACTACCCTGCCAGGGTTTTTCTGTTTGTTTTTTTTTAATTGCAGGTTGCTCTTCTGCATTCCATGATGTCTTCTTCCTCTGCCCAGCCCTTCTATGTGGACAGTCCCCAGAGTCTCACTCTTGCTTTCTTCCCACCATTCTGTTATGCCCCAAGACAATTTGTTCACTTAAAAAAAACAAAACAAAAAACTTTTCATTTTGTATTGGAGTATAGCTGATTAACAATGTTGTGATAGTTTCAGGTGAGCAGCGAAGAAGCTCGGCTATACACATACATATATTCCCCTCCCGTTCAGGCTGCCACATAACACAGGGCAGAGTTCCAACTGGTTTACTTTTGAGGCTGTATATACCAACTTCCAAATCTACAACTCCAGTTCTCTGAGTTCTCCAAACTGTAGACTTGCATATTGTTGTGTATTGGACGTAGATGCAGATGTGTTTCAAACTGAGTTAGTCAACATGGCCCAAAGATCAGCACATCCTTCTGTATGCCTTATCTCAGGGAGTGACTTCATTAAACACTATTCCCTAAGTTCTTTTAGACCCCTTTCACTTCCCAGCATTGGAGTAATCACAAAACCCTGTTGATCTAGCCACCAAAAGTTAACAGGGCCACATGCTCTGAGAAATCTTTTCTGTATTACCCTTTCTCTACAATCTGTTACGTGCTCTTGTCATATGCGATCCATGGCACTGCATATGAAACTGTATAAGAGAACCTCCATTGACTAGCCTCTTGACCGCAGTTGCCACATCTTACTAGTTTTTAATATCCCTGTTCTCAGCAAACAACTTGAACACTGTTGGTGTTCAGGAAATGTTAGATGATTGTAGAATGACTTTAGTCTTTAGACACTTACTGGGTCACTGTGATTTCTAGACATTCTCCCAAGCTCTGAATGTTTGATGTTCTTCCTTGACAGACTTGGTCCTGCCTTCAAGTGGGTGGAGTAATGGGAAAATGCCAGAAGCTGTGTCCCAAGGCTGTGAGTGTCAGGTCATGGCCAGTGTCAACAATTTGAAACTAGGTCAGGGATCCAAATTGGGCTGCTGAAGCTAGGAGCTAAAGCATGAAACTAGTTGTGTAGGTGTCTGGGTTTTTGAAGAGGCTGGCAGGAAGAAAATCCCAGGTCCCTGAGAGACAGCTATGGCAGCTTTTCATGAAATTTGAGATACTCCAAGTGTCATGGACCCTGTAATACAAAGATGAATAGGGGATGATCCCTAATCTAGTAGGAACTCAGAGTGATGTGGGAAAATAGATACACAACAAAAACTTAGACTTCACCATAAGGAGTGAAATAGTGAAACATGCCTATAGCATTAAGGGATCCAGACATGGAAGCTGATGCCTGTGCTTAGGAGAAATTGTGATGACCTTGAGAGGATGCTTGTTAAGAAAATTTTCTCTCTCTTTTTTTTAAGATTATATCTCAGATTTTGGCATTTAACTCCATAGATATCCTCAGGACAAACCACTTTCTTTAATACATAGGCAAAAGTTGATTTCTTCCACTGAATCTATGTCACAATTTTTTTTCCCGGGCTCATAGGGACTGTTCCCTGGTAGAAATTTTTTCAATAGCTTTGTATTCAAGTTATAAATATGAGCACATTTTTAAGGGTAGTTTTTATGTGTAAAAATGATTATTCAGAGTTTAGTATATAAAAATTAATATTCAGTATATTAAAATTAAATATACCATACATTTATGTGATAAATATTTGATTCTTAAGTTCAGCTTGTAAATATTATCCTAATTAAAAGTCTACTAAATTTGGACATTACTTGTATGGAACTTTTAAAACATTTGTAAAATAAACACCCTTAAGCCTTTAAAAAGCATTTATATATTTAACACATGTGATTTTCCTATTAAATGCTGTATCAAACACTTGTGTGATTTAATAAAGAAAATTCTTCCCAGATTCTTAACTGTTCTAAGTCTAATGGAATATAAATGTGGATAAACTTAAATATTTTTATATATAAAGTTAGATTTCAACTAGTCTAAATGCCTTATATAATTATACATTTTAAATTTATGGGGTTGACTTTTTACTCCAATAGGTCAAATTTTCTTTCACATTATCAACACTTAAAGTAACTGAGTATGTTCAGACTTTTAAATGTAGAAATATTAATTATAGCAACCTACATTCCTAGCACACCATTTTCTAGACTTACTGACCTTATGGGAATGTCACTAGTTTACATATATTTGTGTGTATATATGTGTGTGTGTGTGTGTGTGTCTATGTGCACATGTGTGGTTCTATGAAATTTTATCCCATATATAAATTAATGTAACCACCACAGTCAGGATACAGAATGGTTCCATCATTACAAAGGCACTGTCTCTTGCTATCCCCTTAGGAGGAAACTATTTTATTTACTTTTGTCCTGCCAAAGCACTGCACTATGTCAGGTACATGACAGACATCCAATAAAATGTTTGTTAAATATACCAGTACATGACTAAATAGGACTAGGAGAATGTACCCAATTTGTTTGGATAAAGAAACATTAATCTGTTTACCAGACTTCAGTTTCTTTAACAAATTCCATCTCATGATGACTGACTTGCAAAGAACACAAAATTCTCAGCTACCAAATCTCATAGAAACGTTGCATCACTGATTAACCTGAATCTTGTGATCAAGACTTTGCTGACTATTCCTTGGTGGACCCCTGGTTAGAATTCTGCACGGCCACTGCAGGCGGCACATGTTCGATCTCTGGTCGGGGAACTAAAAAAAAAACAAACAAAAAAACTTTGCCCACCTGGAAAGCTTACAACTCTTGAGGCCTCAATACACCTCAATAAACAATGTGTCCATATAGTCACAAGTTTTCAATAAATGACATGAAATCCATATGGATAAGTTATGTGAAATGTCTTTTGGACATCCGCTGGGATCCAGACCGGAGAATGGAGGCAGCCTGACCGGAAAGTCAGAGCTCCAGGCCCGTGAGGCCTGACTTCCTCTTGGTTCCGGTTACTAATACTGTCCCAGAGCAAACAGAAATATAACCCTCCATTAACTTGCTTTAGACTGACAACAATAAAATTTCCCCTAATGGTACTAGGGGGAAATCGACTACTCCTGCAAGATATTTGCACATTGTTGGCTGTTTCTTGACCTCAAGATATCTTTTTGGAAGCATTTAAAGAACTAAGGAAAGAAATTGCCCTTTAAGTCGACCTTGTGACAGAAGGAGGTGGGAAAATAATTACACTGCATACCAGGCCTTACCTTTGCACAGAATAACTACATGACAAATACTAAAGCAAACATGCTGGAAGAATACTATAATATTCATTCGCCTCGTTTCTGATAAGAAAGGTTTATGCATTTTTATATCTTTAAAACCTTTGTTTTGCAGGGTTTGCTTTAGCCGGTTGCCTCTTACTCACGGTGTGTGGAGACTGAATCACTTTGGAATCCATTTTTCTTGAGTTACTTGAAGTGTAGCATGCAGTGCATTTTGCGTTAGGAAACCCAGGTACAACCTGTTTCTGTAAATGATTGATTTCCATGGATCTGTTCCTTTAATTGATTTGATATTTACTTAAGAAAGTTCTTTCTTTGCTTGCCTTGTCAGCCCTCTCTGAGAGCTTTTGTAAAGTGTGTTGCCATCATAAATAGGCAGGTTCCTTCCCAGACCAGTTGTTTCTCTGATTGTGCGGGGTCTTCACTGCTGTGTGCAGGCTTTCTCTAGTTGTGGTGAGCAGGGGTGTCTCATGGTGGCTTCTCTTGTGGCAGAGCATGGGCTCAGTAGTTGTAGTTCACAGTCTCTAGAGCGCAGGCCCAGTAGCTGTGGTGCCCGGGGTTCTGTTGCTCTGCAGCATGTGGGAACTTCCTGGACCAGGGATCAAACCTGTGTCCCCTGCATTGGCAGGCAGATTGTTATCCACTGTACCGCCAGGGAAGTCTACATGGATTTTAAATAAAAGCATCTTTAGAAAATCTTTTGCTAGTTTTATTGATTCTAAAATTCAATCTAAATAAAAGCAGGGTGATTGCTATGAAAACTGAGTTGTGGCAAGCTCTGTGCCAGCCCTCCTAACTACACTGCTAGCCTGAAGCCATTCTGGAGGGGCTACTGGATATGGAAATTGTGAGGCAAAGTCCTCTAACTGGGAGGCCACTAAGTCTAGAGGGCTGTAGTGTCTCTACTGCTCTGGGTAACAGTGATTCTAAGGTCTTAAAGTAATTTTTGCGTATTCAGTCTTTGTCCCAGGTCACTCTGGTAGCGAGGCTTGTAAGGTGCACACTCTTTGAGTTAAACGTTTCAGTTTCATGGAGCTGGTTGGAAGAGTCCAGGCCCCGAAGATAGGGCTTGGAGAAGAGACCTCCCCATTCTGTACCTGCTTCTCTTTTTCAGCAGCAACCAGAAGCTGTTCAGTCCCTTTTCACTACATTTTCTCTCTGGGTTAAAAGTGCTGCAGAATAATATTCCAAGAAGCACCTATGCTGTTTGTCTTAAGCTCACTTAAAAGGAGAGTGGTTTTTATATGGAGTTACCAAGACCAAGATCATCAGACCAAAAAAGAGCTGAGAAAGAACACTGCCTTCCAAAGCTTCCAGCCATTGCAGCCACTGGATCCTGTTGGTAGCCAGAGCTTACATCTGCAAATGACTCCATCCCAAAGCCCCTGGCTGCAGTCTTCCAGTTGGCACTGACAACTGAAGGGAGTCACTGAATTTTTCTTTGAGAAGGTCACGGTGCAGGGGAAACCCTATTCAGCCTTCCAGGGAACTTCCAGAGCTATGGACTGGGGGCCGCATTACTTAGGCAATTAGACGTGCTTTCCAAATGTCTGTGCTTCCTTTTGCCCTTATCAACACGAGTGTTTGCCCAAAGGTGGCTCTCTGCTTTATCCTTGCTTTTGAGGAGGAAAGCATTGTTAGTGGAGAGGGCAGACTGAGGGCAGAGAATTGCTCATTTTTCTACATCATGGAAAATAGAGGATATGCTGGAAATGTATCCTTTCAACTAGCTTAATCCTTTCAGTAAGGCTGGTTTCAATGAGCTCCATTGTGTTCAGTCCTTACTTGAGAACATGATAAAAATAGAAAAAAATAGAACACTTAGAGGACTACGTCTCTAGAACCAGAGTGAAAAGCAGAGTTGAGGTAATTGTCTAGATAATCCAAGAAAAACCAAAGAGAAACAAAATAAAACCCACTGCTGTTGAGGAGGGGGAAAAAAAAAAAGAAAAAAGCAGCATTAGGAACCTGAACGATCCAGTCTGTTTCTCTGCATTGTTCAAATTCACCAGCTCTGCATCTATATTTACTTTTTCTACACAGACTGAGCCTAAGTTATGTTGAAGAGTTTTTTTCCCCCAATATTATCTCAAGTAGTACCTCCAAAATGCCTTTGCTTTAAAGTATTCCTCTTTGCCCTATTTCCCAGTGAGAAAGAAAATAGATCTCACCATAGATTTATACATATTTTTCTATAAAACAACAGTATAAAAAATAGATGGCTCTGGGGTTCAGAGAGATTTCTTTTTCGTTTGTTTCTGTGACTTCCCCTTAGCCAGTTGCTAAAGGCTGGAGATGGTTTATCTCCACCCTCTCATGTTTTAAACCTGTTGCTTTATGCTTGGCTAAGTGCCTGTCATGTGTGTTGGTTGCCAGCACAACAGCTTGGCTCATTTGGAAAATCAAGAAATCCAGTTTCCTCCAAGATTTCAGCTGGTAATATTCCACTGGATGCATGTGAGACGCCGCCTGACTTGGAGATGCCGTCCTGGCCAGAGTTCTCCTTAGACTGGCTTCCAATGTTGGGATCACTACTGGTCTCTCAGATGACACCCCCTGACCATGTTGTTTTAAAGGCACTGTTTCTCTCATCACCCCTCCCCCATGAAGCCAAACCTTTCATTCATTCATCGTATTTTTCCTTCTGCCTCTTTCTTAGCATACCCAGTCACTGAGTCCTGTGGATTCTTTTTCCTGCAAAGTTTCCCTTGCCTAATCTTTTATTTTATTCCCATTCCCTGAGTTTGGGTTCCTAGTTTCTTATCCCTCTTAATAATCCTCTGCTTTCTTCAATCTCATCCATTTGGCTTTTTTCTCCACAAATTGGTTTTATTTTGCATTGGTTGTGTTGGTTTCTGGTGCACAGCGAAGTGAATCAGTTTTATGTATATATACATGCCTTCACTCTTGGACCTCTCTCCCGTCCCTTCCATCCCAACCCTCTAGGTCATCACAGAGCACTGAACTGAGCTCCCTGAGATACACACTGCCTTCCCACCTGCTGTCTGTTTTACACATGCTAGTGTATATGTGTCAACCTCAATATCCCAGTTCACCCCACCTCCTTTACCCCCTCCACTGTGTCCATACATTCGTTTTCTACATCTGCATCTCTATTCCTGCCCTGCAAATAGGTTCATCTGTATCATTTTTTTAGATTCCACATTATGTGTCAATGTTTGATATTTGTTTTTCTCTTTCTGACTTACTTCACTCTGTATGACACATTCTAGGTCCATGTCTCTACAAATGACCCAATCTCATTCTTTTTTATGGCTCAGGAGAAGGAAATGGCAACCCACTCCAGTGTTCTTGCCTGGAGAATCCCATGGATGGGGGAGCCTGGTGGGCTGCTGTCTATGGGGTTGCACAGAGTCGGACATGACTGAAGTGACTTAGCAGCAGTATTCTAATGTATATATGTATCATATCTTCTTTATCCATTCATTTGTCGATGGACCTTTAGGGTTGCTTCCATGTCCTAGTCACAAATCAAGAGTCACCCATTCCTAATCTGTCCAAAGTAAACGCCCGAACAACCTTCCTTGATGCTTTTCTTAATTGAATTGTATTTTATTTTTTGCACAAACATCTTTTACAACTTCTTGCTGCCAAAAGGATTTGCCCAAATCCTTTACCCTGGTGTTGAAAGCTTTTGTCAGCTTGGTTCTGATGACTTTGGAGCCTCAAGTGAAGAGTCAGCTCCAAGAAGCTGGGTCTCTTGGCTTTCTGCATGAAATGCTTTTCCTCCTCTTGCTCATCCATCAAAGCCCTAACCATCTCTCAAGGCTAGATCAGACATCCCAATTCTTCCAGGAAGGTTTTTCTGACTACCTTGGAAGGAAGTTGCCATCTTTGATCTGGAGTCACAGAATCTTAGAGTTTGAAGGCATCTGGAGGATGCTGAGTCCTACTTTTTACCCTGGAGCACATACTTTGACCTTGCTTGAGCGTGTCCAAGACGGGGAACACACATAGCAGTTCTTTGCATTTGGGAGCCAATGTTATTAATGGGGGTTTCCCAGATGCCACTATGGTAAAGAATCCACCTGCCAATGCAAGAGATGTAGGAAACGTGGGTTCAGTCCCTGGCTTGGGAAGATCCCCTGGGGGAGAAAATGACAATCTACTCCAGTATTCTTGCCTGGAAATTCCCATTGACAGAGGAGCCAGGAGGGCTACAGTCCATGGGATCGCAAAGAGTTGGAAACCTGAGTGACTGAGCACATTATTAATGGGAATTTCTTTATCTTACTCTCTCTCTCTGGGATAATTTCTGCCTCCTTGTATCTTACTCATTTGTGTTTTGTCCTTGGGAGCAATACAAAAATACCACCCTTTTCCTATATCAAAGCCTTTCAAATATTTGTTGAAAGGTGTCATAGCTATTTTGATTAATCCAAATACAACCTCATTTCTTCAATTATTTTTTAAATGGCATTTTGATACAATTTTGAAATGTTACTTTCCATTTATAGCTATTACAAAATATTGGCTATATTCCTTGTGCTACACAATACATCTTTGAGCCTATCTTACATCCAATGGTTTGTACCCTCCAGCCCCCCACCCCAGTTCTTTTTTTTTTTAACAATAAATCAACTTTATTTATTATTATTTTCGGCCGCACTGGGTCTTCATTGCTGTACATAGGCTTTTCTACTTAAGGTAAGCCGGGGCTACTTTCTAGTTACAGCATGTAGGGGCTTCTCACTGTTGTGATTTCTTTTGTTGTAAAGTTCAGGCTCTAGGGTGCGTGGGCTTCAGTAGTTGTGGCCCATGAGCTTAGTTGCCTGGGGCATGTGCAATCTTCCCAGACCAGGGATCAAACCCGTGTCCTCTGCATTGACAGGCAGATCTTAACCAGTGAACCACAAAGGAAGTCCCACCCCAGTTATTTCTGTATTAAAGTGGATTTGAAATCACCCTCCATCTTGGCTAATTTTTTTTTTTGCCATTCTATATGGCTTGTGGGATCTTAGTTCCCCGACCAGGGATTGAGTCTTAACCACTAGAAAGCCAGGGAATTCTGCATCTTGGCTCTTTCATCTGGAGGTGTATCAGGAGTGTTGACAATAACCATAAAATATAGAGTCCAGGAAAAACACAACTTTCCTGATGCATAGTATTCATTCCAGAGAACTTGATATGCTTGTGCCACTCATTTGGCTCATTACACATTGTAGCATATACAGAGATTTTTAGCCACAGAGGAAAGAGGGACTATGCCTTTGCATCTGCTTGTCAACTAGATGATCAGCCCTGGAGAGAGCAGCAACTTGAGCCTGAAGGCCCAGAATCAAATAGGCTTCCGATAGTTGATTGTGAGAAGCTAACTCAAGTGATGAACATTGCTAAACCTAGTGCTCACTTCTCAGCTCTTAGATTTTTGATCTCTTGGCAGCATCAGCCCTGTTTTTACTTTTTAATATTTTTTGGCTGTGCTGTGCAGCATGCAGGATCTTAGTCTCCTGCAATGCAAGCATGAAGTCCTAGCCACTGTACCACCAGAAAATTCCCAGCATTGACACTGTTAACCACCTTCTCTTTCTGGAAACTCTTCCTTTAGTTTTCATGACAGTCTACTCTGTGGGTTTTCTCCCTAATTTTCTCACTTTTTAGTCAGATTTGTAATTTCTCTTTGTTGTTGATTTTCTTTGGGGCTCTTCCTAATACCCTTTCCCCTGTTACTTCTGTATTTTCACTGTCCCTTCCCTTCCCTGGTGTCCATCTTCTCAGGCACAGATCACTGTCATTATCTCTTACGGTCAGATTTTGGAAGCTTGGGAATGCATAAAAATGGTTCAACTTTAAAGTCTTCTCCTAGGGTGTGCAAAACAGTGGAAGAAAGACAAAGGAAGAGATTTGAGAGATATTTGGAAGCTGGAATTGGGTGGCTCAGCGGTAAAGAATCTACCTGCCAATGCAGAAGATACAGGTTCAATCCTTGAATTGGGAAGACCCCCTGAAGAAGGAAATAGCAACCAACTCTAGCATTCTAGCCTGGGAAATCCCATAGACAGAAAAACCTGGTGGGCTACAGTCCATGCGGTCGCACAGAATCTGATTGGCAGAGCCACTGAGCATGCGTGAAGAAAATTAGTGAACTTAACGATTTACTAGATTCTAGGATGAGAACAGAGAAAGGAAACATGAGGAGTGATGGGTAATGCTAACATTCTTAGCTCCACGTGGTATGTGCGTGTGTGAACTTGAGGGGAGGAGTGTTGGGATATCACACTGCACACCTCACAGTCCCCATCAGAGTGCTCACTGCACTGTATTGTAGTCACGTGATTAGCTGTGTAACCCATACAGCAGACACTGCAGATTCTGGGAGGGCGAGGACTGAGCACGTGTCTATGGTGTTCATGGTTGGATACCCTTCTGCTTGCACAGGGCTTGGGATACTCCAAATGCCTAATATGAAACTGCTCTAAAATAGATAAACAACAAGGTCTTACTATGTAGCACAGGGAACTACAGTCAATAGCTTGTACTAAGCTGTAATAGAAAAGAATCTGAAAAGGAATCTATACATTCTGATATGTATATATATATTCAAATATATATTTCTGAATCACCTTGTTAGACACCAGAAGCTCACATAACATTGTAAATCAACTATGCTTCGACACAACAAATAAAGAATATATTATTGTTGAATGAGTGAATGAGTTCTTGTAGTTTAATATCACAGATTGTGACCTGTTTAAAAATATCTTTTTAGAAAAAGGCTTGGCGGGGGCAGTTTAAGATGAATGAGGAAAGAACCTGCTGTCGTATCTTGCTGCATATTACTGAAGTTACAAAATAGAAAAAAAAAAAGACAAAAGATGGAACTTTAAAATGTATGGCATTAACTGAACATCAAGATATGATGTAACACACTGGGGCCAATCAGTGAAGTGCTGAGTGTCTATTATGGACCAGACTCTCTGTTAGGGTCGGTGAGTAAGGATCAAACATCTGTGTTTGCTCAGGAAAGGCCTGGTTTATGACCATTGTGCCAAATGAATTATTAAAAATACTCTCATACTCTAAAATACTCTCATAACCTGAAGTGTTTTATCAGGACAGTATGTTAACTGATCACACTAACCCTGGGGAATGCAAGTAATTTCAATTTAAATTAAGAAAGAAGGTTGTAATTAATATTGGACTAGATGGTATTACACTTCCCAGCTGGTGCTAATGGTAAAGATCCTGTCTGCCAACTCGGGAGACCATCCCTGGGTCGGGAAGATCCCCTGGAGGAGGCCATGGCAACCACTCCAGCATTCTTGCCTGGAGAATCTCATGAAAAGAGGAGCCTGGTGGGCTATAGTCCATGGTGTTGCACAGAGTTGAACACGACTGAAGCCACTTCACACAAAACCACATAGATGGGATTCAGAGCATCAGCAGAAAGGCTCACAGAGATTTAGGGCCGTCAGGAAATTTGCCCCAGAAAAGTGCTGGGAGGAAAAAAACAAACCTCACATTCCAAATAGAGTCAAGAAATCTCTAAAAGGAAGAT
Source organism: Bubalus bubalis (assembly GCF_019923935.1). Classification (NCBI taxonomy): domain Eukaryota; kingdom Metazoa; phylum Chordata; class Mammalia; order Artiodactyla; family Bovidae; genus Bubalus; species Bubalus bubalis. The sequence continues at coordinate 41,861,004 of NC_059169.1, read as the reverse complement.
CTTCCCAACCCAGGGATCAAACCCAGGTCTCCTGCATTGTAGGCAGATGCTTTTACCATCTGAGCCACCAGGGAAATAAAAACTCAGCTTGGGGGGCAGCCTCAATTCTTATTCCTGGAGAAGGGAAAGGCTACCCGGTCTAGTACTCTGGCCTAGAGAATTCCATGGACTGTATAGTCCATGGGATTGCAAAGAGTTGGACACAACTGAGTGACTTTCACTTTCATTTTCAATTCCTTATTAATCTCTCTGTGTCTTTTTACTTCATATATCATTGTAATCATTGTACAGTGTTGAAATTTCATGTAGAAACAGCACACAGATTTTGCTTTTAATAAAAAACCCAGAGGTTCTTTCTGACATAGGAATTTGATGTCTTCTTTGCATTTTCTCTGGGAAGATGAGAAAAATAAAGGGGCTGATGCATGCTTAGAACCTGTCTTGGAGGCTTTTGTTGACTGTGACAATGTTAAAAATATTGATAGGCAAAAGAAAACTGACTTACTTCTTGATGTACTCTGGGTTTATATCTATTGAGTTCAGTTCAGTTCAGTTGTTCAGTCGTTCAGTCGTGCCCGACTCTTTGTGACCCTATGAACTGCAGCATGCCAGGCTTTCCTGTTCATCACCAACTCCTGGAGCTTACTGAAACTCACGTTCATCGAGTGATGCCATCCAGCCATCTCATCTTATTCTCTGTCATCCCCTTCTCCTCCTGCCTTTAATCTTGCCCAGCATCAGGGTTTTTTCCAATGAGTCAGTTTTTCGCAACAGATGGCCAAAGTATTGGAGCTTCATCTTCAGCATCAGTCCTTCCAATGAATACTCAGGACTGATATCCTTTAGGATGGACTGGTTTGACCTCCTTGAAGTTCAGGGGACTCTCAAGAGTCTTCTCCAACACCACAATTTAAAAGCATCAATTCTTCAGCACTCAGCTTTCTTTGTGGTCCAACTCTCACATCCATACATGACTACTGGAAAAACCATAGCTTTGATTAGAAGGACCTTTGTTGGCAAAGTAATGTCTTTGCTTTTTAATATGCTGTCTAGATTGGTCATAGCTTTTCTTCCAAGAAGCAAGCATCTTTTAATTTCATGGTTGCAGTCACCATCTGCAATGATTTTGGAGCCCCCCAAAATAAAGTCTGTCATTGTTTCCATTGTTTCCCCATCTATTTGCCATGAAGTGATGGGACTGGATGCCATGATCTTAGTTTTTTGAATGTTGAGTTTTAAGCCAACTTTTTCACTCTCCTCTTGCACTTGCACATCAAGAGGCTCTTCAGTTCCTCTTCACTTTCTGCCATAAGGGTGGTGTCATCTGCATATCTGAGGTTATTGATATTTTTCCCGGAATCTTGATTCCAGCTTGTGCTTCATCCACCCCAGCATTTCTCATGATGTACTCTGCATATAAGTTAAATAAGCAGTGTGATAATATACAGCCTTGACGTACTCCTTTCCCAATTTGGAGCCAGTCTGTTGTTCCATGTCCAGTCTAACTGTTGCTTCTTGACCTGCATACAGATATCTGTGACAATTAGCTAGTCATGTTGTGTTTGTTCTTTGTAATGCTGATGTCCCTCTCACAGCATTCTTCTTTCCTCCACTCTCTGGTTCAGTTGGGTTAGTAGCTTTTCTCTTGCAATGCTTTCTGTTTCCTGTTAATATTTAAGGACTATGATGTGGCTATGTGAGTGAGTATTCATGTTCTGGCTTCTTTCACTAAACATATCATCAATTTTCCCACATCATTCAAATTTATCATTCATTAAACTCTTTTGTGGACCCTGGTGGGCTACAGTCCATGGGACTCATGTACATGACTGAGAAGAGCATAGCAGCAAGTTCTTTTGTGGGTAATTTCTCAGATTTTGCCATTAGAAACAATGCTGCAGTCTACAGGGTTGTGGGATCAGGTTGTCTGCCTCCACCCCAAATTATTCTTCTGGTCGTAGCAGTCTGACATGCTCAGGGCACCACTTCCTCACCCTCTGCCCATGTGCTCAGAATAGGGCTCAAGAGTTGAGCCTATGGTCTGCTCACCGGCTTCCCCTGCCTACATTAGTCGATGGGTCAGCAACGGGCTTGTGAGCCAGTCAGAGCCAATTACATGCACTGAATCCTTGGCTAAGACTTCTGAGAGACTCACAGTCTCTCCTCCAGGATTTACAATGAGAGGCCAGGAAAGTGATATCGCTGCCTCCACAGGGAGCCTCAGAATGACACCCGTGAGGAAAGTAGAGCAGAACCCAAAGACAGAAGCCACAGAAAACAACAAAAACAAATAGACAAAACCTTCAGTCCTGTTAGGCACCTTGACTTTTCATTTATTGAACCACTAAATCCTACACCTAGTCCCCTGCCCCCTAGTACACATCTGACTGCCTTGAGGGCCCTGTTGTAACCTCTTTGTTCACATATCTTGTTTTGAGTTTTCATTGACTTTTTTCCCCTTTATTTTTTAATTGAAGGATTAAAGTTGTGTTATTTTCAGGTGTACAGCAAAGTGATTCCGTTATACAAACACATATATATGTATATAAATCTATTCTTTTTCAGATTGTTCACATATCTTTGACCTCATAGCAAATTACAGCGGATACGTGCTGAGTGCTTGCCTTCTGTCCAGCATCATGTGAAAGGCTTTCCATTTGTGATCACATTTAGCCCTTATAATAATCACCACAAATGGCTACTATTACCATCTTCACTTTACACATAAGAAAACTAAGGCTCAGAGAAAAGAGGAGAATAAAACACAAGTGCAAAGTCACAAGCAGAGCCAGGATTCAATCCTCGGTTTGTTCCAGGGCCAGAGCTATATCACATCTACTTTTATGCTACTCCTAACTTCCTTTATTCATTCCCTAAGTACAAAATGAACTTGTATATGGAATCAGAAAGACTCAAACACATAAAGCCTCTGTGAAGAGCAGTGTAAAGAGTTAAAGGTTTTGATCCTGGAGCAGGATACAAGAAAATAAAAGGCTAGGTTTTAGAAAGAGCAAAAGAAGAAGTGTCTGAGAAAAGTCCAGAGATAAAGTTTAGTTTGTCCAGAGCTGAGAGCTCATGTGGAAACATGAGTGATGAGATTGAATCAGATTTTGAATCCTACTTTAAAAAGTCTAATCGTGGTATTAGTAGCAATGGGGAGCCCTTGATTACTTCAGAAAGTGTGAAAGACTCTTGATTTGGTGGCACTCCATGAACCGTGCATGTTCATTTACTTGTGGCTTCCCTCCACACTGATTTCAGTTGGCTATTTAAATTGTTATGTCAGTTATGTCTGACTCTTTGTGATCCCATGTGTTGCAGCACGCCAGGCTTCCCCGTCCTTCACCATGTCCCAGAATTTGCTCAAACTCATGTCCGTTGAATTGGTGATGTCATCCAACCATCTCATCCTCTATCACCCCTTCTCCTTCTGCCTTCAGTCTTTCTCAACATCAGGGTCTTTTCCAGTGAGTTGACTCTTCTCATCAGGTGGCCAAAGTATTGGAGCTTCAGCTTTAGCATCAGTCCTTTCAATGAATATTCAGAGTTAATCTCCCTTAGGATTGACTGGTTGGGTCTTCTTGCAGTCCAAGGGACTCTCAAGAGTCTTCTCCAACACCACAGTTCTTTAGCAGACATCATGTAAACGAAAGCCTGTTGAGCACTGGCACATTTCTCTTTCTTAGAGAACTGTCAACTGTGAAGAAGCCCAAGCAACTACAGAGAAAGGTCCATGGAGAAGAAGAGGTCACCTGGCTGACAACCCCAGCTGTGTTCCTGCTGGCATCTACCAGCTCTTGACAACCATGTGAAATGAGGTCATTTTGGACATTCCAGCCATCCTAGGCATTCCAACAGGGAGCCAAAGAATCACCCAGCCAGCCCTTAAAATGGTGAAAAACAATTAATTGCCGTTGCTCTAGGCCACAAAGTTTGGGGTGGTTTGTGATATAATAGATCAGTGACACAGTTCAAGCTGGTTTTAGAAAAGGCAGAGGAACCAGAGATCAAATTGCCAACATCCGCTGGATCATCAAAAAAGCAAGAGAGTTCCAGAAAAACATCTATTTCTGCTTTATTGACTATGCCAAAGCCTTTGATTGTGTGGATCACAATAAACTGTGGAAAATTCTGAAAGAGATGGGAATATCAGACCACCTGACCTGCCTCTTGAGAAACCTGTATGCAGGTCAGGAAGCAACAGTTAGAACTGGACATGGAACAACAGACTGGTTCCAAATAGGAAAAGGAGTACATCAAGGCTGTGTATTTTCACCCTGCTTATTTAACTTATATGCAGAGTACATCATGAGAAATGCTGGGCTGGAGGAAACACAAGCTGGAATCAAGATTTCTGGGAGAAATATCAATAACCTCAGATACGCAGATGACACCACCCTTATGGCAGAAAGTGAAGAAGAACTAAAGAGCCTCTTGAAAGTGAAAGAAAAGAGTGAAAAAGTCGGCTTAAAGCTCAACATCCAGAAAACTAAGATTATGGCATCCGGTCCCATCACTTCATGAATAGATGGGGAAACAGTGGAAACAGTGGCTGACTTTATTCTGGGGGGCTCCAAAATCACTGCAGATGGTGACTGCAGCCATGAAATTAAAAGACGCTTACTCTTTGGAGTAGCTCTTCCCTGTAGCTCAGATGGCAAAGAATCTGCTTGTAATGTAGGAGACGTGGGTTTGATCCCTGGGTTGGGAAGATCCCCTGGAGAAGGGAATAGCAGTTTACTCCAGTATTCTTGCCTGGAGAATCCCATGGACAGAGGAGCCTGGCAGGCTACAAAGTCACAAAGAGTTGGACACGACTGATAGACTACTACTTCTACTCCTTCGAAGGAAAGTTATGACCAGTCTAGACAGCATATTAAAAAGCAGAGACATTACTTTGCCAAGAAAGGTCCATCTAGTCAAGGCTATGGTTTTTCCAGTAGTCATGTATGGATGTGAGAGTTGTACTATAAAGAAAGCTGAGTGCCAAAGAATTGATGCTTTTGAACTATGGTGTTGGAGAAGACTCTTGAGAGTCCCTTGGACTGCAAGGAGATCCAACCGGTCCATCCTAAAGGAGATCAGTCCTGGGTGATCATTGGAAGGACTGATGTTAAAACTGAAACTCCAATACTTTGGCCACCTGATGCAAAGAGCTGACTCATTTGAAAAGACCCTGATGCTGGGAAAAATTGAGGGCAGGAGGAGAAGGGGATGACAGAGGATGAAATGGTTGGATGGCATTACTGACTCAATGGACATGGGTTTGGGTAGACTCTGGGATTTGGTGATGGACAGGGAAGCCTGGCGTGTTGTGGTTCATGGGGTCACAAAGAGTTGGACACGACTGAGCGACTGAACTGAACTGAACTGAACACAGTTGAGAGTGGTCTTGCTTGCCATCCCCCACCCCTTCTTCCTTCCAGCAAACATGAAGGGCTCTGTGGACAATCCAAAGATCAAGAGAAGGAAGCCTCAGAATAGCTGTCCTGAAGGAGCATGGTGATCCTTGCCCCTCTGGCTCTGCCTTTCCTCTTTCTGAGCTTCAGACTTTCATTTCCAGTGGGTTATCAATATTTCCAAGCAGAATTCAGTTTCTTCTGCTTGAAACTCCCCTTTATCTCCTGTCTTCATGTTGGTTACTGGTATTGCCATGTGCCCAGTTGGCCAAGAAAGAAATTTCAGGCTCCTTTGGACCCTCCCTTCATGGTTGGTCCCCATGTTCACTTACCAGCCTGTACTGCTGCAGATATTGCACTGAAGAGGGGGGCGCCTGGATACCAATGGATCTCCTGCAGCCACTCTCATAGAGGCCATGGCCACTGGGACCACTGCAGCTGGGGCACTAACATGTTCTCGAAAAGAATGGGTAGCTAGGCCTCCAGCCAATGTGTAGCTTTACCTCCAGAGCCAGCGGTTCTGCCCCCTTCCTCCACCGCCAGTCTTGGCAGGATGAAGACTCAGTTGCAGTCAAGGCAGGGTAGACACAAAGGAGACTGCGCTCCTTGTAGATTTAGAAGTTTATCCTCCTTTGTGCAGGACCTAGACCAAGGCCTTCCCAGGTGGCACTAGTGGTAAAGAACCCACCACCCGATGCAGGAGACATGAAACCCAGGTTTGATCTGTGGGATGGGAAGAACCCTTGGAGGAGTGGATGGCAATCTACTCCAGTACTCTTGCCTGGAGAATCCCATGGACAGAGAAGCCTGGCGGGCTTTGGTCCATAGGATCACAAAGAGTCAGACACAACGGAAGCGACTTGGCACACAGATTAAAGGCACACAGTTTCCAAAGAATGTTTTGAAAAGTCCAAAGCATATTTAATTAATATAAAGTTGAATCATTTGTGCTACATTTACTGTGTTAGATTATGAGCAGGATGCAGTATCCTGGCACTTTGTTAGCCAGGTAATCTGATTTCATTGCTTTCTTCTGGACGCACAATAATGCCATACGAAGGAGAAGCCAGGTATCATGCTTGGGTGATTTTTTTTTCCTCCATACTCTAAAGATGACTTATCTTTCCTATTCAGTGCTAGAAGAGGGAGTCAAGAGACCCAGGCTGGGAGCAGCTGCTTGTCTCTGTGGCATCTCAGTGTGTGTTACAGGTGTTTCCCTAGGGTGGCAACAGCTGACACCGCTTCTCTTGGGTGGATGCTGCTCCCCTCCTAGAGCAGACGACTTGGCCGCCTTGCCTCCTCACCTTTTGTACGGAGCAGAAAAGGGCCGCGTGTTCTTCCATCTCTCCTGGGGTTCTGAGGCAGTGCAGCCATCGGCGAGTTGTGTGACTTCACATCTCTGCATCTGGGTTTCTTGTGTCTGGGGTCAGGAGACCTGGGCGGGGGGAGGAGCGGGGGGAAGTCTTACCTCCTCCTCTTGGTCAGAGCATGACCTTGAATAAGTTCTTGATTTCAGAAGGCACTCTTTCTGGTTTGGAAAATGGAGGCAAGTAAATCAGAGAATCTGTAAGAATCTCCTTCCAGATTCAAAAAGCTTGTATGTGCTGTGGAAAACTAGGCACGTATTCAGACACTTCCAGTTTCCTTACAGGACTTGGTTTTAATAGTCTCCTGCCATCTTCTTCCCCTTATTGCAACTCAGTCAATTAGACCGTGTTTTAGTTTTGTTCTGTTCACCAAATGAGGATAATAAGAGATGCCTTCGAGGGAGTCAGGAAGGATAAACTAATTAAGAGTCGGAAAGTCCTAGTGGCCGTGTGCCTGTTAAGTGGTCATGATTCTAAACAGATCCTTCTGGCTCCTCAGCTGCTCACTGCCTGAGTGTCAGATGGTCCCATTTATAACATGATGTCCTCTTTTATCAAGACAGACACATGGAGGCACTGAGAGGGTGGATCTCAGAAGCAAAGGCCAGGATGCTGGCTGGGGTGCAGATGGAGGAGGGTGGGAGTCAGGAGCTGAGGGAGGAAGGAATCTGAGTGGAAGCAACTGCTGGTACGATTGAGACTTGGGGACCCCAGTTTGTTGTCTACCATTGGTAGGATTAGGGAGACGCAGAAAGGATGATGTGGAAATGGGCAGAAGCGAATTCTGGCTCTGTGTCTGCCGTTGGCGCTCCTGGCTTGGGTTCCAATCTCTCCTTACTGACCTTGATTGTGTGGGGGTTGGGGACGGGGGAGAGAAGCCTCCAGAGGGCAGTTGTAAGAAAGGCAGAATCTACTTCCTTAAGAGAATCTTGCCCTGGCACTGGAAAGCCTAGCCAGCTCATTCAACACTCCACCAGAGCATATTGCTTGTTGATCTAAGTTATGTTCTTGATGGCTTGACAGTTCAGAAGCTAGAAAGCATGTATTTCAGAACAGAACATAAACATGAGCCATTGTGTATGTCAAGTTTTAAATTCTTTTTTGAAGCCTTTTGGTTGAAATTAATTCCTTCTTCTTAACATTTCCCTATTGCCTTTGGGACTGCCATATATTTGAGGTATTGATATAACTACCACGAAAAATTGTAAGCTCCTTGAGAGCAGAGAACATGTTACTCATTTGTAAGCTTCTTACAGTGTCTGAAAACTGCTTTCAACATAAAACATCTTTGATAACCACTGATTAAGTTGAATTGTGTTATGTTATATGAAGAAAGAATACAGAGAATTGGATAATAGGATTTTAGAATTTAAGTATTTTTAATTTTATTGAATTTATCACTCAGGTAAATGCTATCATTTTTTTTTTTGGCCATTGATTTAACTTTCTTTTTAAAAAATATTTATTTATTTATTTGCCTCATGGAGGAGAGGGGGCGACAGAGGATGAGATGGCTGGATGGCATCACTGACTTAATGGATATGAGTTGGGGCAAACTCCTGGAGACAGTGAAAGACAGGGAAGTCTGGCATGCTGCAGTCTATGGGATCACAAAGAGTTGGACATGACTGAGCGACTGAACAACACTGGTCTTAGTTTGAGTATTTGGGATCTTTGATCTTCACTGAGGCATTTGCGATCTTTAGCTGCAGCAAGTGGGATCTATTTCCCTGATCAAGGATTGAACCTGAGCCCCCTGCATTGGGAGCTTGGAGTCTTAGCCACTGGACCACCAGGGAAGTCATGATTTAACTTTGTTTGTTAGGCTAGAACTCTCCTTTTGATGTAATAACACAAAATTAGTTTATTTGGCATTCTAATCACTGATGCTGGGAGGGATTGGGGGCAGGAGGAAAAGGGGATGACAGAGGATGAGATGGTTGGATGGCATTACCGACTTGATAGACATGAGCTTGAGTGAACTCCAGAAGTTGGTGATGGACAGGGAGGCCTGGAGTGCTGCAATTCATGGGATTGCAAAGAGTCGGACACAACTGAGCGACTAAACTGAACTGAACTGAATCACATTGCCTTGGAAAGCAGAGGGCAGTGACCTAAGGGGAAAAAGTGAGATGAAATTAATTTTGTTTGAGGCAAAGAATGAAAGGATGGAAGAGGATGGGTAACAGGGCAAAAGTGACAAAGGAAAAGTTTCACTTTATGAGCTGGCCTTTGGGCAGATTTGATTTTAGTTATGTAACCTCTCACTCAAGTGGCTCACCTCTGCACACACCTTGATATGGAACAACTGAAGTCATTTGTTGCCCTATGTCACCAAACACATTAAATGAAGTACACACTCATTCTGTCTTCTGATTAGTTTGAACTTTGGATAATGATGTATACTGTCAGCAGATCCTTCTGCTACTATTCTTACCACATAATTTGCTAAGGAATATTTACCTTTGTACTCAGTGTATCTAGAAGGTAGAGGAATGAGGTTGTAATTTCATGCTTTTGATAGTCAGGAGGAAAATTTACTGACCCTTAAGTCATAGGCTTTCACCTTGAATGGGAAAATATATAGCATCGAAGAAATAAAGTGTTCTAGACTTGCCTTGGCCTGAAGAATTACCTTACTTCTCCTCTTATTTCATAAATGAGACTACTGAGACTCTGAGAGCTTAAATGATATGCCCAAGACTGGAATCAGAATCCAGGCTTAGGGTTCTATGTGCTGGATAGTATTGCTACTTTTCCCTACTGTCTGGCTTGAATGCATAGAAATGATCATTTTCTTCTATTTTGCTTTATTTTGGGTTGGGTTGTTTTTCAGTTACTGTGTCTGACTCTTTGAGACCCCATGAATGGCAGCATGCCAGGCTTATTTGTCCTTCATTATCTCCTGGAGTTTGTTCAAACTCATGTCCATTGAGTCGGTGATGCTGTCTAACCATCTCATCCTCTGCTGCCCCCTCCTCCTTTTGCCTTCACTCTTTACCAGCATCAGAGTCTTTTCCAGTGGGTCAGTTCTTTGTATCAGGTGGCCAAATTGCTCCAGTAGCTGAAGCTATTGGAGCTTCAGGTTTAGCATCAGACCTTCTGGTAAATATTCAGAGTTGATTTTCTTTAGGATTGACTAGTTTGACCTCCTTACAGTTCAAGGGACTCTCAAGAATCTTCTCCAGCACCACAGATGGAAAGCATCAATTCTTTGGTGCTCAGCATTTCTTTACGGTCCAACTCTCACTTCCGTACATGACTACTGGAAAAACCACAGCTTTGACTACATGGACCTTTGTCGGCAAGTAATGTCTCTGCTTTTGAATATGCTGTCTAGGTTTGTCATAGCTTTTGTTCCAAGGAGCAAGTGTCTTTTAGTTTCTTGGCTTCAGTCACTGTCTGCAGTGATTTTGGAGTCCAAGAAAATAAAATCTGTCACTATTTCCACTTTTTCCCCATCTATTTGCCATGTAGTGATGGGACCAGATGCCATATTCTGGGTATCATATATCATATACAATTCAGTAGATTGCCATCTCTGTGGGTTGATTACCAGGATTTGTCTTCTCATGGCTACTGGAGTCTTTATAGTAAGAATATTCAGCTCCTCCTAGCCCATTTTTAGAGGGTTTAGTTTAACTTAGTATGTATATGTAAATGTGTGAAAGTGAAAGTCGCTCAGTTGCATCAGACTCTTTGTGACCCCATGGACTATACAGTCCATGGAATTCTCCAGGCCAGAATACTGGAGTGGGTAGCCGTTCCCTTCTCCAGGGGATCTTCCCAACCCAGGGATCAAACCCAGGTCTCCCGTGTTGCAGGCGGATTCTTTACCAGTTGAGCCACCAGGGAAGTCCAAGAATACTGGAGTGGAAGCCCCTTCTCCAGTGGATCTTCCTGACCCAGGAATCAAACTGGTGTCTCCAGCTGAGCTACCAGGGAAGCCCCTATGTATATATGTGTGTGTATACATATATATATTTTGGTTGTGCTGGGTTTTTTGTTGCTGCACACAGGCTTCTTCTGGGTGCAGTGAGCAGAGGCTCCTCTTTGTCGCAGCGCACGGGCTTCTCATTGTGGTGGCTTCTCTTGTTGTGGAGCACAGGCTCTGGGTGCACGAGCTTCCATGGATGCAGCGTATGGGCTCTAGAGCATGGGCCCAGTAGTTGTGGCACACAGGCTTAGTTGCTCTGCATCATGTGGAATTCTCCTGGACCAGGGATCGAACCGGTGTCCCCTGCATTGGCAGGCGGAGTCATGCACTGTACCACCAGGGAAGTCCTAACTTGGTATTTTTAGAAGCTAGCAAAGGATTTATAAGAAATGACTGAATCCATATATGTAGTCCATTTATTGTTACTATTGTATCAGTAAGGAATGCTTTATGCTACAAATATGCTGTTTTATAGGGTTAAGCAATAAAGATAAGTGGGTGAGCAGAAATTCAACAGTGTCTTCAAAATCCAAGTATTTCTAACCTTCTGCTTTACCATTCTCTGTATTATCCTGCTTAATCATTGTTTCAAGACAGCGGTCTTGTTTCTAGGCAGCAAGAGGAGAATGGATCAGTACTGGTGATCTTATTTCCTTCTTTTGAAGAAAATGTTTTTTAGAAGTTTGTCCACCTTCCAATCTGTAAATTTATTACTTCTCATTGGTCAGAGCTGTGTCAAATGTTAACTCTTATTTGAAAAGGGACTGAAAAGGAGTTATACAGCTTTTCCCCCCTTTTTTTAACCTATATAGTAGATGTGGGCAAGAGAAATATATTCAGCATGTGTTGAGTTGGCCAAGCTTCAATGTAATGTAGCCCAGAAGTAAATGTATGCATAACTGTAACTAATATTCCACACCAACTTCTAATTCTGTTTACTTTCTGGTCCATCTTCTCTGATGGATAAGTCAGAATTCTCACTTCTTTGTTTGGTTAGATCCAAGAGAATTTACTGGATGTGCCAAATGTGCCCAAACTGAGAGATATGCAAAATTAAAGGGTCAGTAGGTATGCTGAGAGGGTTTCCCAGGTGGCTCAGTGGTAAAGAATCTGCCCGCCAATGCAGGAGACACCAGAGATGTGGGTTTGATCCCTGAGTCGGGAAGATCTCCTGGAGGAGGAAATGGCAACCCACTCTAGCATTCTTGCCTGGGTAATCCCATGATAGAGGAGCCTGGTGGGCTACAGTCCGTGGGGTCACAACGAGTCAGGCATGACTGAGCCACTCTCACACACACACACACACACACGCAGACTGGGATCAAGTACACATGCAGACTGGGATGTGAGTACAAAGGGGTCATCCAAAAGCGAGAAAGTAGATCAAATTGGTTAAATTTATAGGCTCTGGAGCCAGATTGTTCTAGACTTACGCTCTGGCTCTACCACTTCCTAACTTTGTGACTTTACCACACTACATAACCTCTCTAAAGCCTCAGTTTTTGCATAATATTAATGAAGATAATAATACCTTATTCATTGGGTTATTGTGAGGAGGTATATTTATAGATCCCTGAGCACAGTCTCTGGCTCATAGTAAGTATTCAGTATCATCACCATCATCATCATCAAACACAAGAGGTTTGAAGTATAGATGTTAGGAACTGGTGTCTAGACTGAAGAACTCTCATAGCTTGAGGTATGAGAGGAGGTTAAGTGGAAAAGCAAGAGAATGAAATCAGATAATACATATTCCCTGCAGTGAGGTGTGCTGTCTCCTTTAAAAGGACTCCCTGTTGCAAGATAGTATGAGTGACTCATTCATGGGGGTGTATCTCTTGTGGCTTAAACATATCTCCTGACAGATGGTGTATTGTATAGGATTCCAGAGTATGGAAAAGGGTTGGCTGAGGGGGAGAAGTGCTGGCAATAGAGTTCTCGTGAGAGTAGGGTGGGAACCTTCTGGTCATGGGTCTTCAGCCAAGGGTGCCACAGCCTATGAGAACCTTCATGATAAAAGCCATAGAGAATTAGATTCTCCCTTTGATCTCTCTTGCTCTGTTTCAATTGATTGATTAATTGTGTGTGTGTTTTATGAGTCATTGGGAATGCCCATTAGCAGTGCCCACTTATACAGCAGTAGCTCTAGGTAGAGTGGACATTTGGGCTCATTGGAATATAACTTGGTTCACAGACCTATGTGATGTGTTGAAGTCCATTACTGTCTAGGATCTAAAATGAGGTGGACCTGCAAACACAGTTCATGTGTTATCCACTCTTTTCTTGGCTGGACAACATCTGACTACCAAATAAAAGGCTATTCATCTTTATCACTGAGAAGGCAATGGTGACCCACTCCAGTACTCTTGCCTGGAAAATCCCATGGACGGAGGAGCCTGGTAGGCTGCAGTCCATGGGGGTCGCTAAGAGTCGGACACGATTGAGCGACTTCACTTTCATTTTTCACTTTCATGCATTGGAGAAAGAAATGGCAACCCACTCCAGTGTTCTTGCTTGGAGAATCATAGGGACAGGGGCGCCTGGTGGGCTGCTGTCTATGGGGTCACACAGAATCAGACATGACTGAAGCGACTTAGCAGCAGCAGCAGCAGCAGCATCTTCATCAGGGCTTCCCTGCTGCCTCAGTGGTGAAAGAATCCACCTGTCAATGCAGGAGATGCAGGTTTGATCCCTGAGTTGGGCAGATCCCCTGGAGCATGAAATGGCAACCCAATCCAGTATTCTTGCTTGGGAAATCCCATGGACAGAGGAGCCTGATGGGCTAAAGTTCATGGGGTCTCAAAAAGTCAGACACAACTAAGCGACTAAAACAACAAAACAACAAACATCTTTATCAACAGCTATGAGTTGTCAGGTCCATGGCTCCCTCCCCTTTCAGAAAAGACCTGATATAGACAATAGTGTTAAACACATATGCTAGACGCTATTATCTGTGTTAACTAACTTAATCCATGAAACAACTCTGTAAGATAGGTATAATGATTACCCAGATTTTTACAGATGAGAAAACTGAGGTCAAGTAACTTACAAAGACCATAAAGATGTCTGTTATGTTGAAAAAAACAATGTGGGTAGGTTTAAGGCTGTGTCTAAACTTAGGCTAAGACCCATGACTTCAGAAAGGCTAAGAAAATTGGTCTGCGATTATTCCTGTAGATTGTTTTATCCTAACTTTTACATGAAGAGTGGAGTTTCACAAAGCACTGGTCTAAACCCTTTGTGTTAAGACAGAGATAGTAAAAGAAGAAAAGCTCATGTCTTGGCTTTTCTTAACATACATTAGCCAGTGACGTGTGCAAGGCTCCTCTTTGCCCACACCATGAATTGATTGACAGATGAGAAGATTTGCCTTGCAGTTTCATGTGGGGCAGTTTGTAGGAATCCAGCCTCATGAAAAGGTTTGAAGTGAGGAGAGTTTGCTAAGGAAAAAGTAATGAAGATTGAGGTGGATCTTGTAAAGAATAAATAGAAGGAGGCTGGGCAGGAAATTCCCAACATGAAAAATGCAGGACCTACACATGAGCAATTCATTTTCACTGGAGTATAGGGGATATGAAGGGGAGTATTTGAAGTAAGAAGAATGGGAGATGGAGGACTTGAAATGCCAGACCAAGGAGTAAAAATCCTATTCAGTAGGTAATGGGAGACCTAATAAATGCAATTCAAGTGAAAATAGGGGCCCTGGGGAATTTCCTGGCAATCGAGTGGTTAGGACTCTGTGCTTTCTTTGCAGGAAGCATGGGTCAATCTCTGTTCAGGGAACTAAGATCCTGCAAGCTGTATGATGTGGGGGAAAAAAAAATTGGGGTTTTGGGAGGAAGGCCAACTATTATTTCATTTACATTCACATACTGGTTCCAAATAGGAAAAGGAGTACGTCAAGGCTGTATATTGTCACCCTGTTTATTTAACTTATATGCAGAGTACATCATGAGAAATGCTGGACTAGAAGAAACACAAACTGGAATCAAGATTGCCGGAGAAATATCAATAACCTCAGATATGCAGATGACACCACCCTTATGGCAGAAAGTGAAGAGGAACTCAAAAGCCTCTTGATGAAAGTGAAAGTGGAGAGTGAAAAAGTTGGCTTAAAGCTCAACATTCAGAAAACGAAGATCATGGCATCTGGTCCCATCACTTCATGGGAAATAGATGGGGAAACAGTGGAAACAGTGTCAGACTTTATTTTTATGGGCTCCAAAATCACTGCAGATGGTGACTGCAGCCATGAAATTAAAAGACGCTTACTCCTTGGAAGGAAAGTTATGACCAACCTAGATAGCATATTCAAAAGCAGAGACATTACTTTGCCAACTAAGGTCCATCTAGTCAAGGCTATGGTTTTTCCTGTGGTCATGTATGGATGTGAGAGTTAGACTGTGAAGAAGGCTGAGTGCCGAAGAATTGATGCTTTTGAACTGTGGTGTTGGAGAAGACTCTTGAGAGTCCCTTGGACTGTAAGGAGATCCAACCAGTCCATTGTGAAGGAGATCAGCCCTGGGATTTCTTTGGAAGGAATGATGCTAAAGCTGAAACTCCAGAACTTTGGCCACCTCATGCGAAGAGTTGACTCATTGGAAAAGACTCTGATGCTGGGAGGGATTGGGGGCAGGAGGAGAAGGGGACGACAGAGAATGAGATGGCTGGATGGCATCACTGACTCTATGGATGTGAGTCTGAGTGAACTCCGAGAGTTGGTGATGGACAGGGAGGCCTGGCGTGCTGCGATTCATGGGGTCGCAAAGAGTTGGACACAACTGAGCAACTGATCTGATCTGATCTGATCTGATCTGATAAGCCCAATATGGGCTATTATAGTCACTGCCTGACTGTGACTCCAGATTGGAGGCTGTGATCAGGTATTTATTTACTTATTTTTCAAGTGATCTAGTTTTATACATATAAATGTTATATTCAAACACATGTTCCTTTTCAGATTCTTTCCATTACAGGTTACAACAAGATATTGAATATAGCTCCCTGTTACACAGTAGGTCCTTGTTGTTAATCTACATTATGTATAGTAGTGTGTGTCTGTTAATCCCAGACTCCTAATTTATCCCTCTTCTCCATCCCCTTTGGCAACTCTAAGCTTGTTTTCTATGTCTGTGATTCTATCTCTGTTTTGTAAGTTCATTTATATCATTTTTTTTTTTAAGATTCCACATATAAGTGATATCATAGGATATTTGTCTTTCTCCATCTGCCTTATTTCACTTAATATGGTAATCTCTAGGTCCATCAATGTTGCTGTGAATAGCTTTGTTTCATTCTTCTTTATGACTGAGTATTGTGGCTCAGACAGTAAAGAATCTGCCTGCAAAACAGGAGACAGCATTCAATCCCTGGGTCAGGAAGATCCCCTGGAGAAGGGAATGACTACTCACTCTGATATTCTTGCCTAGAGAATTCCATGGACAGAGGAGCCTGGCAGGCTACAGTCCATGGAGTTGCAAAGAGTTGGACACAACTGAGCAACTAACACTTTCAATATTCCATTGTGCATATGTACTACATCTTCTTTATCCATTCATCTGTTGATGGACACTTGGACTGCTTCCTTGCCTTGGTTGTTGTAAACACTACAGCTTGTGGTATGGTGTTTCAATGCCCATCGTTGTCTCTTTGACCACCACAGGTATCTGAAAGTCAGACGGGCAAAGAACAATTACCAAATAAATGGTAAGTGAGTGGAACTAGGATTTATGTTTTCTGACTCTTAGATCACTTTGTTCATTTGACATATTTTTAAGTATCATTTTAAGTACAGTAGATACAACCATTAATGAACACGGTTTTAGGGAAAATGATCATCCCCAAACTTAATCCACTGCCTGTCTTTCTGGCTCCACCTTTACATTTTTGGGTTTGGGCCCTTTCCATTGCTCCTGTAAAAAACCCAGTTCTGAGCTGCCATTATCTCTTGCCCAATTCCTTTCATAGCCTCTTAACTGGACTCATGGCTTTTATTCTTGAGTTTCTATAAACACACAGAAACTAGAGTAATATCATAAAAGCAGAAGTCAGATCTTGCCACTCAGCTTCATAATACACTTCAGTGGCTCCTGTGAGTAAAATTGAAACATCTCTCCACATTGCCCAAGTCCTTGTATGGATACTCTTTCCTGCTGAAGACCTCTGATCTTCCCCTCGTCTCTCTCCATTGTTCACTATGCTCCATTCCCATTTACCTCTCGCTGTTTCTCGAACGGTGTGGTCGTAGTGTATTCCTTTACTCCTGATGTTTCCTTTGTTTGGAATGTTCTTCTAGATTCCAGCATGGCCACACATCCCCTCCCTTGAATGTCATTCAGATTTCTATTTAAATGTCATCTCCTCAGACAGCCATTCTCTGACTAACTATCTAGCTATCTTTATGCACTTTGCATGACATGAAATTATGCTTATAATTCTTTGTCTGTTTATTTATTGTGGGTATTGCTCATCAGGACGTAAGCTCTGTGTAGAGAGGACTTTGCTTGCTGGCTCATTATGGTGTCCCCAGCACCTATGACAGGACCTGGCCTGTGAACACACAAAAATATCATTGAGTGACTTCTTTCACAGCTTAGAGGAAAAGTTGCTTCATGCTTCAAAAAACTCAGCATTTATCTGCATACCTTTTTCTAACTTATCACAGCTTCAGATTTGCCCTTCTTGACTTTTGCAATTCCTGAATAAGTGACATCCATTTTAGGCATATTACTGGCAGGCTGCAAATAGTAGAGTGCATTTCTGATTTAAATTCTTTTGGCTGCTGTGAATAATTTTTCTCTGGTTGTTAGTAATTAAAACAAACAAGTCGAAAGACTCATATTATTCTATTTCATTGCCAAATTGGATATTGCTCAACTCAAAATTAAATGTACACACACCCTTAAAACTAGCCAAACTGGCTATTACAATTACATAAAGTTCCTTGTATTCATTAGCAGTGTTACCTTTCATGGTTTATCCTGTTTGGCATATACATCAAAGTAACAGTCATAAGGCTTATATAAAATTTAGAGCATGTAGATGTGGAAAAAATTTTTAGATATTTTTGTTTGTTTCCAGCTAAATTTCAACAAAAGCATAACCTTGTTACTGTACTATAAAGCTTAAGGCACAGAATAGGGAAACTCAGTATTTTGTCAAAACTTGGTACTTTCAGCCCAACTGTCAGAGTCACCTAAAAATGGCAGACATGATTCAGCTTTGTACTCTGCATCTTGGGAATTAGTGTCAGAATACCAGCCCTGATCTCTTTAGTGAATGATTCATTTGCTAACATGATTAACAATTCGGGGAGCCAGCAATGTTGGCCACTAACGTCAGATTTTAAGAAGCTGCCTGTTTCAATAGCATTGCAAATGTATTTGTTTGTACTTGGGGGAGAGGGAGGTCTTGAATCTGCTCTTGTGATTTTTAATATTTTTATTTGAACCAGGAGAATGAACTTCTTAGGATTTCTAAAGCTTTCCATTTTTTTATGGGTAGTACCCATCCATGAGAAAAACAAAGCAATTAACCATTTAGGGGAATTAAGAGTAAAAGAGTGACAAAACATCACCAAGAAAAGCTTGTAGATCAAGTTCATAGAGGTTTGACGAGTATGTTGAGTAAAAACTATTTAACTTCAGTTCATTGTTTGATTCAACCTTTTTGAACACAAAGAATTCAGGAAAACTGGGGCAGATGGTCAGATTGAGATTTGGTTATATGATTATTGGTTCACATGTCTGTCTCTCAGGGTGGTCTGTGAGCTCCTTGAAGTTAAAACCTTATTCATCATTATTTCCCATTGTTTGGCATGGCAAGTTGTGTAGCTTAATTACAAGGATGATTGTGATGATGCCGGTCATGGCTAACTTCGCTCAGCTCACCACCAGTCAGGCCCTATGCTAATTGCTTGGTATACATTGCCATATTGAATTCTTTTTCTTGAAAATTTTTATTTTTTAAAATTATTTTTAAAATTTATATTGAAATGTAGTTGATTTACAATGTGTTGGTTTCAGGTGTATAGCAAAGTTATATATATATATATACACATATATATGTATATATATATATATGTATGTATATATATTCTTTTTCAGATTATTTCCCATTATAAGTTTTTATAGGATATTGACTATGGTTCCCTGTGCTATATAGTAGCTTACTGATGGCTAGTTATTTTACATTTAATCGTGTGCATATTTTAATCCCAAGCTCCGAACTTATCTGCCCCCTTTTCCCCTTTGGTAAAAATAAGTTTGTTTTCTGTGTCTGTGAGTCTATTTCTCTTTTGTGAATAAGTTCATTTGTATCATTTTTTTAGATTTTACATATAAGCCACATTGTATGATATTTGTCTTTCTCTATCTGGCTTGCTTCATTTCGTACAACAATCTTTAGGTCCATATCATCTTTAATTTTTTTTTTTTAACTTTGTTGGATTTACAATGGGTTTCTGCAATATAGACAAATGAGTCAGTTTGTATATATATACATGTGTACATACACACACACATATATCCTCATACACATATATATATACATATATATCCACTCTTTTAGATTCTTTTTCCATATAGGCTCTTATATCATCTTTAATTCTTGCAACAATATAATCTATCCATGTTTGAGGAGGAAACTGAAGTTTAGAGATGTTCATTAACTTGTCTACAGTCACACACAGCTAATGAAGTGTTGGACCTGGGATTCCAAACCATTTCTCTTCTTTATTCTAAGTCCATATTGTTAACTATGACACTTTATGCTTGTTGCCTGAATGAGTGAGTGTAGGGCCCCTCCTCCACCTGAGTGGAGTTAAAATGTGACAAACAGGACTAGACGATGGTTGTGTCCTAGAACAAACCTCACCAACCAGAAAGAGATGAGAAACCTTCAGTGTGCGTAGCAAGAGATGAAAGGATTGCCTATGTCACTGATTAGCTTTAAAAAAAAAAAAAAAAAAGAAACCTAAACAGAGAGGAAAGTAGGAATTTTTACAAAGAGAAGGTAAGTTTTCATCCCTGGAAGCTTCTGAAGTGATATGTTTAAACTCTCATCCTGTTCAAATTCCTGTGGGTATGTGTGGAGCAGGAGAGGAGAAAGTCCGTGGGAAGGTTTGAGCATGGCTCTGCATACTGAACTGCCCTCTCTCCTTCCCTGGAGTCGTATGTGCTTCGGAGGCATGTGGGTGGAAAGTTTTGCCCACTTTGGCTGCCTTCCCTAATGCGCGTGGGTGGAGGTTTGCATGCCCAGCACTTCCATGGAGAGTTCAAGTTGCTTTACCTGCTTTTGGGTCTAACAGGGTGAGACATGTACCTGTGTTTGCAGGCCTGTCCCAGGAAAACTTGTCATACTGGATATGGAAATCGTTAAAGCAAAGTGGGAGGCAAGGTTGTCTTCTTTTCATGTCGATACTGGGGTTGCTTTCCTCCTGTCCAGCCAGAGTACAGTCCTGATAAAATGAAGGGGGACCAAAAGGAAACTGTTTGCACGGAGTGCTCACCTCGCAATTCTGGGGACATCAACTAAGTGACATTTTCACAGAAAATACGGATCCGAAAGGAATATCCCCTTCAAAAAACAAAAGAAAAGAAATCACGGGTTTCTTTTTCAGTCATTGTCATCTTCCCTTGCTCTGGGTCTTACAAACTTGATGGCTTTGTAGCTTTTCAGATTCTGCTTCTTCCCTTCTTTGGTCCTCAAGTCTTGGTCAGGTCTGTCCTCTGGTCTCTATTTGATCAGTAGTTTTCCAAGAACCAATTTTAGTCTCAGGGTACCACAGACCTGTTATAGGAAAAATATTTCACTTTCCTAAAGCCAGCATCATCAGCCATTGATGGAAGGTGTTCTTCCCCCAGTGCGATTACGTGAGAATTAGTGATGGGTAAACATCCATGTGAGGAGATTTAATTTGGATAAATATAAAGCTTGTTTGCTTAATTGGAATTTATCTGATCTTTTCTGTTTTTTCTTTCTTTTCTTTGTTCTACAAATTTTCCAAAACAACTGCCAATTTGATATTCTTCCTATTTCCTGGTCCAGGGTAGAGAGGAACTTTGTGAGACTCGACATTCTTTTGATATTTTGATAATTTCCACTTCAAGGGAAACAGAGGAGGGTACAGATGCACACACATGCAAAACCAAACAAGATACCTGCAGAACTGACTCAACCATTCCCTTCCTTCACCCTGGAAAGGTTCTAGTGTGAGGAAGCCATGCTTTTGAGAGGTTAAGGTATTTTCTTCATCTTGGTTCACACTTTCCAGGCAGGTAACAGTGGATCTGGGAGAGCTTTTTGCTTTTGAGGGCTCCTACCCAGAGGGTGGTCAGTCTTATCTGCCCACTCCCCAGCCCCTCCTCCCAACTCTCAGGTCTCACTGAATCTGTCTTTGATTTCTTGAAATGTACAAGGGCCCCAAATAGTCGCTACCTGATGCAGAGCTAATTTATATGTATCCTTTTCAAAGAGGGTGAAATAGTCACTGTTTCTCATCTCCCAATGTGATTTTTAAAATTTTTTGACAGAACCTAATTTCTTGAATCTTTTCATCTTTACTGATTGGCAGTTTTCTCCACTCTGTTTGTGCCTTGTATGCTTCTATGAAAAGGCTCATCAAGTCAAACCATAAGCAAACAGAGCAAATGGGACTTTCGGAGAAAAGGACATTTTTGATGGAAGCTCTTATTTTTTGACAACTGGAGAAAATACTTTTTAAGGGCTATTTTCCCTGTTGGGACATTTGAAAGAACAGTTACATTCATTTTATAGTTTCTGCTTATTGGGTATTTATTCAAAAAAGAAAGAAAATTCCACGCTCCATGAATCCATCTGTTGTTACATTTCATGAGAACAAAATGCACAGAAAAATATGGCTAAACACACGGCATTCACGTTTTCTCCACCTTTGGACTGTTACCAGTCATAAAACTCCATCCTGTATAGACAATCTGTTAAAATAAGTTACTAAGAAACCCAAACAGGTATAAAGGTCATTCTCAGTATGAGTGGGCTTTCTTTTTGCTGTGGTTATAGCCAACCAAAACTCACTTCGAGATGGTGTTTTATAGTTGATATTTTAAACTGTAAACCACATTATATGATTGTAGAACCGCACCCAACAGAGTCAAATTTTCCTGTTTCGGAACTCTCGTGGGATTCAGCACATAATTCATGTTCCTTCATCATGTTCTCACTATGTTCAGACCTCAGAGTTTACGAGCAGGTTGCTTCACTGCATTTTAAACATTGTCTCTCCAAAGGTATATTTTAAGAAAGATATGGGCAATGAAAAGGAAGCCAAATGTATCCTTCATAGGAGAGACAGAGGATGTTTAACAAACTAGGAGGAATTCTATTTCTAGAGAAAATTTATCAAATTATGGGAAGGGCATATAGATTTGAGGGAAAGTGCATTTAAAGTGAAGAGAGACTCCTCTCTGCCATTTTCTGAGCACCTGTGAGATACCAGGAGTTTTGTTAAGCACTTTACCTACATTATCTCACTAAATCCTTGATGAGCCTCTTAGAAATATAAAGACCGTAGGTTAAGAAAGATGAATGACTTGCTCAAGTTCAATTAGTTGATGTACAATTAGCTGGAATTGTACACTTAGCTGGATGTCTAGTTCTGGCCTAGTGTGGTTTTGCACCAACTCAGTCTGCATCCCAAAGCCATCTCCTTGATGTAACCCGTGGTGGGCTCCGACAACCCCGCTCCCATGAGTTTTAACCTTGGGAGGGCAGAAGAATAGAAGTGTTTTGTGGGTTTGGCCTGGCTTTTCAATGGTGAATGGCTGGTCATGCTGAAAATTTAGATATTCTTGGTTGGCTAAGCCAAACTGAAGAGCTTCTCTGTGCATCTGGATAAAAGAAATAATGCGGGGCAAATAGACTTATCTTGCTTTTCTCTAAGCGTGAGCAATGGTGAGCCATTATTTTAAATAAAGTCACAGCTGATTTTTTCCTCCTTTTGTGCAGAAAAATTTATTGTTTTCCACAACCCACACTTACCTTAAATAAACCTGTTAAAATGTACATTTTAAATAAAACTTTTCAAATTTCTTCACCTAGCAGCTTAGAAGCAGGAATGTTTCTTTTCTCTTTCCATCTAGCCTAAGGGTAAAGGACTCTTTCAGAACTTGATACATGAAGTTTCCTTGACTGACTTTGGAGCTTCCTAGATCAGTGTTCTTTCTTCTCCAAAGTTAACATATTTATGGCAATTATTATTCTGAAATGTAGTATCACTTTGCTCCATTCATCTGTGCTATAAGATTGTATAACTATTAGTCAAATGAGATTTTTAAAAACCCTCATACTCTTCCTAATTGGAAATTGGATCTCAAGGGACTTATAATTTAGTTGGGCACCCTTAATTGTTCAGTTGTGTCCAACTCTTTGCTACCCCATGGGCTCTAGCCCTCCAGGCTCCTCTGTCCATGGGGTTTTTCAGGTGAGAATACTGGAGTTAGTTGCCATCTCTTCCTTCAGGAGATCTTCCTGACTCAGGGAACTTCCTGACCCAGGGATCGAACTCATGTCCCCTGTGGTGTCTCCAGCATTGCAGGTGGATTCTTTACCCACTGAGTCATTAGCTGGGGAGTTACAAAAAAAAGTAACACTTTGGTTACCATGAGATGGATGGAATATGTTTTGATGGGAGTAGGCTGGTTGATCACTGCTGCCTGGAGCAGTTGGATAAAGTGAATGAAATAGCATTTGAGTTAAGCCTTTAGGGAGCAGTTGAACTTGGTGAGCTGAAGAAGAGCAGGAAGGAGAAATTGCCAAGCAATAGGTGGAACATGAGAGAAAACTCAAAGAAGGGATGAATACTGAATATGGGTGGGGGGCTGACAGAGAATATTGGGAAAGATGAAAAATAATAGTTGCCATACAATTATTGGACTAGATTCTTTGTTTTCTTTTGAAGGAGTTTTCTAGATCTGGTTAGAGAAGAAAGCAAACTCTTGAAAGAACTCCAGCTGGCTAAAGCAAGACATGGGAGAAAAATATATCTTTTTTTTTTTTAAAGTAATTTATTTGTTTTAATTGGAGGCTAATTACTTTACAATATTGTAGTGGTTTTTGCCATACATCGACATGAATCAGCCATGGGTGTATGTGTGGTCCCCATCCTGAACCCTCTTCCCACCTCTCTCCCCATCCCATTCCTCAGGGGATCCTTTCTTTCACACACATTACACATCTTGATGACAGGCACAAACCTTTCCTAGTGCTGTTGTTGCTAAGACAATAAATGAATCAGTAAAGGAGATATATTATAAGACCAGAATGGTCCAAATGAAGACCATCTATAGTAGGTTTATCAATCTCAGAACTATTGACATTTAGAGCTGGATAATTTTTTCTTTTGGGAAATAGGCACCATCCCATGTAACAAAGAATGTTTAGCAGCATTCCTGACTCTACTTACCAGATGTCAATAGCACCCCACCCCTCCAACTGACTGCCCCGTTTGGGAAAACCAAAAGTGTTTCCTAACATTTCCAAATGTTGTGGGGGAAGGACAAAATCATCTCTAGTAGAGACTTATGCTTTATGAATAGAACGAACTAGTGGGCTTCCCTGGTGGCTCAGTGGTAAAGAATCCACCTGCCAATGCAGGAGACATGGGTTTGATCCTTGATTTGGGAGGATCCCACATCCCTCAGAGCAACTAAGCCTATGTTCCACAATTACTGAGTCTGTGCTGTAGACCCCAGGAACTGCAATTACTGAGCCCATGAGCTGAGACTACTACATGTGCCCTAAAGTCCATGCTCCACAACAAGAGGGGCCACCATAGTGTGAAGCCCAAGCAATGCAACTAGAGAGTTTTAAACAAATGGAGTGTTTGCTTAGAGTCTCAGAGAAGAGATCATAGGGGCAAATAGCTATTTACAGCAAGCTGTGCCCACCTTTTGCCTTGTTGTGTTCTATTTGAGAGGTCTTCCCTGGTGTTCAGTGGTAAAGAATCTGCCTGCATTGCAGGAGACACAGGAGATGCAGGTTCAATCCCTTCATTGTGAAGATCCCTTGAAAGAGGGCAGGCATGGGAACCCACTCCAGTATTCTTGCCTAGAGAATTCTGTGGACAGAGGAGCCTGATGTGTTACAGTCCATAAGATTGCAAAAAGTCAGACATGACTGAGCACATATGCATCTTCTGTTTGAGCGTGTCTTGAATATTGTGAAAGTAACCAAAAATGTCAGTATGACCACGTCCAGCAAACATATGGAAAATGAATAGAGTGACAAATATGATAAGGCCTGATTGTCAAATCCTTTACCAGAAAGTGTAGGTTTGAGAGAAAATATATAGAAGAAGTGAGGCAAGAGCCTCCCTTATATTGGAGATTATTTACAGGTTTCACTGGAGCAAATTATTAGTTTGATATCTCTTGTCTTTGGACTCTGCATCTTATCTTAACCAGGGATTTATGTATCTTCCTCCCAAGGGAGCAGGTCAGAGTTCCTGAGTCCTGAATTGTGGAACCTCAGCTTCTTCAGTGAAAGATTTGGCTGGTGAAGAATGAAGAGAGATGTGGGGAGAGTTCAGGGATGGGAGATGAGTTCCATGTGGCAAAGATGTGTATGTCCATCCTCCTTCTGACCAAGTGATGACAAAGTAAAGGATGGAGTCAGCCAGCTCACTTTTCCACCTCTCAGGACATTTCTTGCCCCTGGTTCACTCACATCGTTCATTTCTGAGTAACACGTTATTTTGTATTTGACATATTAACCCATTACTAATGACTAATCTCAACAATTCCCGGGGTTAGGATTTGAGGGAATACCTCTTTGGAAGTTCAGATTGGCCGGTCTCTATTTGAAAAATCTCTATGTGAAAATTTCAGGTTGAGTGTCCTCTAATGTGGGCGGCTTTTCATCTCTTCCAGATACTCCATCAGTAGGGGCATTTTTTGAATTCCAGACTCATGGACTCAAGGGTCTAGTTGCTATCTCCACTTGGACAGCTTGTAGATGTCTCCAACATTACACATCTCAAAATGTACCATTTCCCTCCTCCCCGCCCAACCTGCTACTATATCTTTACCCATCTCATTCAAAGGTGGCTCCATCCTTCCAACAGTTTAGGTCAAAACTCTTGAAGTCAGCCTCCACTCCCCACTTTGTCTCACACCCGGTCATCACACGCCAACAAATCTTGTTGGCTTTGCTTTCAAAGTGTATCTAAGATCTGAACAAGTCTCACCATCTGCATTGCTGCCATTCAGGTCTGGGCTATCCCAAACACAAGACAGGGGCCTAGATGATATTTCAAAATTGTAAGTCAGATCTTGTCACTCCTTTGCTGAAAACCTTTCAATGTCTCTGTATCTCAGAGTAAAAATCAGATTTTTTTTTGAGGTTCTACAATCTCTCCCTAGCCCTTTATCCCTCATACTTTGTCTCCTGCTCCTCTCTGTGCACTCACTCAATAGCTTACTTCCCACTTGCTGTTTCTTAAGCTTAGAAGACACACCTACGTGTTCCTTCAGCCCAGAACTCACTTCTCCCAGGTATCCACGTGGTTACACCTGGCCCTTTCAAATCTTTGCATAAATACACCTTGCAACAAGACTTACCCTGATTTTGCAACTTAAAACTATGAGCTGTTTTGTACTGCCTGCCAACATCTGGCCCTCTTATCTTTCAGTCCTTTTTTCCTTGGTATTTCTTTTTTTTTTTTTAATTTTATTTTATTTTTAAACTTTACATAACTGTATTAGGTATTTCTTTAAAAAATATTTTTTAATTAAAGTGTATGTTGATTCATAATGTTGTTCCTTCCTCCCCTTCCTTTTTTTTATTTTGGTGTAAAATAGTGCTTATTGACTTCTAATATAGTCTATACTTTATTTATTCACTATATTTATTTTTTGTCTTCCATTTGAGAATGGAATCCTCTCAAGGGCAAGGATCTTTGTTTAACCCTATGATCTAAAGCACTGTCTTGAACACAGTGGGTGCTAATATGTGCGAGCAGCCACTCTCCTCCCTTACCTCTCCTCACTGGTAACCACTAGTTTGTCCTCTATATCTGTGAGTGTGTTTCTTTCTTGTTATATTTACTAGTATGTTTTATTCTTTAGATTCCACACATAAGTGATATCATACAGTATTTATTTTTCAATCTGACTTACTTCACTACAAGCATGAAAGGACTTCCAAGTCTATCCATGTTGTTGCAAATGGCAATATTTTATTCTTTTTTATGGCTGAGTAGTATTCCATCATATTATATTTACCACATCTTCTTATCCATTCATCAGTTGATGGGCACTTAGGTTGCTTCCATTTCTTGGCTATTATAAATAATGTTGCTATGAACATTGGGGCACATGTATTTTTTTTTACATGTGCAATCTTTTTTTTATGCAAAATCTAATTTTATTTTATTTTTAAAGTTTACAATATTGTATTGGTTTTGCCAAATATTGAAATGAATCTACCACAGGTATACCACATGTATCTGTTTTCATTTTATTCTGATGTCAGACTTTGAACTCTTTTGGGGAAAATGATCCATTGAACACACTAATAGCAGTGGTTGATTGTATTCTTTTTCTTAAAGTGTGTTCCTCAAATTGTGTGAGCTTCAGGGGCAATTAAACCTAGCCTGCTCCTGTGCCAACTTCATAGGGTTTGTATGAGAATTGAAGAGCTAATATATATAGAGAACTTTTAAAAGTGCCTGGCACCTTGAGGTTAAAGACTGTGTTATGCTTTACACTGTCCCCACCTCTACCGTGATTAGCTCAGTGGATGGAACAGAATAGGGGGTGGAAGAACATCTTTGCTAATAAACAAGTCAGCTGAACAAATGGATATATTTTGATATGAGAGTTCAACCATCTTTTTAGGTTTTTACTCCTAAGTGCTAGCCTCCTCTTTTTGTTTTGATTTTTCTTTTGAGCAGTTTTAGGTTCATGGTAAAGTTGAGAAAAAGGACAAAGTTTCCCCATAAATCTCTTGCCCTTCATTATCAACATCCCCTGCTGGTGTGACATGGACCCACACTGACACATCACAATTACCCAGAACCCATAGTTTTCATTTGGGTTCCTTCTTGATGTTTTATATTCTATGTTTGGACAAACATATAACAGCATGTATCTGCCATCATAGTATCATCCAAAGTACTTTCATTGCCCTACCCTACAAAATTCTGTGCTCCAGCTCCTCATCCCTCCTTCCACTAACTCCTGGAGACCAACGTTTCGTTTTCTCCATAACTCTTTCCCAAGTGTCATACGATTGGAATCATATAGTATGATTCAGATAGGCTTCTTTGGCTTAGTAATGTCCATTTAAGATTCCTTGATGACTTCCCAGGCTTCCCTGGTAGCTCAGCTGGTAAAGAATCCACCTGCAATGCAGGAGACCTTGATTTGATTCTTGGGTTGGGAAGATTTGCTGGAAAGGGGAGAGGCTACCCACTCCAGTATTCTTGAGCTTCCTTGGTGGCTCAACTGTCTTCCCATGGCTTTAAAGCTCATCTCTTTTCATCAAGGAATCTTATTCTATTCTCTGCCTGCACCACAGTTTTGTTTTTTAAAAAATTTATTCTTCCCTCCTTTCTTTTTAAAGTGAGGCTTCTGTGCTCAGTAATTTGTCAAAAGACAAATAGAAAAATGTTCATGTGTATTGCTAATCGGCTCTGTCTCAATACAAAAGAAAAAGTTCAAAAAAATATAAAAAAATGTTCATGTGTAGATTTGCTTATATCTTATTATGTACCTAACAAGGCAGCATCTGAATGGCATGGTCTTCCATGATAATTCTAATCTTGTGAATAAGACTGAAGGTCAGAATCATTTATTTTTTCAGCAGTGCTTAACATAATGTGGTTCCAAATCATATAGTTGAGTGTAAACCTGTGATAAATGGCAATGAGGTTAAAATGCCACTTTTCGTATTTATATGCTTATGTTAACATTATTTCAGTTTTCCTAAGGTTCCTACCCTCAGTCTTGTTTTTTCCATTATATTGATTTCTTGTACCTGCCATATTTTTATTTAACCAATTAGCTAGATAAATGTATTTTAAATATCAGCCTATAATGACTATTTCTATAGTGTAAGGCAAACTTAACTGACATAAATATCATAGGGAAAAAAACAAACAAACAGCTGAGACAAAGGTTTAGACGTTACTATAGAATTGTTTTTACTTTCTTACTCACATTTACCTCTCAATGAGGTATGCTGCTGCTGCTGCTAAATCGCTTCAGTTGTGTCCAGCTCTGTGCGACCCCATAGACAGCAGCCCACCAGGCTCCCCCGTCCCTGGGATTCTCCAGGCAAGAACACTGGAGTGGGTTGCCATTTCCTTCTCCAATGCATGAAAGTGAAAAGTGAAAGTGAAGTCGCTCAGTTGTGTCTGACTCTTCAGGACCCCATGGACTGCAGCCCACCAGGCTCCTCCGTCCACGGGATTCTCCGGGCAAGAGTACTGGAGTGGGCGCCATTGGATCAGGCTTTGTTATATCATCTACTTAAGCTACTTTATCATCTACTGAAATTGCTTTTTTGGTAGTCAAAAGTGAGCTCTTAACTGCCAAAAAGCCTTCTCGTGAGTGCTGCTTCTCCCTGGTGTTTGCAGCATTCTGTGGGGTTGAATTTCTTCTTGAAACAGCCTCTAAACTTGGATTCTGTGGCAAGTGTTTTTTCTTTTCCCTTCTCTGGCTATTCTTAGTATCCTGCCTGGGCTCTTCATTGTTCTCTAAAGAGCTGTCTTTTGACACCTTCTTGCCAAAGGGTAAGTTTGTCCTTGGGCTTCCTTAGTCATAAAGAAGCAGCTGCAATCAACTGCAATGAAGGAGGCCTGGGTTCGATCTTTGGGTTCTGAAGATCTACTGGGGAAGGAAATGGCAGTTCACTCCAGTATTCTTGCCTGGGAAATCTCATGGACAGAGGAGCCTGGAAGACTACATGGGGTCGGAAGAGTTAGACACGACTTAGTGACTAAAACCATCATCACCACCAAGCTCATACTTAACCTATATTTGGGTGGTTCCAAAATCTGTATGTCCAGATTTATATAATGAATTTTATATTTATTATATAAATATGTACAATGAATTATATTTAAAAATTTATATAATTTATATAACGAGCTCCAGACCCGAATTTTCATCAGCCTCCTAGAAATGTCTACAAGAATATCTTCTTGGTGTCTTGAACTCAACATATCCCAAAGTATAACATGTGGTTTTCTACCATCAGCACTAATTTCCCTCCTTCTGTGTTCTCTGTCTCACCTCACGGCAATACTGTGCTTAAACCAAGTTTGCTAAACTAGAAACATTGGAATCATCTTTAAGTCTCTTTTCTCCTGACTTTTCTCTTTTCCAACACATCCCCTCCACAGTTGCTGTCTACCTTTCTAAAATATTACCTTTAAAACACAAAAATGGTCTCCTGTTAAAACAAACAAACTTCATTTTCTTTCCATTGAAAAGGACATTTTAAACACTTTGGAAGGGTTTGGTGGTGAAAAAGTTCTGTCAGAAAAATAACTGAAGGGAAGGCACCATGTCACTACAAAACATTTCCAAAGGTAGCAAAATAAGAGCTTCTGAATGTGAAGCCATGAGAAGAAAAATATCACTAGCATCTTGTGTTTATTCTCTGAGAACTAATATAGCTCTCTTTAGATTTTTACCTTATAGTGTATAGTTTTTGTTTTTTAAGCATTCTTCCTCATATTTTCTCAATCATGTGCAGGAAGATTTGAAGCAAGGAATGCTTCTTAAAAATGTGGGTTTGTGTATGTGTTATTTTCTTCTGTCAGCTGTATCTAGCTCAATATTTGCCAAATAAAGTTGGTCTGCAGTTCAGTGAACATTTCAACTCTTCACTTCAGAGTTCAGGAGGGAGGAAGAGGAGATGGGTGAGAAAGAGAAGATCTGGACAGGCATCACCCCACTGAGGAAGGGGCTGCGGAGAACTAGGAGAAGGGTGGTACAGTGCAGCTGGTCCACACGGAGTGAAAGATGAGAAATCCAGTCAATCACTGGAGTAATAGGGAGTTTCCATTTCTTTGGTAACTTCTGACTCTGTGTGAAGCAAACCTCAGAATTTTCCTACATTATAGATATTGTGTAGAAATGATTTCATTCTTTGTAATACGGTTCTAGGTCATTTCACACGGAATGACTTAGTGTAGACAGAATGCAATCTCTTACAAAATTCATGCATCTATGAAGAAAAAATCTTCCATATCAACCAGTTATGCAGTGATCTGTGGGTTTTCTCATTCACATCTTGACAAGTGCAAAACTAGAAAAAAGGTTTCTTTTTCTCCGTATGGGGTTAGCATCATTCTATGAAAGGCTGTTCTATCATTCAGAAATTTATGACTTGTTAATGACATTCCTGATATATGCTTTCTACCAAATGGCACTAGGTATTCCACTCATCCTGTTCTTAAGTATTAAATATCTCCACTCTCTATTCTTCACAAATTTTAGGCCTCTAAAAAGGAAAAATACATGCATGTTTTTCTAGATTTGCTTAAAATTTTTATTTTATATTGGGATATAACTGATTAACAATATTGTGATTATTTCAAGTGAACAGTGAAGAGTCTTAGCCATACATATACATATATTCATTCTCCCCCAAACTCCCCTCCCATCCAGACTGCCACATAGCATTGAGCAGAGTTCCATGTACTATAGAGTAGGTTTTTGTTGGTTATTAACTTTAAATATATTAGTGTTTAAATGTCCATCCTAACTGTCCCTTCCCCCAGGCAACTGCAAATTCATTTTCTAAGTCTGTGAGTTTCTTTCTGTTTTGTAAATTCATTTGTATCATTTCTTTTTAGATTTCACATACAAGGGATGTTGTATGATATTTCTCCTTCTCTGTCTGACTTCACTCAGTATGACGATCTCTAGGTCCATCCATGTTGTTGCAGATGGGATTATTTCATTCTTTTTAATGGTTGAGTAATATCCATTGTATATATGTACCACATCTTCTTTATCCATTCCTCTGTCAATACAGGTAAGATATGTCCAAGTAATCTCTGGGTAAGGTAAGATATGCACAAGTTTTACATCTCCCTAAGAAGTAGGAGAATGTCTCTGTATCATTTAAGAGTATTTATTAGAACTGAAAGTCAAAGGCAGGTTGACTGTCATGTGTTTATGAAGTTGTCTGAAATCTTTTCCAAGGAAATGTAGTCATACACACATAAGTAGGCTTAAGAGAAGAAAATATGACAATCCCTGGCATACTGTCTGGGTCATACATCTACTGTGATGGATAACAATGTGTTAGGTTATGATCTGGTACCCAAGAGTTAGTGAAAACCAAGTCACTTCTGTGATGTGGAAGGTTGAATATTTTATGTATTTATACTCTTGGAACATTAGTATCCAGTGTAAAGTCCTAGTAAATTTAATAAAGATCAAGTATCCGTTAAGTTTCAAAAAACAAATTGAAGCATGCTTATTGTGTACAAGACAATATTCTCCATGCTCCCTACAGAGCTGGGAACAAAACAGAAAAGTTCTGCTTTTACTGGGGATGGCTAATACATAGATTGCTTACTATTTCTCAGGCACTGATTTGAGCTTTTTACATATATGAACTTTAAAAAAAATGTTAATATTTTTGGCTGCACATGGTCTCAGCCATGGCTCTCAGGCTCTTTGATCTTTGTTGCTCCTGCAGGATTGTTAATTGGAACATGTGAACTCTTAGTTGTGGCATGTGGGATCTACTTACCAGACTAGACATCGAACTCAGGGCCCCTGCATTGGGAGCTCTGAGTTTTAGCCATTGGACCTCCAGGGAAGTCCCCTCTATGAACTTTTAAAATCTTCAATTAGCCCTCTGAAATACTATTGTTATCTCATTTCATAGATGAGGAAACGGAGACTCAGAGATGTTAAGAACCTCACCCAGGGTCCATCTGGGTAGTTAGTGGGAGAGTCAGGTTTCATATACAAGTGGTCTGTTCCAGAGATAAAGTCATGAAATGAAAATATAGACAATGGGAACAAAATCAATGGTTCACTTAACTAGAGATTTTGAGAAGTATTTTCCCTAGAAGATCATTCATGGGTGATTTCCAGCTGAACCTGTATCCCAAGTTGCCATTGATTTTGAAGAAAACTTAAATCCTGGGCATTACAATGAGCACTGATATTAGTCTATAGCACTTGTCTGACTCTGTGACCCCCTGCACTGTAGCCCAACAGGCTCCTCTGTTCATGGGATTTTCCAGGCAAGAATACTGGAGTGGGTTGCCATTTCCTTCTCCAGGGAATCTTCCCTACCCAGGGATCCAACCCAGATCTCCTGCATTGCAGACAGACTCTTTACTGACTGAGCTACCAGGAGAAGGAGGGCAAGCTGCAGTTTCACTCACACCAGATGCTGATGGCACAGGTTCTGTTTTCTTGCTGGATCCAATTCTATCTACCCTCTTTAAAAAATGATCCAGTGACGTTTAAGTAGTAGCTCTTTTTTTCTCATCATAGATAACATTGTAGAGCTGGATTGGATTCTGAATGGCTGCTGCAACCTTTGTGTGCATTTTGTGTTTGGGTCTTGGGCCTCAAAAACTAACAGTGCTTCCCCAGATGAAGAAAATCCCTTTGCCATTTCCTGTGTTCTGAATCTCTGCCGTTCTTCAATTACATCTTCCTCTTGTCTCTCTCTGTCCTTTCTCTGTGCTTCCAATTCCAAGACTTCATTAGTCAGCTTCTCATGTTGCACAGCAAGGAGTTCAGTGAAGCTGTCCTCTTGCAGCTCTAACTCCAGTGTCTCGCTGAGGGTCGCTAAGTTGCTGAAGACCTCTTTACATTCCTCAACCATCTTCTCAAATCCATGAAAATTGTGAATGAGCTTCAGGCAAAGGTTCTTTCAACCCCATTCATGGTGATGGCATAACCTCATGCACATTTGTTTCATATCTTTGAACGTTCACAGCTTGAAGGTTTATATGTAGGGGGCTTATTGTATATGGAAGATTGCTCCAGAAAGCTTAGAAATTTTTAATGATTATGTGGTTTGTAAAAAAAAAGAAAAAAAAAAGCCTTTTTAATATATTTCAAGTAGATTCCTTGGCTTAGCTATACCAACGTCAGGCAGGTAGATTTAATGAATTGTAACAAGGAATGATGCTAAAGCTGAAACTCCAGTACTTTGGCCACCTCATGTGAAGGGTTGACTCATTGGGAAAGACTCTGATGCTGGGAGGGATTGGGGGCAGGAGGAGAAGGGGACGACAGAGGATGAGATGGCTGGATGGCATCACTGACTCGATGGACGTGAGTCTGAGTGAACTCCAGGAGTTGGTGATGGACAGGGAGGCCTGGCGTGCTGCGATTCATGGGGTCACAAAGAGTTGGACATGACTGAGTGGCTGAACTGAACTGAACTGAATTAGAGGCATCAAGAATTTCCATAAAATGTCATGGTGTGATTCTTACTTTAGATTATTATACTAGCTACATGGTTATTAATATTGATGAACTATGGTTAAAATATTTCTAAACTTAGCTCTTCCCTCATTCTAGGCCTAACTGGTCAGTCTTTCAGGTAGAGGCCAAAATGTTTGTGTATGTGTATTGTATGTGTATGCATGTACATGCATGTGTATTGTGTAATTATGTGTATGTATATGTACAGTGTATGTGTGTGTATATATGTGTGTGTATATATGTGTATATATATATACGTGTGTGTGTGTGTATATGAGTGTTTCTTATAGTCTCTCATCAATAGTATTAGCAAACAGAGAATATGTGAATTGTATCCAACAAAGAATGTTAGGTTTTGCTGACATAGTATTCTTACGAGTTGAATTGTGTTTCCCCCAAAGATATGTTCAAGTTCTAACTCCTGGTGTGTGTGAGTGCTCAGTCACTAAAATGAAAGTGAAGTCGCTCAGTCGTGTCCGACTCTTAGTGACCCCATGGACTGCAGCCCACCAGGCTGAGTCACTAAGTCATGTCCAATTCTTTGCAGCCCCATGGACTGTAGCCCAGTCTCTTTTGTAAATGGGATTTTCCAGGCAAGAATAGTGGAGAGGGTTGCCATTTCCTCCTTGAGGG
This sequence comes from Bubalus bubalis, assembly GCF_019923935.1. NCBI lineage: Eukaryota > Metazoa > Chordata > Mammalia > Artiodactyla > Bovidae > Bubalus > Bubalus bubalis. The sequence continues at coordinate 41,826,212 of NC_059169.1, read as the reverse complement.
GATCTTCCAGACCCAGGGAATGAACCTGCATCTCCTGCATTGCAGGTGGATTCTTTACAGGTGAGCCACCTGGAAAGTCCAACTCCTGGTACCTGTGACTATGGTCTGGTTTGGAAATAAGTTTTCTTGCAGATGTAATCAAGTTGAGATGAGGTCATACTGGACTAAGGTGGGGCCTTGATTCAATATGACTGGTGTCCTTATAAGAAGAGGGAAAGATACAGAGAGAAGAGAATGGCACATAAAGACACACACACACACACACACACACACACGGAAGGAGGTCATGTGGCAGTGGAGACAGAGATGCCAGTGCCGCAGATGCAAGCCCAGAAACACCGAGGACAGCTGGCAGCCACCAAAAGCCAAGAAGATGCAAGTAAGTCATGTCCCCTAAAGCATTCAGGGGAGAACAGCCCTGCTGACACCTTGATTTTGGACCTTTAGCCTGAAGAACTGGGAAAGAATACATTTCTGTTATTTTCAGCCACGCAGTTCGTGACACTTTGCGAATGGCAGCCTTAAGACACAAATAAAAGTATCATGTTCCAGGTCGGTATTGTGGGTCATATAGGAAAATAGGAAAATGAGAAGTTCTCTGAATGAGTCCTAAAATGTTAATTCATGTTAGTATTTTAAGCACCCTGAGATTGTTGGGATAGGGTGGGTCTGTTCAATGTGACCTTTCCAGCTCCTTCCCTATGTGGAACCAGCTTTGAATTCTCTGTGTTTGCATGGTGGACATGACTAACACACTCCTACACACCTTCTGAAGGGGGGAGTCAATCACGCTGACCACTGTGCTGGCCTATCTCTCTTCCAGTGGACCAATTTTCATTTGATGCTATAAGGTTGGTGATGGAGGTGAGAGTCCTTGGGGATGGAGTGGGGAATTATTGCAAAGGTCTTGGCTACAAGATGGTGTTGGGAGTGATAAAACTGCATATTATGCTGAGAACTGACTGAAGAGAGAAGATTCACTGGTTGATCATCTCTGTCACCTGAAGAGATCCTTTCACTTTGGGCAGGGATGAATAGTGTGTATATATTAGAAAGAGAGCTAAATGATCTCTTCCATTTAGACAAATGCTTTTTCTCCTGCTGGACCCTAGAACCAACTGCCATACTCATCACACATGATGATGTATTTTGATGAGGTGGTGTTGCATATTGGGGTTTCTAGAAACAGACTCAGGCATGAAGGTTAGAGTGTGAGATGTTTATTAGGAATTAATACTTGAGAAAGGGAAGTAGGGAAAAGCAGGAATGGGCAGAGTAAGAGATCAAGTTGTAATAGAGACCCAGTTAAGCCTTGGCTAACCCAGCAGGGAGCTCTAGAATAAAACTGAGTTGTTCCATCATGGGCACAAATGACTGCATCCTATAATCCCCACCTTTTTTAGCCTGTGGCAAAGTCTGACCTCAGTCAAGGGCATTCTCTGCAGGAGAAGTTTACAGCTGTAGTCTATATGCTGGTTATACCCCTAGAGCTGGGCAGCAAATCCTTTCTTGAAAGGAGATTGGGTGGTTCAGCTTTGTTTCTATCACAGGTGCTAGAAGACTGACTTCATTGACCTGGATTCCTAAGATCCTGGAAGGACGTTGAGGTGTTGGTGGCGCTGGTAACTGAGAAAGTTAAAAGAGAATATTCTGAGTGGGTAATACAGTTGATTGGTAGGTAGACTGGCTAAGCTGTATCTAGGAGATGTAAATACAGAGTTTTTCTTCTAGTTTTTGATGTGCACCCTCAATTATCTTGGACTGTAGGTAGTGGACAGTTGGAGAAAGCACAGAGCAGCCCCTTCAGCAGTCAGCATATACACTGGGGGATCCGATTAGTAACCAGGTGACTAAATGTGTAGAGACAGAAGATCTCTTTGCAAAACAAGGTAATAGAGAGGTATGGATGGGTAAAACAATCTAGATGAAGAAATGTCCATTGTAGGGTGGTGTTATGGCCAAAAGAGAAGAGGATGTCCTTCATTTATTTATTCAAAAGGTGAGCCTTGAAGGGTGACTGGTGATTAGGTAGGTAAAGAGGAAAAAGAGGAGAATTCTATACAGAGAGCTGGGTGGCACAGGGCCCTGGCTGTCTATCATGGCCCTTGATGATCCAGATCTTCCATTTTTGTTCCCTTTGCTGAAGAGAATAATAGAAAACTCCCTAGAGGGTGAGCCAGCAAAGCTGAGTACAGAGACCATGATGGGATTGAAGTGCTACAAAAAGTTGGTGCATGGAGCTTGAGGGCTCATGTGGGACGAGGGGAGGCCTAGGGCTCAGGCAGGGTCTAGCTGGCAGAGGGTCTTACCCACCATTTCAAGGAGGTGTAGGCACCTCCTAAAGGTGAAGGTACATCTTTGAAGGGCTTAGCAGGAGAGTAACATAGGCAAATTCATGCTTTAGAAAGATCTCTGATGGAGGGAAGAATGAATTGGAAGGAGGCCAGCCTTGAGGTGGGGAAACCAACTAAGAATATTTTAAAGTGGTTTAGCAGAGAAGAGTTAAGTGGGCAGGACTAAAGGTTGAATAAGCAACAGTGGGTGATAGATTAAAATTAGAGGGTTAAGAACAGAGAGGGGTCAAGGATGGACATGATGTCTGGTTGGAGAAGCAGGATGAAGCAAGCTCATCAAGCACTTGCAGACTTTACACTTGGTTCCACTCTCTTCATCCATGGCTGTAGGGTTCTAAAAGGGATGATGATTACCATAATTATAGAAAAGAGACTTCCATTATTCCTTCTGAACAGAAACAAATGTAGAAGCAGGGATATGAAGTCAGCAGATCTGGATGATCTGGGCAAGTTAATTGCCTTTGAGTCTCAGTTTCCTCTTTGGTAAAATGGGGATAATACTACCTATAACTCTGTGAGCATAAATGGAAAAAAATGATTAATGTATTAATGTATATGAAAGCTTTTAGCCAGTACCTAATATAGAGCTGACCCTTAGGTCTCCAGTCATTCATTTAAGGACATGGTGTTTTAAAATATGTTGTTAGTGTTAACATATCACAAACCAAGATTTATTGAAAACCTACAATCTACAAGGCATCAAGGAGGATAAACAAATGTAACACATTGTTCCTGTTCTCAAGAATTTTGTAGCTTGTTTAGGAAAACAAAATTTATATATGTGAAAAACATAAAACCAGTAAAGTATTTAAATCTTTTTGAAGATTCAGGCAACAAGAGGGAACATGAGGCAAGATATTGATAATAACAATTGTCAGTTGCTTAATTAGATGTACTTTTTTGAACTGTGGTGTTGGAGAAGACTCTTGAGAGTCCCTTGGACTGCAAGGAGATCCAACCAGTCCATTCTGAAGGAGATCAGCCCTGGGATTTCTTTGGAAGGAATGATGCTAAAGCTGAAACTCCAGTACTTTGGCCACCTCATGCGAAGAGTTGACTCATTGGAAAAGACTCTGATGCTGGGAGGGATTGGGGGCAGGAGGAGAAGGGGACGACAGAGGATGAGATGGCTGGATGGCATCACTGACTCAATGGACGTGAGTCTGAGTGAACTCTGGGAGTTGGTGATGGACAGGGAGGCCTGGCGTGCTGCGATTCATGGGGTCGCAAAGAGTCAGACACGACGGAGAGACTGAACTGAACTGAACTGAACTGAGAGGAAGAAGACGTCCCTTTAATCTGAGGTTCTTAAAGAAGGCTCTGAGGAAGATGTTGGATTGGAGCTGCATTTTAAAGTAAGATTGGGGGAATGAAGGCAGGGATAAATTAGGAAATTGGAATGAACAGATACACACTATTATATAAATAAAGTAGGTAACCACCAAGAATCTATATAGCAAAGAGAACTATAGTCAATATTTTGTAGTAACCTATAAGGGAAAAGAATCTGAAAAAGAACATGTGTGTGTGTGTGTTATATCTGAAGCACTTTGCTGTACACCTGAACTAACACAACATTGTAAATTAACTAGCATCCATAAAAAACTAAAATCCAATAAAATAGATTGGATTTTGTAGTGTGGCTTGGGGGTTGGTAATTGTCTGCCCTGCCCATTGCCTGTTTTAGCATGGACCTATGACTAAGAAGGTGTTTAAATGGCTGGAAAAAATTGAAAAAGAATAGCATGTTGTGACACATTAAATTATATGAAATTTAAATTTTAATATTCATAAATGTTTTATTGGAGCACAGTCACACTTGCTTCTTTACACCCCGTCTGCACTGCTTTTGAGAAACAATGAAGTTGAATACTGTGTCCGAAACCCTATGGTTCACAAAATCTAGAATATTTACTATCTGGCCCTTTACAGAAAGTTTGCTGAGCCCTGGTGTGGAGGATGGAGGGAGACATTCTGAGTATGTGGGATGCCAAGAGTGAAAATGATTGTGTTGAAAAGAAACAAAAAATGAATTATGAGAGGAGTGGGAATGCACAGGAGCCTCGCGAAAGCCAAAGGAGGGCAAGAGGGGCTGTCTTGAGAAGTAGGGAGTGTCAACACTGCCAAGGGGTTACCAAGAGCAGACAGAAACGCAACTGAACAGAGGACATGGGCTTTGCAGTTTCATATCACTTGTTCGTTTGAATCCTATGGAAGGCAAGCAGTAGAAGGAGAGCTGGAGGTGAGGAGCAGAGGCAGAGCCTAAGAAATTGGGTGGATGCAGTAAGATTTAGTAGAGAAATACCTGTGTAGTTTACCATAGAATAGAGATCTCCACATATTTGTGGGTGGGGATGGCGGGGTGGAAGGGCTGGGGAAGGCAATTGCAGAAGGACCTTATGAAGAGGCTTTCTAGAGAAGGACTATTTGAAACATTGAGGTTGGGGAAACATCAAGCCAACATTTTTTTAGACAGACTTCTTTTTTATGTTCTTAAATTCATTTTATTGACAGTAAAACAAAAACAAAACAATTCACTCATTTCTTCTACCCCTCTAACCCTACTTCTGACAATCTCCAGTCTGTCTTGTGTTATCTGTGAGCTAGTTCTTTAAACATTTTTATTAGCGCATAGTTGTTTGACAATGCTGTGTTAGTGTCTGCTGTACAGCAAAGTGAATCAGCTATACGTATACATATATCCCCTCATTTTTGGATTTCCTTCCTGTTCAGGTCACCATAGAGCATTGAGTAGAGTTCTCTGTGCTATATAGTAGGTTCTCATTAGTTATCTATTTTATACATAGTATCAATAGTTAGATAAACCTTGAAGCCATCTCATACAGATGAGTACCATTGAATCAGCTCCTTCAGAGTCCTTTCAGCTACATGTTTCTGAACTCTGAGTTGAGAGATGCATGAAGAACTGGGTCAACAGACTAGGGTTTGCATCTCTCCCAACTTATGAGCTGTTGGCCTTGGGAAAGTTCCTTAAGGTCTTTGCCCCCTTTGCTTATCTGGGAACAGTGGATGCTAATACATTTCATCAGAGGATTGTTGTGAAAAACAGTGAGATGATTCTGTTTGGAAAATATCAAAAGCATGGGTTCTGGTAATTAGCAAATTCTCAATAGCAAGTCAATATTAATGCCATCTCAGTTAAACAATAATAGCTAATCAGGAAAGTGTCGCTACGTTAGGGGACATTTGCTTTTCTTCCCAGAGATGGAACAGATATTGTGTACCACCACTCCCCATTCCTATGACTGTGGTACTTTGCCAGTTGATTGCAGAACTCTATCACTGAAGCCAGATGTGGCCTCAGAATTTTCTCAACCCAGTGTCTAGAAATACTAGCAATTAGAGTTGGCACAAAACTTGAAACATTTTATATTCTGACCTAATGCCTATTTAGCTCTCTATAACATATGCATGGAATTCTTCCTGGAATTTTGCCATTGGGATCAATAGATCTGAACTCATAGTTTGAAAGCAAACTTCCATGTACTCTTCTTCTTCTGCTGCTGCTGCTGCTAAGTCGCTTCAGTCGTGTCCAACTCTGTGCGACCCCATAGACGGCAGCCCACCAGGCTCCCCATCCCTGGGATTCTCCAGGCAAGAACACTGGAGTGGGTTGCCATTTCCTTCTCCAATGCATGAAAGTGAAAAGTGAAAGTGAAGTCGCTCAGTCCAGTAATGTCCTTTATCTTACAAAATAAAGACCACGTTGTCATACCTGCCCTTGAGGTAAATTTTTACAAAAGTATTGTCTTCTGAAAGTATCAATGACTTTGAAATTTCAGAATGGAATTATAATAAAAGTAGCCTAAAATGTTGCTTCTTTATTTCCTCCAAACCTCAGGGAACATTTAAACCTCATTGGTCAGGACTTAAATCTAAACTTTGGTTAAAGGTATATAAATTTTCCTCTCCGTTGAATATATGTAACATTTATTGAAATCAAATAAATGCTTCTGACTGAGGGGAGACATTTATATTCCCTAGAGCTCTTGATAAAAGATTTACTCACAAAGCAGACTGCAATTCCTGCCTTTTCAAATTTCTGTGTCTGTTATGAAAGAATTTTTCTTGTACTGTGTATGAGGAAAATACATGCTACATTGGAGTGCGCTGATAAGATCATGTTTCTATGGTACCATTTTTTTCTGAGTATTTTGGTATTTTAAGATGTTATCTTTTTCGTTTTCACAGCACGCTAGGAAGAGGGAAGGACATGTTGTTCTCACCTCACAGTGAAATTGAGGTAAGCAGTTACTCACTCTCTTGCATAAGTCACTGATTGAGCTGCGGATGTGATAGCAAACAGCCTTCTTCTATTCACCCGTCCACCCTGACCCTGCAGCATTTCTGGTCAATCCATTAATCCTATTTTCTTGTTCTTAGTTAATGACTACAGAGTTGACTCTGCTTATCGGCACTGAGGGACAAGAGAACAGGACATAATCTCAAATGGTAGATGATATAAAAGTAATTTGGATTTGGCGATAAAATATGTTTTTGTACTTGCATTGGAACTCGGGCGTGTCTGGTGTTCTGGAAATTTACAGCATTCCAGTCCAAGTGGAGAAACTATGCAAGGGAGACCCAGGGCACCTCGTTTGTCTCTCTTGATTCTCAGCCCACCTGCTCTACCCACCTTGCCCTGCTGAGATCAGAGCCTCATCTCTTGACTGATTCACTGAACCAGCCTACGTAAATCTGTCTTGTCTAAGTTCCATTATAGACATTCGTCTCTTCTTTCTCATGGATATGGGAGAAACCAGTATCTTGGATTAGAAATTGTTATTAATTTCTTGAAGTTTTATTTTTAATACAAGGCACTAAAATGTACTATGGAAATTTTAAAGTCAGATTTCTTGACTATGTAATTATAAGAAGAAAGAAACGGGAAGCAACACGGGTGCCAGGTAATGACACTGAATGACAGACCTCTATTAGAGGAAAGTGAAAGTATCTTCTTACTCAAAGTTTTGTCAGTGATGAGAATAAATTCTTTTACAACATTTATGCATCACATGTTTAATTAAAAAAAAAACAACCCACAAATATTGCTTAGTATCTACTCTATGCCAGCAATGATTAGTGACTGAATTGATGATAGGAATTTGCATAGAGGCAAATAAAAGAAGTTGAAAGTTAAAAGAGCTTGGAGATAACATTAAAATTTTTTTAAAATAATTTTGTTTATTTATCTTTGGCTGTGCTGGATCGTCATTGCTGTATGGGCTTTTCTGTAGTGGTGCAGAGAAGAGGCTACTCTGTAGTTGTGGTGTGTGGGCTTCTCATTGTGATGGCTTCTCTTGTTGCAAAACGTGGGCTCTAGGGCATGTGGGCTCAGTAGTTGGGGCTCCTGGGCCCTAGAGCACAGACTCAATTGTCATGGTGCACGGGTTTATTTGTTCTGCAGCATGTGGGATCTTCCTGGACCAGGGCTGAACCCATGTCTCCTGCATTGGCAGGTGGATTATTTACCACTGCACCATCAAGAAAGCCTTTGTAACATTTTGATTTTTGATTCATTATTTATTTATGTGTACATTTAATCAATTCATTTATTGATTAAATTTTAATGCATTCACTTATATTTAATATTAATAATCTTTAATTGGTTTGTTTATCCATAAAAAATCTAAGTACCTACTTAAATATCTACTGAGTGTTAATTTTTCTCTCCATTTATTCTCTCATTAACTAGGAGCAGTTTAACATTGCTTAGCCATCAAAAAGAATGAAATAATGTCATTTGCAGAAACATGGATGGACCGAAAGAGTATCATACTAAGCAAAATAAGTTAGAGAAAGACAAATATCATATGCTATCACTTATATGTGGAGCATAAAATAAAATACAAATCGACGTTCTATAAAACAAAAGCAGGCTCACAGATGTAGAGAACAGATTTGTGGTTGGCAAGGGGAAGAGGAGCTAGAGGGAGGAAGGAATAGAAGTTTGGGATTAGCAGAGGCAAACTAGGATGGATAAGCAAGGTCATATGGTAGGGAACAGGGACCTATATTCAATATCCTATAACAAGCCATAAAGGAAAATTAAAAAATGACATTGTTCAAAATTATTTTTAATTTAGTTTTTACATTTAACATTGCAGATGTATATAACTCAAAAGAGTCAAATTGTGTTACAAGATTTGTTTGAAAATCTTCATTCTTCTGTTTTCATCCCCTCCTTCTCTACCCTTCCACACCCATCCTCCTCCAATATGTTTCATTTCCCTATCTTCACAGACAACTATCCTTAATTATACTAAATGATTTGAGAGGCATGGTATTTACTTCCTTGTTTCTAAATAACATGCTTATATTCCTCTCTCTCTCTCTCTTCTTTCTTCTCAGTTTTAGGAATCATGATTTGATTTTGACTACAGAAAATAAGAACTTAGTTTTTCACACACACTTTCCATCCCGTTCTATATTCATCCATATTTCCCATCTTTCTCTCTTTATATAAGGTAATTACATAATACATAACATACTGTGCATAATAGAATACATTCCATGCAAGTATATGGAATAAACCAGATAGTATATTATTAGTACATTCCTTTACTATGTAAGTTTTGCTTTCCTTTGTCATCCTTTTGGGACTTTTTGTCTTTTCTTTTTTTTGTAGACACTAGTTTTTATTGTTCTTTGATGTTTCCTCATTTTGACAAAGCATTTCTTCTACAAGGCAGACGAATAGTCTGACCCTTTGAATGTCTGGATATGCTTTTATCCTAACCCCAACTATGGTTAATGGTTTTCTTATGAATGGAGCTCCACATTGGGAATCATTTTTTTTTTCCTTCATAATTTGAATATACTGCTTTATTACTTTCTCCAATGTTTTTGCTGGAAAGTCTAGTGTCATTCTCTTCTTTGATCCTTGATATGAAAACTGTTTTGTCCTCTCTGGAAAATTGTAGGATAATCTTTTTTTCTGGCCCCCATTTTCTATAATTTCACCGTGATGTATATGATTGTACATCTGTTTTTGCCCACTGGATTGGACAATTAAGGAAAACTCATGCCTTTTAGTTCTGGATATTTTTCTGTAATTAGATTTCATTTTATCCATTTTCTCTGTTCTTTCATTATGAGATTTTATTATTTGGAAAACAAATGTGCTGAATGAATTCTCTAATTTGGACCTAACCTCCCAATTTTCCATTACTGTCTTTTGCTTTTTTTTCAGGGATATTTTCTCAACATGATCTTTCCATCTTCTATTGAGTTTTTTTTTTTTTTTTTTCCTCTGATATACAAAAGTATTATATATTTAAAAAAATTTTCAAAGCCACTGTGTTATCTGAGTTTATGTTGCTGTTACTTTGGCTCTGAAGATGTTAGAGATACTCTTTGATCAGGTTTCTTCTCATTGCATTGTCTCTGTTTCCTTTGCATTGTTTCTTTCCACACAGTGTCTATTACATTAAATGCCTGTTAATTGTTTGGTGATCCTTGGTTGTCTATAGTTAAGAGTGGGCCCTAAAAGCTGTTTGGAATCTCTTGGCATGAGGTTTGTGTTGCCAACTGTCTGCTTCATCAGAAGTTTTATTGGTGAGTCCATAGTGTTAGCATCTTTAATTCTTTTACCTAAGCCTGGTAGGCTCCAGTCCATGGGGTCGCTAAGAGTCGGGCATGACTGAGCGACTTCACTTTCACTTTTCACTTTCATGCACTGGAGAAAGAAATGGCAACCCACTCCAGTATTCTTGCCTGGAGAATCCCAGGGACAGAGGAGCCTAGTGGGCTGCCGTCTATGGGGTCGCACAGAGTCGGACACGACTGAAACGACTTAGCAGCAGCAGCACCAAGCCTGGCTACATTCACCCAGAGAAGTCACCACAAAGCTCTTTTTTGAGGAATATAATTCTGGCTGTCAGTGCTTTCGGAGCTGGAGAAGGTTCAAGGTCTGAACACTCATTTTGTACTTTCTTATAATCCTTTTCTCTTCAGAATGGTCCCAATGCCTTTGACTTAGCTTGGTGTCCTCTGATTCATGATGGGGTGGTTTAGTTGCTAAGTTGTGTATGACTCTTTGCGATCCCATTGATTGTAGCCCTCCAGGCTCCTCTGTCCATGGGATTTTCCAGGCAAGAATACTGGGATTTCCTTCTCCAGGGGATCTTCATGACCCAGGGATCAAATCTAGGTCTCCTGAATTGCAGGCAGATTCTTTACCCACTGAGCTGAACTCTTAGTTGTGACTTGTAAAATCTAGTTTCCTGACCAGGGATTGAACCCAGGACCCCTGTATTGGGAGAACAGAGTCTTATACACTGAGCCACCAGGGAAGCCCTGCTTTGATCCACAGACCTTCTCTTTATCTTGTCCAGAGAGGAAGCCTTCAGTTTTCTCCAAGAGTAGGCTGGGATATGTAAATTTTAATTGTTTCTTCTTTTTAAAAAATCATTTAAAAATATTTATTTATTTGGCTGTGCTGGGTCTTAGTTGTGGCATGTGGGATCTTTAAATTGTGGCTTGCTGCTAAGCTGCTAAGTCATTTCAGTCGTGTCTGACTCTGTGCGACCCCATAGACGGCAGCCCACCAGGCTCCTCCATCCCTGGGATTCTCCAGGCAAGAATACTGGAGTGGGTTGCCATTTCTTTCTCCAGTGCATGAAAGTGAAAAGTGAAAGTGAAGTCGCTTAGTCGTGTCCAACTCCTTTACAAACTCTTAATTGTGGCATTTGGGATCTAGTCTCCTGACCAGGGATGGAACCCAGGCCCCCTGGGCCACCAGGGAAGTCCCTTAATTGCTTCTTAATCACACTTCTAACCAATCCTCTTAGCTTTTAGCTCTTCTTTCATCCCTGGCTTAAGAGTACTCAATATTGCCAATTTCCAAGGTTTTGGGAGTTTGGTGGTACAATCTGATTAATTCTTGGCTTTCCTTATTCTTTGCTTTCTGAAATATGCTAAATCATTAGCCACTAATCTTTCTGCTCTTCAGTTTCTAACATTCAATAGCTCTATTCATATTTCCTATTTTCTTTGTCTTTTGGGGTTTATGACTTACCAAGTCCCTTTACTATTATTTTGGTGGACTTTGCAAGGTAGTGGAGGCTTATCTCTACCTCTGAATAGACATTTGAAATTATTAACAACTTTTATTAGTTAAACACCTAGTCCTTCTTTAGGCATTCTCTACAGAAAATTTTACATAGAGAATTGCAAAGGAAAATACACTGACCTTAACAGTACAAGAAAGAAGTACCCTAACAGTAGAAAGAAGATGTAGCAGTGAAGTTATTAACTGAGGTTATTAATATTCGGGGTATCCTAGTCAAACTGATACCTGTGGGCTAAGCATAGTAGGTATTATCTAGTCAACATAGCACTGAACATTGCTTAAAAGAGCCTTATTTTATAAATTGTTTTCATATTTATGTATTTTTAAAAAATCTTATTTATTTTGATTGGAGGCTAATTATTTTACAATATTGTATTGGTTTTGCCAGACACTGACATGAATCTGCCATGGGTGTTCATGTGTTCCCCATCTTGAAGCCCCCTCCGACCTCCCTCCCCATATCATCCCTCTGGGTCATGCCAGTGCACCAGCCCTGAGCATCCTGTACCATGCATCGAACGTGGACTGGCGATTGATTTCACATATGATAATATACATGTTTCAATGCCATTCTCCCAAATCATCCCACACTCACCCTCTCCCACAGAGTCCAAAAGACTGTTCTATATATCTGTGTCTCTTTTGCTGTCTCGCAAATAGGGCATGGCACCCCACTCCAGTACTCTTGCTTGGAAAATCCCATGGACTGAGGAGCCTGGTGTGCTGCAGTCCATGGGGTTGCTAAGAGTCAGACACGACTGAGCGACTTCACTTTCACTTTTCATTTTCATGCATTGGAGAAGGAAATGGCAACCCACTCCAGTGTTCTTGCCTGGAGAATCCCAGGGACGGGGAGCCTGGTGGGCTGCCATCTATGGGGTCTCACAGAGTTGGACACAACTGAAGCAACTTAGCAGCAGAAGCAGCAGCATACAGGGTTATCGTTACTATCTTTCTAAATTCCATATATATGCGTTAGTATACTGTATTGGTGTTTTTCTTTCTGGCTTACTTCACTCTATATAATAGGCTCCAGTTTCATTCACCTCATTAGAACTAATTCAAATGTATTCTTTTTAATGGCTAATACTCCATTGTGTATATGTACCACCGCTTTCTTATCCATTCATCTGCTGATGGACATCTAGGTTGCTTCCATGTCTTGGCTATTATAAGCAGTGCTGCGATGAACATTGGGGTACACATGTCTCTTTCCATTCTGGTTTCCTCTGTGTGTATGCTCAGCAGTGGGATTGCTGGGTCATATGACAGTTATATTTCCAGTTTTTAAAGGAATCTTCACACTGTTCTCCATAGTGGCTGTACTAGTTTGCATTCCCACCAACAGTGTAAGAGGGTTCCCTTTTCTCCACACCCTCTCCAGCATTTATTACTTGTAGACTTTTGGACCACAGCCATTCACTGGCGTGAAATGGTACCTCATTGTGGTTTTGATTTGCATTTCTCTGATAATGAGTGATGTTGAGCATCTTTTCATGTGTTTGTTAGCCATCTGTATGTCATCTTTTCATGTGTTTGTTAGCCATCTGTATGTCTTCTTTGGAGAAATGTCTATTTAGTTCTTTGGCCCATTTTTTGATTGGGTCGCTTATTTTTCTGGAATTGAGCTGTAGGAGTTGCTTGTATATTTTTGAGATTAGTTGTTTGTCAGTTGCTTCATTTGCTATTATTTTCTCCCATTCTGAAGGCTGCCTTTTCACCTTGCTTATAGTTTCCTTTGTTGTGTAGAAACTTTTAATTTTAATTAGGTCCCATTTGTTTATTTTTGCTTTTATTTCCAATATTCTGGGAGGTGGGTCATAGAGGATCCTGCTGTGATGTATGTCGGAGAGTGTTTTGCCTATGTTCTCCTCTAGGAGTTTTATAGTTTCTGGTCTTACGTTTAGATCTTTAATCCATTTTGAGTTTATTTTTGTGTATGGTGTTAGAAAGTGTTCTAGCTTCATTCTTTTACAAGTGGTTGACCAGTTTTCCCAGCACCACTTGTTAAAGAGATTGTCTTTTCTCCATTGCATATTCTTACCTCCTTTGTCAAAGATAAGGTGTCCATAGATGCATGGGTTCATCTCTGGGCTTTCTGTTTTGTTCCATTGACCTATATTTCTGTTTTTGTGCCAGTACCATACTTGATTCCAGCTTGTGCTTCTTCCAGCCCAGTGTTTCTCATGATGTACTCTGCATATAAGTTAAATAAGCAGGGTGACAATATACAGCCTTGACTTACTCCTTTTCCTATTTGGAACCAGTCTGTTGTTTCATGTCCAGTTCTAACTGTTGTTTCCTGACCTGCATATAGGTTTCTTAAGACGCAGGTCAGGTGGTCTGGTATTCCCTTCTCTTTCTGAATTTTCCACAGTTTATTGTGATCTGCACAGTCAAACGCTGGGCTGGAAGAAGCACAAGCTGGAATCAAGATTGCTGGGAGAAATATCAATCACCTCAGACATGCAGATGACACCACCCTATGGCAGAAATTGAAGAGGAACTAAAAAGCCTCTTGATGCAAGTGAAAGAGGAGAGTGAAAAAGTTGGCTTAAAGCTCAACATTTAGAAAACTAAGATCATGGCATCTGGTCCCATCACTTCATGGGAAATAGATGGGGAAACAGTGGAAACAGTGTCAGACTTTATTTTTCTGGGCTACAAAATCACTGCAGATGGTAATTGCAGCCATGAAATTAAAAGATGCTTACTCTTTGGAAGGAAAGCTATGACCAACCTAGATAGCATATTGAAAAGCAGAGACATTACTTTGCCAACAAAGGTCCATCTGCTGAAGGCTATGGTTTTTCCTGTGGTCATGTATGGATTTGAGAGTTGGACTGTGAAGAAAGCTGAGCGCTGAAGAATTGATGCTTTTGAACTGTGGTATTGGAGAAGACTCTTGAGAGTCCCTTGGACTGCAAGGAGATCCAACCAATACATTCTAAAGGAGATCAGTCCTGGGTGTTCTTTGGAAGGACTAATGCTAAAGCTGAAACTCCAGTACTTTGGCCACCTCATGCGAAGAGTTGACTCATTGGAAAAGACTCTGATGCTGGGGGGGATTGGGGGCAGGAGGAGAAGGGGACGACAGAGGATGAGATGGCTGGATGGCATCACTGGCTCGATGGATGCGAGTTTGCGTGAACTCCGGGAGTTGGTGATGGACAGGGAGGCCTGGAGTGCTGCAGTTCATGGAGTCATAAAGAGTCAGACACGACTGAGCGACTGAACTGAACTGAACACAGTCAAAGGCTTTGGCATAGTCAATAAAGCAGAAATAGATGTTTTTCTGGAACTCTCTTGCTTTTTTGATGATCCAGCAGATGTCAGCAATTTGATCTCTGGTTCCTCTGCATTTTCTAAAACCAGCTTGAACATCTGGAAGTTCACGGTTCACGTATTGCTGAAGCCTGGCTTGGAGAATTTTGAGCATTACTTTACTAGCATGTGAGATGAGTGCAATTGTGCGGTAGTTTGAGCATTCTTTGGCATTGCCTTTCTTTGGGATTGGAGTGAAAACTGCCCTTTTCCAGTCCTGTGGCCACTGCTGAGTTGTCCAAATTTGCTGAGGAACTCCCCAGGTCAGTAGGTGCCCAATATGCTACTGGAGATCAGTGGAGAAATAACTCCAGATAGAATGAAGGGATGGGGCCAAAGCAAAAACAATATCCAGTTGTGGATGTGACTGGTGATAGAAGCAAGGTCCGATGCTGTAAAGAGCAATATTGCATAGGAACCTGGAATGTCAGGTCCATGAATCAAGGCACATTGGAAGTGGTCAAACAAGAGATGGCAAGAGTGAACGTTGACATTCCAGGAATCAGCAAACTAAAATGGACTGGAATGGGTGAATTTAACTCAGATGACCATTATGTCTACTACTGTGGGCAGGAATCACTTAGAAGAAATGGAGTAACCATGATGGACAACAAAAGAGTCCGAAATGCAGCACTTGGATGCAATCTCAAAAACGACAGAATGATCTCTGTTTGTTTCCAAGGCAAACCATTCAATATCACAGTAATCCATGCCTGTGTCCCAACCAGTAACACTAAAGAAGCTGAAGTTGAACAGTTCTATGAAGACCTACAAGACCTTTTAGAACTAACACCCAAAAAAGATGTCCTTTTCATTATAGGGGATTGGAATGCAAAAGTCAGAAGTCACGAAACACCTGGAGTAACAGGCAAATTTGGCCTTGGAGTACAGAGTGAAGCAGGGCAAAGGCTAATAGAGTTTTGCCAAGGGAATGCACTGGTCATAGCAAACACCCTCTTCCAACAACACAAGAGAAGACTCTACACATGGACATCACCAGATGGTCAGCACCGAAATCAGATTGATTATATTCTTTGCAGCCAAAGATGAAGAAGCTCTATACAGTCAGCAAAAACAAGATCGGGAGCTGACTGTGGCTCAGATCATGAACTCCTTATTCCCAAATTCAGACTGAAATTGAAGAAAGCGGGGAAAACCACTAGACCACTCAGGTGTGACTTAAATCAAATCCCTTATGATTATACAGTGGAAGCGAGAAATAGATTTAAAGGACTAGATCTGATAGACAGAGTACCTGATGAACTATGGATGGAGGTTCATGAGATTGTACAGGAGATAGGGATCAAGACCATCCCCATGGAAAAGAAATGCAAAAAAGCAAAATGGCTATCTGAGGAGGCCTTACAAATAGCTGTGAGAAGAAGAGAAGCAAAAAGCAAAGGAGAAAAGGAAAGGTATAAGCATCTGAATGCAGAGTTCCCAAGAATAGCAAGGAGAGATAAGAAAATCTTTCTCAGCGATCAATGCAAAGAAATAGAGGAAAACAATGGAATGGGAAAGACTAGAGATCTCCTCAAGAAAATTAGAGATACCAAGGGAACATTTCATGCACAGATGGGCTCAATAAAGGACAGAAATGGTATAGACCTAACAGAAGCAGTAGATATTAAGAAGAGGTGGCAAGAATACACAGAACTGTACAAAAAAGATCTTCATGACCCAGATAATCACAACGGTGTGATCACTGACCTAGAGCCAGACATCCTGGAATGTGAAGTCAAGTGGGCCTTAGAAAGCATCTCTAGGAACAAAGCTAGTGGAGGTGATGGAATTCCAGTGGAGCTATTTCTAATCCTGAAGGATGATGCTGTGAAAGTGCTGCACTCAATATTCATTGATTAGCTCTAATAATTTTCTGGTGGAGTTTTTAGCGTTTTCTATGTAGAGGATCATGTCATCTGCAAACAGTGAGAGTTTTACTTCTTTTTTTCCAATCTGGATTCCTTTTATTTCTTTTTCTGCTTTGATCGCTGTGGCCAAAACTTCCAAAACTATGTTGAATAGCAGTGGTGAGAGTGGGCTCCCTTGTCTTGTTCCTGACTTTAGGGGAAATGCTTTCAATTTTTCACCATTGAGGATAATGTTTGCTGTGGGTTTGTCATATATAGCTTTTATTATGTTGAGGTATGTTCCTTCTATTCCTGCTTTCTGCAGGGTTTTTTTATCATAAATGGATGTTGAATTTTGTCAAAGGCTTTCTCTGCATCTATTGAGATAATCATATGGCTTTTATTTTTCAATTTGTTAAACCACCCTTATGGCAGAAAGTGAAGAGGAACTAAAAAGCCTCTTGGTGAAAGTGAAAGTGGAGAGTGAAAAAGTTGGCTTAAAGCTCAACCTTCAGAAAACGAAGATCATGGCATCCGGTCCCATCACTTCATGGGAAATAGAGGGGGAAACAGTGGAAACAGTGTCAGACTTTATTTTTTGGGGCTCCAAAATCACTGCAGATGATGACTGCAGCCATGAAATTAAAAGATGCGTACTCCTTGGAAGAAAAGTTATGACCAACCTAGATAGAATACTGAAAAGCAGAGACATTACTTTGACAACAAATGTCCATCTAGTCAAGGCTATGGTTTTTCCAGTGGTCATGTATGGATGTGAGAGTTGGACTGTGAAGAAAGCTGAGCGCTGAAGAATTGATGCTTTTGAACTGTGGTGTTGGAGAAGACTCTTGCGAGTCCCTTGGACTGCAAGGAGGTCCAACCTGTCCATTCTGAAGGAGATCAGCCCTGGGATTTCTTTGGAAGGAATGATGCGAAAGCTGAAACTCCAGTACTTTGGCCACCTCATGCGAAGAGTTGACTCATTGGAAAAGACTCTGATGCTGGGGGGGATTGGGGGCAGGAGGAGAAGGGGACGACAGAGGATGAGATGGCTGGATGGGCATCACTGACTCGATGGACGTGAGTCTGAGCGAACTCCGGGAGTTGGTGATGGACAGGGAGGCCTGGCGTGCTGTGATTCATGGGGTTGCAAAGAGTCGGACACGACTGAGTGACTGAACTGACCTGAATGTGGTGTATTACATTGATTGATTTGTGGATATTGAAGAATCCTTGCATCCCTGGGATAAAGCCCACTTGGTCATGATATATGATCTTTTTAATATGTTTTTGGATTCTGATTGGTAGAATTTTGTTAAGGATTTTTGCATCTATGTTCATCAGTGATATTGGCCTGTAGTTTTCTTTTTTTGTGGCATCTTTGTCAGGTTTTGGTATCAGGGTGATGGTGGCCTCATAGAATGAGTTTGGAAGTTTACCTTCCTCTGCAATTTTCTGGAAGAGTTTAAGTAGGATAGCTTAGCTCTTCTCTAAATGTTTGGTAGAATTCATCTGTGAAGCTGTCTGGACCTGGGCTTTTGTTTGGTGGAAGGTTTCTGATTATAGTTCAATTTCCATGCTTGTGATGGGTCTGTTAAGATTTTCTATTTCTTCTTGGTTTAGTTTTGGAAAGTTGTACTTTTCTAATAATTTTTCCATTTCTTCCACGTTGTCCATTTTATTGGCATATAATTGCTAATAGTAGTCTCTTATGATCCTCTGCATTTCTGTGTTGTCTGTTGTGATCTCTTCATTTTAATTTCTAATTTTATGGATTTGATTTTTCTCCCTTGTTTCTTGATGAGTCTGACTAGTGGTTTGCCAATTTTATTTATTCTCTCAAAGAACCAGCTTTTGGCCTTGTTGATCTTTGCTATGGTCTCTTTTTTTTTTTCTATTGCATTTATTTCTGCCCTAATTTTTAAGATTTCTTTCCTTCTACTAACGCTGGGTTTCTTCATTTCTTCCTTTTCTAGTTGCTTTAGGTGTAGAGTTAGGTTATTTATTTGACTTTTTTCTTGTTTCTTGAGGTGTGCCTGTATTGCTATGAACTTTCCCCTTAGCACTGCTTTTACAGTGTCCATATTTATGTATTTTATAAGCCTATACTTCCATCCTATACTTTTCAGAATCAGGTGATCTATCAATATTGGTCTACATTTCCATATGCAAAAACTGGCTTGCATGGAGAAGAGGAGATGTGCTTTTTATATTTCAACAAGTCCCCTCCACTCCTTTTCTCTTCCACCCAGCCTGCTTCTTATTTATATTACCTGCCTGGCTCTTGTAGGCAATCCAGCCTTAGAGAATTGTAACACTGGACTTCATCTTCCTTGAGGCAAGCAGTCAAAAGAACAGGACAGCACTGGAAACCAGCTGCTAAGGCAGCCCCAGAACAGATCCCAGCCTTGTTAGCCTCCACTTAATCTCTTCTAGTGGAGTTGTCCAGTGGACCCTATCAAGAGGCATTTTGGTGAACATGGACTCACAGCAAGGGAGTAGTTCATATAAACCAAAAGAACAAGGCACTCCTTGAAAGCAGTTCAAATGTGTTTATCTTCCAAGAGGACTCCATATTTATGTTGTCTTGCCAAGGACTGGCCAAAGTATAGCTCTCAGTCTGAACTCCCTGCTGATGAATACAGTATTTCTTTAGTTATATTAATATTTCAGCTTATGTTCAAGTCTTGTTCCTGAGAGTAGTTTTATTCTGGTAGATCATGACACTAATGATTAACAATAATAACAACTGCACCAGCAAATCTTTACTGAACATTTATTCATGCCATCAGAGGCACATGCATTATATCAAGGAATTCCCACAAAATATGCAAAATAAGTGTTACTTCTAATGTAAAACTTATGGAAAATGAGGGTTAAGCGACTTATTCAAGGTCACATGATAACGAGTGAACTAGTCAGAATGTGAATCCAGTCTGTCTGATTTTAAAGCCCATGATTATTTCTAGGATTCTGAATTGGTATATCCTTGTTTTCATCTTGAGTTGCCAAGACTCTTGGCCACACTGGTAGAAGGCCACTTCAGTTAAACAACAAAAGGAAAAGTACTGAAAATATAACCAAATTGAAAGACCAAGGGTTTTGCTGACCTTAAGCAGTAAGACTGCAGACCTAGATGGCTCACTATTTATCTGCTTTGTCTCTGCTTCCCTCTGAGTGAGTGAGAGAAAGTTGCTCAGTCGTGTCGAACTCTTTACGACCCCATGGAATACTCCATGGTATTCTCCAGGCCAGAATACTGGAGTGGGTAGCTGTTCCCTTCTCCAGGGGATCTTTCCAACCCAGGGATCAAACTCAGGTCTCCGGCATTGCAGGCATACCTCTGGAGAAAGCTCCATTTCCTTGCATGGGAGCCTGGCTTGTTCCGTGATGGAGGGGCTTGGGGAGACACTGACTTGACTGTAGGCAATCTTTGATTCAGTGATCTGAGAAACAAGTGATTCTTCATTTGGCATTCCCAGCAAAGAAATCCTGGGAAGACTCTCAGCAGTTCTGTATGGCTCATGTGTCCATCCCTGGACCAATTGCTATGTCCAGGAAGACTGCAAACTGAGCTCCACAAAACCCTTTAGTAAAGTTGATAGAGTCTATTAATATAAGGAGAAGGAAGAAAGAGAGATGAATAGATAAGAGCTTCTGTGCCTCTTTTTGTGTTGATTCTTAAATACAGAATTCTGTTTTACAAAAAATTTATTACAATAAAAAAGTAAAAAAAATTATAAGACAAAAAAATACCTAGTATTCACAGGATAATCTTAATGTTCTTGTTCAAAATTCTTGGAGACTACTTCACTGCTGCCTTCATTTTAGAGCCTATAAAGAGGCTAGGTCACAAGTTAGCAACATCAGTTACATAACTTGCACCTGAACAAGGAGTAATCCTGATTTAGATATTTCTAAGTCAGTCAAGTCTCACACAAGGTAAAGGATGTGTGGACTTAGTGGATTGATAAAAAAAGAGGGAACTACTGTGGAGGAACGATTACCAGGGAAATCCTGTCTTTTTGCTGGGTGGCAGGAAGACTCCCAGAAGTTTTAAGACTGATAGTGTTGTTGAAAATTTGAGACAGAAAGAGTCCGTGAGTTAGAACCAAACTTCAGGGAAGTTTGAGCTACTTGAAAGTAACTTTAAAAAAAGAAGAAATGGATGTACTCTCAATTGGCAAGTCCTTCTCACTCTGTTCTACTACTCTGAGGATCCATGAAGAAAATGTAAGAAAATAGAGAAAATTTCATGTAAAGATGGGGACAATAAAGGACAAAAATGGCATGGACCTAACAGAAGCAGAAGATGTTAAGAAGAGGTGGCAAGAATACAGAAAAGAACTGTACAAAATAGGTCTTAATGACTTGAATAACCATGATGGTGTGATCACTCACATATAGCCAGACATCCTGGAGTGTGAAGTCAAGTGGGCCTTAGGAAACATTACTACAAACAAAGCTAGTGGAGGTGATGGCATTCTAACTGAGCTATTTCAAGTCTTAAAAAATGATGCTGTTAAAGTGCAGCACTCAATATGCCAACAAATTTCAAAAATTCAGCAGTGGCCACAGGACTAGAAAAGGTCAGTTTTCATTCCAATCCCAAAGAAAGGCAATGCCAAAGATGTTCAAACTACAGCACAACTGCACCCATTTCACATGCTAGCATGGTTATGCTCAAAATCCTTCAAGCTAGTCTGCAGCAGTACATGAACAGAGAACTTCCAGATGTACAAGCTGGATTTAGAAAAGGCTGAGGAATCAGAGATTAAGTTTCCAACATCTGTTGGATCATAGAAAAAGCAGGAGAATTCCAGAAAAATATCTGCTTCTTCTTCATTGCCTATGTTAAAGCATTTGACTGTGTGGATCACAATAAACTGTGGAAAATTCTGAAAGAGATGGGAATATCAGACCACCTTATATGCCTCCTGAGAAACCTGTACGCAGGTCAAGAAGCAACAGTTAGAACCAGACATGGAACAACTGACTGGTTCCAAATTGGGGTAGAAGTACGTGAAGGCTGTATATTGTCACCCTGCTTATTTAACTTTTATGCAGAGTACATCATGGGAAATGCCTGGCTGGATGGAGCTCAAGCTGGAATCAAGATTGCTGGGAAAAAATCAATGACCTCAGATATGCAGATAACATAACCCTTATGGCAGAAAGCAAAGAAGAACTAAAAAACCTCTTGATGAAGGTGAAAGAGGAGAGTGAAAAAGCTGGCTTAAAACTCAACCTCCAAAAAATGAAGATCAAGGCACCTGGTCTCAATCACGTCATGGCAAATAGATGGGGAAAAAATTGGAAACAGTGACAGATTTTATTTTCATGGGCTTCAAAATCACTGTGGAAAGTGACTACAGCCATGAAATGAAAAGATGCTTGCTCCTTGGAAGAAAAGCTATAATAAACCTAAACAATGTATTAGAAAACAGACATCACTTTACTGACAAAGGTCTGTCTAATCAAAATTATGGTTTTTCTAGTAGTCATGTATGGATGTGAGAGTTGAGCCATAAAGAAGCCTGAGCACCGAAGAATTGATGCTTTTGAACAGTGGTGCTGGAGAAGACTCTGGGAGAGTCCCTTGGACTGCAAGGAGATCAAATCTGTCAATATCAAAGGAAATCAACCCTGAATATTCATTGGAAGGACTGATGCTGAAGCTGAAGCTCCAATACTTTGGTCACCTGATGTGAAGAGCCAGCTCATTGGAAAAGACTCTGATGCTGGGAAAGATTGAGGGCAGGAGGAGAAGGGGGTGACAGAGGATGAGAGGGTTGGATGGCATCACCAATTCAATAGACACGAGTTTGAGCAAACTTCAGGAAATTGTGAAGGACAGGGAAGCCTGGTGTGCCGCAGTCCATGGGGTCACAAAGTTGGACATGATTGACTGAACAACAGCATTTTGTTTGCATGTGTGAGTGGGTTAAATTGCAATATTCTACCGTCAGATCAGATTTACTTTTAAAAAAGATCATTCAGACTTTGGTTTTGATAATGTATGGGGGAGCAGTAGCATGAATGGCAGGAAGGTATGTTAGGAGTCATGTGATGACCCAGATAAGAGCTGATGGCCTGAACCAGGGAAAAGTAGAAAGTAGGAGAGAAATGGGTAGATGTGAGAAATCATAGAGGAATATTAGGACTTGGTGATTGATTGGAGAGGGGAGTGAGAAAACAGAAGAGTGAAGAACTGGCACGGTTCTCCATCTAGAGAATCTGGTTTAGGCACCTGGATGGATGAAGATACCATTTACTGAGGGAATAAAACCAGAAGGAAGATCAGTTTTGGGTGGGCAGAGATTCTGAGCTTAGTTTTGAACATGTTGAGATTGAAAGTATTTATAATTATATTCATATACATACCTAAGAAGTGTCTCAAATTAGTCAAGAAATCCTGTTGATGCATTGTTTTTTTTTCCATATCTGTTCTTTCTTTTTTGTCTTTTTCTTCTACCACCATAATCGGGATTACAATCACCTCATATCTAGAAAGTTGAATAGTCTTCTATCTTCTGTTTCTCCTAGTACCTGTATAGGGCTGCAGTATTAATCTACTCAAAAGGTGGTTTTGCTGTGTCATCCTCTATCTCACAGCATCTCAATGCTTTCCTATTGCCAACAGAATACTTCCAAATTTGCTTACAGTTTGACTCCAAACTATTCCAACCTATCCTACTCTTCCTTTACTGAGAATTTGCCTCAGTTCGCCAAACTAGAACTTCAAACATAATATACTCCTTTCTTGCTTTGCAACTATGCTCACATCATAGCCTTTTGCATGGCCTGAGCTTGCTTCTTCCCTCTACCCATTTGATCCTTTAAATCCAGCTCTTAAAGCTCACATCTTCCTTGGAGACCATCAGTTAACTCCATTACAGTTTCATTTGAGTCCCTCATTCTCCAAAACTCTGCCAGTGGCTGCCCATGCCCCTTACTCCCATTGGCACTTATTCCCATTTTGCATTGTTTTGCAATTTCATTGTGTTCATTTAATCTCCCGATACAAGATTGAGAGCAGAGATCAGATTTCATACTACTTTGATATTCTCCAGAGCACCTAGTGTACTTCTATGTACAAAATAACCACTCAGTAAGTATCTATCAACTTAAAAAACTAAAGTCCATTTTTCTCCTTCCTGCTAGTCTTATCTCTGCCTGAGTAAATGAAGTTGATATGTGAAAGCAGTTGAGATTAAGCATGTAAAGTGGAAGAGTAAACAGGAGACAAAGGAGATTTTAATGAAACTTCATGATGTTAAAAAAATCATTAACTATTAAATCTACTTTTAAAGCTTTAAACATATTTAGATTCCCTGTCTCATCCTCATAGCAATTTGGTGTATATTTTAAGTAGTGAAAGGCACAGAGGTGCTAAAAATTAGAACAATAATTTTTTTTTAATTGGCAACAAAAATAAACTTGTTTTAATCAAAAAGTTTTTTGATTTTTCATATTATTTCATAGCAAAAGTCATTAAATCTTAGTGTAAATCACTTTTTCTGCCTCTAAATTGGCTTTGAAAAAAATCTTATTTCTTTGAAAAAAAAAGTCAATGAAAAAATATTTAGAGCAAGTTTGTTGGTGTAGATAGTAATGATTTAGTTCTGAATCTAAGTCTTCAATAAATATCTAAGTTTGGATACCAAAGTAAGCACCAATAAAAAATAAAAAAGGAAAAAGCACTCATACTATGGTTCAGTGCAAACATTTTCCATGAAATAAGCGCTGCTATTCTTATTACAGAATTACAGAAGTCAACTTAATGCATATTTAAGTCAACAGAAACTGTTCTAGGTAAATGAATTTAATCTTTATGGTCACTGACACACAATATAATCTCGTTTCTCTCAGGATTTTCGTCTTTAAGTAACTAAGTGACTCATAAGCTCAGAAAATATTTTCTGGTACAGGTAAGTCAGAGCTTAGCATGAAATATTCTGAATATTTCTTCTCCTCTTCAGATGAGTATTTCAAAAATAACAGCTCCTTCCTGGAAGGTGTAATTGGCTTTTGGTTAGGAATGTCTAAAAATGATTGTCCTTTTGTGGAATGCATTTTAGGACAAACTAGAATATACTTTTTCCTTTCTCCATCCATCAAAATCCTACCAATACCTTAGGGTGTAGCTCAAATGTGGCCTCTTTTACACAACTTTGCTTTATCTGAAGGCAGATTTAATCATCTTTTGCACCTTTTTTTGTGGGAGAGGGGTAACATTTCTTACAATATTCATTTCAATTTACGAAGAAGTTCCATAGTTGGTGTATATATTTGGTTTCACCCCATGGAAATTATAAATTATTCAGTTTTATATCTTCCTTTATACATTAACATAGTACTTTACATGTGGTAAGTGATAAGTGAATATATTTTATTTTTAAATATTAAAGCAGTTTAATCAAAATAATACATAATTATGGTTAAAAAATACTATAGAAGGGTTTATAAGGAGAAAACAATAGTCCCCTTTCTTCACCTGTCACTACCACACATCTTGCTTATCAGTGTGGTGGTGGTTTAGTCACTAAGTCTGATTCTTGTGACCCCATGAACTATAACCCTCCAGGCTCCTCTGTCCATGGGATTCTCCAGGCAAGAATACTGGAGTGAGTTGCCATTTCCTTCTTCAGGGGATATTGCTGACCCAGGGATTGAACCCAGGTCTCCTCCATTGCAGGCATATTCTTTACTGTCTGAGCCACCAGGGAAGCCCTGATTATCAAGGGAACTACATTTAATTTTTAATCTTTTTTTGATTTAAGTTCTTCTCATGGTTACCATCATTTCACTAAATAATATACCTAGTTCTCTCTTTTTTTTTTTTTTTTAGATTTTCTATTGATTTTCTGTTATGGAAACGACTATTATGGGAGATGAGGACTTTTTTAAACTTACATTTTTATCTATCTTTCTCTCATGTTTAAGTTGCTTTTCTTTCTCAAAGATGGTATCCAGTCCCCCAAATAAAGGGAATATTCTTAGATACCTTCTAGGGGCCTCTGAATTCTCACTGCAATCGGCATGGTTGCTCCTTAAATGTTGGTTCACAGCTGCCATTTGGGGACTTCTTTCTTTTTGTTCTATCTTGGTTGAATTTTCTGATTTCCAGATCTCATATTTTCTTTCTTATTGGTTTTCCATCCACATTTTGTAGAAGTGCATCCTTAGCAAACCTTAATGAGGGACGTTTAGGAGGGAAATTTTCTTAGTTCTCCTTGAGTTTTATTTGATTTAGAGCTTGATTGTATAAAGGATTCTGTATTGAAAATCATTTTTCCTCCAAGCATTGAAAATACTGTCTTCTGGTGTCCACTGCTGCCAATGAGACAGCCAATACCAGATGGAGTGTCACTCATTTGTAGATGAGAATCTCTAAGATTTGAGAATCTTCTCTTTATCTTTGGGTTTTGGAAATTTCCCAGTGAAGTGAGGACATGTTTTGACTCTTCAGCTCTGGGATAGTCTCGATTATCTGCTTGATGATTTTATATCTATCTATGTCTTTGCTGCTGCTGCTAAGTCATGTCTGACTCTGTGGGACCCCATAGATGGCAGCCCACCAGGCTCCCCCTGTCCCTGGGATTCTCCAGGCAAGAACACTGGAGTGGGTTGCCATTTCCTTCTCCAGTGCATGAAAGTGAAAGGTGAAAGTGAAGTCGTTCATTCGTGTCTGACTCTTAGCGACCCCATGGACTGCAGCCCACCAGTCTCCTCCGTCCATGGGATTTTCCAGGCAAGAGTACTGGAGTGGGGTGCCATCGCCTTCTCCAAATCTATGTCTTTATTGAGGTGTAATTCACATACCGTACTATTCATCCATTAAAATGTACAATTCAATGGCTTTTGGTACATTCACAGGATTGAGCAACTATCATCATTCTGGACTTTGAAAATGTAGAATATTTACATCACCACAAAAAGAAACTTTATACTCCCTGACAGTCACTCTCCTCTCCCCTGTTCCTCAGCTCCTGGTACACACTTGTTGTTCCGTCTCTCAGTCGTGTCTGACTCTTTGTGAGTCCATGTACTGCAGCACACCAGACTCCCTGTCCATTACTATCTCCCTAAGTTTGCTCAGACTCATGTCCATTGAGTTAGTGATGCCATCCAACCATCTCATCCTCTGTTGCCCCCTTTTCCTCCTGCCCTCTATCTTTTCCAGCATCAGGATCTTTTTTCAATGGGTTGGCTCTTCACATCAGGTGGCCAAAGTATTGGCGAGCTTCAGCTTCAGCATCAGTCATTGGAAGGATTGATGTTGGCACACACTAATCTGCTTTTTCTCTATGGATTTGCCTACTCTGGATATTTCATATAAATGGAATCATATGATATGAGGCCTTTTGTATCTGGCTTCTTTCACCTAACATAATGTTTTCAAGGCTCAACTATGTTTTAGCCTATGTCAGTATTTCATTTTTGTTTATGCTATGTCGCTTCAGTCATGTCCAATTCTTTGCGACCCCATGGACTATAACCTGCCAGGCTCCTCTGTCCATGGAATTCTCCAGGCAAGAACACTGGAGTGGGTTGCCATTTCCTTCTCCAATTTCCATTTATGGTTGCATAATATTCTATTACATGGACATAAAACATTTTGTTTATTTGTTTATCAGATGATGGACATTTGGTCTTTTTCCACTATTTTTTTAATGAAAATAGTAAC
Organism: Bubalus bubalis; assembly: GCF_019923935.1. Taxonomy (NCBI): domain Eukaryota; kingdom Metazoa; phylum Chordata; class Mammalia; order Artiodactyla; family Bovidae; genus Bubalus; species Bubalus bubalis. Next base: position 41,798,900 of record NC_059169.1, on the reverse strand, counting down.
ACTGTGAACTTTCAAGTGCAAGTTTTAGTGTGACCCTGCTTTCATTTTTATTGGATATATATATATATATTTATGGATATATATTTATGAGGGGGATTACAGGGTCATGTGTTCAATAATTATACTTTAATTGCTTAGATCTTATCATATTTTCTTAGTTATCATTTTCCATGGTATCCTGCTCTTTATGATTTTAATATATTTTGAACCTCTCTGAGAAAAACCAGTTGGTTTCATTAGTTACCATTGTGTGGTCCAGAACTTATCTCCTATTCACTGATATTTTCCCCATTCTTAGCCCTCCCAATCTCTTTGTTATTTTGGGCTAAAATCTGTACTTGTGTTTAGCAACATTTTACTGGAGTGTTATCAATCCAGCAGGTTGAATTCAAATCCAGTAAATTATATTTATTGGAGTAGTAATTTGTTAAATGATTATCCAACTGCCCCACTAAATGCCTATATAGTGGAGGCAAGTAGATTCTTTATGTATTGTCTATCTTCTTACCTTCGTGATAGTCATGCTGTACCTTACCAAAATCTGAACTATGGAAAACCGACCTTACAGACAAACAACCATTACAGCAATATATTTGACCCTAATGTGCTAGAGATTATGAATATGCTTTGACTTTCTCTTACACTGAAAAGAGAACAATGAAAACCTTATTGATGCTTTTTAAATTTTCATAGAGTTTGCTTTTGATTCACATTATGACCAAAGACAAATCAAAAAAATCCCCTCCCCACCATCTGCTAAGTAGAATTTATGATATTTCCAGAGTTTTATCCCTGGAAAAGGAAATGGCAACCCACTCCAGTATTCTTGCCTAAAAAATCCCATGGATAGAGGAGCCTGGTGGGCTACAGTCCATAGGGTCACAAAAGGCAGAAACAACTAGCAAATGAGCACAGAGTGTAATGGCATGAACTTGCTGACTACTGAGAAGTATTATATAAAACAAATTTTCTATGTTCAAACAAATCTAAAATAGTATCAGGTAGACATCATCTTCATGTAGAGTAGGATGCCAGTCTCCTTCCCTTTCCTTTCCTGGAAGGACATGTAACTCTGGGAAACAATGATCATTGATACCGGTTGCCATGAAGGGAATGAACAGTGTTACTCTCAGATATTCCCATTAATTCTTTTACAAGGGGTTTCATGGCTGCTGCCACCAGTCAGGAGCACTGATGTTGTGTGCTCAGTAACTCCCTAACTCTTCAACTCTTCCATTTCTGGGGAGAGGTTTCCTTATGAGTAGGTAGAGCCAGGTTACTTAATGACTATGTGACCAATACTTGTTTGATACTCTATTTGGTGGGATGTAAGTACTATTTTGTAACGAATGGGTAAATGGATCTGATGAATGCAGGTGACCTCCTTTCCAAAACTGAGCTCACTTTCTGCTGGGGAACTATAGGTCTCTGTGTATGGTCTTGAGAACGTTTTCATTGTTCATCAAGATTTCCTCATTGGCAAAGAGGGATACCTATAATAGCTCGATCAAATAGCTTCTGTGGCATGATCAAAAAAGAAACCTCAGAAATGAATGCTCCGTATGGCCCCATTTGTCAATACCTTAATATACATGGGTGAGACAAACACCACACACACACACACACACACACAATTACTAGTGTGAGGCTTCATTCCTTTGCCAGTGTTAGCATCTTTCATTGCATTCCAGAGCCTATATGATTTAAATTGATAATGAGTTACAGGCTTAAAATTATATGCTCTAGGATGACTCATTATGCATAGGCATACTTCTATCCTCCAAATGTGCTTCTTTTAATTAAAGGACTGGGAAGCTTTTAGCATGTGGATCTGTTCATCTAAATCGTGGAGAATAATCCTTTTCTTAGTGAGCCTTGAGCTGCATTAGGCCTTGGTGTCGCTTCTGATTTTCTCCAATAAATCTCATTTCCTTTTTTCTGGTTTCTAATTGGTATTGGTTTGATGTTGCTAGTATTTAAAACTTAAACAGTCCTAAATTTTAAGCTACATTGACTTTCCAGGAGGACACATCTGAGCCAGGATTTCCACAAGTGCAATTCCATCTAGGAGTTTGGAGAGAAATCAAACTTGGGTGTGCTATATCAAGTCTCAGGTGTGTCCTGGAGACTGAATTCCTTGGCATTCCTTCTTTGATTTTTTTTCCTTCTATTTCTTCCATGGTCTTCTTTTTTCCCTTTCAAACCACTGCCATGGTGGCTTTTAAATGAATCTAAACCTTAAGAAATAAAGGCACTTTTTAGTTCCTAGGGTTAATATCTTGTCAGTGAATTGAGACCAGGTCATCTCTGCTTTCACACCTGTCTGGTTTTCTATGGCAAAGGTATTCTGTGTTGAATAGAGGTCCCACTGCAGGATATCTAAGAACCATTGAATCTTAGGAGCCCTGGGCTTGTGAAAAATGAAGTGATTGCTCTTATGAACCGGCCAGCAAAAAAAAGACAGCAAGAATCTTAAATTATGTATTTGTTCATGAAAAGGCTTAAGGGCTCTGAGCCACATACAGCCCTTAATTCCACACAAACACCTTTCACTGAAGCTAACAGCTACCATGGTGTCTTGATTGAAGTCTTTGGCCAACATACAGAACGTGTTGATAATTCGTATTATATCACACTGTAACTTAGGTGCTTGCCAGGGAAGCATACTTCTCTCTTCAGAAAAAAAAATTAATATTTGCTTGATTCCCTGATAAAAGGAATACTACAAAGGAATATTGCAAAACCTTGAAGGCTTGGCAGGGTTTCCTATGTGGGTGGAAAAATGTTGTTCTGAAGCCAGAGTGGAATTGCTCATGAAAATATAACATGAAAAATACGTTAAGAAAGAACCTCAATCAGGGGAGAAAAAATACATATTTAAATGTACAAAACAAGAAAGCTTATGGACTTTACCAGCACGTATTAAATAAACATGATGAGATAGTGTTATGAAAATGGCAACTCCTTGATATTAGAAATAATTGGAATCTCTTTCTTATGCTGATTTTAACCCTTATCAGATTCCCACTGTGTTTGGATCTATGTCTATTGGGTGTTAATGTATTTATATCTTGCTCCTACCCCAAATCTACGTCTACCTCTGTCATAGAGTGTAGCACTCTTGCTTCTCAGAAAGGAAGCTATTCTTAGTTGAGGTTATAAAAAATTTAAGTGTTGGAATGTCCCAAGTCTAGAGGTAAAATCCTCCCCTTATTCCAGCTTCACTCTCTGAACTCTTACTTTATCTGATTTCCATACGTTCCCCCTCTTATCCAACCATAAGCTCTTACAGAAGCTTTGGCACAGTAATGATTTCCACTTTATGCCGCATGATAAATATGTGGGACAAAGGAGGGTGAACAGAGTTGTAAAAGACTAGGTGCTTGGAAAAAGATTTAGTATTTTCAATTAATGATTTATTTGTTTGTTTGTTTGTTTTTCTTTTAGTTGAGAGGGGCATATATTTTGAAGTGCTTTTCCCAAACCTTATTCTATAGATATGGATCAATCTTCCCCTTTATGAATATCTATTCTTTCCATAGAGGTCAGCGAATGTAAGGGATGTGACTTCAGAAATTCCCTATAAAGGAAAGATGGTTAAAGTAAATTGCCATTTTTATCCTATCTCATAGATCCTGGGCCTGTGTCTTAATTGTGCTTCTTTGTTAAAGATGTGTAGTCAATTTTCCCTAAATTGGAGAAGCTGCTGCTACTGCTGCTGCTAAGTTGCTTCAGTCGTGTCCTACTCTATGCGACCCCATAGACGGCAGCCCATCAGGCTCCGCTCTCTCTAGGATTCTCCAGGCAAGTACACTGGAGTGGGTTGCCATTTCCTTCTCCAATGCTTGAAAGTGAAAAAATAAAGTGAAGTCGCTCAGTCATGTCCAACTCTTAGTGACCCCATGGACTGCAGTGCACCAGGCTCCTCCATCCATGGGGTTATTCCTTGCTAAATAAGGAATGGAAAGAGAAGGCTTCACAGAGCAGATTGGGGGTGATTTTAAACAAAAGAGACACTATAGCTTAGCAGAAGGAGTGGGAGAAATGGATGATTAACTTTTCCGAGCAGTAGTTAATGAGTAATCAATGAAGCATTTCTTCAGTACTTCCTAGATTCCCAAAAGTGAAGTAGGCAGCATGAGAATCAATGAAGTCTCTGACATGATATTTAGCCTTAAAGGGAACTTAGCCTCTAGTTAGGTAATACGTATTTTACATATCAAGTGAAAGCACTGCATTCTATAGAACTCTCTGAATGCATAAGGATTTCAGAGAAGGGAGATGTAAGTGATCCATTGAGAAGCTGGGATAAGATAAAGGAAACTTAAAGATGGTCAGTGGAGAATTTAGGTGGATGTTGAGACTTACTGGTCTGAGAAATGAGTGGTTGCACTTGAAACCTTTTGAGGAGACATGCATGGTGTGTAGTGGTGTTTATGGAAAATTAGTTTGGGGACCCTGATCTTTGAAAGCAGATGAGTTTATCCTTGATAGAAAGGGAAGCCTAGTGGGTTCCTAATGAAAGTGCTGTTCCAGGAAGATGAAACAGTCAGCAGGGGATCAGAACAGAATGGAATAGTGAGGACTATTGGAGGCTGATGATTTGCTAGAAATCTATTAAAAAAAAAAGCTTATCAAGGTGAATGTCACATAGCATAACATTAACCATTTAAAAATGAGCAATTCAGTGGCATTCAGTGCATTCATAATGTTGTACAACTATCACCTCTATCTAGCTCCAAAGCATTTTCATTTTTCCTTTTTTTTTTTGGCCACTCTGAGTGGCTCAAGGGATCCTAGTTCCCCGAACAGAGATCAAGCCTGAGCCCTTGGCAGTGAAAACATAGAGTTCTAACCACTGGACAGGCACGGAATTTCCAAAACATTTCCCTTATTTCTAAGTGAAAGTCCTTACCTTTTAGAAGATGTTTTCGCCCATTTTTCAGCCTTTGGCTACCATCAGGCTCTATTTTGTCTCTGCAGATTTGTCATTTCTGAATAGTTCGTAAAATAGAATCACGTGATTTGTAACATTTTATGTCTGGCTTGTTTCACTTAGCAAACTGTTTCCAAGGTGCATCTACCTTGTTGCGTGTGTCAGTACTTCATTCCTTTTCATGACTAAGCAATATTCTGGAAGTGTATTTCTGACTAATGTGGAGTAGAGTGGCGTACAGGGTTAATCTAAAATGTGATTTGAAGTGAGGGGTGACGGTTAAACTCTATAATTCCATTTTGTTTACATAAGAGAAGACCCTAAGATGGTTATTCTGGGTGAATGGAGATAGTACCTCACTGATAGAATAATTGAAGGAAGAATAATTTTAGGAAATAAGACTTGAAGTTTAGAGTAAGAGTGAAATTAGTATGTAGAGATATCTCACAGAGATATGAAAATTCAGGAAAAAAATCAAGAGTTGAAGTCTAGAGTAAAACATTTGATAATTATTCCTTAAATTTAAACTGATAGTGGTAAGTTGGAAAATAGTCTGGATTAGGAATGGAACACTCCACAGGATATCAAAGGTAAGTTTTATTCAGCAAAGTGTTTTGCTCTGCCTCTAGTGGGACAAAGTTGAAAACTGAAGACAGAGGATTTATGAAGACCAGGAAACATGCTAAAGAAGTATTGCCCGGGCTGATAGCAGCTGGTGCGGCAGTGGGCATCCAGGATGACACAAAGCTCAACAGTGCTGCAATTCTGCTAGATGCTCAATCTACAGAGATCAGAAAGGTGGCAAAAAGGGTGGAAATTCCATACAATTTTGCATCAGATAGATTAGGGTTAAAACAAGGCTATGAATTATTCAGTTCAGTTCAGTTCAGTTCAGTCACTCAGTCGTGTCCGCCTCTTTGCTACTCCATGAATCGCAGCACGCCAGGCCTCCCTGTCCATCACCAACTCCTGGAGTTCACCCAGACTCACGTCCATCGAGTCAGTGATGCCATCCAGCCATCTCATCCTCTGTCAGTCCCCTTCTCCTCCTGCCCCCAATCCCTCCCAGCATCAGAGTCTTTTCCAATGAGTCAACTCTTCGCATGAGGTGGCCAAAGTACTGGAGTTCCAGCTTTCACATCATTCCTTCCAAAGAAATCCCAGGGCTGATCTCCTTCAGAATGGACTGGTTGGATCTCCTTGCAGTCCAAGGGACTCTCAAGAGTCTTCTCCAACACCACAGTTCAAAAGCATCAGTTCTTTGATGCTCAGCCTTCTTCACAGTCCAACTCTCACATCCATACATGACCACAGGAAAAGCCATAGCCTTGACTAGACGAACCTTTGTTGGCAAAGTAATGTCTCTGCTTTTGAATATGCTATCTAGGTTGGTCATAACTTTCCTTCCAAGGAGTAAGCGTCTTTTAATTTCATGGCTGCAGTCACCATCTGCAGTGATTTTGGAGCCCCCCAAAATCAAGTCTGACACTGTTTCCACTGTTTCCCCATCTATTTACCATGAGGTGATGGGACCGGATGCCATGATCTTAGTTTTCTGAATGTTGAGCTTTAAGCCAACTTTTTCACTCTCTACTTTCACTTTCATCAAGAGGCTTTTTAGTTCCTCTTCACTTTCTGCCATAAGGGTGGTGTCATCTGCATATCTGAGGTTATTGATATTTCTCCCAGAAATCTTGATTCCAGCTTGTGCTTCTTCCAGCCCAGCGTTTCTCATGATGTACTCTGCATATAAGCTAAATAAGCAGGGTGACAATATACAGCCTTGACGAACTCCTTTTCCTATTTGGAATCAGTGTGTTGTTCCATGTCCAGTTCTAACTGTTGCTTCCTGACCTGCATACAGGTTTCTCAAGAGGCAGGTCTGGTGATCCGGTATTCCCATCTCCTTCAGAATTTTCCACAGTTTATTGTGATCCACACAGTCAAAGGCTTTGGCATCCTAACCCTAACCCTAATGAATTATTGCTTCAATGTAATTAAATGAGTTATTTAACTTTTCTCAGCAGATTAAATGAGATAACATTTGTGAAGGTGAAAGGTATGTAGTACTCAGACAGGGAATTACATATACATGTAAATACATATGTATATATGTAATGTATATATATATGTAAGGCTTCCCAGATGACTCAGTGGTAAATAATTTGCCTGCCAGTGCAGGAGATGCAGGATCCGTGGGTTTGATCCCTGCGTGGGAAAGATTGCCTGGAGCAGGAAATGGCAACCCACTCTAGTATTCTTGCTTGGGAAATCCCATGGACAGAGGAGCCTGTTGGGCCACAGTCCTTAGGGTCACAAAGAGTCTAATACGACTTAGTGACTGAGCACACACACACACACACACACACACGTACATATATTAACACACATGTACACACATGTATATACACATACATTATATACACATATATGTATATATATATGTATGTATTTGGTATGTGTATGTATTTGGAGGGGTGGGGCAGGCACAGAAGTATCCTGAAAACTGTGTAGGGTTCATGCTTTGGAGAGGTGAACTTTTTTTTTGGCTGCACCACTTGTGAGAATCTTAGTTCCTCAACCAAGATTGAACCCAGTGAACTCTGCAGGGAAAATGTAGAGTCTAACCACTGGACCACCGGGGAATTCTCTGGGAAAGATGAGTTTTTAAAAAGAAAAGTGAACATAAAGACAGATCTATTCATTTATTTGCTTTTAATCATTTATTTATTTTATTTTGTCTGTTCTTAAAAGGCTGTATGAAGATAGTTTGCAAAGATGCATTATCATAAAAGAGTACTATAAGGATAGTTTGTGAAGGCACATATAGTATAAGATCAAAATAAGTAAAAATTAGGTTTAAGAAAAATGAGACAAAGGGAAAAATATGACAATAAACCAGAGAAGAAGCCTCAGGTTGGTTTAGAAATAGAAGTCTATTGCTGTAAATTTCATACCTTTGCTTGAGACAGGCTGTAAGTTCAGCTTGAAATCTTAGATATTGTTCTGTTTGATACAGAGTTGTTTAAGAGGAACTATCCTGCTGATCAAAGGCTGAGAGAGGGAAGTAAGTGAGGAGGCTGACATGGTGGTTAACTGCAGACATTAAATGGTTTTCTTCTGATGGATATTCACTTTATTGCTGCAAGCACATTCTGCTGTCCATCTGTTAGAAGCTTATGTAAAACTTGGCTTAGTTTGGTTTTCAGGAGCAAGTTTAAACAGGTAAAGATTGTACCTGTGAACTTCCATGCAGTTCCTCTATTATTTTGCACCTCACTGAGTGTTTTATTTATTTATTTTTTTGAAACCCATATATTGAAGCCATTAGAGGGAGTATGAAAGAAAAGGTAAGTGTCCTTGGTGGCAAAGGACTATGGCAATTGGGTTGTTTGTTCCCAGGATGGACTGGTTTACAGAGAAAAGTGGAGCAGGGTTCAGAAAGAGGAGGCTGGCTATCTTAGCACCGTCTGGATCTTCAGTTGGGCGTCATTATTTTGTTTGAACTAAATTGCCAGAATATCAGACACTTCCATATTTTAAATATAAACATGCTTCAATAATACATGTCTAAGCCAAGTATACATAACATTTTGATTATCTGATCTTGTCAGTCACCCACATGTTAGTTCTAGTCCTGTTAGCAGTGAATGAGAGTCAGTGTTAACTTGAAAGATCGTATGCCCATGTCTGTGCAGCTTTAAACATCTTAAAGCATTTCAGGTTACCTGCTATGGTCTGAATGTGTCTGCCCCAAATCTATGTGTTGAACTCTAACCCCTAAGGTGATGGTACACAGAGGTGAGGCCTTTGGGACATTATTAGGTCATAAGGACAGAGCCCCTTTCATGGATCACTGCCTTGTTGTGGCAAAGGAGCTTGCAGAACTCAGTGAAGCTATGAGCCATGCTTCACAGGGCCACCCAAGACAGATGGGTCATAGCAAAGGTTTCTGACAAAACATGATCCACTGGAAGAGGGAATGGCAAACCGCCCCAGTATACTTGCTGTGAGATCCTCATGAACTGTATTAAAGGCCAAAAAGATATGACACCAAAAAATGAGTTCCCCAGGTGTAAAGGTGTCCAATATGCTGCTGGGGAAGAGCAGAGGAGAATTACCAATAGCCCCAGAATGAATGAAGTGGCTGGACCAGAGCGGATATGACACTCTGTTGTTGAAGTGTCTGGTGAGGAAAGTAAAATCTGATGCTGCAAAGAACAGTATTGTTTAGGAACCTGGGATGTTAGGTCCCCGAATAAAGGAAAATTGGATGTGGTCAAGCAGGAGATGGTAAGAATGAACATCGACATCCTAGGAAGCAGCTAACTAAATAGATCTAGATAACAGTATGCCTTAAGAACTATGGCAGAGGCTTGTAACATTGTACAGGAGACAGTGAACAAAACCATCGCAAAGGAAAAGAAAAGCAAGAAGGCAAAGTGGTTATCTGAGGAGGCTTTAAGAGTAGTGGAAGAATGAAGACAAGCGAAAAGCAAGGGAGAGAGGCTAAGGTACATCCAATTAAATCCAGAGTTTTAAAGAATAGCTAGAAGAGACAAGAAGGTCTCCTTCAATGAGCAGTGTTTCATACTAGAGGAAAACAACAAAAGGGGAAAGACTAGAGATCTCTTTGGGAAAATTGGAAACATTAAGGGAGCATTCCACCCAAAATGGGCACAATAAAGGATAAAAATGGTAGAGACCTAGTAGATACTGAAGAGATAAAGAAGAGATGGAAAGATACTACATGGAAGAACTGTATTAAAAAGATCTTAATAAACTGGATTACCATGATGGTGTGGTTAGTCACCCAGAGCCAGACATTCTGGAGTGTGAAGTCAAGAGGGCCTTAAGAAGCATTGCTGTTAACAAAGCTAGTGGATGAAATGAAATTCCAGAAGTATTCAATCCCTAAAGTAGGATGCCATCAAGGTTTTGCATTGAATATGTCAGCAAATCTGAAAGACCTAGCAGGGGCCACAGGACTGGAAAAGGCCAATCCTCATCCCAATTCCCGAGAAGCATAGTACTTTGGTACTACCATGTGCCAAGGGTGTCCAAAGTGCACCATCGAACAATTGCATTCATTTCCTGTGCTAGTAAGGTCATGCTTGAAATCTTGCATTCCAGGCTTCAGCATTATGTGAACCAAGAACTTTCAGATGTCCAAACGGCTTAGAAAAGGAAGAGGAACTAGAGATCAAATTGCCAACATTTGCTGGATTATAGAGAAAGCAAGGGAATTTCAGAAAAACATCTCAGTTTCATTGACTATGCTAAAGCCTTTTACTGTGTAGATCATGACAAACTGTGGAAAGCTCTTACAGTGGTGAGAATACCAGATCATCTTGCCTGTATCCTGATAAACCTGTATACAGGTCAAGAAGCAACCGTTAGAATCCTGTATGGAACAACTGATTGGTTCAAGAGCAAGAAAGGAGTACAACAGGGCTATCTGCTGTCACTCTGTTTGTTTAACCTATACACTGAACACATCATGAGAAATGCTGGGCTGGATGAGTTACAAGCTGGAATCAAGATAGGCTGGAGAAACATCAACAACCTCAGATATGAATATGATACCACTCTAATGGCAGAAAGCAAAGGAGAACTAAAGAGCCTCTCAATGAGGGTAAAGGAAGAGAGTGAAAGAGCTGGCTTAAGACTCAATATTAAAAAACTAAGATCATGGCATCCAGCCGGATTACTATATGGCAAATAGAAGGGGAAAAGGTGGAAGTAGTGACAGATTTCCTCTTCTTGGGCTCCAAAATCACTGCAGACAGTAACCGCAGCCATGAAATCAGAAGATGACTGCTTCCTGGCAGGAAAGTGATGACAAACGTAGATAATGTGTTGAAAAGCAGAGACATTACTCTGCTGACAAAGGTTTGTATAGTCAAGGCTATGGTCCTTCCAGTGGCCGTATACAGTTGTGACAGCTGGACTATAAAGAAGGCAGAACGCCAAAGAATTGATGCTTTTGAACTATAGTGCTGGAGAAGACTTCTGAAAGTCCCTTGGACAGCAAGGAGATCAAACCAGTCAATCTTAAGGGAGATGAACCCTGAATATGCACAGGAAGGACTATGCTGAAGCTCCAGTATTTTGGTTACCTGATGTGAACAGATGACTCATTGGAAAAGTCCTTAATGCTGGGAAAGATTGAAGGCAGGAAGAGAAAGGGATGACAGAGAATGAGATGGTTGGATGGCATCACCAATGCAATGAAGATGAACTTGGGCAAACTCCAGGAGATGGTGAGGGACAGGGAGGTCTGGCATGCTGTGGTCCATGGGATTGCAAAGAGTCAGACATGACTGGGCAACTGAACAACAGCAACAATAAGGATGGAACCCTTATCAATGGAGTTAGTGCCCTTATAAGGAGTTCCAAGAGAACTCCCTCACCCCTTGCTGCCCTCCTGAGGGATACAAGGAGAAGTCCGACCTGGAAAAGGGCCCTCACCTGACCATGTGGGCACCCAGATCTTGGATTTTTAGTTTCCCAAACTATGAGAAAGAAATAGCTATTATTTATCAGTCACTTAATCTGGTATTTTGTTTTAGTAGCTCAAACAGACTAAGGGTCCATACTCCATATTTGTGATTCTCACAAAAACACTCTGAACAAGGCACAGCTGGTGCCTTCTCACATCATTCTCATTTCATGAAGAAACACCTTCAAAGTGTTTGATTTAGTCCTAAGCTCATATTTCTGAGAAATGGTAAAGAATGAAATCTTTGCATTCTGCTTTTTTCCATGAGAAAAAGAGAAAACTACAGGATCCTGGAATAGAAAAAAGTATGATGTTCATTTAAAACTTGGGAAAATCTGAATAAAATCTATAGTTAATGGTGATGTACCTATCTTAGTTCTTAGTTTTAACAATCTAAAACTGTTAAATGAATCTAGGATTAATGATCATGAATCTGGAAACATAAGGGGTACAATGTAAACAATGACTGTTTTAGGAATACCTGGGCTTCCCAGGTGGCGCTAGTGGTGAAGACCTGCCTGCCAATGCAGGAGATGTAAGAGACATGGGTTTGATCCCTGGGTTGGGAAGATCCCCTGGAGGAGGGCATGGCAACACACTTCCAGTATTCTTGCCTGGAGAATCCCATCGACACAGGAGCCTGGCAGACTATGGTACATAGGGTCACAAAGAGCTGGACACGACTGAAGCAACTTAGCATGCACGTACAGGTTCTCAAGAGGCATAAAGGAGAATTTTAGAAAAAGATACTGAATACGTATCTGATGGGGGAAAAATATAAAGAATGTCATCTAAAAACATAGAGTTAGAAAGACATGAAGAGAAGTCAACAGTGTCAGATGTGACATTCCACTGCCTGCATGTCTAAAACGAAAGTCACTCCTTGATCACCAAATCAGCTATTCCTTTGAAGTTTCCTGGCTCTGTGAATGGCATTACCACCATGAACTGGAACGCCAGAAACCAGAGATTCTTCCGTCTTCCTGAGCCCCTATACAATCAGTCACCACACCTCTTGACTCCATTTACTATCTCTTCCATCTTTTTACTATCGAGTTCAGGCCTCCAGCATCTCTCTCACCTGAACTGTTTCTTGCCATAGTCTCTTATCTGGTCCTCTACTCCCAACCTTCTCCATTTCTTCCTCATTTTCAAGGATCATTTTTTTTCCTTTTTTTGAAAACTTTTGGCATTTTTAAAGATAGAAAAAAATCCGAGAGAAAAGAATAACCATCATCCATATTCTAATCACTCAGAATGAATCACTGTTGACATATTATTTATCTGCTGCCAGTTTTTCTTTTGAAAGAAAAATCACCCTTTTGTTTTTCAAAAATAAAATGACCTGCATTCCATATAAAGGATTGAAATAAGATGAAAGAATTACAGAGATGAAAGTTCAGAAATCACCTCAAGTCTCATGTTGCAGAAATCATCATCACTGAGTTAGAAACCAACATTCTAGTTCTCTCTCAATATCCAGAGTGAACTTCCTAAACGAAAACAAAATCAGCTGCATTCCCATTCTTAAAATCTTGTAACATCTTAATCTAATCATGAGAAAAATTTCAGGCACACCAAATTGAGATACAGTGTACAAAACATCAGACCAGTCCTCCTCAAAACTGTCAAGATCATGCAAAACAAGAAAGATGGGAACAGTGCTTTAGCCAAGAGGTGCCTAAGGAGACTGATGATGAAAATATAATGTTCTATCCTGGATGAGATTATGGGACAGGAAAAGGACATTAGTGCAGAAAGAGGTGAAATCTGAATAAAACCTGAAGTTTAGTAGATGTTGAGTGTTAGTCACTCAGTTGTGTCCAACTCTCTGTGACCCTATGGACCATATAGCCTACCAGGCACCTCTGTCCATGGAATTTTCCAGGCAAGAATACTGGAGTGGGTAGCATTTCCTTTCTCCAGGGGATCTTCCTGACCCAGGGGTTGAACATGGGTCTTCTGCATTGCAGGTGATTTCTTTACCATCTGAACCACTAGGGAAGCTTGAACTTTAGTGGGTAGTCATGTGTAAATGTTGCTTTCTTAGTTTTGACCCAGGTGCCATGATTTTGTAAGTTACTATTTTAGGGGAAACTGGATGAGAGATATATAATGACTCTGTGTCCTACCTTTGTAACTTTTCTATAAATCTGAAATTATTTTAAAGTTCTAAAAAATTACACAAAAATACATGTTATACAAAGAGAAAACCTTTAGTATCATCTCAGCTTTCAGACCTGCTTCTTGAGAAACCTGTATGCAGGTCAGGAAGCAACAGTTAGAACTGGACAAGGAACAACAGACTGGTTCCAAATAGGAAAAGGAGTATGTCAAGCAACAGTTAGAACTGGACATGGAACAACAGACTGGTTCCAAATAGGAAAAGGAGTATGTCAAGGAGTATATTGTCACCCTGCTTATTTAACTTATATGCAGAATACATCATGAGAAACGCTGGGCTAGAGGAAGCACAAGCTGGAATCAAGATTGCTGGGAGAAATATCAATAACCTCAGATATGCAGATGATACTACTCTTACGGCAGAAAGTGAAGAAGAACTAAAGGGCCTCTTGATGAAAGTGAAAGAGGAGAGTGAAAAAATTGGCTTAAAGCTCAACATTCAGAAAACTAAGATTATGGCATCCGGTCCCATCACTTCATGGCAAATAGATGGGGAAACAGTGGAAACAGTGTCAGACTTTATTTTTCTGGGCTCCAAAATCACTGCAGATGGTGATTGCAGCCATGAAATTAAAAGACGCTTACTCCTTCGAAGGAAAGTTATGACCAACCTAGACAGCATATTAAAAAGCAGAGACATCACTTTGTCAACAAAGGTCCATCTAGTGAAGGCTATGGTTTTTCCAGTGGTCATGTATGGATGTGAGAGTTGGACTATAAAGAAAGCTGAGCACCAAAGAATGGATGCTTTTGAATTATGGTGTTGGAGAAGACTCTTGAGAGCCCCTGGACTGCAAGGAGATCCAACCAGTCCATTCTAATGGAGATCAGTCCTGGGTGTTCATGGGAAGGACTGACATTAAGCTGAAACTCCAGTAATTTGGCCACCTGATGTGAAGAGCTGACTCATTTGAAAAGATTCTGATGCTGGGAAAGATTGAGGGCAGGAGGAGAAGGGGGTGATAGAGGATGAGATGGTTGGATGGCATCACTGACTCAATGGACATGGGTTTGGGTGCACTCCGGGATTTGGTGATGGACAGGGATGCCTGGCGTGCTGCAGTTCATGGGGTCGCAAAGAGTCAGACACTACTCAGCGGCTGAACTGAACAGCTTTCAGAGGGACTTTATACTTTTTATCTTAACAGATAAGTCCTTTCATGTATTGGGACCTGCCTTTATCTCACTAGTCCCATCCCCCATAAACCTACCTACACATCACACCCCCTTTATTGTAGCTGAATGGAACCATGGAAAAGACCCTGATGCTGAGAAAGATTGAAGACACGAGGAGAAGGGGACAACAGAGGATGAGATGACTGGATGACATCACCAGCTCAATGGACATGAGTTTGAACAAGCTCTGGGAGTTGGTGAAGGACAGGGAGCCTGGCATGCTGCAGTCCATTAGGTTGAAAAGACCAGATGCCATAATCTTAGTTTTCTGAATGTTGAGCTTTAAGCCAATTTTTTCACTCTCCTCTTTCACTTTCATCAAGAGGCCCTTTAGTTCTTCTTCACTGTCTTCCATAAGGGTAGTATCATCTGCATATCTGAGGTTATTGATATATCTCCCAATCTTGATTCCAGCTCGTGCTTCCTCCAGCTCAGCTTTTCTCATGATGTTCTATGAATATAAGTTAAATAAATAGGGTGATAATACACAGCCTTGACGTACTCCTTTTTCTATTTGGAACCAGTCTGTTGTTCCTTGTCCAGTTCTAACTGTTGCTTCCTGACCTTCATACAGGTTTCTCAAGAAGCAGGTCTGAAAGCTGAGATGATACTACAAAGTGACTAAACAACAAAGTGGAACCATGTGATCATGACATGCTGTCTTTGAAAACCTGCTTCTGTTCCTATGCTTCCTTTATCACTGTGACCTCTTAGGTTTTCTGTTTTGTTGTTGTTGCTGCCATTCAGCTGTTCAATTGTGTCTGACTCTTTGTGATTCCATGGACCATACAGTTCATGGAATTCTCCAGGCCAGAATACTGGAGTGGGTAGACTTTCCCTTCTCCAGGGGATATTTCCAACCCAGGGATCGAACCCAGGTCTCCTGCATTGCAGGCAGATTCTTTACAAGCTGAGCAACCAGGGAAGCCCATAGATATGATACAAAGTAACTGCATCTGTGGAAAGATAAGTGTAAGTTATATAGGAAACTTCTACTGTGCAGCCTTAATACCATGTTGTTCAAAATTCAGCTGTAGTTTTCTTGTACCTGTTCTTGTCTCCATCAAGTGTATCCTCTATTCAACAGCTATAATAATCTCTTAAAGGTACAAATTTAATTCTGTTTTTCTTAAAACTTTCCTTTGGACTGTCTTTGTTCTTAGAATGAGAGTCAAAATGTTCTGCAGCTTCATTTCTATAAGAGTTCATGGTTGCACTTTTATATAGACTTGGTGGTGTGCATAGTGGTCTGAGAAGCTGAGTTACTTTCTTTGGCACACATTTGCCCCCTCTCCTTTTCTGCTTAAATCTTACTAATTATTTAATAAAAACTTTCCCTGATCTTTCCACTCCTTCCCTGTCCAGCATGTACTCCTGGTTTCTGTCTGGTTTGAGGGGAGAAGCTACTACTATCTTTTCATGGTTAAGAGTTGGCCTAAATTGGAAGTGGCTCTATTCTTTTTTTTTTTCCTCCAGAATTTTATTGTTTTAGCTATTACATTTAGGTATATTCTTGAGTTAATTTTAGTATATGGTATGAGATAAGGGTCCAACTTCATTTTTCTGCATGTTGGTATCCATTTTTTCTGGTGCCGTTTGTTGAAAAGATACCTTATCTCATATTGAATTGTCTTAGCACCCTTGTCAACAAATTAGGGTTTAAATAAACCTATCAAATATGAGAAAAGATAGTATTGAAAAATTAGACACACATGGGATTTAATGCTCAGGTCACTGGTCCGATACTTTTTTTTAAAATTCTTTAAAAAATTTTTTTGAAGTGGTTCTGTTCTTTAACTGGTGTGTGGTCAGAGCAAGCAACTTGTCCTCTCTGTTTCCTCATCTTTGTTCTGAGAATTAAATAGTTATAATAAATGCTTAGAACATCACCTGGCACAGAATGGGGTTCTGAAGTAGCTGTTGCTATGCTATAATCTGTTCTTTGCCTTCGTAGTCCTGGACACCAGCATCATTAATGCATTATATTGGCACCACTGGGTTTCTAGTGTCTAACACAAATATTTGTTGAGCAACTGTTGTTTCCTTTGTCTGAATCGCACTTTCACTCTTTCTCCTCCCCCTTCTCCATGGAGTCAATCATTGCATGCTCCTGTTCTCACCTCAGCTGGGGCCAGCGTCACCCAAAGCCTCCCTGCTCTTGGCACCTTTCCCTGAAATAGAGATGCCTTCTATGGTTCTTAAAGCTCCTGTTGTTCCCACTTGGTTAGAACTGCTAGTCTCTCATTAGACTCTCAGACCTGTGAGTACTATAAGCTCAGGAAAAAAAGCTCCTGAAGATGAATAAATAATTAGGTTAGTGTCCCTAGGCTCACTGTATTGTTGTGAGGATCAAATGGTAAGATCTCAATAATTTTCCTATCTAAAACATCAACCTGGTCTCAAGAATAGTGAAAAAGTTGAGTCTCTGATATAATACTGGCAGTTAGTAAGGACTTGGGACTCAGTGATATCAGGGCTTTGGGGCAAAAAAAAGGTGCTTGACAACTTTTAGGTGAAACATGGACAGCTGATAAGGCTGGGGAAATTTAAGCAGCGTGTACTCACACTGTGTGTACATGAGTAACTGCTGCTGCTAAGTCGCTTCAGTCGTGTCCAACTCTGTGAGACCCCATAGATGGCAGCCCACCAGGCTCCCCCGTCCCTGGGATTCTCCAGGCAAGAACACTGGAGTGGGCTGCCATTTCCTCCCCCAATGCATGAATGTGAAAAGTCAAAGTGAAGTCGCTCAGTCGTATCCGACTCCTAGCGACCCCATGGACTGCAGCCTACCAGGCTCCTCCGTCCATGGGATTTTCCAGGCAAGAGTACTGGAGTGGGGTGCCATTGCCTTGTCCCCAAAACAGGTAGAGTAAGTTTCTCAAAGACCTTCTCTTTTTAAATACCTCGAGACATCTTGTATGTTGTTTGTACACAATAAATGCTTAGCAAATGCCTATTGGGTGACACAAACTCACATCACAGATGGACAAATAACTGAAGGAAGAATCTTAGAGGCATCTGATCTACCTTCAAGATGAACAAAACAATTCTTCTAGCTCATGAGAAGGACACTTCTCTAGCTCATGAGAGGGAGAAGGAAATGGCAGCCCACTCCAGTATTCTTGCCTAGAGAATCCTGTGGACAGAGGAGCCTGGTGGGCTGCTGTCCATAGAGTCGCATAGAGTCAGACACGACTGAAGCAACTTAGCATGCATGCATGCACTGGAGAAGGAAATGGCAACCCACTCCAGTATTCTTGCCTGCAGAATCCCAGGGATGGGGGAGCCTGGTGGGCTGCCGTCTATGGGGTCGCACAGAGTCGGACACGACTGAAGCGACTTAGCAACAGCAGCAGCAGCAGCTCATGGGAAGGATCATTTTCTCATATCAGTCAGAACTTTAATAACAGAGAGAAATTCAATTTCTGGGCTTTTCTCATAAATGGAGGATGGCGTTTTTATATTCAAAGGAACTCATTCTTTAATTTTTTTTGTATTGTTATGGAATAAACAGCTAGTCTTAATTACAACAGGAAATTCAGCTCACATCTTTCCCAGTTGTGGCAAATTCTCAACATCCTACAGGGAAGTTTTTAAGCACAAGATAGTTTTGGAATGTTGGGATTTCTCCAGTGTGACTTTTCCTGCCAATCGGGCAGGTTTGGGGTGACTTGTGATTTACTTGTATTTTTCTTTTCACTCAACACTAGAGAATAAAATTTAAGACATATGGCCATGTAAGGCCCAACCAATTTTGAACTGGTTAATTTGGTGATGACTGCTAGTGTAGAATATACACACTTAGAAAAACAACAAATAAACAACCAACCACATTTTTGGCTCAGGTAGAGCAAAGGAAGGTTAAAGAATAATTAGATTATTTATTTATTAAGAATATGAATTTACAACTAAATTACTTGTGAGTAAAACTTTTTTGAGAAATTAAAAAAAATTCAATATTAAAGAAATATGTCTCACATAGGAATCAAATATTCAGTACTGAAACCTTTGTCTTTATTTCTATCTTCTGTAGAAAGGAGCAAACAGTTGATTAGAATTTTGGTTAACTTCAAGTTTGTCATGTGAGCAATAGTGTTTATATCAGAAATGCCAACTCAGAATAGTGTTGCTCACCCATTTGTGTGTCAAACACATGATCACAAGGGGATACATTAAGGCGAAGAAGAGTTAAGGTGTTGTGATTGTTGTTTTGGCTCCGACAGGCAACCTCAGTCAAGTTACAGAGAATTTTCTTCCAAAGTGAGATCAATCTAGTCGCACAAAGATTCCATTACTCTGAGATTTAAAAACACTTCTTATGCAAAGATATGGAGAAAATGAAATCTGAGCAAGTCAGCTCTCCCAGCAGGACAAGCAGAAGCCATATGGAAGCTTAATTTTCTTTTGACTACTTTAAATGAGAATCTGGATTTACCTGAGAGATTTAAAACTGATTGACAAGACCCTTGAGGTGATCTCAGCTGCAGAAATAAGAAGAGTTAATTGGGCAAGATAATGGAGTCAATTTTGTTAACTCTTCAAGTAGTTCAGTTTCTTTTCTTCTTCAGTCAGTTTTGGGGGGATAATTATAAAAGCAAGAAAAATCAGATTTACAACTCTAAGTCTTTCCAAGTGATTTAAATATGTACTATTAAGTGTTGACTGGGCAGCTTAATGAAGCCCAAGATTTAGAGCCGCAGCAGACTTAATAAATGCCTTAATTTTCTTACAGATTTCTCATTGAAAAAGTGTTTATAAGTTAAGTTTTGCACAGGATTTAATAAATATGTGCTATCCTTGAGCATGATATGGAATCATGTTGAAAAATCCTCAATTGTCACTGTGGAATTTTGGATACAAGATGAAATAAAAAGTTGATGTATCTTTCATTTTGATAGAACCCTATTTCGTTCACTGTAGGTATTAACAGGAGGTTTTGTAAAAAGGAAGGTAGTGGGGGAAATGACAAATCTAGAAAAAACAACAACAAAAAACCCCTCCATATAATTGGCCCTGATATACCAAAGAAAAATTAAAAGAATAACTCTATTACTAACTTAGTAGCTATTGAAATTCAAAATCTGCATCCTTCTTTGTGCATGCTAAGTCACTTCAGTCATGTCCGACTCTTTGTGATGCTATGGGCTGTAGCCTACCAGGCTCCTCTGTCCATGGGATTCTCCAGGCAAGAATACTGGAGTGGGTTGCCATGCCCTCTTCCAGGGGATCTTCCTGACTCAGGGATGGAACCTCTGTCTCCTGTGACTCCTGCATTGCAGGTGGATTCTTTACCTCTGAGCCACTGGGGAAGCCCCGCTTGATCTTACAGAAACATTTGCACAAATACACAAGGGTATGAGAACAAAGTTGTTTGCTTCTGTGTGGTTTATAACAACACAAAGTGGCATCCCCATTTGTCCATCAATAGGGAGTTAATAAGTTCCATTATTTCTATCCATACAATTAACTAGCTAGATCTATAGCATAGATATAAAAAGTGCCTATCACGTATTCATTAGTTCAGTCAAAATATTTTCTTGAGAGTTGATTGAATACTAGTCAAGATGTTAGGGATAAAGGATGGGAGGGATGAGGAGAGTCAAGGCCACAGCTCTCCTCAAGCCAGCATGTGGCGAGAGAAAAGAGAGAAGAAAACAGTCAGATGATTTCAAATAGTTAAGCTATCAAGAAATAGAGCCAGGTGATACAGTAATAGGGAGTGATTGGAGAGGCTATTTGTTTGTTTGTTTTTGAGGCAGCTTTGAGTCTACAACTATGTAGCTTTTAAAAATTAATTTATTTGTAATTGGAGGATGATTGCTTTACTATGCTGTGTTGGTTTCTGCCATACATCAACATGAATCAGCCGTAGGTACACATGTGTTCCCTCCCTCTTGAACCTCCCTCCCACCTTCCACTCCATGCCACCCCTCTAGGTTGTCATAGAGCTCCGGGTTGAGATCCCTACATCATATAGAAAATTCCCATTGGCTCTCTGTTTTACTTATGGTAATGTACATGCTTCAACGCTACCCTCTCAATTCATCCCACCCTCTCCTTCCCCTGCTGTGTTCACAAGTCTGTTCCCTATGTCTGCGTCTGGGGAGGCTATTTTGATTAAGGAAGGCCCAGAAAGTGACATGTGACTTGGAGACCAACGGTCTGGGCAAACAGAAGAGCATGTGCAAAGGCTCTCAGGTGGGATGAGCTTGGTGTCTCCTGAATAGAGAGGACCCACACAGCTGGCACCAACTGCTGTTAAAGAGATCTTAGGGAGATGGATCTCGGAGGGCTTTGGCAGCCACAGTGAGGAATTTAGATTAATCCTATGTGCAGTAAGAAGAAGCTGGTGAAAGGTTCCCAGTAGGGAAGTGAAATGATCTGATAAATGATATAAAAAGATCACAGTGGCAGTACCTGCTGAAAGGGAAGAGAGAGGCAGGGAGAAACATCCAGCCAGAATTGCAGAGTCTAAGTAAAAGATGATAATGATTTGGCCATAACTTGGGCCAAAGTGAAGTGTTGATTGCTCAGTCATGTTCAACTCTTCGTGACCCCATGGACTGTGGCTCCCCCAGGGCGCCTCTATCCATGGAATTCTCCAGGTAGGAACACTGGAGTTGGTTAGCTATTCTCTTCTCCAGAGGATCTTTCCAACCCAGGGATCAAATCCAAGTCTCCTACATTGCAGGCGGGTTCTTTACCATCTGAGTCACCAGGGACACCCAAGGTTATGTCAAACACTGAATGAATTTGAATTCTCTTTTGGAGGGTGGTATCATTGAGACCACCTGCTATAGAAATCACTGCTTCACGTCTCTCGACTTGAAACTAGATCTGGGTTCTTACAAGGCTTCTCCTTAATCTCTCATTTTCCTCCTCCAAATCTGAGAGGCATGAACGAATGATTGAAAGAATGAATATTGCTAGGTCTGCGGTATCTCTTTCAGAAGACCATTGGTAAGATTAAATAAGATAAAACTCGTGAAAACATTTGGTAAAATGTCCAAGGGTTCTGTTAGTATCAGTTATTAGTATTGTTGATTCAGAGGGGCTCCAGATGGAGAGCTGCACTGCAACTGGGCTCCTGGCTGTCATCTCCCCAGTGTCAGAGGGGTTGTTGTTGTTTTAGTCACTGAGTCGTGTCTGACTCGGTGCAACCCCATGAGCCGTAGCCTGCCAGGCTCTTCTGTCCATGCAATTCTCCAGGCAAGATTACTGAAATTTGTAGCCATTTCCTTCTGCAGGAGATCTTCCCCATCCAGGGACTGAACCTGCATCTCCTGAATTAGCAGATGGATTCTTTACCTCTGAGCCACCAGGAAAGCCCCTAAGGTGTTTTAATTTGTAAAAATCAGCCCATTGTCACAGAGATAAGTGAGCACTTCTGCAAATCTTCTAGAAGGTGGTTTCTCTATGGAAAGTGGATAAAATGCATCTCATCAATCAAAGCAGAGCAGGGAGATGAAGCTGAGGGAGAGCGAACTAATTAGTAATTACAAAATAATTGGCTGCTATGCAAGCAATAAAAATAATAAAATATTTTCCAAAGCATTCCTGGCATGCTGGAGTGATTTCATTAAGTCAAATTTCTCCCAGGGCTTAAACTCTTCCTGCTTGTGAATTAGTCCCTTTGGGGGCTATTCTTTCTGTCAGGTATGAGGGGAAAGTTCAGGAAGTTCTCAAAGCCCAGATTTTTAGTAACTTCTAAGTCTTTTACTTGATATACAGAAAATGGGTAGGACTTTCAAGGAAGTAATTCCTTCCCCTTACACTTTAAGAATTACAACTTCAGGGAAGGAAGGAGAGCTTTAGTCTCAGGTGAAATTGCTTGTGATCATAAACATACAATATGATATATGGGCATAAATGGAGACAATCTGTCAATTCACTTAATATATATTTTTGACTGCCTTCAAGCAGTAGATACTGAAGGACATTCCGTTCATGTTTTATAACCAGTGTAGAGAATATTGTATCTGAAAGACTTTCTCTCCCTGCCTGTCATTTTTGGAGAGGAGAGCAACTCCAGGTTACCCGTGCATGCTCAGTCACTCAGTCGTGTCCAACTTTCTGCAACCCCATGGACTATAGCCCGCCAGGCTTCTCTGTCCATGGGATTTTTCAGGCAAGAATGCCTGAAAATGCCAGGTAACCTGGAGTGCAGGTTACCCAGCGGAGGTTACCTCTCTGTCTGAGGAAGAGTCAGACAGAGAGAAGAGAAGGAAGACCTGTAGGATCCATAATGATTTATTAATCCTGAAGCCACAAGCAACAGTCATTTCTTCTGTAAAATTTAATTGACGTCACTGACTTTGAACATTCATGCTCATTGCCTTTGAGTTCAATCTTATCTTGGTTTCATCATACCACCCACTACCCCCCTCTACCTTCAAACAATGGACCCATCAAGCCAGTTCTGAGCATGCCCCAGGCTCACTTTCCTAGGGGAAAATTGAGCATTACCTCATTTCCTGAAAATGTGTCCAACAGAAACAAAACACTTCTCTCTATGAAAAGCAGACAGCAATATTAACGTTTGCCAATTTGGTTGGTGATTTGCTCGCTTCAAGGACCACAGAATGTTTGTAGTAGGGCTAAATGTGTGCCAGTGTAGACTTTGGGAAGCTTTTCTTTTTTGTTCTTGAATATATATTTTTAGCAAGTGAGAAATAATGATCTTCCATTACAAAATAGATATGTGGTTTGCACAAAATTAACATGATTTGATGTTCACCCAGCGAAATGAAAGTTGTGATGCAATATTTCAAGTCAAAAGTATTTTATGGAACATTAACATATCAAGTGAGAAGAATGTTCTTTGTAATCCATAATATTGATTCATTAAAAAAAGAGACTTCATGGAAAAGAATTGTTCATAAGTTATTATTGCTGTTCCCATAAAAATATTTTCTGTTTAAATTCATAACAAATGTTCTGAGGAGGAGAAATGTCTTTTCTATGTTCCATTTAACAACACAATAACTTTGTTTTCAGAATCTCATTTTATTCCAGCTGGAAGATATATGATCTTGTTATACAAAAACAACCACTTCATCTCTACAGAAACTTATTATAAGAATTTATGATTATCATGTTCTATGGAGGGTGTAAGGCACAATCTTTATCAAGTTTAAACTACATGCCGTGCAGCTGAAACTTCATCTTTGGGAGGATTAGATCGAAATTACTTCAATAAACTTCTAAACACAGTTGAATGTTAAGACATTTACAGCTATTTGATAGAAATGTGATCATGTTTTGTCTTATAATAAGACTATTAAATAATGTTATCAATAATTATGATCCATCCTCATTGTATCTGTTTAATAAAGAAATGGCAAAAGATAGAATGTAGGATAAAATTGTGAGGGAAGGGGCACTGAGGTGTGAATGCTGAAGCTTGGATGTGTGACCTTGATAAGGTCACGTGACAGGTGATTCCATGAAGACATTTCCAAGACTTCTGATATTATTACATAAGAACACTTCTGACACAAGATATTCCTGGCTCTAGGTCTTTGAGATTCATTTCTCTCTAAGATTCCTTTTCTTCTGACATAATCCTAGACATGGTTTAGGTCTGACCTTAAACAGCCCTTGCTCTGAGAGTTGCCCTGTGTACCGCATTTTATTCACCCCTGGTGACCAGGTTGGAGTCCCTGCTTTGAACATGCATTTCACCCTGAGCTTCTCCATTTGTATTACCTCACATAAAATTTGTTACTATTTATATTCCCCAAACAAGGACAAGGATCTGGCTGCCATGCCAACATTCTATACTTACCTCCTGGCACAGAACTTGGGGTATAGTGTATGCTCAGTCAATATTTTATAAATTGAATGAACAGATCTTCATTCTCACAGTTCCATTATCACCAGACTATTAGATATGAGCTCAACACTTGTTCAACTGGAAGATGGAGAGTTTAAAGAAGAAACAGATTTCCCTTTCAGTTTTCTAATTATATCTCCTAAACTTTTGTCTGATGGATATACTAATATAGACTCGAAGGAAGTTGTTGTTCTTTTGCTCAGTTGTGTCCTACTCTTTGTGACCCCATGGACCCCCTGGCAGCATGCCAGGCTTCTCTGCCCTCCACCAACTCCCAGAACTTGCTCAAACTCATGTCCATTGAATAAGGGATGCCCTCCAACCATCTCATCCTCTGTCTTCCCCTTCTCCTCTTGCCTTCGATCTTTCCCAGAATCAGAGTATTTTCTAATGAATCAGCTCTTCTCATCAGGTGGCCAAAGTATTGGAGCTTCAGCTTCAAGAAGTTGTAGGTAACAAAAAAAAATCTTAAAATTAAGACTTCTTTTTTTGGGTTCCACTTAACTGGGAGGTTCAAAGAATATATTTGGCTTTGGGAATGAATGGATCTAGGAGTTCCTATCATGCGATTATAAAGCCACTTTTCTTTCTCCTCTTTTATCACTGCTTTCTCTGTGTAGACTTATTCTTAAGGCTTCTGTGGTGGCTCAGTGGTAAAGAATTCACCTGCCAAGGAGGAGACATTGGTTCAATCCCTGGGTTGGGAAGATCCCCTGAAGAAGGGACTGGCAACCCATTCCAGTATTTTTGCCTGGGAAATCCTACAGACAGAGGAGCCTGGCAAGCTATCTATGGGGTCACAAAAGAGTTGGACATGACTTAGAGACTAAATAATAATAATCTCTGCATAGACTTATTCTTAGGCAGGATCTTACTGCTTGAGGGTAAAGTTGGCCCCATCTTACATTGTTGGTATAGCTCAACAACCCATAACAGCCCGAATTTGATCTTAGGGTCAAATCTCCATCCCAGGGTCCATTGTGCAGCCACAGAAGGTGTGGAAATTTGTTTCCCCTGGGGAGGTGCTCACCGGGTGTGGGAGAGGAAAGAGTCTCACAAGAAAGAAGAATTTGTTACCAGAAAAATGGGACAAAACCTTGGCCAACACGATTAACTGACAAAGAAGTACTGGACATCCTGGAAACCTGTCACCATTGGCTCCGATGAGCCATCTTGATTTTGCTGGTGGAATTTTGCTTGATCGGAATGCAGGTGGATGGGAGGGCACTTTAGACACTTGCTTCCCTTCATATATTGACTCATTACATAAAATATGTGTACCAAGGTCTAGGGATATAAGAATGAACAGGACAGACAATGGTCTTTGCCCTGATGAGACAAAGCAAGGAAACAAATATTATAAAAATTGTAATAAAAGCTATAAAGAAAATGAACTTTAAAGTCTTCATGGGTTAACTCTCATTTTCTTCATCTTTTCTCAGTATCTTCTAAGTAATGAGGTCCCACCTTGACACTCTCTTAAAAACTTACAACCCGCTCCATCCTGCCCTGTTCACTTCTCATTCCTCTTCCTTTTTCTTTATATAGCTTCTTTGACTTTCTAACATAATTGCTGACCTTCTGACATACTCTATATTCACTTATGACTTACATATTGCATGCATGCTCAGTTGCTAAGTTGTGTCTGACTCTTTGCAACACTGTAGACTATAGCCTGCCAAGCCCCTCTGTCCATGCAAAAATATTGCAGTGTCTCCTGCATTGGCAGGCAGAGTTTTTAATTTTATTTTTTTAACCACTGAGCCACCTGGGAAGTCCACGATTTACATATTGAATTTGCGTATTTTGTTTTCACCATTCCCCTCCACTGGAATCCCTGCTAAAGGCAGGGATTTTCATTTTCCTGTTTTGTTCACTGATGTATCTTCCAGTACTTCATACATAGAGGATGCTTGAAAAATATTTTTGAATGAGTGAAGGAAATAGAAAATACTGGAGATGGTTTGTTGTTGTTCAGTCACTCAGTCGTGTCTGACTCTTTGTGACTCCATGGACAGCAGCACGTCAGGCTTCCCTGTTCTCACTATCTCCTGGAGTTTGCTCAAACTCATGTCCATCGAGTCAATGATGCCATCCAACCATCTCATTCTCTGTTGTCCCCTTCTCCTGCCCTCAAGAGATGATTAGGATGAATTTTAGACAAGGGACACAGTGATAATTTTGTAAACAGAGATGTAAGCTGAGATGTGAATAGTGAGGAACTAGTCTTAAGGCTCTATGGGGGGAATGGGATGCTTTAGTTAAAGAAAGCAGCAGATAGAAAGGAAAGAACTTGGAAAGTTTAAGAAAATAAACATATTGGTGGGTTACAGCATGGTGAGCCGAGGGGTGAGTAGCCATGGTAAAGTTGGAGAGATGTAGAGGCCAGATCATTTGAGGTCCTGTAGCCCATGGTAAGGAGTTTGGATTTTTATTCCAGTGTGATGGAAAACCACTGAAAGGTTTTAAAGTAAGGGAGCACATCATTGGACTTACACTTTTATCTGCTATTTCTTGAACAGGTTCAGAGTTATTTTCCCTGTCCAAGCAAACTTAACCTCTCCCCTGAATTTCATTTAATGGGTTTTCCCCATCTCAATCTTATCTTCGCACAGCAGCTCTGCTGCTCATATCTGAAGTCATTCTTCCTGCTGAAACCTGGAATGCCTTCCCAATATCTCCAAGGCAAAACCCCAACTCTCCTTGAATCCTACAGGCTCTGACCATCTGCCTCTCCTGCTCTTCTTGCTCCCAAATGCTTCTCTCTTGCTCACTCCTTCACAGACACTTGGACCTTGATGTAATTTCTAGAACACACCAAGCTGCTCCTTCTTAGAGCCTGCCGCGGGTCCCTGCCCTGCCCCCTCCATACCCGATTACTGCCTCTTCATGTTTCTGGTTTGTCTAAATGTCACTTCCTCAGGGAGCTCTTCCTTGCTCACTCCCAATCCATTACTCTACTGTGAGCTCTCATTGCATCTTGTACTTTTCTTCAATAACTTACATGCACACTTGGATGTTTATTTTCTAATGTGCTTTTCTCTCGAAACTATAAGCCCCACCAGGGCCTGGTCTGTGTCTATCTTATGCACTATCTCTCACAGAACCTGATTGTGGTAGCTTAATACATATTTATTGACTGATGTAATGAGTTAAATAAATAGCTTAATCAAAACACAATTAGACTTGCTTTTTTAGTTAACTCATTATTTATTTATAGACCTTTTGTAAACACACCCATTTAACCTCATTCTTTTTGCCCTTTTCCTTTAACTGCTTTATTTTTAATTTACTATACTTTTTCTTCGTTGGCCTTGTCCAGAAGTTTTCCTCCATCCATTTTCTTCCACAGTGATAATGTCCTGTGTTGGGGTTGGTTCTCAGGGCCATTTCTGTCCATGAGAGGCAACAGCTCTGTCATTCCATTTCCTCCCTGCTTTGGGAGCAGGGTCATCCACTGAGTCTGGGCCATTTCTTTATGTACAACCACATGGTGCTCATTTCAGAAGAGACTGATGACTTTGCAATGGTAGGAAATGTGACTCCCTCTGGAATTCTTGGGTTTTGTTTTTTATTTTTATTATCTTTTATATTGTTTTAGTGAAGTATAGTTGCTGTACAATATTATATAACTTATGGCTGTACAATATAGTGATTCACAATTTTAAAGGTTACATTACATTTGCAGTTATTATAAAGTATTGGCTGTGTTCCCTGTGTTGCCCGATATATCCCCATAGCTTATTTAAAATTTTTTTAAAATTATTTTAAATTTTAATTTAATTTTTATTGAAGTATAGTTAATTTACAAGATTTCAGGTGTATAGTAAAGTGACTTAGTGTTTTATAACATACATTATATATATATGTATATAGTGTATATATATATACATATGCTGTGTTGCTCAGTGATGTCTGACTCTTTGGGACCCCATGGACTGTAGCCAGCCATCCTCTATCCTCTGTTGTAATCATCCTCTATCCTATACTGTAGCCATCCAGTCTCTTCTATCCATGGGGATTCTCCAGGTAAGTATACTGGAGTGGGTTGCCATGCCTCCTTCCAGGGGATCTTCCCAACCCAGGGATCGAAAGGTCTTCCACATTACAGGTGTAGAGCTATATATATATATACGTATTTTCTTTTTTCAGCTTCTTTTCCATTGTAGGTTATTACAAGATATTAATATAGTTCCCTATGCTATACAGTAGGCCATTGTTGTTTATCTATTTTATATATAGTAATGTGTATCTGTCAACCCCAAATTCCTAATTTATCCCTCTATGTCCCTAATTTATCCCTCTCCCTCTGGAATTCTTGTTTTTTAGCAAGTATCTCCCCACATGTGCAATTAACAGATTAACAATTAACAGTTAATTAATTAACTTTCTACTTTACAGTAGAAAGACACTGTGTGACCACCAGGATGGCTCTGGCAGAAGTGCGGTCTTGAGAAGCTGTGAGACCCTCTTTAGTGAAAAAACCAGGCCAGAAAAAAAGTGAGGGCAGTGTAGCATGATAATGCCATGGATACATTTCTCAAGGAGATAAGTCAAAGCCATTTTTTAGCAGGCAGAATAAGTGTTTATCAAGGAAACAAGATTGGAAGTGACTTCAGCATTAGCCTTCCCAGTGAACAGGTGTTGAGTTCACCAACCTCTTTCCCTTTTGGTGGGATCTTGACCTACTGGTTCCCTCCGAAAAATCGGTCGGAAGCCCACTGGCGCCTGGCTGAGCTGAAGGAATGGGCTAAAGGAAAGGGGACCAGGACTGTGGGGGAGTGACATGCCCTTCAGGAGGGACTGGGAAGGCTGGTAGAGAGGGCTGTAAGGGGCACAGAGGTTGGAGAAGAGTCAGCCCTGTGTGGCTTAGTCAACTTAGTTGCATGAGGCTCAGCTGTCAGTTGAGAGGCTTGGTTTCACAACCACCTCACCCAGTGTGGGATGGGGCCCCATAATAGAGTTTTATGTGATTCTCCCTTTACCTGCAGAGCATGGTTAAACATGAACTTGTGTGGCAGAAAGGACCAGCCCTGGTTTTCAGCAAAGAGCTTTTTAATAAAGCCATAATAGGATGAATCATAGCCTTCCTCAACCTCTCTTTCTTCTCTTTATGTAATTTTAATTCTCTTGTTTGTTTCTGAGCTAATGTCATCAGTTTTATCTACTTGTCCAAATTAACTCAAACCTCTTAATAACATCAAGTTAGTTTTTGTTACTATGTAATATTTCCTGTCAGGTTTCTGTATTAGATGCATGCATGTCACAAATAACAACAACAATATGGCAGACTATGTGAGCTGTTGGAAAGCTTCTGGGCAGTGTTTCCTGGAGATCAGTGGGTGATTCTTCTCTCCGAGAGGCTCCATTGTCACATTGGAATTTTTGAATTGAAAAATTTTCTGCAATAAGGTGGTTATAAAAGGAAACACTTAAATGATTAAATGCTTTAAGTAAAATATTTTTACTGTAAGAGCCAAAAAACTGAAGTAAGGACTACTAACTGGAGTTCACGGTTTAGGAGAAAAAATAGGATAGAACATTCTGAAGGAGATCAGCCCTGGGATTTCTTTGGAAGGAATGATGCTAAAGCTGAAACTCCAGTACTTTGGCCACCCCATGCGAAGAGTTGACTCATTGGAAAAGACCCTGATGCTGGGAGGGATTGGGGGCAGGAGGAGAAGGGGACGACAGAGGATGAGATGGCTGGATGGCATTACAGACTCGATGGATGTGAGTCTGAATGAACTCCGGGAGTTGGTGATGGACCGGGAGGCCTGGCGTGCTGCGATGCATGGGGTCGCAAAGAGTCAGACACGACTGAGCGATTGAACTGAACTGAACTGAACTGATGGTAGTAAAATGTCCTAACCCACTTACTTGTTTTTTAACTTATTTATTTACTTATTGCCATATGGATCAATTAAACCTGTCAATCCTAAGGGAAATTAACCCTGAATATTCACTGTAAGGACTGATGCTGAAGCTGAAGCGCCAATACTTCGGCCACCTGATGCGAAGAGCCGACTCACTGGAAAAGACCTTGATGCTGGGAAAGACTGAAGACAAAAGGAGAGGAGGGTGGCAGAGGATGAGATGGTTAGATGGCATCACTGACTCAATGGACACGAATCTGAGCAGACTGACTCTGAGAGATGGTGGAGGACTAGGAGGCCTGGCGTGCTGCAGTCCATGGGGTTGCAAAGAGTCAGACACAACTTAGTGACTGCACAGCAACAAACAGCCATGTGGGGAGTAAACGATTATTTTGTTTCTTTAATTTTTGGTAAACAATTATTTTAAAGCATTTTCAATATAAATGACTTTCTTTTACTTAAAAGTATTGCATACCTTATTTCTATATTTGAGCACATGTCTAAAACTTGGTTTGTGGTAAAAAGGAGCATTTCTCCTTTGTGTTATTTGACAGGGTGGCAGTTGGACAGAAGAGTGAGATTGTGTGTTTTATTCCATTGGAAGGCTAAGAAACTTGACTAACTCTCCTTATTTGGAGAACAGGAAGTGGCCTAGGATTGAGATCCAAAAACATCAAATTTGTTTGATGTTACCAGTAGAGACCTGCCTTGATGTGGCTTCTTCAGATGTAACTGGAACTGAAAATTGTGACATCGAAAAATGGTGGGAGAGTTTGAGGAACATTAGTCAGAACCTGTTACCTGAAATTGCAGCCACTGAAGTCACTGTTTCCAGGGTAAATGTCTGATCTTACAGAATCTCTGCAATTATGATTATCTGAGAAAAGGTTTGTTTGAGAAGACCAAGAATTAATTAATATAACATTTTGAGGATTCCTTCTAAGCCATTCACATTTCTTTGATCTCTTTAGCCACCTCAACTCATTTCTAGTCTTTCTACTTCTTGACTGAATGAAATAAACACAATTGGTTGTTTCTGGATGTCTGTATCAAGATTACCTGATGTTCCTTAAGATAAAGTTCTAAATTCCACACTGACTAGAAGGATCCAAGTTTTGGAAGCTGTATTTTTGTTAAGCTCCTTGTTTTTTTTGGCATCCTAAAATTTGGAAACCACTGGTCTCTAGTATACAAACCAATAACCACACATATAAGGAATACTTTAGTTGCTACTGATATTACTAGCTGAATTAGTTTTAATGAAAACTAAGGCTGAGTATTTGACATTGTTACTACCTGTTTTTGGTTATTTAAATAATTCTTTCTTTTTAAAAAACTGAAGTATAGCTGATTTACAATGTTGTAATATTTTCAAGTATATAGCAAAGTATATATGTGTGTTAGATGCTCAGTCATGTCCAATTCTGACTTTGTGCCATCTTTGTGACCCCATGGACTGTAGCCCCCCAGGCCTCAGGCACCTCTGTCCTTGGAATTCTCCAGGCAAGAATACTGGAGTGGGTTGCCATTCCCTTCTCCAGGGGATCTTCCTATATATATATATAATTTTTCAGATTCTTTTCCATTATTATATAGGTTATAATAAGATATTGAATAGAGTTCCCTGTCCTATACAGTAAGACCAGGTTTATCTGTTTTTACATATAGCACAGTGTAACTGTTAATCCCAAGGTCTTAATTTATCTCTCCCATCTTTCACTCTTTGATAACCCTTAGTTTATTTTCAGTCTGTGAATCTGTTTCTGTTTTGTAGATCAGTTCATTTGTATCATTTTTTTTTAGATTACATAAATAAGTGATATCATATGATCTTTATCTTTCTGTCTGACTTACTTCCCTTAGTATGATAATCTCTTCAGTTCAGTCACTCAGTCGTGTCCGACTCTTTGCAACCCCATGAATCACAGCACGCCAGGCTTCCCTGTCTATCATCATCTCCCGGAGTTCACCCAGACTCATGTCCATCGAGTCAGTGATGCCATCAAGCCATCTCATCCTCTGTCTTCCCCTTCTTCTCCTGCCCCCAATCCCTCCCAGCATCAGAGTCTTTTCCAATGAGTCAACTCTTTGCATGAGGTGGCCAAAGTACTGGAGTTTCAGCTTTAGCATCATTCCTTCCAAAGAAATCCCAGGGCTGATCTCCTTTAGAATGGACTGGTTGGACTTCCTTGCAGTCCAAGGGACTCTCAAGAGTCTTCTCCAACACCACAGTTCAAAAGCATCAATTCTTTGGTGCTCAGTTTTCTTCACAGTCCAACTCTCACATCCATACATGACCACTGGAAAAACCATAGCCTTGACTAGACGGACCTTTGTTGGCAAAGTAATGTCTCGGCTTTTCAATATGTTATCTAGGTTGGTCATAACTTTTCTTCCAAGGAGTAAGCGTCTTTTAATTTCGTGGCTGCAATCAAAATCTGCAGTGATTTTGGAGCCCCCAAAAATAAAGTCTGACACTGTTTCCATTGTTTCCCCATCTATTCCCATGAAGTGATGGGACCAGATGCCATGATCTTCGTTTTCTGCATGTTGAGTCTTAAGCCAACTTTTTCACTCTCCTCTTCCACCTTCATCAAGAGGCTTTTTAGTTCCTCTTCACTTTCTGCCATAAGGGTGGTGTCATCTGCATATCTGAGGTTATTGATATTTTTCCCAGAAATCTTGATTCCAGCTTGTGCTTCTTCCAGCCCAGCGTTTCTCATGATGTACTTTGCATATAGGTTAAATAAGCAGGGTGACAATATACAGCCTTGATGTACTCTTTTTCCTACTTGGAACCAGTCTGTTGTTCCATGTCTAGTTCTAACTGTTGCTTCCTGACTTGCATACAAATTTCTCAAGAGGCAGGTCAGGTGGTCTGATATTCCCATCTTTTTCAGAATTTTCCACAGTTTATTGTGATACACACAGTCAAAGGCTTTGGCATAGTCAATAAAGCAGAAATAGATGTTTTTTTGGAACTCTCTTGCTTTTTCTATGCTCCAGCGGATGTTGGCAATTTGGTCTCTGGTTCCTCTGCCTTTTCTAAAACCAGCTTGAACATCTGGAAGTTCACAGTTCACGTATTGCTGAAGCCTGGCTTGGAGAATTTTGAGCATTACTTTACTAGCATGTGAGATGAGTGCAATTGTGAAGCAGTTTGAGCATTCTTTGGCATTGCCCTTTTTTGGGATTGGAATGAAAACTGCCCTTTTCCAGTCCTGTGGCCACTGCTGAGGTTTCCAAATTTGCTGGCATACTGAGTGCAGCACTTTCACAGCATCATCTTTCAGGATTTGGAAAAGCTCAACTGGAATTTCATCACCTCCACTAGCTTTGTTTGTAGTGATGCTTTCTAAGGCCCACTTGACTTCACATTCCGGGATGTCTGGCTCTAGGTCAGTGACCACACCATCATGATTATCTGCGTCATGAAGATCTTTTTTGTAGAGTTCTTCTGTGTATTCTTGCCACCTCTTCTTAACATATTCTGATTCTGTTAGGTCCATACTGTTTCTGTCCTTTATCGAGCCCATCTTTGCATGAAACGTTCCCTTGGTATCTCTAATTTTCTTGAAGAGATCTCTAGTCTTCCCTATTCTGTTGTTTTCCTCTATTTCTTTGCATTGATCGCTAAAGAAGCCTTTCTTATATCTTCTTGCTATTCTTTGGAACTCTGAATTCAGATGCTTATATCTTTCCAAATAATTCTTTATAAAGAATGTGATACCTGAGAATAAAAGAGAAAAATATCATTAATTTTAGCCTCCTCTCTTCTTAAGCTTAGAATATTCTAGACCAGTGGTTCTCAAGTTTAGCTGTGCCTCAGAATCACCTGAAGATTCTGAATCTGTTAGAACACAGATTGCTGGACCTCATCCCCAGTGTTTCTGGTTCTGCAGGTCTAGGGTGGACCTTAAGAGCTTTCTTTTCTTATAAGTTTCCAAATGTATTTATCTTCTAGGGTTGATGTCACAAAATACAACAAACTGGGTACCCTGAACAAAAGAAACTTATTTTCCTCACAGTCCTGGAGGGCAGAAGTTGAAGATCAAGGGCTGAGTTCTCAGAGGCCTCTTGCTGGCTTGCAGATGGCGGCCCCCTTGCTGCCTCTTCTCATGCTCTTTCCTCTATGCCTGTGCAGCCTTGGTGTCTCTTTGGCTTCAAATTTCCTTTTCTCATAGGGACAAGAGTCAGACTGAATTAGGGCCCACCCTAACTGCCTCATTTTAAATTAATCATCTCTCTTTTTTAAATCCTTCTTTTTCATGTTTTAAATCATGAAAATATGATAGCACACTTATGGGCGACTTGGAAAATACAGAACAAGGATACATGTGGTTCCACTATATATTGCAATTTTTTGATTTAAGTAGATAAATTAAGATTTTTTTGTTGGAGCTTTAATATCGGACTCTCGGAAATGAATAGAATGATGTATAGAGAAGTAGAAGAAGATAGTAGACCTGAAAAGCATTATGAACCAATTCAACATGATGAAGATTTATATAATTTTCACACAACAGTAGGATACAAATTCTATTCAAATGACTTTTGAAAAGCCATTTTCCAATCAGGTAAGACAATTCTTGGTTTCCTACTCTTTTACCAACTAACTTGCTCCCAGTGATCTTTCTTTCTTCTCTGTTTCATTTATTATCCTTAGCAGAGGATTTTCCAGTTTGTAGTTTACCTCTCTCCATCCTCACTGACTTCAAGTCTGATGCTTCAAGTGTCAGATACTGTTACCTATGCCATGCAGCCCAGCCCCAGGCACAGAAACTGTAGTTAACCATACAAGCTAGTTGTGTTTTATCAACAGGATGCCACAAAGCCAAAACTAGACTGAACCGGCTAGAATCAAGATGGCCAGTAAAGTAGGCTGAAGTGTTAGTCTCAGTCGTTTCCGACTCTTTGTGACCCCATGGACTGTGGCCCACCAGGCTCCTCTATCCTTGGGATTCTCCAAGCATGAATGCTAGAGTGGGTTGCCATTTCCTTCTCCAGGGGACTTTCTTGACCCAAGGATCCAAAGAGGGAAAGAACTCCCTGACCAAGCCAGGAGAATTTGGTTCAGCTAGGACCCCGAAGGGGGCCTCACATCTAATTTGGTAATGATACCAATGTGAGTATCTTCCCAGTAATGCACATTTATGCATTCAGATTGGAGGTTATCTTGTTTGTTACTGATCTGCTCTTCCTCCTGCCTTCTGTGTTTCTGTTCCTGGTATGACCATTTCCTTGACACTAAAATGGGACTGTGAAGCCATATCTAACATTTTACCTTGCTCTGCTCCCCATGTCTCATCACCAAGTTGAACAATAACTACCTTTGTATTTCTTTGTCCCCTTCTCTTCTATTTCCCTTGCATCCAGCTTTATGTAGGTTTCATCAATTCTTCTTTGAATATTGCAATAGCCTTCTAGCCAAAATCCATTCTTTCAGTCTTTCTCTCCTTTAATGAATACTATCTCCTGTTGCTAGATAAATCTTCCCAAGTTCAGTCCAGTTCAATTCAGTTGCTCAGTCATGTCTGACTCTTTGTGATCCCATGAACCGTAGCACGCCAGGCCTCCCTGTCCATCACCAACTCCCAGAGTCCATCCAAACCCATGTCCATTGAGTCGGTGATGCCATCCAACCATCTCATCCTCTGTCATCCCCTTCTCCTCTGCCCTCAGTCTTTCCCAGCATCAGCGTCTTTTCCAATGAGTCAGCTCTTCACATCAGGTGGCCAAAGTACTGGAGTTTCAGCCTCAACATCAGTCCTTCCAATAAACACCTAGGACTAATGTCTTTTAGGATGGACTGGTTGGATTTCCTTGCAGTCCAAGGGACTCTCAAGAGTCTTCTCCAACAGCACAGTTCAGAAGCATCAATTCTTTCGCGCTCAGCTTTCTTTATAGTTCAACTCTCACATCCATACATGACCACTGGAAAAACCATAGCCTTGACTAGACGGACCTTTGTTGGCAAAGTAATGTCTCTGATTTTTAATATGCTGTCTAGGTTGATCACAGTCTTCCCAAAGCATAATTCTAATAAAAAACTTTGAGTGTTTTCCCACAGTCTGTTCAATAGGCAACATAGACCTAAATAAAGCCCAGGGTTCTGTTATAAGAAGAAAGGGTGAGTAGGAAACTGTCAGTGTCTGCCAATCTACCCCACTGACTCCTGAAGAACACATCACTCCTTTCCTTTCTTCCTCAAGGGAGATACTCTGAAATGCAATGCAGTTAGAGCCTCCAGTTCAAGGTTAAGGATTTCTGCCTGCGTAGTCAGCTCCCTTAGATATCAGAGGGGATCATTATGGTCTGACAAAAAGTTACTACCCATCTGCCATGCCCAATATTCAATAGTAGGTT
The DNA here is from genome assembly GCF_019923935.1 of Bubalus bubalis. Taxonomy (NCBI): domain Eukaryota; kingdom Metazoa; phylum Chordata; class Mammalia; order Artiodactyla; family Bovidae; genus Bubalus; species Bubalus bubalis. The sequence continues at coordinate 41,762,025 of NC_059169.1, read as the reverse complement.
AGAAACACAAAGACTGCAGTATAACTTACATGCAGAAAATCAAAGACTCTGGGCTATAGCAATTTTTTTTCCTGTTTTGTTTTTTTTTTTTTTTTGGCCACATGTGTGATGTGTGGGATCTTAGTTACTCAGACCAGGATTGAATCTGGGCACCCTGCACTGGACCACCAGGGAATTCCCCAGAGCAATTTCTAAATCACGTTGGTTGAGAATAGTGAAGACCCTAGCCCAGGGAGTTGAGTGATTTCCATGGTCATTGTCCTCAATGCCACGGGCTCTCTCTCTGGGATGCTCTTCCTGGTTGACTCTTCTATATGGTCTTTCTAAGGTGGGCATTCTAGAGTGGGCTTTTCTTAGGGGCTGCATTCCTATTTCACCTCTTTTTGGGGATAAGCTTGAGGACTCAGGGATTGTTTAAGAGATTAATATCACAATACTGCTGGCTAGCCTAGGGTTTTATGGGCAATACAAGTCCTACAAACCCAAGGGGCTTCCAATTTACTTGCTGCTCTTCTGTTCTGTGTGTGGGTAACCCAGAATCAGATACCTTGTCTTAATAAGGTTTTTGAGCCTGAAGACTCTCTTCTATTACATACAGACCTCTGTTCTTTGCCAACTACCCCTCTCCCAAACTGAGACTATTTGGAAAAAAAAGGCATGAAGGGTCTTGCTAATTAACTGCTTCCACATTTAACAGAAAACTCTTAAAGGAAGTACACTGTACCCGACAAAAGCAAAAGGCCATGGGTTTATCTGCCCTGAAGGCTGCTTTTGCTTCTGCCTCTGGCCATGGCTTATAATAGCTTCACTTTGAAGTAAGAAGCACACAGCTTCTTCAGTCTGAAAAGACTCTAAGTAAGACTTAGTATGCTGGCTATAGGCTCTTAACAAAGCTGTCTTCCTTCGCACCCTGATGGCAGATTGGCTAGCTCTAATCTGGGCTCGTCTTTTTTGTAGAATATTACTGGCAGTGTTTAGAATTAGCCAACACACACTAACACTCTAAAAATGTCCTGTTATTTTCGTGAACGTCACAACCCTTTGTTTCTCCCTTCCTGGGTTCTGCGGGCTACTGTTTTACCAGGATTGCCAACTTTCCAGTCTGCAATAGTTTTGTCATTGCTGATGTCATCCAACCATGTCCTTTAAATGAATCCTATAGTTTAGCTAAAGCAGCAGTCCCCTTTTGGTATAAAAATCTTTGTTAGTTAAAATTAAGTTTGGTGCCTGTGTCAGTGGCTTAAATGATGTGTAAGTTTATCTCTCTTCCTTGTAAAAAAAGCTTTGAGGGAGGCAGTCTAGAGCTGATATACAGACTCCACAGTATACTAGTGTTTCAGGATCTTCTAACTTTCCTCGTCAACTGCCTAGAATGAGACCATTGACCATGTGGTTCAAGTTGGCCACTGGAATTCCAGACATCACACTTGTTTTCCATACACAAAGATATATAGGAAGAAGGAGAAGAGTGTAGCCATTCTCTTTCCTTGAGATTTTTCTGGGCATTCTATACTACATTATATACTCTATACTACATGATAACTGATGGTTATAATGAGCTTCAAAGAAAGTTCATAAGCTTCAGGAGAGGCTGGATTGATATATCCAGCTGTTTATCAAAGTTCTGCTGCTAAGTAAAGGGAATGTGGATATAGGGGTTGGACATTAACAGCCTCTGTCACAACTAACTTTAATGTTTAAATAATTATAAAGCAAAGTAAACAGTTTTATGTGCTTTAAGTGATCTTCAAGTAGATTTTACTGGGAATTTGGGTGGGCAGAAGTGGAGGTGGGGTAGATCAGAGGTAGCCTCCAACTAGATGGACCATGGAAGACTATTTTCTTTTAACTTTAAAAAATTGTATTTATTTTTTAATTGGTAGACAATTGCTTTACAATTTTGTGTTGGCTTCTGCTCTACAATAATGCGAATCAGTCACACTTAGACACGTGTCCCTTCCCTCCCTTCCCTCCATCCATCCCACCCCTCTAGGTCATCACTGAGCACCAGCCTGGGCTCCTTGTGTTATTTTGGCAGCTTCCCACTGTCTATTTCACATATGATAGTGTATACCACGGAAGACTTTCAAAAGAAAGTAGCACATGAATTCATTCTTTGAGTAAGAGGGAAGTAGGACATTCAAGCTGGAGAGGCTGAGACATGAGTGCAGACATTCTGTGCCCTAGATGCCTCGCTGCCCTAACCCTAGTCCCAGTTCTGGACTCGAATAGAATGTACATTAAGGAGGCAGGCAGCAAGCAAGGGTGGGATGTGGGCTTTACCCAAGTCAGGTGAAGATACAGAAGAGTGCTCCTACAGATGTCAAGAAGAAAGCCTAGCATCGCAGGCCAGTTCTCCATTGCAGCCTGGCAATGCTTCAACCAAAGGAAGAATTCTGTTAACCAGCAGAGTAATTTCTGGTAGACCGTACACCAAAGACAAATCACATTCGTTTTGCCATGGATATTCTGAGATTCTGAGTAGCGTTTTACTGTTTTTATGATTAGACCTATATCAGATCTTGAGTAAGGAAAGATTCAGGACATCTGCTAGGATGTTAACATAGCTGACAGCTGCTGTAAAGCTGCACAAAACCAGGATAGAGTGGGGGAGGGGTAGTGGGGGAGGGGCAACGGGACAGCCTTCTCCCTGTGTGGGCTGCAGGGCGCATGCTCACATGAGTCAGCTGCGGGGAACACTCCCTGGTTTGCGGTGCAACACTGGCGGGGTTATAATGTTACCCTGGGGATGCAGGGGACATGTCCTGTTCTCAGTTACTCTAGTCTGAGAGTAGCTTGCTCATTTGCACTGAGGATGAAGATAAATGGTTACAAAGGCCCTTAATAAAAACATTAAACTGGGAAATGTGAGAAGTTGGTTATACTGCATGGTTGCAATATTGTGAAAGCAGAAATGTCACGTCACCGCTTTCCTAACCTCTGCAATTAAGAAACTGGAGTTCTAGGTTTATAATTTCTATAACCACATGTTTTAGATCCTGTCTCTTTCCAGTGATAGTTAAAGATATTGTGCTGGAAACTCCATTCATTAGTTGGTCTGTCTGCTGCTCTCTGATAGATGGAGGTGGGGAGTTGATTGTCCAAAACAAATGAAAAGTAATAGATGCCATTTATTGAGGTACTTTCTAGATGTAAATCTCTTGCCATTCATTATCTCATAAAACTCTTTGTTCTTACCTCTAATTACAGACAGATAATGGAGGTTTATAGAGATACTAAGTTTCGTGTTCAATGGTCATCTTGCTTATGTTGGCGAACGTTCTCAATTGGTAACCCACTTCCTCTTGAGAAAACATCTTTGGGCAACCTCAAGCATAGGAAAGTTATTTTTTATATTTGATCCAGAATTTAATTCCTTACAACTTCTGCCTGCTGATTCTAATTCTATCCCTAAATATGCAAAAATAGTTATCATGTTTGCAGGTTTATCTTGTCTCCTGATTAAAAATTTAAATTCCTCATGTGGTCTGATTTCATGCTTCTTCCATACTGGACTTGCTATTCTTTGAATATGTTCCAGTTTGTGTATAAGCTTTAAAAAGGTGAACACAGTAATCCACCTGTAGCTTCTAAATGCATATTCAAAAGGGGACGGTCACCTCCCTCATTCTAGATATTATACTTCTATTTATGGAAACTAGAATTTCATTACATTTTTTTTTTAGTGTGTCAGGAAGGAGGCATTAATATTTTATAGTTGACTTCCATTGAAGACACTGCTGACAAAATCTGTAATCTTATTTCTTTTTTTACATTTGTTGTCCATACTCTATTTTTGCAGTCAGGTTTTTTTTGGATGCAAGCATGGATCTTACATTTGGCACAGTTAAATAACATTTTATGAAATTCAACCCATTGCTTTAGGTGCTGAAGATCTTTTTGAAGACTGATCTTGCCATCCACTGTACTGACAATTACTTCTAGGTTCCTTTCATCAGCCAGTTTGAAAGCCTGCCCTCTATATCTTCTAAGCAAGTACAACTAATAAGATGGGGCAGAGATCTGACCAGTGTTTGACACTCCCCTTCCATTTGACATTGATCCAGCCGAAGGAGACCAGTGCCTAGCACCTGTCAGATGGCAGTCTGTCTTTTCTGTGCTCCTTTTGGTATTCAGATCCTTGTTTATAATCTTTTCCTTCAAGCTATGGCCTAAAGTCTTTCATCATTTAATGTTTCAAGGTCTGCACGTTTTCAAGTCTAACTCATAGCCTACAATGTGCATGAAGTTTGTTCTGAACAACTGTGATTTCCCATCTCAGAATTCCCTTTGCATAGACCCTTTTTATTACTATTATTTGTTGAAGTATAGTTGATTTATAATATTATATTAGTTTGAGGTGTACAGCATAGTAATTCAGCATTTTTGCAGATTATACTCTATTATAGGTTGTTTTAAGTTAATGGCTCTAATTCCTGTGCTATGCAGTATATCCTCATTGCCTATCTATTTCACACATGGTAGTCTGTACCTGTTAATCTCATACCCCTAATTTGTCCCTCCCACCTTCCCTCCTTTGCATAGACTCTCAATTCTCAACCTCCAGTATACTGGAGGTAAGCTCTGTCTTTACGTTCAGTCTCATGAAAACAAGAACATGTTAGTTATTAGCCTCCAGCATCTGGTTACTATAATGTCAGGCTGAGGGTAGTGTTCCATTGTTACTTGCTTTTGGTTGATTAGGGCAGCATTTCTCAATGGTGGATGGTTTTGTCTCCCCTTCTTCCCTCCTGAAGGAACGTTGGGGAACGTCTGAGGATATTTTCAGTTGTCTCAACTGGGGAAGATGCTACTGGCTTCTAGTAGGTGGAGCCAGAGGTGCTGCTCAACATCTAAAATGCACTGGACAACCCCCCACGTCAAAAGATTATCAAAAGTGTCAGTACTGGGGCTTCCTTGGCAGTCCAGTGGTTCCATGCATCCAATACAGGGGGCATGGATTCGATCCCTGGTGGGGGAACTAAGATTCCACATGCTAAGCGGCCAACAGAAAAGTACTTGGAGTGCTGTTAATTAACCCTGTATTAGACAATTCAGATGTGTTCTGACTGACTTTTTTAAAGAGGCACACCGTCTGCCTATTAATAGGTACTTTTTGGTGGCAGGTAACCTTTCTTAGAATGGATGATGTTTCTATTCAGTCATGTCTGTGTTTCAGGCCAGGGCAGTTAGTCTTGGGTAAATGATCGAAAACTTGATGGTGAGGGAGGTAGCAGGTATTACTACAGACATAATGAAGCTGATTTCACAAGCTTCACCTGAAGATTAGTTTGATTAGTTTCTGGCCATGCTCTATTCAAATGTCTAGGTTTTTGCCTCCTCAGTCAAACAAATTTTGTTAGAATGAGATAATAATAGCTTTCCTCCAGTTATTTCATAAAGGTATTTTGAAGAGAAAGGAGATAATGTACTAAAGAATTTTGAATTCTCTGCTGGGGAAATTGCTATTAAAACATTATAATGATAATTAGCAGTGGCAGCCTGGGCTATGGAAGAACAGAGTAGCTTACATACACTGTGTTACATTCCAAAGAAAAGAACTAATTAAGGCAAACATGTCGTTCTGGTTCTAACACCTATTTCTGTGGCCAGGGCCGATCCCCTAAATAGAAATATGCCTTCTGCCTATGACCTGAGGAGACCCTACTAGATACTCCCTCTCTGACCCATGAATGGGGCCAGGGCAGAAATACTGGGTGAGGAACAGTCAAATGTTTGCCAATTTTAGTGTGCAGAATGCTTTGACAATTTCTAAAAATTGAAGGCTTACTAGATGAAGAAAGTCATCTCTTGATGAACTCAGCTTGTTTTCATGTTCTCTTCCAGATCTCAGGGGATTTTTGTTTTTAAATTGAGGTATAGTTGATTTACCACATTGTGTTAATTTCAGGTGTATGGCAAAGTAATTCAATTTTACATATATATATATATATTCTTTTTCAGATTTTTTTCCTTTATATGTTGTTACAAAATATTGCATATAGTTTCCTCTTCTATACAGTAGGTCCCTGTTGGTTATCTCTTTGAAGTAATTCATAGTAGCGTGACTCTGTTAATATCACACTCCTAATTTCTCCCATCTCCATGGTTTCCTTTTGGTAGCTCTGTTTTCTATGTCTGTGAGTCTGTTTCTATTTTGTAAATAAGTTCATTTGTATCATTTTTCGGTGTGTCTTCCACAGATTGTTGTTGTTCAGTAGCTCAGTCATGTCCAACTGTTTTGCGACCCAGTGGACTGCAGCCCCCCAGGCTCCTCTGCCCATGGAATTTTCTGAGCAAGCATACTGGAGTGGGTTGCCATTTCCTGCAAGATCCCATATGTAAGTGATATTATATGATGTGTGTCTTTCTCTGTCCGACTTACTTCACTTAGTATGACAATCTCTAGGTCCATCCATGTTGCTGCAGAAGGCCAGGGGGATCTCTCAACAGCCCCAAGGAGTTAAAGGACTTCTAAGTGGTGACAGTATGACTGCCCCCAAGCGTCTGTCCCTTTGGCATGCAGTCCCTAGCCTCCGTGACGCCTGCCCGCCTCACCTACTGTTTGTCTGTGCCTCTGTGGCTGCTGTGTGGTTGGCATCCACCCCCACGCTGGCGTGCCAAAGGAGTGAATGAACAATGGCATAACCTGGCACTGACGGGTGTTTTAATAACTGTGGAAAATGAGGAATTTACAGATGCATGAGTCAAGCACCCACTTCAAAGGTCCTCACCCGAAATCCTCCTGAAATTAGAAGCAATACTACTGAACACAATGCACCCTTTTGCATGGCTGCCCAACGTTACTATAAATCTGTGTGTGCAGCGTTTGGGAAAGTTACATTACTGGGAAACCAGTGCACAGCTTTCATCTGGGATTTATGTGTAGTGTTCAGTAGGTAGGCCCCGCTTGGGAAATAGGAGGTATGTCATGGGAAGCAATTTGCTTTTCACCCTCAGCCAAGACTCAAAACAGGCCGAGGCTATTCGACCAGTTACTTCACCGGCGACCCTACATGGTTAGATTTTCCTAGGACTAAACTGCCTTTACTTTGAATAAAGAGCATTATCTCTCTCTTAGGCCTAGTCTGAGACTCCACCCACAAAGGGGAGAAACAAGTCCTCTGTGTCCCACTTCTTGGTCCATGTACCCCACTTCCTCATGACTTCTCAGTAGAGACTTGAATGCTTATGGTGTTTTTAGTAGACACTGTCTCCCCTGCAATGGCTCCCTGTTCAGGTCTGTCCTCTTCAGCCAGAAAGCTGAGGAAAAAGCCAGACCTATTTTTTCCTCTCATGAATAATTGCTGCCATTCATCCAATGCTCAAGTACTCATGAAACCTCATCTTACCGTGTGAGGTAGATATTTTTCACCTGTATTTTGTACACAAGGGAACAGCTTCAAGAAAGCATAAATAACTTGTCTAAGGTCACACAACTAGAGGTGGAAATTCTAACCCAGGTCTGAAGTCCATGCTCATACACTGGATGATATTCTTCCTGTTCTCCACATTGGAACTTAGTTGTGGAATTCCCATTCTTTTTGATTAGCAGCAACACAGCTATTTACCTCATAGGATTTATATTCTCTTATGATTTCTATCTCAGCAGGGTCTTCTAGGACAAGGACAAATGGCAAGATTGTTACTGTTAGACTTCCCCAGACTTTGACAAGTGTTGAGGGGTGGGTGGAGACTCTCAACTCTGTCAAAAATACTGCCCAGATGGAAAGGCTTGTGGTTGGTTGGCCTGGTTTGTCCAGTCAGTGCTGGACTTTTGTAGCTCTTGTTACTGGACAAGACAGACCCTGGATGGGGCTCTTCTGGGCACTGTTGATGTTTGCCTTGGTGACTCTCATATCTTCCCTTCAGTTTCAATACTGACCAACATTTTGCCCCATTTTCTCTTCTGACATGTTAAGACCTTCAATTCAGGTTGATGTCAAATGTATTTTAGCTATTTCGTTGATCAGATGTCTTTCTGAGGCAGAAAAAACTATGAAATAATAACTATTGGCATCCACAAGACCCTGTGCTGTATTATTTTTATCATCTCATCCTCACCAGGAATCATCTGAGAAAAGTATCATAGTTTTTCTTTAATAGGCCAATATTTATTATGATTATTAATATTAATATCTTATCAAAGCACTAGTTAATTGAATTCACAATATATAAATAGATAATATATTACAACCAAGTGGATAATATATTACATCTATTACAACCAATAGATAATATATTACAACCAATAGATAATATATTACAACCAGTACACAAGTTTGGCTTGAAACTCTTTTTCAATTATATATGAAAGTGAAATTCTCTCAGTTGTGGCATACTCTTTTCAACCCCATGGGTATATAGTCCATGGAATTCTCTAGGCCAGAATACTGAAGTGGGTAGCTTTTCCCTTCTCCAGGGGATTTTCCCAGCCCAGAGATCGAACCCAGGTCTCCTGCATTGCAGGCAAATTCTTTACCAGCTGAGCCACAAGGGAAGCCCAAGAATATTGGAGTGGGTAGCCTATCCCTTCTCCAGCGGATCCTCCCGACCCAGGAATCGAACTGGCATCTCCTGCATTGCAGGCAGATTCTTTACTGACTGAGCTATCAGGGAAGCCCATATATATATATATATATATATATATATATATATACACACACACACACACATATACTTTCTGTTTTCACATTCTTTTCTCTTATAGGTTACTACAAGATATTGAGCTTAGTTCCCTGTGTTATATAGTAGGTCCTTGTTGGTTATTTATTTTCTATATAGTGTGTATATTTTAAGAGAAACATATCATAGTGTTAATCCTGAGGAAATTAAATGAGGAAAGGGAATAATTTAAGTGATTTTTCCAAAGACACACTTAGTGAATCCAAACTTTAAATCAGTAAAGGTGATGGTAGGAGTTTAGCTGTGGCCAATGTGACATACAGTTCATTACATTTTTTTCTACTAGATTCCAAATTATAAACTGGATAGTTATGCATGGTTGACTGTGGTGGAGATTGCTGTTACTTTGGTTAGGGATCAAAGAAAAATAATTTTCCCAATTCTTGACCTATTCACATTGTTGAAAAAAAAAATCCTTCCAGTTTTCCTTCTTTTTTTCTTATTTCCTAGAGTAAGTGCAGGCCAGGAAAGCTTCGGAGTGTGACTTCAGGACCAGGCTGGGTGTCACTGCCACGTGACTCTGTATATCATCAGTCTCTATTGCTGAACCTCCTTGGGTGACAGAGCACTCATCCTAGAAGTCTGGGTCAAGGGAAGGAGGCTAGGGCACTGATGAAGCTAGTAGTACTCTACAAGGTTGGTGCAAAACTTCTTGTGTTGGTGGCTCAGTTGTGTCCAACTCCTTGCAACACCATGGGCTGTAGCCCACCGGCTTCCTCTGTTCATGGGATTTTCCAGGTAAGAATACTGGAGTAGGTTACCATTCCCTTCTCCAGGGCATATTCCCAACCCAGGAACTGAACCAGGGTCTTTTGCATTGCAGGCAGATTCTTTACCATCTGAGTATTATATCAAGTTGGTGCAAAACTTCTAGAAGTTCACTTATTTTTTGCCTTTCTTCCTGTATATTGAAAGTATTTTAAGGCTAAGCATTTCTCCTTCAGTTTTCACTTTGAAAATAGTGTTTTTGTTCTTCATTCTAAGTATCTGAAAATTTTCAATATAATTTCTTTTGCATCCCATGAATTATTTGGGGGAATGTTTCTGAATTTCTAGTCGCATAGATTTTTAACTTGTTTATTTTTATTATTTTTAAAATTTATTTTATTAATGAAAATTTTAAAATTAGAGCATAGTACATTTACAATGTTGTATTAGTTTCTGCTACATAGCAGAGTGAGTCAGTTATACATACATTTATAGCTACTCTTTTTAGATTTTTTCCCATATAGGTCATTACAGAGTACTGAATAGAGTTCCCTGTGCTGTTCAGTACATTCTTATTAGTTATTTATTCTATATATATTAATAGTAGTGTGTACATGTCAATCCCAGTCTCTCCATTTATCGCTGCTCTCCTTTCTCCCCTGGTAACCACAGGTTTGGTTTCTACATATGTGAATCAACTTCTATTTTGTAAAGAGGTTCACTTTTTGCCACTTCTTGCAGTCAATTCAGTCAGTTCAGTCGCTTAGTCATGTCTTGACTCTTTGCAACTCCATGGACTATAGCATACCAGGCTTCCCTGTCCATCATCAACTCCCGGAGTTTGCTCAAACTCGTGTCCACTGAGTCGGTGATGCCATCCAATCATTTCATCTTTGGTCATCCTCTTCTCCTCCTGCCTTCAATCTTTCCCAGCATCAGGATCTTTTCCAAGGAATCAGTTCTTTGCATCAGGTGGCCAAAGTATTGGAGTTCCAGCTTCAGCATCGGTCCTTCCAATGAATATTCAGGACTGATTTCCGTTAGGATGGACTGGTTGGATCTCCTTGCAGTCCAAGGGACTCTCAAGAGTCCTCTCCAATACCACAGTTCAAAAGCATCAATTCTTGGCGCTCAGCTTTCTTTATAGTCCAACTCTCACATCCATGCATGATTTCTTCAGCCACTTCTTTAGATTCCACTTATAAGCAATATCATATAATATTTTTCTTTCTCTGTCTGATGTACCTCACTCAGTTTGATGATCTCTAGGTCTATTCACATCTCTGCAAATGGCATTATTTTGTTCATTTTTATGTCAGAATAATATTCCATTGTATATATGTACCACATCTTCTTTATCCATTCCTCTATTGATGAACATTTAGGTTGTTTCCATGTCTTGATTATTATAAATAGTGCTGCAATGAACATTGGGGTGCATGTATCTTTTTGAATTACTCTTTTTCCAAATATATGTCCAGGAGTGGAATTCTAGATCATATGGTAGTTCTATTTTTAGTTTTTTGAATGAAACTCCATATTTTGCTCTCCTTAGTGGCTGTACCAGTTCATATTCCCACCAATAGTGAAGGAGGGTTCCCTTCTCTTCATACCCTCTCTAAGCATTTATTGTTTGTAGATTTTTTGATGATGGCCATTCTAACCATTGTGAGGTGATATTTCATTATAGCTTTGATTTACATTTTTTTTTATTGAATGAAAGAGATTGTTTAAATTCTATAGTGTTTGCAGGTTTCAAAAGTTTCACACACATGATTTTGTATAATTCCATAATAACTCTTTTTTTAAAAAAAATCACCTACCCCTCTAACTGTCCCTCCCTACTTCCCTCTCCCCACTGATAACCACTAGTTTGTTCTCAATATCTGTGAGCCTGCTTCTTTTTGTTTTATTCACTAGTTTGTTTCAGTTTTTAGATTCACATATAAGTAATAGCATGCAGTATTTGGCTTTCTTCTTCTGACAGCATAATATCCTCTAAGTTCATCCATGTTGCTGCAAATGGAAAAGTTTATTTTTGTATGACTGAGCATTATTCTATTATATATTTATATTAATTTACACAGCACATCTTCTTAATCCATTTAGCTTTAATGTGTTTATTTTATGTGAAAGCATGTTCTGCATCTATCGATTTCCTGAAACATGCTGAAACTGATTATATGACATAGTTTTGGTCAGTTTTTGTAAATGTCTCATGTATGTTTCAGAAAAATATTTATTCTCTAATGGCTACGTCCAGAGTTCTGTGCTGTTGTTTAGTCATTAAATTGTGTCTGACTCAGATTCCATGGACTGTAGCAGGCCAGGCTCCTCTATCCTCCACTATCCCCGGAGTTTGCTCAATTTCGTGTCCACTGAGTTGGTGATACTATCGAACCATCTCATCCTCTGCCGCCCCCTTCTCCTTTGTCCTTCAATCTTTCCCAGCATCAGGGTCTTTTCCAATGAGCCAGCTCTTCACATCAGGTGGCCAGAGTGGAGCTTCAGCTTCAGCAGCAGTCCTTCCAATGAATATTCAGGGTTGATTTCCTTTAGGAGTGACTGATTTGATCTACTTGCAATCCAAGAGTCTTCTCCAGCACCACAATTCAAAAGCATTAATTCTTTGGTGCTCAGCCTTCTTTGTGGTCCAACTCTCACATACATACATGACTACTGAAAATAATCATGGCTTTGACTACACAGATGTTTGTCAGCAAAGTGATGTCTCTGCTTTTTAACATATTATCTAGATTTGTCATAACTTTCCTTCCAAGAAGCAAGTACCTTTTAATTTAGTGGCTGCAGTCACCATCCATGGTGATTTTGGAGCCCAAGAAAATAAAATCCATCACTGCTTCCACTTTTCCCCCTTCTACTTGCCATGAAGTGATGGACTGGATGCCATTATCTTTGTTTTTTAAATGTTGAGCTTCAAGCCAGCTTTTTCACTCTCCTTTTTCACCCTTATCAAGAGGCTTTTTAGTTTCTCTTAATTTTCTGCCATTACAGTGGGGTCATCTGCATATCTGTTGCTATTTCTCCCAGCAATCTTGATTCCAGCTTGTGATTCATCCAGTTGGAATTTTGCATGATGTACTCTGCATATAAGTTAAATAAGCAGGGTGACAATATACAGCCTTGTTGTAGTCCTTCCCTAATTTGGAACCTGTCAGTTGTTTCAAGTCTGGTCTAACTGTTGCTGCTTGACCTGCCTTTAGGTTTTTCAAGACACAGGTAAGGTAGTCTGCTACTCCCATCTCTATAAGAATGGGAGAATTTTCCACAATTTGTTGTGATTCACAGTCAAAGGATTTAGTGTAGTCAGTGAAGTAGAAGTAGACGTTTTTCTGGAATTCTCTTGCTTTCTCCATGTTCCAACAAATGTTGGCAATTTGATCTCTGGTTTCTCTGTCTCTTTAAAACCCAGCTTTTACATCTGGAAGTTCTTGGTTCACATACTGCCACAGCCTAGCTTGCAGAATTTTGAGCATAACCTTGCTAGCATGTGAAATGAGCACAATTGTACAGTAGTTTGAGCATTATTTGACACTGCCTTTCTTTGGAATTGAAATGAAAATTGACCTTTTCTGGTCCTGTGGCCACTACTGCGTTTTCCTAATTTGCTGACATATTGAGAGCAGCACTTTAACAGCATCATCTTTAGGATCTGAAATAGCTCAGATGGAATTCAGTTACCTCCACTAGCTTTTTTCATAGTAATGCTTTGTAATGCCCACTTGACTTCACACTCAAGGATGTCTGGCTTTAGGTGAGAGATCTCACCATCATGGTTATCCAGGTCATTAAGACCTTTTTAATATACCTCTTCTCTGTATTCTTGCCACCTCTTCTTAATCTCTTCTGCTTCTGTTAGGTACTTACCATTTCTGTCCTTTATCTTGCCCATTCTTTCATGAAATATTTCCTTGATTTCTCCAATTTTCTTGAAGTGATCTCTAGTATTTTCCATTCTATTGGTTCCCTCTATTTCTTTGCACTATTCATTTAAGAAGGCCTTCTTTTCTCTCCTTTCTATTCTCTGGAATTCTGCCTATTAATTCAAGTGCATCGATTTTGCTGTTGAAATCTATTTCTTTAAAAGTTTTTGTCAGCTTAATCTGTCAGTAAATGAGATAGATATGTTGAAAGCTCTTACTATTAACATGATGATGGGTAGATCAATTTTTGCTATTTATTAGTTTTATTTTAAAAATTTATAAGGTGTTAAGTGTACACATATATAGACTTATGTGATACTCAGTATTTTAAAAAATCTTTATGTAGTAAAGACCCTCTTTATCTTTGATAATGCTTTCTGATTTAAAGTCTCTTTTGTCTTATGTTAATTTCATGGCCCTCATTGTTGTTATTATTTTGATCAGTATTTGTCTATGTAGCTTCTCTTCTTTTTATCTTTTCTCATGTGTTTCTCTTATTGATGTATCTCTTGTGAAGAATATATATCTTTAAAAGAAAGAAGCAAACAGCTTTGCAATTTTTGTGTTTCTATCGGATAGTTCATTTCATTTACAATTATTGTGCTTTTGAATATATTCTGACTTGTTTTACCATCTTACTTTAACGTACATTTTGTTTTGTTTGTCTCATTCTATTTCTGTTCCTTAATGAAAAAGCTAACACTTGAAAATTTTCTACCTTTTCAGAAGATATGATCTTCACATTTTAATAAGGTGTAATGTGCCATTCTGCTTATGAAGACAAAGTATAGTTGCAATTTAACAACAAAGAAGATATGCAGAAGTTAATGGCCTGATTCTTAGCATTGCCAAAATATGTCAATCATTTGTTGATAAAAACTGTCCAATAGTTGAAAGAAATCTTGCACTTCAGCTTTTTTTAATGGTTTTTGTCTTGCAATTTGCCGGTTAAGCTGTGGAAACACCATAACTTTTATTTTTTTTAATCACAAACTGATTTAATAAAGGTTTCCCTCTCTTATTTTTTTCCCTGTGTCTGGATGTGTCTCTGGCTGCTTGGTTTCTAGAGATTCTGGAACCCATGCACGAGCCTGCAGACTTCGCTCTCTTCCTTAACCATTAGCTGGCCTCCACCAGCAGCCACGCAGTTGCCCACAGCCACTCACACCCCGCAGGCTCTAGTGACCAACACAAAGAAGCAATTATACTTTTATGTTAGAGATATTTAATAAACAAAGAAAAGCAAAGCTCAGAGGCTTGGATGGAGGTAAAGCGTAAGAGAGACAGATTTTTAAAGTTCATGGAACTTTTCTTAAACAATCAAAGAAACCAACACCACTTCTGTTTTGTTTGTTTTGCCAGTCTCTCTGTGCTCTTTTATTTCCTGTTTATCGATCTGGTTTTCACATCCCATCATTTAGTCCTGGTCTAAAGAATTTTATGTTGCAGCTTGTTCAAGAGGCTATTCTGTTCAGTGACATTATAAAATAACTCCAAATTCCATTGCTTAATGAGAAACATTAAAAAAAAAAATCGTTGAGAACTAAAAATTGAAGTTGTGGATATGTTGAAGCCATGGGAAAAGAGACTTCTTTTTAAATATTCTTTATAGTGTTCAAGGATTAAAAGAATCAGCACTTAAAAGTAATGTCAAAAGTCCTTTTGTTTTTTATTTTATGTATTTGAGTTGTGGCTCATGGCATATGGAACTTCCCTGACTGAAGATCTAAACTGTGCCCCCTGCACTGGTAGGGCAGAGTCTTGACCACTGGGCCACCAGGAAAGTCCCCAAATGCCCTTTTAAAATAAATGATCCTATAATATGATATTGTCTTCAGTCTAATGCCAATACTGCATGTGATCTGTTCAGACTTTTTAACCTGTCCTTGACTCTTCTCAGATGTCAGCTGGTGTGTGCTTTAGAAATGTAAACCAGCATTTTATATGCATCTAAGCAGATTATTATAAGGTAGGCAAATTTGCTGGGGGAAAACCCAATGGGGATGAATGCCTGTCTTCCTTATGGTGAATAGTACATGGACTTTGGAACTGTCTCCAATTATTCCATCAGTTTTGCTGGTTTTGAAGCTCACGCCATAGGAGAGCTTTATTTATTTTGTAAAAATAGTTTTAGGAGATAAGGATCAAAATTAAATATTCAGAACAGGTGCTTGTCTGCAAATGTGTACATGCATTGGCACATAGCTTGTGAATTTGCAGCATGTACCAGCTTGGTAATTATGGGTGGAATTTGGGCATTAGCTCTAGAAAATGTAAACTTCAGTGGGTTTTTTTTTTCTCTCTCATCTGAACAAAACCATCCATGACTGTGTATTTTCCATGAGAATAGTAATAATCCAGAAATGAGTATTGAGGAATTAATTGTTTCATGAGAGATAAGTGTGTTTACTCCCAAACTGCCCCTTTAAAATGCAATCTTTGTAAAATATATCATCCAAATTTTGCAGCCTCCCTCCGTGTAATATACTAGATAGAATTTAAGCTTCTCTAGATGCTTAGGGTAGGGTCATTATTAGAAAATTTTGTTATTTTTCAATGTAAGAATGCAAGGTGCCTATAGGCTTGTTGAGTTCTGTGGAGATATAGGCCCTGAATTAAATGCTTTGCAGCCTGTAGTCACTGACTTTTTTCTTATCTCCTCTCCATACTTTTTCTATTTCTGTCTTATGATAAAACTGATGCTCCTAGTTTTAATTCCTGACTTATTTACCATACTTTACATTTATTGTTTGAATTGATAAATTACTGGTCATTATTGAAGCTGGGCAATGTCTACATACTGCTTACTTTATTCTGTGGACTTGGGATATGCTTGGATATTCCCAAGGTGGATTTGGACAGGACAGAGGAACAATTAACCTTTAGGTGAGGACTTGTGGCAGATTGCACTTCCCCAAGATGGCTGCCAACTATCTTTCATTCCACATTCCCTTCTGCACTATGACCTCGACCCCCAATTCTATCCCCTACTTCTATTCCCTTGTATCTGGTGAGGTTTGTGATGAATATGGCAGACACGGCACTATGTGTCTTCTAAGACCAAGTTATGAAAAGCAAGGCACGTTTTGCCTTGTCACTCACTTTTGAAGGCTTGAGTCATTAAGAGATCTGACTTCCTTGCTAAGAGGAAACCTAAGCTACTTAGAAATACCACATGGAGGGGGCATAGTTGTCAGTTCCAACGGAGGTCCCAGTTGAGAAGCTTTAACTTCCTGGCACATAAGTGAACACACCTCTAGAAGATCCTAGCCTTCAGTTGCTGAATACTCCTCGCAAAGCCCACTCTTCTTTCACTCCCCTACCCCCTTCCCACCCTTGCTGTTGAATTTTCCCAACTGAGGCCTCAAACATCAAGCAGCAGAGTCAAACAGTTTCTGCTGTGTTCTCTCCTAATCCCGAATTACGAAAACTGGAGTGGTTTGTTACACAGCAATAGTAATGGACACAAAGCCCTGGGGATTATTCTACAAGTGAAGACCAAGACTTTTAGTGCTTAGTCTTTGAGAAGCACTGTGTGGGGTTGTGGTTAAGACATTGAGCTCTGGGGTTGGGCAGATCTGGATTCAAATCTTGGCTCCACCCTAACCAAGGTGAAATTGTAATCCTCTTTGCATGAAATGGAGACAATACTAGTATCCCATCATGGGGTTTATAATGATGAACTATTCAATATATACCATATAGCAAAGCGAATAGCAGAGTACAAATACTCGGTAACTTTTTTTTTTTTTAATGTGTGAAATGTATGACTTCTTAAAGACTCCTATTAGTGCCTTCCTGATTCTCAGCTGGATTCCAGATACTTGAACTTTCCCAGATAAATTAGGTTCCATTAAATTACTGTTGGGCTTCCCAGGAGGCACTAGTGGTAAAAACACACCTGCCAATGCAGGAGACATTAGAGACTCAGGTTTGATCCCTGGGTGGGGAAGATCCCCTGGAAGAGGGCATGGCAACCCACTTCAGTATTTTTGCCTGGAGAATCCCATGAATAGAGGAGCCTGGTGGACTATGGTCCATAAGATCCCAAAGAGTCAGACACGACTGAAGTGACTTAGCATGCACACATGCATATTACTATTAGGCAATGTTATTTTCACAACCCAAAGCTTGGAGAGAAAGTAGCAGTATACATCTCTTAAAGCAGAGGTTGCTAGACTATAAATTAGAAGAGGGCAGGGACCACATCTTTTTCATCATTGGCTGTCTAGAGCAAACACTGTTGAACACATAGAAAATGCTCTCTAAGTGCTATTTGTGTGAATTACCACAAAATCCTATTTGGTAGCCTTTGGATGACACAAAAGAATCACCTTATCATTTGCTTATTTTAAGTTATCAAAGATAAGGAATTTTCTGGAAAAAATTAACCCAGAAGTCTAAAATTTTAATATCTATTACAACTCTTTTCAGATGTTTTAATTTTATTTAGAACCACAGAAGTGCACACAATATTAAGATAATCCACATTTCTATTTGTAGATGTAGAATATCTTCTCCAGTTCCTTGAAATATTATGATAGATCTGAAATAAGTTCTTATGTAATTAGCCCAATGCATTTTTGTAGAAATTTTTACAGTTTTGGTTTATATGATTCAGAGGCCAAATTGATTATGTTGAGGAAGCACATTGATTTAAATTAATTGTAACCTTAACCGATGGCTCAGCAGGTAAAGAATCTGTCTACAATGCAGGAGACACAGGAGACTCAGGTTTGATCCCTGGGTCAGAAAGATCTCTTGAAGAAGGAAATGGTAATCCACTTCAGCATTCTTGCCTGAAAAATCGCATGGTCAGAGGAGCCTGGCAGACTACTGTCCAATGGGTCGCAAAGAGTCAGACATGACTGAGTGATGCATGTGGCACGCAACCTTAAACTTACTTCATAATTGCAGTCACACCGGGCAAAGGCTTGATCCTCTTGTCACAACACAGAACACTAATTAGAGTGAAAATGATAAACTATGACAAGGGATTTTGCTGTATTCTAATGATAAAATTAATGGAAACACTAGATTCTGATGTTTATTGAGTGAAACATGATATAAGCTCCTCTCCAGGAATTAGATAAACTTGAATGCTTTGGCATTTTATTGATGACTAATTTGGAGTCTACAAAAGCAAATTCTGCTACCCAAGGTCCAGCTTTCCATGTATGTTAGGTTAACCCGTGTTATCTACATAGATTAGGTTATGTTATGGTGACAAAGAATACAAACTGTCTCTGTCACACTATTTCCACTTTAGGTTCAGATAACTCTATAGGCAGTGGCCCAACCTTCCTGGCCCTTTGATCTTGGACCATCTGCATCTCAGTATTTGTGTGATCGAGCCTTGTGGTGAGGGAAATAAGCACAGAGAATCTTGTCTTAACTTTTGATGCTTTACTCAGAAGTGATCCTCCTCACTTTTGTTTCACACTTGCTTTGCCAAAACAAGTCAAGTGGTCATGTTCAATTTCACCAGGTGAGAATGAGTCATTCTCCTATGTGTTCAGGGATGGGAAGAGAATGGGGAACATTGGTGAGCCCTTGTAATGTTCCAGAATTTGATTCAATATCTTTTATTAGGGCAAAACCTGTTTCCTTCCTCTACTTGCTGAAGATTGCATTGAATATAAATGCAATCTTGTGTCTCTACTGGAATCAGTACAGCTACAATAAAGTACATTGTAATTTACTGCAAAATGGGATTTGGTGGGGGGTTGTTCTGGCTTGGATTCTTTCCAAGGGGTGGGATACTTAGCACTGAAAATATCAGAGGGACTGGGTTATAGCACTGCTTTGCTGAGAAAGCATTTCTGAGGCATGGGCCTGGAGAATAGTACCATAGCGAGGCTCTCATTTAATCTTCTTCCTTGGGACCCTGAGAATAAGACATACAGTTTGGAAAATACTCTTAGGAAACAGAATATTATATTGACATAGTTACTTTGTAGTTGTAAGTATTCACCTTTTTTTCTGCTAAGAACCCCAGTGTGCAATCACTGCTTCCCCTGTCAGTCCATGCCCAGTTCTCAATTAAAAGAATATATACCCATGGGGAAGGTCTGATAAGACCCAGTTGGCAAGATGTGTTAGTTGTAATCCTTTCCCCCCACTCTAAACCAAACAAGGTATGTTATCCATTTGCCTCTTTTGAAAGGTTGAATATGATTTCTACTGCTGTGTCTGAGGTCTTGACTTGTGCAAGAAAAGTGTCAATAATCTGAATCTCTTGGCACTTTCTCTAATGACTTTTGGCCAATAAGTGCTAAGCAAGCCTTTGATGGAGAGACTATGGTCCAGCATGTTGGTGGTAAACCCTTGGACCAACCTTTTAACTGAAATGCATCATGGTAAAATCTGGGTAGAAAGGGGTCAAACAGGGAATTCTCTGGAGGGCCAGTGGTTAAGACTCTGTGATTTCACTACCAGGCCAGAGTTCAATCCATGGTTGGGAAACTAAGAATCTTCAAGCTGTGTGGCACAGCTAAACAAACAAACAAGCAACAAACTCCCCTCCCCCTCAAAAAGAACCACACACACACAAATAAGCGAAAGGGGTCAAATAATTTTTGCCCTTTGTGTTTCTTCCACTTCACAAAAGAATCTCTACGTGTAATTAATACATGAACTTCCCTGGTACATTTTCCCCACCCCACCCATCATATTAATGTAGGATTTGACTGGTGAACTTATGCAGGGGTCATGGTGGGATTGACCTTTCATTCAAAGTCTGCAAAAGTGTTTTTGCAATGTGCCTTTCGCAGTAAGCACCGGTCATTTAGGAAGCCATCTAAATCAGAGCATGCACTTGAAGTTTGGTGTTTTTCCACATTTTCCATTGTTTTACTATTACCACATATGAAGTTTAAAACAAATACTTTATTTTATTTATGGCTGCACTGGGTCTTCGTTGCTGTGGGTGGGCTTTCTCTAGTTGCGGCAGGTGAGCGGGGACTACCCTTTTATAAATGCACAGGCTTTTCTTTTTTCAGAACACAGGCTCTAGAGCACAGGCTCAGTAGTTGTGGTGCAGGGGCTTAGCTGCTCTGAGGCAGCCAGGATCAGGGATCGAACCTGTGTCCCTTGCGTTGCCAGGCAGATTCTTATTCACTGTGCCACCAGGGAAATCCCACATGTGCAGGTTTTATCCCTAATTGCATTTTGATAGTTTGCTGCCTTTTTAATAAAAACAGGGCAGTGCATTAAAGGTTGTTGCCTTGCAGCAGGAATAAGAACTATATCCATTTCTCAGGTGTCCGAACAGAGGACCAGTGTCAATCTTTGAAAAAAGAGCATCAGTATCCTGGCCTAAGAGCATTAAAATACACATTGTCTACCAGGGCAATGGCCCTTTCTAAGACAGGGAAATAAGAAAAAGGTGTTTTGGGGGGAAAAGAGCTGATTTTTGCTGCTAATGAGAAAGATTTCTTTGGATTTATTTCTCTATATTATTCTCTGTCTTGATTTTTCCCCCAATATGTATTTCTCAACATACTGTTACATACAATGGTAAGCACATGGTTACATTTATTCTTTCATTAATTTAACAACTATGTATCATTTATCTACTATGTGCTAGGAAAGGTTGTTCAGGATAAAGAAATATAATCTTAAAATATTCACTGTCCACTGGGGGAGACAAATAAGCATTAGAGAAATAGAGTAGAAATATAAAGGTGATAGGAGACCCCACTAAAGGGTATATATAAGTACCTACGGGGCAGGGGGGCTTCCCTGGTAAAGGGTAAAGAATCTGCCTGCAATGCCGGAGACCCAGGTTTGATCCCTGAGTTTAGAAGATCCCCTGGAGAAGGGAATGGCTACCCACTTCAGTGTTCTTGCCAGGAGAATTCCATGGACAGAGGAGCCTGAGGGGCTACAGTCCATGGGGTTGCAAAGAGTCAGACACAGCTGAGCGACTTACACTCACTTTCACATGAGGAAGGGGAGATGAGAGAAAGATCACCATGGCTCCCCTAGAATCTCAAGAGTCTCAAAGGATGAGGGTAAGCAGATCAAAGGGGAAAGTCTTTTGCAGGCAGAGGTAAGAACCCAGAGACATTAATCAATGGGAAGTTTGGGGAGTGGCACGTGACCTGTGAAGATGGTAAGAGATAGATTGTGGCAGACCGGGAGACTGACTGAGATCTAGAAGCCAGTCTCACAACTCAGGACTTGGAGGGGTTTGGACTTAGTCTTGTAGGGGTGGGGAGCCTTTGAAAATCAGAGAGGGGTATGATCTGATTTCCATGTTAGAAAGATAACTGCAAGGACAAAGCCTAGTTTTGCTTGGAAGCTGCCATGTTCTAGGCCCAAGAAGATGGCATGGCAAGAAAAGGGAAGGTGAGGGACTTCCTTGGCAGTCCAGGGTTAAAACTCTGCACTTCCACTGCAGGGGCACAGGTCCGATTCATGGCTGGGGAACTAAGATCCTGAATACCGGAAAGTGAGGCAAAAAAAGAAGAGGGAAGGTGAGGGATATTTACACTAGAAAATTAAGAGAACTTTTTAAGTGATTAGATGCAGAAGGTGAAGGAGAAGAAAAAAATGAGTGATGAGTTCCATATTTCTGGCTTGTGTTACTGGCATTAAACAAGATAAGAATATAGGGTAATAAGCCTGTTTGAAGGGAACATGAATTTGTGATGCCTAAAATTTGAAAAGGATATATCCATTAATATGATAGCATTGGTTACTGTTATGTGTCAAATACTGTGGTAAACTGTATATTTTAACTGACTGAATTCTCACAACTATCTTAACAGGGACAGCTAGTTTCTTCTATTAAATCTATCTTAAGACACACATTGATATTAAATATGTTAAAATGTTCTTTCTAGAATTGATAAAATATGATATTACCCCCATTTTATGGATGAAGAGACTGGGGCAGAGAATAAATAATTTATGCAAAGTCACAATGTAATTTAATAGAGGAGCTGGATTCAACCCGAAGCAGTCTGGCTCCAGAAATTGTTCATTTGATCACTGAGGTATGTCACTTCTTGGTATAGATGTATCTCAGCAGAATGGAGATTGAGATCTGAGAGTCATCAATACAGATTTTTCTATTACAGGGCAAAAGTGGAGGTGGTGTGTATGGTATCATCAATTTGTGATGAATCCATTTAAGTTAAGAAGGAAATAGCATTATAGTTAAAATGGATAACCAACAAGGACCTACTGTATAGCATGTGGAACTCTGCTCAATGTTATGTGACAGCCTGGATGGGAGAGGGGTTTGGGAGAGAATGGATATGTGTATGTATGGCTGAGTCCCTTCACTGTTCACCTGAAATTATTGTACATTGTTTTTAGTTGGCTATTCAGTACAGTTCAGTTCAGTTCAGTTGCTCAGTCGTGTCCAATTCTTTGTGACCCCATGAATTGCCGCACGCCAGGCCTCCTTGTCCATCACCAACTCCTGGAGTTCACTCAAACTCATGTCCATCGAGTCAGTGATGCCATCTAACCATCTCATCCTCTGTCGTCCCCTTCTCCTCCTGCCCCCAATCCCTCCCAGCATCAGAGTCTTTTCCAATGAGTCAAATCTTCGCATGAGGTGGCCAAAGTACTGGAGTTTCAGCTTTAGCATCATTCCTTCCAAAGAACACCCAGGGCTGATCTCCTTTAGAATGGACTGGTTGGATCTCCTTGCAGTCCAAGAGTCTTCTCCAACACCACAGTTCAAAAGCATCAATTCTTTGGCGCTCAGCTTTCTTCACAGTCAAACTCTCACATCCATACATGACTACTGGAAAAACCATAGCCTTGACTAGACGGACTTTTGTTGGCAAAGTAATGTCTCTGCTTTTGAATATGCTATCTAGGTTGGTCATAACTTTCCTTCCAAGGAGTAAGCATCTTTTAATTTCATGGCTGCAATCACCATCTGCAGTGATTTTGGAGCCCCCCAAAATAAAGTCTGCCACTGTTTCCACTGTTTCCCCATCTATTTCCCATGAAGTGATGGGACCAGATGCTATGATCTTAGTTTTCTGAATGTTGAGCTTTAAGCCAACTTTTTTCACTCTCTACTTTCACTTTCAACAAGAGGCTTTTTATTTCCTCTTCACTTTCTGCCATAAGGGTGGTTAGTTGGCTATACCCCAATACAAAACAAAAAGATAAAAAAAAAATAGCATTGGTAATTATAATCCATACTTCTTTTGATGGGCTATGCTGGTGGTTCAGTGGTAAAGAATCCTCCTGCCATTGCAGGAGACACAGGAAATGGGGGTTCGATCCCTCGGTTGGGAAGATTCCCTGGAGAAGGGCACACAACCCCCTCCAGTATTCTTGCCTAGAGAATCTCATGGACAGAGGAGCCTGGTGGGAATACAGTTCATAGGGTCACAAAGAGTCAGACATGACTGAAACGACTAAGCACACACATACTTCTTGTGATACATGAACACATGTATCACAAATATCAGAATACACCTATTTTAGGCAAATGTTCTGTAAGAGATACTAAAGATGTGATACCAACAGATGTGTGCAACAGAGTTGCCCAAAGAAAAACTGAAAGTTTTCAGAGAGGAGACAGTGGCACAGTTAATTCTCCTGGCCTTTCAACCTCTGACTTCTCTGAGCATTCAGAATTTCCTCACATAGTTTGTGAAATGATAGTGGAGAGGGAGCAGGAAATCTGCTTGAGATCATTGCCATGTGAGTGTGGAAGATAAAGGGTATGGGCTTGCATGTGAAGTTCATGATGTCCATAGTCCTGGGAATAATTAAATTTCTTACCTGTGGGCAGGTGTGTATTTTTGGCTATTTGCCTTTGCTTACTAGGAAGACGGAATCACTTAGCTCAGTGAGTTACAACTTTTGGTAGGCAATTCTTCTGATTCAATAGCAACAAATTTGTTTTTCAGGCACAGTTTTTTTCCTTCACTTTTTCCCACCCATCTTCTCTCCTCCATTTCTTCCCTAAATTATCAGTTCCAGTGAGGTAAGCTGGAGGGTCAATACGTAGATTGTTAAAGACAGAAACTCAGTTTACAGAGTTGCAAGGGAAACTAAAAAGAGGCATTGGTGCCCAGTCCTCTGGTTGGTTTAAGCTTTAATCTGGCCAAGAGGATAAGAGAAGAAGAGCTTTGTGGAAGAAGATTATAGATCAGTGTCTGTTTCCTTCTCAGCAGGGTCAGGTGCAGAAGAGAGGTATAAATTGTCTTTGAAAAGAAGACGGTGGAAGAGTCCCAGAGAGAGGGCTGCTTTGGTAGCCAGCAGTCAGCTTTTCAGATGGGGTCAGTGTGAACAGCCCTGAGCGGCAGAGGCTTAACCCAAACAATTTCACACGCTTGTAAGTGCCTTTCGTCCAACTCATTGACAGTATAATAACAATAAACAGGGCAAATGAAGAAGCCACTTCAGCAGAGAATGGGTTTTCCAAAGAAGAAAGCCATGTTTTGGAGAAAAGGGATTCTAAAATTCTTTTACTTGGCTGTGTTTTGGCCCCTGAAGAAATCAACAGTTTTTAAATTTTGCTGTGGCTATTTAATCCCACTCTAGTTAAATCATCTTCACCAAATGTTTTTTGAAAACTCTAAAAAATTCCTTATTTGTTTATATAAGGGTACTTAGATAGGAAAGAATTCTATTTATATCCCCTTTAGTGATTATTGGCATAAGACAACAGTCTCGATATCTTTCTTTTGTATTTATTTTCTACCACAACTTCTTCTTTCCACCCAACAATCCATATTAAGTAATCAGATTAGCTACGTGATAAATTGCGTTGTGTAAATCTTTTGTAAAGGAGGTGGCTTATACATTCCAAGATAAATACAAAATAGTGAAAGCACCAAAGTCATCTTTAAGAGGCTGAAAACAATTTCTTTTTCTTTAACAGAGAAGAGTTTGGTGGAGACAAGATCTGAAACACAAATGGAAAGTGTAATAACCTCCTGAAAGGTTGAAGTGATAGACTGTTTGGTGGGTAATAAGGCTGGGTGGAACCCAGGCAGGCCTTAGGGCAGAAACTTCTCAAAGAATATACCAGAAATTACATTCTACAGCTGCTAACAAGAACTGTGATATGGTGTCCTCCACAAACTGAGGACTTATATTTATCTAATTTAGTGACAAGTCCAGAGGAAGTCAAATTGGTCTGTTGCATGGCATTACCCTGATGTTGCTAGAGACCAGGCTTCTGTTCTTAGTCTACAGAATGGTTGTTGGAGCTCCAGCAATCACATCCCTGACTCAGGTAGGAAAAAAGAGGAGAAAGGGACTGAGCAAAGGGGATCTGCTCATTGAGACGGTCCCCTTTAAAGAGTTTTCCCCAACATTCTACCTAATAATATGCCTATCTGCTAAAGACCCAAGAAAGGTAGTTTTCTGAACTGGGCACCTCCTCCCTCCCCCAGTAGTTCTGCTAATAAGGGATAGGGGAGACTGGGTAGATTCTAGTAGGCTTTGCCTTTGGAGTGAGAGGGAGCACAACAGATTAATAGCATTGAAGGTAAACCATGTTCATTTTATTATTTTAGCTAGGGTCAAATTTTTCAGAAGCCAAAATGAAAATGCTGGTTTTTGTTAATACAGTCTAGCCCTAGACACTATATGATCAATACTATAACATTTCATGCATCCAGGTATGGCTGAATTATTGGGGTCAATAACTACAGAAAATCTGGAGATCACTGAAGAATTAAGTATTGACACTTGACTGATTACAGAATTCTGGAGGAGTGCATGTCAAATTCCTACCTGGAGAATCCCATGGACAGAGGAGCCTGGTGGACTACAGTCTATGGGGTCATAAAGAGTTGGACTTGACTGAAGTGACTTAGCATGCATATTTCCTGCATGCTAAGAAATTTGTTATTATTATTATTATAACTTATTATATTGAATGATGTTTGAGAATAAGGAGATGAATTGGGAACTGGATCATTTGTTTAAGCTATTTTTTGGAGAGCTTGTAAGTAGCTGAATTTACCTCCCTAGATTCCATACGACGGAGACAAAACGGCCCTAGGGTTCTAGAAGAGAGCCCTGTAGACACTAGAAGTTTTCTAATTGATCTCAGTGGTGTAATATACAACTTTGTGCAGTTGGTTGTGGTTTTTATTCTCTGAGGAAATTCAAGTCTCTAATATCTGTCTTGCAACCCTCTGTCCATCAACAACCATCTATTTCTTCTCACAAAACTTCCCGTTGGTCCGCATGTGTCCCTCACCCCCACCCAGCTTATACTGATGGGACCTAAGCAGCAAGTTCATTCCTTAAAAAAAATGTTAAAACAACAAAAATCTTTTCTTAACTCTAACAATTCTCTAATTACATCGAATGACGGTAAGTAGAAGCTGTTGGTAATATAATTCTACAATGTTCGAAATGTTTATTTTGTCTTCTAACTAGGGTAACCTTAAGTGAACAAAGAGTAGGTTTCACGATGGCAATTACTCTTCCTGTCTATAGGAATCCAGAATATATCCTAGAAGATTTGGAGTGTGGATCACCATCTAAATCCAGAGAGCCTCTGTGCTTGGATTAGCTCCACTGGGCATGAAACAAGGTACCAAATTGATGTTATTTTCTTTTTCTAGAGAACTTAATACATCATTACACCCCCGTATGAAGAATAGAAATGAATTTTGCTTTTAAATCTGAACCTACTCAAAAAAAATGTGGAAGGAATAAATTCAAGTGTGTGAAAGCATAAGGAGGCAAAAGGAAATAATTCTATTATATTTATTTTTCAACAAGGGCTTACATCTGTTTCTAATTTACGCAGATTATTGACACATCTGGATGTTTGGCCTTAAGAATTTTAAGTTGCTGTGGTGGCATTTATTTTCTGAATCAACTCTTCAGACCACCCTGGAACTTGTGCAACTAGTTTGGAGAGAAGTTTGTGATATTTTCAATAAAGTTACCTTTTGGCATTTTAGAAACAGTGTAAATGGGATTCTGTCATCTTGTATTTATAAATTGTGGTTTTGAATTTTTGATACCTGTAGGAAAAATAAGACCAAAGCCAAAGGCCTAATGGCTTGACAATGACAAATTATAATAGCTAGATAAAGCTATCAAGGGGACATTGGAGATGGGTGTAAGGTTAGCCATTCATATTAACCACTGGGGACCCTAGATTTCAGCAGAAACCAAAGAGTACAGAAGTGAGTGACTGATGGAAATCCTGTTTTCACTTGGCCTGATGGGAGTATGCATTTTAACAAGGAAAATGGAATTGTTAAGAAGTATAATAACATTGATTAATACTTTACCTCTTGGACCTATTCCTTTTGTAATCAGGAGCGAACTTTTCTCCCTATGTGGTCTGATTGGAGTAATTTATTCCAAGGGTATGAATAATGGAGATCATGGAGTAAAACCTTTAAAGATTTTAGAAAACAAAAACATGGTGAAACACTTATTTTATGGCACATATTTTTAAATGGAGTAGCATGATTTTATTAAAAGGAACAGAAGACCATACATCAAAATGCTATGCAAATTGCCAAAAGCAAAGCAAAACCTTCTTATAGTTCTTTAGTTTAAAGGTACAACAAAAATAATTAAACTCATAACATGATCAGTTTTAGAAGAAGGCTCTTTGGAGTCTTTAGTAGTTCTGGTTTTTTGTTTCATTGTCGCAGCCAACCTTAAAATTCTCGCCTGTTAGACATAAAGTCTTACTAGATGGGGTGATGCTGCACAGCAGATTGACATTGAAAAAAAATGATATTCTTTAGAGGCAATTATTGTGTTTCATTTTGAAAGGAAATGATCATATTTATAGAACATCTAGTATATCTGAGAAACAAACTTATCTGTTGTGCTGACGTTCCTGTGTCTTTACATATTATTTTATTAGATGTTCACAAAATAAAAACTCTAAATATATATTCATGCCTGAGATAGATAATAAAATGTTCCCAAGTATCAGCCCAGAGCTTCCCTGGTGGCTCAGCCATGAAGAATCCACTTGAATGCAGGAGACTTGGGTTCTATCCCTGGTTTAGGAAGATCCCCTGGAGAAGGAATGGCAATCCACTCTAGTATTCTTGCCCAGGAAATCCCATGGACAGAGGAGCCTGGTGGGCTACAGTCCATGGAGTTGCAAAGAGTTGGACACTACTTAGTGACTAAGCAACAACAGTGGAGGTCTACTTTTTACAGCTTGTCAGTAGAGATGGCAGAGAAGGAATTAGAATCAGCAGGTCAAATCCAAAGACCTCAGCTTGCATAAACAAACTCTGTAATTAACAATGTTCCTGTTTCTGTTTCAATAGAGTCTTCTTGGAGAAGAAAATGGCAACCCACTCCAGTATTCTTGCCTGGAAAATCCCATGGATGGAAGAACCTGATAGGCTACAGTCCATGGGGTCGCAAAGAGTCTGGACACAACTGAGCGACTTCACTTTCTTTCTTTCTTTCTGTTTTAAGAAGCTAATAGATGTCCATTGGGATCAACTAATGGGCTCTGGGACTGGTTTCACTGCAGTTCAATAGAGGGGCAGTTTAGTAATGTATAGTGATCACTTGAATGATTTAAAAAACTGTATGATTTTTGGTATCACTTACAGTCCTGTCATTTCAAGACTCAGATCTCATGAATGTGTAAGTCACAAAGCTAACTGGGAATTATTTATTTATTTGTTTTGGCTAGACTGCACTGCTTGTGGGATCTTAGTTCCCTGACCAGAGATTGAACCCCTGTCCCCTGTAATGGAAGTGTGGGGTCCTAACCACTGGACTGCTAAGGAATTCTGACTTGGGATATTTCTAGTTAATCCTTAGTGCCTAACTCTTGATTAAACACCAATGGGCCTGTAGTAGATGGTTTGACGATGGAAGTTAAGGTGACAACCGTGTGTACAGACAAAACAAGCATTTCACCCAAGGGAAGCTTCACCTTTCTTCTATCCAGAGTTTGAGTCACAGCTGGGCTTCTGGAGATTATGTAGGCTGGCCTGAGTTTTAATCCACCCTCTCTATTTCTTCTGTCCACAGACAACCTGCCCACAGCAGGGGTCAGGGGAAAGATTTGGGGGAAATTTCCAGCCTCTTTAAGGACAGACCTTTGGAAATGCTCATGGACACTGACAACTAAATAGGGACTGAATAGGACAGTCTTCTTAAGGGACTCTATAAAGGGATCTGGTCGTATGTAGAGTGTTTCTTTCCCAGGTGGATCCTTTGCCTGGCCTGTAGGGCGCAGAAAATAACCTTTCTTTCTTGAACATCTAAGGGAATCCATTTCTCTTTCAGTAAACCTTTCTATGGCCTGTTTCAGGCTGCTATTGAAGCTATAAATCAAAGAATATGAAGGAGCAAGGTTGGACTGTGTGTGTGTGTTTTAGTCACTTAGTGTCTGACTCTTGTGACCCCAAGGACTATAGCCTGCCAGGCTCCTCTGCCCATGGAATTCTCCAGGCAAGAATACTGGAGTGAGTAGGCATTTCCTCTAGGGAATCTTCCCGACTCAGGTATACAACCCAGGTCTTCTGCATTGCAGGTGGATTCTTTACTGTCTGAGCCACCAGGGAAGCCCTAAGACTAGAGAGAACCAGATGTAAAAAAATGCTGGTTCATAGAGAAGAGGAAGAAAGCAGGAGGAAAGAATTGGGAAGCAAAGGGGCAGAACTGGGTTGGATCCTTGTTCTTTAAGATTCAGTTTCTCTGGTGTATTGCACACCCAGACCTCCCTTGTCCTCGCTTCTGACGGAAACTAGGGAGCTGAAGAAATATGTCTTGGGGCAAATTCCATTGCAAGTTTTGGAGGAGGCAGTCCCAGAATGCTAGGGGTGAAAGGTAAATTTGTTTGTTTGTTTTAAATCAGAAACAATCTCCCCCACCCCCTTTTTTTGTTTGTTTTTCCAAAAGGATCATATGCTTCACATCAATTTGGTTCAAAAAGAACTCACGTCTTCAAACGAAGGCTACCATTTGTTTTGCCCTATGTAGCAGTTTTAGGTTGAAAAAGTTTCAGCACAAAAGATCACCTTTAAAACTCCCTGGGACATTCTCACATAAACCAGAATACTTCATAAATGAGAAAAGTTCTTTCTTCAGTTGTTCAGTCTTCTCAATCTCACCTATGTCTTCAGGGTTGAGTTGCTTAATATTGCTGTTAACTTAGTTCTGGATCTTCAAAAACAGAGGCAGATATCCATTTTGATTATGCTGAAGGCAAGGCTTTTTTTCCCAAAGCATCTCTCCACCCAATACAATAAAGATCATATTTCCTTATAATATAGATGAGGAATAGAGGCCCAGAAAGGTAAACAGGATGAATGGAAATCTCTGAGTATAACCCAGAGCAAACAAATATTTTTTCATACTTATGTATATTATTTTATTGCTGTCTCCCCTCACTAGAACGTAAGCTACAGGAGGGCAGCTTTTTCTTAATTTATTGAGTTCTGCATCGGGTCTTAGTTGTGGCGTGCAGGCTCCTCTCCAGTCGTGGTGTGAGGGCTCAGTTATTGTGTGAGGGTTTAGTTGCCCCACAGCATGTGGAATCCTAGTTCTCTGACCAGGAATTAAACCCACATCCCCTGCATTAGAAGGTGGATTTTTAGCTATCAGACCACCAGGGAAGTCCCTTGGTTTTTTTTTTTTTTTTCTATTGAGATATAATTGGCAAACAAGTATCTTTAGTTTTTTTATCTTAAGTAGGAGAAAATAATTATTAAAATATTCTGAAGGTTTAAGAAGATGTCTCTCAGTATTTACTAGGTATGTACAGTATATTACACCCTGAACCTGATGCAGTGGTGAAGAGAAAAGGAGGACACCTTCCATTGAACTGACCATGAGCTGACATGGAACTGAGAGTTGATCTGAACACCTTCCATTGACACTTACAAAATTGGTATTCAATGATGTTATCAGCAAGGGTGAACACAAATGGACACAATATGAAGGTGATGGATGGTTGGCCATTCAGAGAAAGGAGAAGAGTTTTTCTGTCCAGTCTTCTAGGGCTAAGAGTTTGGATGGAATGCCTACAGGAATCATGTCAAGTCTTTGTCCATGATGAGAGTTGAGCTGTCACATACCCAGTGGAAATCCTCTGGATTTGTTGGTTTGTGGATGAAGGAGAATTTCCTCCCTTCAGCCATTCCAGAGGGTTCAGTAGGAGTTGGAATCTTGAGGTATGTGCTAGTCATGACTTGAATCACCAGGAAGAACTCTGCTTATTCTTTCTTCCTTCTTCCTTTTTTGTCTTCTCTTCATCACATTGTGGCTCAAGGCTTTCTCAAAGACCTGCTCTGATGTCAGAATCTATTGTACTTGATCTTTCTCAATGTTTTCTTTTCTGTTTTTACTGGTTGGATCACATTCAGCTCTGATCTCTCACCAACCAGAAATTCCTATTCTTTTGACTCATTCATTTCCTTTACCAGGAAATATCAGGATGAACCATTACATTATTAGGCCTAATCCTTATATGATTTTCTGTTTTCTTTTCATCTGACCTTTAAGGTGCTGTCAGCTATGTTTTAGATTTACAGGGCATGTTAAAAATCTGTTTCCAATGCAAGATGATATTTTATCTATATATTAGTAAAATCTTTTCAGTCATATCATAACTCAGTATTTTTGAGGACACAGCATTTTATAGTTATCCAGAAATCTGTAATTCTTTTCTTTTTTTTTTCCTTTTTTACCCTTGAAGAATGACTTTATTTTGGGGATTTACTTTAAGCAAGCAGATATTATCAAGACTAGCAAAATGTTGATAACTAGGTCATGACTATGTGGGGGTTGATATCTTTGACTTTTATGTGTGTGTTTTAAAATGTCTGTGATAGAAACCTGGGATAATGAAATGGTGGGAAAAAGTAATAGGTCTTAAAAAAAAAAGTCTTCAGTAAACAGTTGAATGTCCCATACAACTTGACATTAAAAAGATACTTTCCCTCTCCTATGGTATTTTTTTTTACTTAATTTATTTTCTATTGAAGGATAATTGTTTTACAGAATTTTACTGCTTTCTGTCAAACCTCAACATGAATCAGCCATAGGTATACATATATCTCCTGCTTTTTGAACCTCCCTCCCATCTCCCTCCCCATCCCACCCCTCTAGGGTGATACAGATCCCCTGTTTGAGTTTCCTGAGCCATACAGCAAACTCCCGTTGGCTATCTAGTTTACATATGGTAATGTAAGTTTCCATGTTACTCTTTCCATGCATGTCACCCACTCCTCCCTTCTCCCCATGTCCATAATTCTATTCCCTATGTGTGTTTCTCCACTGTTGCCCTGTAAATAAATTCTTCAGTACCGTTTTTCTAGATTCTGTATATATGTGTTAGAATACGGTATTTATCTTTCTCTTTCTGACTCACTTCACTCTGTGTAATAAGTTCTAGGTTCATTCACCTCATTAGAACTGACTCAAATGTGTTCCTTTTTATTGCTGAATAATATTCCATTGTGTAAATGTACCACGAATTCTTTATCCATTCATCTGTTGATGGACATCTAGGTTGCTTCCATGTTCTAGCTATTGTAAATAGTGCTGCAATGAACAGTGGGATACTTGTGTCTCTTTCAATTTTGGTTTTCTCAAGGTATATGCCTAGGAGTGGGATTGCTGGGTCACATGGTGGTTTTATTTCTAGTTTTTTAACAAATCTCAATACCGTCTTCCATAGTGGCTGTATCAATTTACATTCCCACCAACGGCGCAAGACTGTTCCCTTTTCTCTACACCCTCTCCAGCATTTATTGTTTGTAGACTTTTTGATGAGGGCCATTCTGACCAGTGTGAGGTGATACCTCATTGTAGTTTTGATTTGCATTTCTCTAATAATGAGCAATGTTGAGCATCTTTACATGTGTTTGTTAGCTATCTGCATATCCTCTTTGGAGAAATGTCTGTTTAGATCTTTTTCCAACCTTTTGATTGGGTTGTTTGTTTTTCTGGCATTGAGTTGTATGAGCTGCTTGTATATTTTGAAAATTAATCCTTTGTCAGCTGTTCCATTTGCTGTTATTTTCTCCTATTCTGAGGCGTGTCTTTTCACCTTACTTACAGTTTCTTTTGCTGTGTAAAAGCTTTTAAGTTTAATCAGGTCCCACTTGTTTACTTTTGTTTTTATTTCCATTACTCTAGGAGGTGGGTCATAGAGGATCTTGCTTTGATTTATGTCATTGAGTGTTCTGTCTATGTTTTCCTCTAAGAGTTTTATAGTTTCCGGTCTTATATTTAGGTCTTTAATCCATTTTAAGTTTATCTTTATGTATGGTGTTAGGAGGTGTTCTAATTTCATTCTTTTACATGTAGCTGTCCAGTTTTCCCAGCACCATCTATTGAAGACGCTTTCTTTGCCCCATTGTATATTCTTGCCTCCTTTGTCAAAAATAAGGTACCCTTAGGTGCATGGGTTTATTTCTGGGCTTTCTATCTTGTTCCATTGGTCTATATTTCTGTTTTTGTGCCAGTACCATACTGTCTTGATGACTGTAGCTTTGTAGTACAATCTGAAATCAGGAAGGTTGATTCTTCCAGCTCCATCCTTCTTTATCAAAACTGCTTTGGCATTCAGGGTCTTTTGTGTTTCCATATGAATTGTGAAATTTTTTATTCTAGTTCTGTGAAAAATGCCATTGGTAATTTGATAGGGATCACATTAAAATCTGTAGATTGCATCTAGTAGTATAGTTATTTTCACAATATTGATTCTTTCTACCCAGGAACATGGAATATCTCTTCATCTGTTTATGTCATCTTTGATTTCTTTCATTAGTGTCTTATAATTTTCTGTGTACAGTTCTTTTGTCTCCTTAGGTAAGTTTATTCCTAGATATTTAATTGTTTTTGTTGCAATGGTGAGTGGGATTGATTCCTTAATTTCTCTTTCTGATTTTTCATTGTTAGTATATAGAAATGCAAGTGATTTCTGTGTATTGATTTTGTATGCTGCTGCTGCTGCTAAGTCACTTCAGTCGTGTCTGACTCTGTGTGACCCCGTAGATGGCAGCTCAGCAGGCTCCCCTGTCCCTGGGATTCTCCAGGCAAGAACACTGGAGTGGGTTGCCATTTGTATCCTGCAACGTTGCTAAATTCACTGATTAGCTCTAGTAATTTTCTGATACTATCTTTAGGGTTTTCTATGTACAGTATGATGTCATCTGCAAGCAGTGAGAGCTTTATTTCTACTTTTCCAATCTGGATTCCTTTTATTTCTTTTTCTTCTCTGATTTCTGCAGCTAGGACTTCCAGAACTATGTTGAATAACAGTGGTGCAAGTAGACACCCTTATCTTATTCCTGATCTTAGGGGGAATGCTTTCAGTTTTTCACCATTGAAAATAATGTTTGCTGTAGGCTTATCATATATGGCCTTTAGTATGTTGAGGTAGGTTCCTTCTGTGCCCAGTTTTTGAAGACATTTCATCATAAATGGGTGCTGAATTTTGTGAAAAGCTTTTTCTGCATCTATTGGGATTATCATATGGTTTTTATCTTTCAATTTGTTAATATGGTATATCACATTGTTTGATTTGCATATATTGAGGAATCCTTAAATCCTTAGAATAAACCCAACTTGATCATGGTGTATGAGCTTTTTGATGTGTTGCTGAATTCTGTTTGCTAAAATTTTGTTGAGGATTTTTGCATCTATGTTCATCTATGATACTTGCCTGTAGTTTTCTTTTTTTGTGTTGTCTTTATCTGGTTTTGGTATCAGGGTGATGGTGGCATCGTAGAATGGATTTGGAAGTGTTTCTTCCTCTGCAATTTTTTGAAAGAGTTTAGAAGGATAGGCATTAGCTTTTCTCTAAATGTTTGATGGAATTTTTCTGTGAAGCCATCTGGTCCTGGGCTTTTGTTT
Organism: Bubalus bubalis; assembly: GCF_019923935.1. Taxonomy (NCBI): domain Eukaryota; kingdom Metazoa; phylum Chordata; class Mammalia; order Artiodactyla; family Bovidae; genus Bubalus; species Bubalus bubalis. The sequence goes on along the minus strand of NC_059169.1, from coordinate 41,726,872 downwards.
TTTGGGAGATTTTTGATCACAGCTTCAATTTCAGGGCTTGCATTGGGTTGTTCATAATTTGTGTTTCTTCCTAGTTCAGTCTTGGGAGACTGAACTTTTCTAAGAATCTGTCCATTTCTTCTAGGTTATCTATTTTATTGCCATATAGTTGTTCACAATAGTCTCTTATAATCCTTTGTGTTTCTGCATTGCCTGTTGAAACCTTCTTTTTCATTTCTAATTTTGTTGATTTGATTCTTCTCTCTTTTTTTCTTGATGAGTCTGGCTAAAGGTTTGTCAATTTTGTTTATCTTCTCAAAGAACTGGCTATTAGTTTTATTAATCTTTATTACTGTTTCATTTCTTTTTCTTTTATTTCTGCTCAGCTCTTTATGATTTCTTTTCTTCTACTAATTTGTTTTTTTTTTTTTTTAATTCTTTATCCAGTTGTTTTAGGTGTAAAGTTAGGTTGTCTACTCAATGTTTTTCTTGTTTCTTGAATTAGGATTGTATTGCTATAAACTCGCCTTTTAGAACTGCTTTTGCCTCATCCCATAGATTTTGAGTTGTGTGTTTTATCATTTGTTTCTAAAAATTTTTTGATTTTCCTTTTGATTTCTTCAATCACCTGTTGGTTATTTAGAAACATGTTGTTTAATATCCATGTGTTTGTGTTTCTTATACTTTTTTTTCTTATAATTGATATCTAGTCTCATAGCATTGTTGTCAGAGAAGATGCTTGATACAGTTTCAATTTTCTTAAATTTACTGAGGTTTGATTTGTGACCCAAGATGTGGTCTATCCTGGAGAATGTTCCATGTGCACTTGAGAAGAAGGTGTATTCTTCTGCATTTGGATGGAATGTCCTGAAGATATCAATGAGATCCATACACCTAATGTATCGTTTAAGACTTGTACTTCCTTATTACTTTTCTGTTTAGATGATCTGTCCATTGGTGTGAGTGGGGTGTTAAAGTCTCCTACTATTATTGTGTTATGTCAATTTCTCCTTTTATGTCTGTTAGTGTTTGTCTTATGTATTGAGGTGCTCCTATGTTGGGTGCATAGATATTTACAATTGTCATGTCTTCCTCTTGGATTGATCCCTTGATCATTATGTACTGTCCTTCCTTATCTCTTGTAATCTTCTTTATTTTAAGATTTATTTCATCTGATATGAGGATTGCTACTCCAGCTTTATATTGCTTCCATTTGCATGGAATATATTTTTTCATCCTCTCACCTTCAGTCTATATGTGTCTTTATGTCTGAAGGGATTTCTTGTAAAGAGCATATATATGGGTCTTGTTCTTGTATCCATTCAGTCAGTCTGTGTCTTTTGGTGGGATCATTTAATCTATTTACATTTAAAGTAATTATTGATATATATATTCCTATTGCCATTTTCTTAATTGTTTGGAGTTGATTTTGTAGATTTTCTTTCTTCTGTTCTAACTCTTGACTATATAGGTCCCTTTAACAATGATGCTTTTGAACTGTGGTGTTGGAGAAGACTCTTGAGAGTCTCTTGGACTGCAAGGAGATCCAACCAGTCCATTCTAAAGGAGATCAGCCCTGGGTGTTCTTTGGAAGGAATGATGCTAAAGCCAAAATCCAGTACTTTGACCACTTCATGTGAAGAGTTGACTCATTGGAAAAGACTCTGATGCTGGGAGGTACTGGGGGCAGGAAGAAAAGGGGACGACAGAGGATGAGATGGCTGGATGGCATCACTGACTTGATGGACGTGAGTTTGAATGAACTCTGGGAGATGGTGATGGACAGGGAGGCCTGGCGTGCTGCATTTCATGGGTCGCAAAGAGTTGGACATGACTGAGTGACTGAACTGAACTGAACATTTGTTGTAAAGCTGGTTTGGTGGTACTGAATTCTCTTAACTTTTTCTTGTCTTAAAAGCTTTTTATTTCTCCATCAATTTTGAATGGGATCCTTGTTGGGTACAGCAATTTTGGTTGTAGGTTTTTCCATTTGTGTACTTTAAATATATCCTGCCATTCCCTTCTGGCCTGCAGAGTTTCTGCTGAAATATCAGCTGTATAGGGTGAAATTTGTGCTGAGTTTTTGTTTGTTTGCTTGTTTTTTCTCTGATGGGCAAGGCTGTTCAGTTCAGCCACTCGATTGTGTCTGACTCTTTGCGACACCATGAGTTGCAGCACACCAAGCCTCCCTGTCCATCACCAACTCCCGGAGTTTACCCAAACTTATGTCCATTGAGTTGGTGATACCATCCAGCCATCTCATCCTCTGTTGTCCCCTTCTCCTCCTGCCCCCAATCCCTCCCAGCATCAGAGTCTTTCCCAATGAGTCAACTCTTCGCATGAGGTGGCCAAAGTACTGGAGTTTCAGCTTCAGCATCAGTCCTTCCAATGAACACCCAGGAACGATCTCCTTTAGAATGGACTGGTTGGATCTCCTTGCAGTTCAAGGAACTCTCAAGAGTCTTCTCCAACACCACAGTTCAAAAGCATCAATTCTTCGGTGCTCAGCTTTCTTCACAGTCCAAATCTCACATCCATACATGACCACAGGAAAAACCATAGCCTTGACTGCATGGACCTTTGTTGGCAAAGAAATGTCTCTGCTTTTTAATATGCTGTCTAGGTTGGTCATAACTTTCCTTCCAAGGAGTAAGTGTCTTTTAATTTCATGGCTGCAATCACCATCTGCAGTGATTTTGGAGCCCCCCAAAATAAAGTCTGACACTGTTTCCACTGTTTCCCATCTATTTCCCATGAAGTGATGGGACCAGATGCCATGATCTTCGTTTTCTGAATGGTGAGCTTTAAGCCAACTTTTTCACTCTCCACTTTCACTTTCATCAAGAGGCTTTTGAGTTCCTCTTCACTTTCTGCCATAAGGGTGGTGTTAACTGCATATCTGAGGTTATTGATATTTCTCCCAGCAATCTTGATTCCAGCTTGTGCTTCTTCCAGCCCAGCGTCTCTCATGATGCACTCTGCATATAAGTTAAATAAGCAGGGTGACAATATACAACCTTGATGTACTCCTTTTCCTATTTGGAACCAGTCTGTTGTTCTATGTCCAGTTCTAACCGTTGCTTCCTGACCTGCATATGGGTTTCTCAAGAGGCAGATCAGGTGGTCTGGTATTCCCATCTCTTTCAGAATTTTCCACAATTTATTGTGATCCACACAGTCAAAGGCTTTGCATAGTCAATAAAGAAGAAATAGGTGTTTTTTTCTGGAACTGTCTTGCTCTTTTGATGATCTAGTGGATGTTGGCAATTTGATGTCTGGTTCCTCTACCTTTTCTAAAACCAGCTTGAACATCAGGAAGTTCACAGTCACGTATTGCTGAAGCCTGGCTTGGAGAATTTTGAGCATCACTTTACTAGCGTGTGAGATGAGTACAATTGTGTGGTAGTTTGAGCGTTCTTTGGCATTGCCTTTCTTTGGGATTGGAATGAAAACTGCCCTTTTCCAGTCCTGTGGCCACTGCTGAGTTTTCCAAACTGGTGATAGAAGCAAGGTCTGATGCTGTAAAGAGCAATATTTCATAGGAACCTGGAATGTTAGGTCCATGAATCAAAGCAAATTGGAAGTGGTCAAACAGGAGATGGCAAGAGTGAACATTAACATTCTAGGAATCAGCGAACTAAAATGGACTGGAATGGGTGAAATTAACTCAGATGATCGTTATATCTACTACTGTGGGCAGGAATCCCTTAGAAGAAATGGAGTAGCCATTATGGTCAACAAAAGAGTCCAAAATGCAGTTCTTGGATGCAATCTCAAAAATGACAGAATGATCTCTGTTCGTTTCCAAGGCAAACCATTCAATATCACGGTAATCCAAGCCTATGCCCCAACCCATAATGCTAAAGAAGCTGAAGTTGAGTGGTTCTATGAAGACCTATAAGACCTTTTAGAACTAACACCCAAAAAAGATGTCCTTTTATTATAGGGGACTGGAATGCAAAAGTAGGAAGTCAAGAAACACCTGGAGTAACAGGCAAATTTGGCCTTGGAGTACGGAGTGAAGCAGGGCAAAGGCTAATAGAGTTTTGCCAAGAGAACACACTGGTTATAGCAAACACCCTCTTCCAACAACAAAAGACAAGACTCTACACATGGATATCACCGGATGGTCAACACCGAAATCAGATTGATTATATTCTTTGCAGCCAAAGATGGAGAAGCTATATACAGTCAGCAAAAACAAGACTGGGAGCTGACTGTGGCTCAGATCACAAACTCCTTATTGCCAAATTCAGATTTAAATTGAAGAAAGTAGGGAAAGCCACTAGACCATTCAGGTATGACCTAAATCAAATCCCTTATGAGTATACAGTGCAAGTGAAAAATAGATTTAAGGGACTAGATCTGATAGATAGAGTGCCTGATGAACTGTGGATGGAGGTTCATGACATCGTACAGGAGACAGGGATCAAGACCATCCTCATAGAAAAGAAATGCAAAAAAGCAAAATGGCTGTCTGAAGAGGCCTTACAAATAGCTGTGAAAAGAAGAGAAGTGAAAAGCAAAGGAGAAAAGGAAAGATATAAGCATCTGAATGCAGAGTTCCAAAGAATAGCAAGGAGAGATAAGAAAGCCTTCCTCAGCGATCAATGCAAAAAATAGAGGAAAACAACAGAATGGGAAAGACTAGAGATCTCTTCAAGAAAATTAGAGATACCGAGGGAACATTTCATGCAGAGATGGGCACGATAAAGGACAAAAATGGTATGGACCTAACAGAAGCAGAAGATATTAAGAAGAGGTGGAAAGAATACACAGAAGAACTGTACAAAAAAGATCTTCATGACCCAGATAATCACGATGGTGTGATCACTCACCAAGAGCCAGACATCCTGGAATGTGAAGTCAAGTGGGCCTTAGAAAGCATCACTACGAACAAAGCTAGTGGAGGTGATGGAATTCCAGTTGAGCTATTGCAAATCTTGAAAGATGTGCTGTGAAAGTGCTGCACTCAATATGCCAGCAAATTTGGAAAACTCAGCAGTGGCACAGGACTGGCAAGGCTGAGTGAGGTGGTAATCCTGTCTACTGGTAATTTGGTTTGTATTTTTGTTTTGTTTGTTGTTTAGAAGAGGCATCCTGCACAGGGTGCTACTTGTGGTTGGGTGATGCCGGTTCTTGTATTCAAGTGGTTTCCTTTGTGTGAGTTCTCACTACTTGATACTCCCTTGGCTTACTTCTCTGGTTGTCTAGGGTCTTGGAGTCAGTGCTCCAACTCCAAAGGCTCAGGGCTTTATCTCTGGTCAGGAACAAAGATTCCACAAGTGGTTTGTTATGGCATTAAGTAAGATTAAAACAAATATACAAAAATGAGAAAGCAAAGATGAACCCCAGAAAAATGGCAGTTATAAAATCAGACAAATAATAACTAAATGGAATATACATTTTAATGGAGTATAAAATTAAGTGGAATATACACATTTACATATACACCCATGAGCAAAGTGAAAACAGTCCAAGAAAAATAAAGGTGTGTAGACTGACCCAGCAAACAAAGAAAGTCAAAAATTATATTTACCAGTTAAGAACAAAACTAACTTAAGCACAAACTGGAAAACAAAACTGAAGGAAGGTGCCAAGTGGTGAATTAAGCAATGAAAAGAAAACTAACAAATATGTTGAAAGGAAAGGAAAGAAAGAAAAGAATGAAAGAATAGATATGCAAAGTTAAATAGAGGTAGATGAAGATCTATATACATTAAAGATTATCTGCAAGGGGAAAGAAAAGTAGGAAAGGCAAAGAAAGGAATAAATGTAGAAAAAAATAGGTTTAAAAAATTAAAATTATAAAAAAGAGAAAAAATGGAAGAAGAAAGAAAAAAGGAGAAAAAAGGAACACTCCACAGAACTGCAAAAGCCCAGAATGGTACTTAACAATAGAAAATGTGACTGAATATGCACATATACATATACACCCATAAGCAAAATCAAAACAGTTCAACAAAAATAAAATACAATAGAGTGACCCGGCAAACAAAGGAAACCAAAAATTATATCTACCAGAACAAAACTAATTAAAGCACAAAGTGGAAAAAAAGACTAAAGCAAAGTGACAACTGGGGAATGGCAATGAAAATAAAACTAACAAATATGTTGAGAGGAAAGGAGAGAAAGAAAAGAAAGAAAGAATATACAAATATACAGATATACAAAGTTAAATAGAGGTAAATAAAGAAGATTTATATTCATTAAAGATTAACTGCAAGGGGAAAGGAACAGCAGGAAAAGCAAACAAAGGAATAAATGTAGAAAAAATAATAATAGGTTTAAAAATTAAAAGTTAAAATTTAAAAAGAGATAAAAAAAGAGGAAAACTCCATAGAACTGCAAAAGCACAACATAGAGGCAGAGGTTTATGACAACAATATAAAATGTAACTGAGAAAAAGAAAAAAAAAAGCTCAAAAACGTAATTGGATTTCTTAGTGCCAATAAAATCAACAACAGGGGGGGATAAAAAGAAGAAAAAATCCAAAAGAATCTATCAGATCAGATCAGATCAGTCGCTCAGTCATGTCCGACTCTTTGCGACCCCATGAATCACAGCACGCCAGGCCTCCCTGTCCATCACCAACTCCCGGAGTTCACTCAGACTCACGTCCATTGAGAATCTATAGAACAAGTCAAAAAAATAAGAATAATAATTGTTTTTCTTGTGTCACTGCTGTCAGAGTCCTTTCCCTCGCTGGGAGTCACAGTCCACCTTACCTCCCTAGGATGCCCTCCAGCTCTGTGCTGATCTCTGGACCTGCTGTGGGGGCAGCTCAGATTCTAATCTGATCCTACTCTTGTGTGTTCTTGTCTCCAATCAGAGCTAGTGCGTTTTCTTTGTGGGCACTCTCAGTGATCTTTTATATATTCCATAGACACAGAGTCTGCTTAGTTGATAGTGTGGATTTAATCTGCAGCTTGTACAGCTGGTGCAAAGGTTTTGGGTCTTCTTCCTTAGCCACACTGCCCCTGGGTTTCAATTGTGGTTTTATTTCCACCTCTGCATGTGGGTCGTCCACTGGGGTTTAGCTCCTCAGGTTGCCCTGGAAGGCTTGGGTTTGCCCCTGTGAGGGCCAGGTGTGGAGGTGGTGCAGCGGCTTGGGTCGCAGGGGTTCTGGCAGCACCAGGTACTCAGGGGGGGTTGGTGGCTAGGGCAGCAGGAAAAATAGTGCTCTAGAAGGATATGGCAACCAGTATTGGCCAATAGGCTCCAGTATTCTTGCCTGGAGAACCCACTCTCTGACAGAGAAGCCTGGCAGGCCACTGTCTACAGGGTCGCAAAGAGTTGGACAGGAATGAACCAACCCTGCGTGCATACATGCAAGACTTTTTCTGCTTGGGGCAGCTCTGCCCCAGTGAGAGTTGAGTGTGAAGGTGGCGCAGCTGCTTGGCTTGCGGGGACCCTGGTGGCACCAAGTGTGCAGGGACATGGACTGCCTCTGCCGCAGGAGTTATGGCCCTATCAGAGTCTTTTTTTGAACTTCTTGTAGCTGACCATCAGAAGGCCTCTTTGGCCAGTCTTCCTCCATAGCTCTGCTCATTCAGGTACTTAGATGACTCCCATGCCTGGGGTCCTTCTCTGTTGTTCAGCACATCAGACACAAAGAGGGGCCCCCCTGGCTGGGGTCCTACTCTGTAGATCAGCACAGTAGGCTCTTAAAGGGGCACCCTGGGTGGGGTCCTACTCTGTAATTCATTGCATCAGCCATTTGATGGGCCAGCCTCTCTGTTGTTCAGCTGCTGATGCTGACGTGTGGGGAGACAGAGGCTATGGTGATGGCTCCAGCCCCTACGCGTGACTCAGCAGGATCGCCTTGCTTCCATGGCTGCCAGGCTTTCCTCCACAGGCATTTCCCACCACGATCTCCTTCCTCACATCCCCTCAATCTGTCTCTCTGCAGTCAGCAGTGGCCCTCACCCTGGGATTGCTCCACAATCCCTAAACTCCAGCTCCTAGCCGCTGTGCCTTCCAGGAGGCCAGTGTTCCTATCTGGGGTATGTATGGCTGCGGCAAGGACTGTCTGATTATCATTCCATTTAGGCTGCCACAGATCAGCTTTTTCACTCTCAGCCTTAAATGTTTCTCCTCTGACTCAGACAATTGGCCCACTGTGGGGATCGGACCCCTGCTTCAGTTCCCCACCCACTGATGCAGGTCTAGTCCTACTAACACTCCTGTTTTTCCCCCTAGTTCCTTCCTCCTACCGAGTTTTGCCTGGTTCTATAGTGGGCTGCCGTCCATTGGGTCGCACAGAGTTGGACATGACTGAAGCGACTTAGCAGCAGCATATATTCTTTTCCACTGGTCAGGTACTCCTGGCTGCTCTTAGCTGGTGCTCTGCATGCACTTCTGTATCTGAAGGTGTATTCCTGATGTATCCATGGGGAGAGATATTCTCCATGTCTGCCTACTCCTCCACCATTTTGTTCTCCCTTTGCTTTTTTTTTTAATCAACTTATTATAAAAGGTCATATAAACATTTCTTACACTGTCCTTTTTTATTGGAAAAAGTGTTTTGGACCATTAAGTTTTATTTGGTATCTTTAATTTTGCTATGATTACACAAAATTCCAAATTTTGAACATCTGAGTTTTAACCTCCTGTTTTCCTGATGAGAGAATACACGTTCTATATCCAAACTGTCACTCTGGGTCAACCTGTCCTTGGAGATTTGATTCAAACCTTTTGTCCTATGTGCTGTGAGAGACTCAGTCCTTCCAAATGTCTTAGGGAATTGAGGGGACAGGCACCTCCATGTCTCCTGACCCTTCTTGACTTTTCGTGCCTGCTTCAGCTGGTGAGCCCAGATCATTGCTTCCCCACCTTTGTGTACTCTGCACAGGTCACAACCTGGGTCCTCCTCCTCCACATTCCAAACCTGTGTATAGCAGGCCTTCCCTCAAGTTCAGGTTGATGGATTTGCTTCATTAAAAGAAGTTAGAATTATAGCATCCTTAAAATTAAATACATAATATTGCAGTTCTCAAAAAATCTTTGGTCCTTGGGAACTTCATACCCCACCATTTTCAGCAGGCTGACTGGTTTGTAATCTTCCTCTCTTGGCTTTCCATCTTCCCTCTGGTCTTGACTCCATCCTTTCAAGTCATGTTATTTCTTATACTGAAACTTTAATTATCTTGTTAAGTCCTGCCATTTACTGGGGCATCTCTTCAAGATCTCAACTTACACCTAATGTTTCATCTTGGCATATTCCCAACCAAGACATTTTTTTTTCCCCCCTGTGAGGAATTTTGACACCTGTTGTCAGTCCCTCCTGGCACACATCCCTCCTCTCTCCTTTTCAATTACATGAATTTAAACCAGAAGAAGCCATTCCGTCTTTGGACTAAACCTTTTGGTATTCTCATTATTTTAAGTGTCTTGTCTCATTTCATTAAAAAATATTTAAGGTTATTATTTATCTTACATCAAAAGTTCTCATGAAAAAAGTATGAAAGCCATATATGTTGTCAAATATAATAGAAGTGAAAATAAGTAAAAGTGAAAATATCAGATGTGCTTTTACAAAAATTATTTAACATGCATTATTTCAAAAAGTGTTCCTCCACTGTTGCATTAAATTTTATTCCTTTTTTCCCTTCTAGTGTTTCAAAGATGGTTGTTCTATTTCTATTATTTCTATTTTTATAGTTGTATGTGTTAGTCACTCAGTTGTGCCCAGCTCTTTGGGACCCCATGGACTGTAGCCCACCAGGCTCCTCTGTCCATGGAGTTCCCTAGGCAACAATACTGGAGTGGGTTGCTATTGGTTAGGATCAGCTTAAGGGAATATATATATATATATACTTGTATATAAGTTATGTATATATAAACCTATCTATCAACAGTAGTCTATCAATAAGAATGAAGCCATATAAATTCTTGGCTAAATGAGAAATTTAATACATTTTCCAGTTCTCAGAAATTGATGAAATAATTGCTGAAGTTTTAGTTCCAGATTGTTAATTTTTTTATTGTGTACTTTCAATTTCAAGACACCCCCCTGCCCGCACACCCCCCACCCATGTTTCAACAAGAATTCTCCAGTATTCTTGCCTGGAGAATTCCATGGAGAGAGGAGGCTGACAGGCCAGAGTCCATGGGATCTCAGTCAGACACGACTGAATGACTCAGAAATTCTGTGTGTCACAGAAATAACATTCACATGTTTAGGACATGACAGTAAGTATTCCTGGATTTATACCTGGAGCAGGGATTTACACCAGATTTACCTCTCTATTTTTCCCCCCAGCACCTCCAGCTCCCCTGTCTGTTTGATTTTGTTCTCCACACAGATTAAAATGCACACATATGCACACATGTGTGTATGCCCACACACTCCCCTGCTCAACCAGAGGGACATGGTAGGGTCAATAAAATGATGTAAAGACTAGCCTCCTGAAATCTACATCAGAGTAGGGCAATCAACCACTTAACAAGAATTAGATTGATTTCCTGAGCTAAATCAGTCATGGTCTCTGCCCTCAGGAGCACACAGCGTTGTGGGGGCGATCAGATGAGCCCAACGGAAACATCACCTGGAAGAAATACAAGGGGATGTAGAAATGCTGAGTTCAGGTCCCTGTTCCGCCACTGGTGCCACATGAACTGCAATAAGTCACTTAATTTCTCAGTCTTATTTCTGATTTCTTCTAATAAAAACAGCTTTAAATTAAAAAAAAAATTTAATTAAGAGCCACATAGTTTGGCAGCAAGAAAGAAAAGGATAAAAAACAATGAAGAGTCTGCTCTCAAGGTCTATAACCCACTAGGGAGGCCAGAAAGCACGCCAGATAATAGTGTGTTGTGTGACAAATAACCCTTCATGGTGCCCCTGTGAGGTCAGAGTTGGTGGGAGAGGAGAGAGATGTTATTTAACATCAACTGAGATCAAAAACACTCCATTTAGTACTTGTTTTGAACTCTGGTCTCAGTTTGAATATAGCAGGTGGGACACAAAATTGGCAAGAGAGAGAAGGAAAGTTCTGGAACAGGTGGGGTGGCGGCCTGGGCAGCTGGCCAGTGTCTGGTAGCCACGCTCACCCCCAAAGAGAGCATTCCACTATCAGATCGGACCTGTGCCTACCTCACACGGTGTCTTCCATCTGTCTCAAAATATTGACAGCCCGAAGAAATGATGTAAAAGAGCAAATAAGAAGTGAGGAAGAGAGCGATTACCCAGGACAAACAAGAACGAGGGAAGTCAGCTGTTCTCCATTCTTTCCGGGGACAAAGAGTTCTGTTCTCTGATGGGTCTCAGGACATTATCTTACTGCACTTAGCACTTTCTACCTTGGATTGCGGTTATTTATGTGGGAGGCTTATCTGCCCCGTGCAAACTGCAAGCCCAGAGTTTACTTCTTTCATCTTTGGAGCCCCTCCATGTGGGCCTGGCACTTAATAGGAACCCAGTGACCACGGGTTAAAAGCACAGAAGGGCTGGAAACCACAGTGGTAGGGATTTAAATCACACAGAGTTGAGGACCATCTTCTTGAGGACACAGTAAATCAGGGAATAATTTACTGAGGAATATTATCTCCTTCTCTAGAGGTTTTTTTCTTTTTTAAATAACACATTCTCATCAATTTGTAATGATTTAAATGTGGCCTTGCGTGTGGCCAGAGGGAGAGAGCACCCGGCACTCAGGGTTCCTTCCAGAGTTCAGAGTTCTGCCTCTGTGATGGGAAACATTAGCTTCAGCTTCTCTCCCTTTGAGCCCCTCTCTTCTTCTACTTCCTGGTCAACCAGGTTTGACTCCACCTGAGAGTGATGAATTCAGAGTAAGATGTCTGCCTCTTGTTCTTTCATGAACATATCCTCTTACCTGGAAGAGAGATCTGGGTTTGGGCTTATATGCTGGCACAAGGTCTGGCCCTTATCTGAGGCCCTGGCAGGGCTCTGTTTCTACCTTCTCTGTTGATGGTGCACTTTGGAAGAAATCAGATGACAGGGCGGCTTCCCTTTCTGCACCTGGGAAAAATTGAGGCTGTTAATGATGTGAGGGCTTCCCTGGTGGCTCACATCTGCTGGCAATTCAGGAGACCCGGGTTCAATCCCAGGGTTGGGAAGATCCTCTGAAGAAGGAAATGGCAACTCACTCCATTATTCTTGGCTGGAGAATCCCATGGACAGAGGAGCCTGGTGGGCTATAGTCCATGAGGTCATGAATTGTTTGGACATGACTGAGTGACTAAGCAATGATGTGAATATTTTTTGGATACGTGATTTTCTGGAAATCTTTCAAATGGGGACTCTAACCCTGGCCTGAAGATTTTTTTAAAGGTATCTAAAATATCTCTGATTGTCACTGGTTTTGGCCCCCCAATACCAGCCATTGTATATGGGGCCAGGAAAAGTTTCTCCCCCTTTCCTGATTCGAGCCTGTGGCACTAAGTGAAAATGAAAGGATTTATTTATTTTTAGCTGCATCAGGCTGTTTATTGCAGTGTAAAGACTTCTCCCTGCTAACTAGCCTGTAAGTTCTCCCATTGTGGCATGCGGGCTCAATTGCCTTGCAGCATGTGGGGTCTTAATTGCCGGACCCAGGATTGAATCCCTTTCATCTTCATTAGAAGGCAGATTCTTAACCACTGTACCACCAGGGAAGTCCTGAAAATGGTGAGATTTCTGACAAGAGAACCAAATTCTTCCATTTGACAATGACATCATATTTCTCCACTTGAAATTATGTTGTCTCCTAAGTCTAGCTAGATTTCAAACAATTTTGTAACAAGACAGTCAAGGACCACTGAAAGTTCATCCTTCTAGGCTTAAAAAAAAATTTTTTTTGATGTATAGTTGATTTACAATGCTGTGTTAATTTCTGCTGCACAACAAAGTGATATATACATCTTTGTGTGTGCTGTCGCATCGGTCGTGTCCAACTCTTTGCAAACCTATGGGACTGTAGCCTGCCAGGCTCCTCTGTTCATGGGATTCTCTAGGCAAGAATACTGCAGTGGGTTGCCAAGCCCTCCACCAGGGGATCTTCCTGAACCAGGGATCGAACCTGTGTCTCTTGTGCCTCCTGCATTGGCAGGAGGGTTCTTTATCACTAGTGCCACCTCGGAAGCCATATATGTATATTCTTTTTTTAAAAATATTCTTTTCCATTATGGTTTATCACAGGATACTGAATATAGTTCCCTGTGCTATACAGTAAAATCTTGTTGCATCTTTCTAGTTTTGGTTACTTGGTTCACTTGGGCTCCAGAAATAGCTCATTTGTTTATATTTCTTAGAATTTCCTCTTGAAAAATGGTAGTGAAGAGTGGAGAACTCTTGATGGTTGGATGAGACCAGATTCTTTGGGAAGGAAAAGAATAGTGTTGAAACATTGAGCTGAAATATCCTGAACCCTCAGTCTGGGCTCCTGGAAGTTGGGACAGTAGCTGCATCTTGTCACTCACCCTGAAACTCCTTATCTCCACCTGAAAGAACCAGGGAGCATGTTGAAAGTGGGTCTCCAAGATGCCATCAGACTCTCAGGGGCAGTCCCATTGGGCCATCGAAGGACTGATTACTCCACTACACATATTCTGGGAGTTTTAATCATCCAGATTTGTGCTCTCCAGCCCTAGGTGGCTACTGAACGCTTGAAAGGGAACTAGTCTGACCTGAGATGCTCAGTGATTGTAAAATACACGCCATGATTTTGAAGACTTAGTACAAATAAAGAATGTATAGTTACTCAGTGATGTTTTTCATTGTTTACATATTGAAATGGTGGTATCTTAGATATACTGAGTTAAATAAAATACACTGTTAAACATAATTTCACCTGTTTTCCTTTTCTTAACATGGCTATTAGAGCATTTAAAAATTCACGAGTGGCTTGAATTATATTTCTGTTGGATGGGGCTGGTCTTGCTGCTGCTGCTGCAGCTAAGTTGCTACAGTCGTGTCCAACTCTGTGCGACCTCATAGATGGCAGCCAACCAGGCTCCCCCATCCCTGGGATTCTCCAGGCAAGAACACTGGAGTGGGTTGCCATTTCCTTCTCCAATGTATGAAAGTGAAAAATGAAAGTGAAAGTGAAGTCGCTCAGTCGTGTCCGACCCTTCGTGACCCCATGGACTGCAGCCATGGGATTTTCCAGGCAAGAATACTGGAGTGGGTTGCCATTGCCTTCTCCGGGGCTGCTCTTGACAGCATTGGAAAGGTCTAGGGGCAAATTTCCTCATTCGATTTTCTCCTTCACTCTTTTTCTTCTAAAACTGTCAATTTGGGCAAAGATGCTATGCTGCTTTGAATGGTGTATATGGCCTTTTCCACATGCTTCTTGTTTTCCCATGATATTATAAATGTCTTGAGTGGCTTTAAGTTGTAGAGTTCACAAACCCACAATGAGAGAGATGACTATGATGACATACCATTTGGTATGGTGCTGGCTTTGGGAACTGCAACATTGAACAAGATCTGGCTGTGGCCCCTGGAACCTGCTGTCTAGAGATAAGGCAGGTAAGTACCCAACTGCTGGAATCATGTTTAGGAAGTTTTGTGGATTCAGAAGGATGGACATTCCATTGAATTGCTTGTTTCTATATCCTCTCTGTCTCAATTATTTTTGTATATGAGTTGTTTTATGATGCAAATGAAAGACAGTCATTGTAAAAAAGAGGAAGAAAGAAGAGAAAAGAAAAAGGAAGGAAGGAAATACCAATGGAGCAGAAAACACAAACCACACTCTTGCCACCATTAGCATCTGCATATGATCCTTTCCAGGAACAAGTTTCTCAAGAGTCAGAACTCAAACTTAGATTAGGCATCGCAATAAGGAGAATTATACTTCTCAATGGCAGGATCAAGACAGTCAATCAATTATTAACTGCCTACCTGTCTGTCCCTTTCTCTCTGATTTTTCTTTGTGTTGTCATCTGTGCTTGCTTCATTCCCAGGCTGACTTTCTGTTTATTCTGGAAAGAAAGACCCTGGAAGCTCAGACTTATATAATCCTTTCTGCCTGAAATGTCAGTAGAGAGGAGGGGAAGAGAAAGAAGAAGAAGAAGAAGAAGAAGAAGAAGAAGAAGAAGAAGAAGAGGAGGAAATGGGGAGGAGATAGGAGGGTAGGAGGAGAGAAAGAAGGGGCAGAGAAGGGAAGGTGGAGAGGGAAACAGAGAGGGCAAGGAAAAGATAAGAAAAAGAAGGCAGTGGGTCAATCATTGTGTTAAGAAAGAGTAATCCAACTGGTCTACCCAACAAAATCTACTGACAGAGAAAAGGGAAAGAATGGTTTCCCAGAAAGGCAGAAAGAAAGCATCTTTCTGTCTGTCTACTACCCACCCAACTACTTACTAGCCTACCTATATATCTGGCATAATTCACTATTTAGGGGATGAAGGAGATAGGAAAGTACCTAAGTACTTTTTTTGTTTTTTGAGATTAAGTACTTCATAACAATGCAGGCTCATTTTACTGAAAAGGGCAAGACCAAAGCCAGATTAATAAGAGAGATACCCTTACTTCAGTGTGACCTTAGACTGTGCTTTTTCCAAGAAAAATATTATCATTCCCCTTGCTGAGGTGTGCTGACCTCTTTTTAGTTGACATTTCTGGTAAGGAAATCTGGTGAGGAGACTGAACGGGATGTAAATACTGCACGTTCACATTTGCCCACAGTAGGAAGGTCCGTCTCTCCCTCCTCACCCCCATCTCATCAAAGAGACCTTGCTGATGTTTCAGTCAGGGCTGCAGGTGCTGCTTGATTTTGCTGGGTGCCAGAAGGACTGAGGAGCAGTTCTCCTCTTTCTGATGGAGGAATGTTGGGTTCCTCAAGGGAGGGACAGATGGGTTTGAGGAATGTGCTACAGTGGGGGTTGGGGGATCTGAAGCAACTGTCTAGAAGGAAAAGAGCGTTTATTTTCAGGGGACACCCTTGTTGTGAAGACCAAAGTCTAGCAGCGCCTTCTGTTGTGGTTCAAGGGAACAATGGCGTTAGATCGCATTCTAGCTTTTATTCCTCCTACCATTCGCAGTGGGTTCAAGATGGACCCAACTCTGCAGCAGCTACATTCTTACCAGGCTAGGCAGGGTCTGGGAAAGGTGAGGGCTGGGGCTGCCTTGACTCTCTCTGGGGGAGCTAATAGAGAGCAGATGTCAGTCTTGAGAGGAAAAAGTTTAGAGACCCATGTGGCAGCAATGTCTAAGAAGACTCTCTAGGTATAGGAGACAATAAGAAGGAATTCATTGATCTTGTATTCTTTTCTGCAGAAAGAGTTAGTGAGCTATACCTTTAGACCAAAAAGGAAAAAGTTCTGGCATTTTCTTAAGTTTAGTATATGTCACCTGGAAATATCAGCATCTCCCCTGTGGATACTTGTCCAGCACAGAGCACGTCTATGGTCACTGGGGTTGAGTTCATACTTTAATAAAAACTGACCAGTTTCTAACAGAGAGCAGTGAGTGTGGCAAATACTAAAAGTTGAGTGCCCTGAACGTCTGTAGATCTCAGAGCCCATGAGGGTTCTCCATGCACTGTCTGCATGACACTCAAGACACCTCTCTCAGTTTGCACTAGGATTCTTCTGGCACTTGATAAAATGAAGGCAACACATAGCTTAGACTGCACAAAGGTCAAAAGGACACACATAAATAACGGGTACACATATCAAATAGAGAGCAACCTTTGCCTCTAAAACTGATATACCACCTGTTAATCTGATCATGTAGAACATGGTTCTTAGACTAACATTGGACATGATAAAACTTGATTTACAGAACAATGTACTTTGTAAAATAAATGATTGCAAAACCCTTTGAATACAGAAAGTCTTATATGGACGTTTAATGATCCTGCCAATTATTTTACAACTTAATTGTGGGAAAATGAAAGGAATAGAGTGGCTTAACGAATTCAAAAATTTATTGGACTGTGTGTTATAAGGGAGATAAAAAAAAGGAGAGTTTGTAGTTTAATGTCACATTCTGTGAAACCTACAATCAGACTTCTCAGCATTTTAAAAACTGGACAGAGTGTCTTTAGATGAAAGTATTTTGATTATGTAATTATCTTTAAGTGACTTATATTTTACATTCTATGAGCATAATCTTTTAAAGAAACCACAAGTGTTTCTGTAAATGCTGGCATGGCATAAAGGTGGGAAAGCCGATGAGATATTACATGGATAAAACTTGTGACTTTTTCCATGTGAGTAGAATCTTAAAACCTGCCCCTGATGGACAGGGAGGCCTGGCGTGCTGTAATTCATGGGGTCGCAGAGTCAGACACGACTGAGCGACTGAGCTGAACTGAAACTCAGCTTTGAGCACAGCTGAAATTGGGTGGGTTTCCTTTATACCTGTGGTGGATTCATTTTGATATTTGGCAAAACTAATACAATTATGTAAAGTTTAAAAAAAAACAAACCTATATTCCAATAATAAGATGATATTAACTTAGGTTTTGGAGTGGATTTATGAAACGCAATAATGCATACAGTACATTTTGTTAAGGATTACAAGACACTAAACATTTGTACCATCCATAGAATTTCCCTGAGAGCTGCGTGGTATAAGTTGAATGCAAATGGATGTTGGAGTTTTATTGTATTTGGCGTTCCAAGTCTAAAAAAATAGCTAACCATGCCTGTTCACAAGAAGTGCTCTTGGCCTTGGGGTTTTTATGCCATTGGTCCTTGGCTACAATAGTTCATATATAATAAACAGAGATTAAAGTTGATTCGTATCATGAGATGAATAATATTTAACACAGCTATTCAACGTATCTGACTAGTAACCTTTAACCAAATCACTGGAATAATTTGATTTTTAAAATCAGATTTCATTCTGCTTTGACAGGAATTGATTCACTGCCTCCAACTCAAGGTTTGAAATGGATATTTAGGCATATGTGGCTTCTTAGCCTGTATGAAAGGTCAATGCCCGAACAGTCTTTCATATTTGCAGTTCAGATTTACTCTCTTACAATCCCCTTGCAACCCATCTGCATAGGGTTTACACCTTTGAGGTGTAATCCCAAGTCATTTATCACTTTTTCTGTACACTAAAATTAAATGGCTTAATTCTCAGGGGATTAGTTGAGAAAACATTTGCTGTTTCGGCCAAGCCTCTATAATCTATATTTCTCACAGTTGTTAAAATGTCACATTGAAAGAGGGGCAAGCAAACCAACAATAAAGTTCAAAGAGAGTAAACTATATTCTCTCCAGTTATTGCAATTTTTATCGGTCTCATTGATGCTGGATAATAAATGCACATTGCTATAAATTTCAGAAACTCAAGAAGATTTGAAGAGAATCAATGTTACAAATAAATGTGTCACGAAAAATAGGATTTTGCTAGCTAAATCAAAAGCTGACTTTTTCTGGGGAAGAAAAAAAAAATTCTGGGCTTGTGTTTTCCCACAGATATTTGAGAATTTCCAAACTTTAAAAATCACGCATCTCTTAGAAGTATGCCTGAAAAAGGAATGTCTGTAGTTGAGCAGTGCAATGAACCAATTAATGAACTCACTTTCCATTTACCCTTGAACTGTAATTGCTAATTGTTGTTGGTTAATCTAAGAAAAGCCTCGGGCCTTTATTGGAAGTGTTAGCATCTGAAAGCATTGGTTGCCTGAGTTTCCTCAACTAAATACTCAAGACTTGTGAAATCTAAACATATTTGTAAAAATCTAGGCATCTATTAATGTCCATCAAAAACCTGTAATCAAGGTGGGGACCTATTAGCAAAACAAACGAGCAACTTTTGGAATTAAAAGTTAAATGTAAGAATTCTGGGATATACTAATTGCTCTTTCATGTTACAGCTGTTAGTTGTAATTTGGCCCACAGCACACTTTCTTTCCTGCAAGAGCGACTCTGTGTACATATGTGTGTGTGTGTGTGCATATGCACACTCGTACACATGTAGGTAATTACCTCTATGGGGAAATTCAGTCTTTTAAGCAGTTGTATAAAAGAATTATGTGTCAACAGCTTTCTTTTTACTTGTAATATTTGCATAGACAGAGTCCCTTTCCCACCCTTATTTGAAAAATCTTCTTCCTTCTTCCTTCTTAGTCATTAATTTCTTCCTCTTCTCTCTGACATGACCTTGAACACCCAGGCATTTCCCCACATGGCCCGTCTGCCTGTGTGGGAGCGGGTTTCCTCGCCTGAACCTGCATGTACTGAACAGCGCCACGTCTGGGTGACAGACAATGTCAGGACAGCTGTGGCCTGATGAACAGAGGTCAGGTGGTGATCCCCAACAGGCAGAAGAGAACCGCTTTAGGGATGTACTGTGGGTGTAAAGTGAAAGTGTTAGTAGCTCAGATATCTGACTCTTTGCCACCCCATGGACTGTAGCCCACCAGGCTCCCCAGTCCATGGGATTTCCCAGGCAAGAATACTGGAGTGGGTTGACATTTCCTCCTCCAGGGGATCTTTCCAACCAAGGGATTGAACCTGGGTCTCCCACGTTGCGGGCAGATTCTTTACCATCTGAGTCACAAGATCATCCCTCCTGTGGGTGACAGAGAAACAATCACCCAGGTCAGCCAGTCAGCAGGAGGCCCCATGTTTCTCTGTGACTAGATTCCAGTCTTGAGCCACCTGTGCCTGGCAAAGGCTGAAATGCAAAACGCAGCTGACTCTTCAAAAAGCAGCCATGAAGTTTCAGGACACCATCGATAGCAAGATTTGTTTGTTATGGCTTTCTATGGCTACAAAATGCATAAGGTAGATACACCAAACTGTGGTCAGAGCTTGGGGACCACCACCGTGATCAATACTGAAGACAAAGATCACTCCTGTGTCCTTCAAGGACTCTGCAGATAGAGGCAAAGGAAGTGACGTGGCCCTGCAATAAGGCCAGGACAGAGAGATGCCAGCTGCCAAGGGGACAGTCCCATCTCCTAGTTTGGAGCCATTTCTCTTTGTTTATGGGCATGTGGTGTGTTCACAGGAGGAACTGGGTTTATGAGATGATGGACCAGATGTGAGGGAGTGGAGCCTGGGTTCAGGAACACCAGTCAGAGGCTACCATGAGAGTCTGAAAGTCAATGCACACCGGCTTTGGGTGATCTTGGCGGAAAAGGAAAGGTTAGATACATATATTTTACACACACATATAAACACACACACACAGGATTTTTTCACAAACATAATTCTTTGGTGACACAAACTAGACAGCCCACAGTGACTTTGTGGGATCTAAAGCTGATATATCATTGACTCCTTCTTTAAGAAAAGAAAAATTGAAAAGAAAAAAATTAATTATGAACCTGAATATTTGTTGTGAATGAGAAAAAGTTTTAATTTGACAAATACCATACAATTTACAGGTATAACATCATTTTTATTAGGTCACTGCTTGATATACTTCTGTAATACTTGTTTTCCTACATATTTTGGGCTTCATATTTTTTGATTACCTCGTCACAGGACAATATTTTTATAATACTTCTTTCTGGAGAGAGGCTGGATAGGAGTCCAGTCTTTCCTCTAGCATACTTGATGCAAATGCGTCTTTTGTTGTTGCTGACGAAATGCATAAAACTCATAAGTTTACTGCTACAGAACTGTAGCTTACAGACATAGAGATTCTGGTAAGCTCTTGTGTGCAATTCTCATCAACAAAGGAAAACATGTACAGTGAGTGCATATTCGTACTTGCTCCTTCTTTAAGTATATTCTGACAAGAATTGTCTCTTTTTAACTCAGTTTTGATGGGAACCTAATCCTTCATTTCTAATTTTACATGTCTGATGACTAGAAGAATTTCACAGAGTAGCTTTGGTTCCTTCTAAACCTTGCTCTTTCTCTATTACCCACAGACTTAGAACATTTTAAGACACATGTTCCCTTTTGTAGAGCAAAACAGCCTTTGGCCTTGCCCCTTTGAATCACAATACAGGGTGAATAGGTGCAGTGGATCTTATGGGCATTATTTCTACACAAAGAACGAAAGGGCTGCAAACCAAATACAAATGTCCACCAGATCGAAACTAAGTATAACTTCTATTAATTCCCCTTTCATGCAGAGTTTCTTGTTTCTCTACCATGGCACTATTGACATTTTGGACCGTGTGGTTCTTTGCTGTGGGGTCCTGTCCTATGCATCGTAGGATGTTTATCAGTTGCCCTGGGCTTTATTCCCTAGATGCCAATAATATGAGCCCAGTAATGATAACCAGAAAAGGTCTCTGCTGCTGTTGCTGCTAAGTCACATCAGTCGTGTCCGACCCTGTGCGACTCCATAGACGGCAGCCCACCAGGCTCCCCCATCCCTGGGATTCTCCAGGCAAGAACACTGGAGTGGGTTGCCATTTCCTTCTCCAATGCATGAAAGTGAAAAGTGAAAGTGAAGTCGCTCAGTCATGTCCGACTCAGCAACCCCATGGACTGCAGCCCACCAGGCTCCTCCATCCATGGGATTTGCCAGGCAACAGTACTGGAGTGGGGTGCCATTGCCTTCTCCGAAAAAGGTCTTTGGACATTTCCAAATGTCACCCAAAGAGGAAAATCACTCCAATTTGTTACTGGGAATCAATACCTTAGACAAATTCTCCCCCAAACCTGTGGCCATTCTAACACGATCTAACAAGTGAACACTGTGAAAAGCAGAAGTTGCCATGGAAAGGTGACAACAGTATTTCCCAATTGTAGTTATAGTATTTTTCTCAAAAAACATGGAAAGGCATCACTGGGTATTCCCCCAGGGCTGGGTAGAAGCCTGGAAAAGGATTACTGTGCCTCTGGGAGGAAAAAGTATCAACACAGTGATATTGGTGTGACATCTGTAGTTAGTGCAATGCCCAGGACTGGGTGATTCTTGTCTTGAAAGAAACAAATCTTCATCCAAATCCATTGTTTTATCAAATGGACTTAAACTCTCATGGACCAATCTATTGCAAAAACACTGAACTGGCCCTGAAATTGATGTAAGCTTCTTGGCCTGACAGGAAAGTATAAAATCCCCAAACTTCTTGAGATTGGCTGGCAATGAAAACTACTTCTTAGGACTGAGAGTGGTAGACATTATATTGGAGTGGGGAATGGCAACCAGTATTCTTGCCTGGGAAATTCCATGGAGAGAGGAGTCTAGTGGGCTACAGTCCATAGGGTCACAAAGAGCCAAACATGACTTGGTGACCGAACAACAACAAAGATATTACATACCCTAACTTTTACCCTCAACATGGGTTCTTATTTTAATGAGATCTCATTTCTTAAATTCTGTTCACCAAGCAATAAAAATTCTATCACTCTGTTAGCCTATATTTTTCATTTTTTTCACTTATTCTCTGTAAATTTTTCTTTAGAATATTACTTTTCTGCCATAAAAAAAGTCTTATGATTCTCTTTAATGAAACATCCTGTTTGGATGGAACTGGGTGTTCAGACAAGTGGTGAATAAACGTCCAGTGTTTTCTGCATATTTTAAATCTCTGCTTTATCTTTTTCCCTAGTTTCTAGGGAGCATAGTGCTTGTGTTTTCTGATGTCTAAATAGTGCATCTTTTGCTTTTTAACTCACCTGTGATAATTTGAGGGGTTTCAAAATGAGTGTTTATTTAGAAGAAAATAATATACCCAATGCATCCAAAATATAACAAAGTTGAGTTTAATCAAGTATCTATACAGAGGTTTATGAGAGTCACAGTTAAGATGTAACCTTGGATTGACTGAATCCTTTTCCATCGCCTCAACTGTATCTATTGAAATCTATCCCAAAGTATGCTCTTTTAGTCTTTGGATATTTCTAACTCATCCCTATTCCTTTGGTCCCTTTCTTATGAGCAAGAGTCAAATTCTTTTTGAATTCTGAGCCCAATTAGAAAAGAAATGAAAAATTTTTCTTTTTTTGCATTCTCTAATCATGTCGCTTTTGTTTTCTTTTATCACTCTGCTTCTTTCTTTTTCCTTTCCCACATGTTGCTTTGCTCATGGTATTTTTTATGATTCCTCTTTCCCATAATCCCTTCTCAACTAGGATAAATGCTTAGCCCCGGAGGGGAGTTTCTCTTCTGTGAGCCTTCCCTTTCATCAAACTCAACCAAAGAATTGTATTTTGTGTAATAATTTTGTAATAATTTAATAATAAATATAAATAAATATTTAATAATAAAAATGGAAGAATTTTTGTTTGGGGGTATAAACTTTTCCCTACATAAATTGTGAATTTAGGCAGCATGGAATCTACCTCAAGTAAGTCTAGAAAAGTACTTTCTTCCTTATTTTAGCCAGCCTCCATCTGAGATAATTTTCCATTTTTCCTTGGGATAAAGCCCATTTTTTGCTCCTGAGGTC
Organism: Bubalus bubalis; assembly: GCF_019923935.1. Taxonomy (NCBI): domain Eukaryota; kingdom Metazoa; phylum Chordata; class Mammalia; order Artiodactyla; family Bovidae; genus Bubalus; species Bubalus bubalis. Next base: position 41,703,629 of record NC_059169.1, on the reverse strand, counting down.
TCCAACCTCAAAGATCATACCATAACCAGGAAATTTTAAGTGTTCTTCTGGAGAGTACTTGAAGAGACACATGTTCATTTCCAGAGTGAACCTCTCCCTGTGGTGGCCTGCCTCTCCTCTCAAAGCCGTGGAGAGCACCACCTAAGCGCAGGCCCTCTTTCCTACTTCTTTAGGATAACAAAAATAGCTTGTGTGCGTCTTGTTTATGAGCAGCCCAAACTGTTGTGACCATTTTAATGTACATTATCCCATTTCATTCACACAGCAGCCCAGTGGGGTAGGCAGAAGACCAAACTGAGGCTTAGAGAGATGAAGACACTTGCCAACTCTACCCAGTTAGAACACAATAGAGCCAAAATTCAAGCACAGGCTGTCTAACTTCAGGGTCTGAAGGCTTACCTTTCATTATGAACACTGTGACCTGCAGGGATTTCTGTGTGAGCTCAGCCCATATGAATGTAAACAGGTTATGGTAATTGGACAAAAAGGTCTTGATAAGTCTCCTATTACCATATGACAGCAGCAGCACCTTCTGGGACATCTTCAATACAGATCACCCAGTGGCAGTTCCGTGATGAAATATGGTAAAGAATAAGGTACCATAGAATTTGAAAATTGGGAGGAATTGATTGGGTCATCTGTATGACGTAACTACACATGCAGACATATTTCTTTGTGACACCAAAACATAGGTATGTATGTATTCTGGAGTATCAAGGATTCTTGACTCAAGAATATACTTGATTAGATGTAAATGGCATTCTTTGGAGGTGACATATTCCTGATAAGACACTTAAAGCAAGCTCTTAATTTTGCATAACATGGATCCTCTGGAGAGTTGTGTATGTACATGTAAGTGTGTGTACACTTCCATAAGGCTAATTCTTTTTCTTGCTACTGGTACCATCCTCACAAACCTATGATTCACAACAGGAATGTAGCCTGGAACTTCTGCTATGTAAGCAGCTGCAGATACTTCAAATACCATTGTACATGTGATCCAGGACTTGCTATAAATTTGCCCCTAAAAATAAAGTAACAAGTGACTGAGCAGCAATAGGAATTAATCACTGCAGTGCGTGAATGGAATGTGCTAGGCTCTACCTCAAAATCCTTTTATAAAAAGATTGATATAATTAAAATCCCAAATAAACACCCAAAGATTCTATATTTGAGCAAATGGGCTGCAAAATTTTGAAAAGAGGATTTTCTTTTTAAACGGGAGTCATGGTAAAAAAAAAAAAAAGTGTTTCCACACTTTCTATATCAGTGGAAATGGGATGATATTATTACATCACTGAAGAATTTATTCTACGAAGGAATTTAAATTGGATTCAATCTCTTGGTACACTGGGATTTTTTGAAGGCCGAGGGGATAATCAAGCTTCTCAATTAAGTTGTTTGCTATGATGGGAAATAACTTCACAGTTAAAATTTCTACCACAATTTGTAGCCAAGATTGCTTTGGTGATTCAGAGAAGTGCATAGCCATTTGAAAAACCCAGGCATTTCAAGTTTTCAAAATTAGCTGTCAATGAATTCCTTAAAAAGCAATAAACTGAAGAAAAAACAACATTTGACTTAAGGAGAGATGCCTTTTTCCAATGACTATCACACATCCAGTATCCATTCAGCATTTTCTGCCCCTCTTACTCCTAACACTCAAACAGAAGGGGAAGGGGAAGAAAGAAAGAGAGAGGGAGAGAGAGGGAAGGAGGAAGGATGGGAGGAAAGAAGCAAACACTAGCCAGAAGAAAAAGAAGAAAGGAAAAAAATAACACTAAGCAGCATGTTTTAATTGTTAAGTAGGCGGTTCAGAAAGGCCCCTCTGCTTCTGAGTACACCACAGGTAATAAAGTGTTTGGGCCATTTGAAGGAGAATTTGATTGAAGATCAATTTTTGGACATGAGGAAAGTGAAAGGGATTTCTTAAAGCCACTTGAATTACCAAAGATGAAAGGTTAAAAGCTTTAAAGACCCAAAACTACATTAGCAACTGAACAGTAAATACCATCAACAGAGACACAGAAGAATTAGCAAAACAAATATTAAATGAAGAGGGAAAAAAAGAATTCATTTCAGAAGCCAAAAAAAATTTCTTTCTCTTTGTATTCCAAAATTGATTTTGCAGTTTTGGATGGAAGTACTAATGGGTAATTTCTATTTAATGCTTTCTAAACAAGTATATAAAATCACTCTTAGCTCCAAAGGGACAGGGATCAAATAGGTAGGTTTTCTTGGACAAATTTGCCTGTGCTCTACACTGTTTTAGGAACTGTGAATGTTTCTACAATGCAAGATGATGTGTTGAGATCTGTAGCTTTCTTAACCTTATGTAAATTAGGCTTAGAACAACACACTGTAAGTTTCGTTTCTGTGGCATTCTTTGATGGAGAATAGTTGTGATGTAGAGGACAACTTCTATGGTGTTGAAAAGCAGAGGTACATTTATTAAACTAACATTAAAAAGACCTTTTCAGGTCATTGAGAAATCCTAAAATGCTGATCCTTAAAAAAGTTAACTATTGTTAGAGGCAATAATGTACTTTCCTGCCTTCTTAAAGAGGCAATTGAACACAATTTAACCTCTTTTTGATATTTCAGGATCAGCATTATAAACTTCATTTATTACTCTTATAATAACTTGATATTGTCATGGGCTGAAGTATGTTTTCTCTTACATTAAAAATTACTTGACTGCTCCAAACAAAGATACAGCAACAAAATGAAAAAGACAAAAATGACAAGACCAAAAAAGCCCTACAAACTTATATACTGATGCAAAAATGCTCTAAAAATGCTGGAATTAAATTTAACAGCATATTAAAATGATTATCACCATGACCGAGTGGATATATCCCTACGGTGCGAGAATGATTCAGTGTGAAAACCAGTCAATGTGATACACTACATTAACAGAATATAGGGGGAAAAAAACACATGATCATCTCAATTGTTGCAGAAAAAGCATTTGATAAAATTCTGCATTCTCATGATAAACACTCAATCAACTAGTAGAAGGACATTGCTTCAATATAATAAAGGTCACATATGATGCTAACATTATACTTATGGTGAAAAAAGGCAAGGATGCCTACATTTACCACTTACCAAAGGCATTTTCTTCAGAAATAGGGAAAAATAAAAAATTCAAAATCTCAAAACACTGGGAATATCCAAGACAATCTTGAGAGAGAACAAAGCTGGAGGCTTCACAGGTCTTGATTTCAAAACATATTATAAGGTTACAGTAATCAAAAGAGTGTGGTACTGGCATAAAGATAGACCAACAGAACAGAAAACCCAGAAATAAATTCTAGAGTGTAAGGTTAAATAATCTTCCATAAGGATACCAGGGCTATACAATGGTGAGTGGCATTGAGAAAACTGGATCTCCACATGCAATGGACTCTTATCTTGCACTATATAAAAAATTAACTGAAAATGATTAAAGAAAGACCTAGATGTAGTATCCAAAATTATAAACTCCTAGAAAAAACACTGGAGAAAATCTTCATGATGTGAGAATGGGCAATGATTTCTTGGCACCAAATGTGCAGAAAATGAATATACAGACAAATGAGACAGTATCAAACTATACAGTTATGTAAAGTTCAAAAATAAAATAAAAAAAAAAAAAAAAAAAAAACTTCTGCTCAAAAAAAGAAACAATCAAAATGAATAGGCAACCTACAAAATGGGAGAAAATATTTGCATATCATATACTGGATAAGGGGTTAATATCTGTAATGTATAAAGAACAACTGCAATCAATAGTAGAGACAAATAACCCAATTAAAAAGTGAGCAAAAGACTTGAGTAAACATTTATCCAAAGAAGATACACAAATGACCAATAAGCATATGAAAATATATTCAGCATTACTTATTATCAGGGAAATCCAAGTCAGACCAGAATGAGATATCACCTCACATCTGTTAGGATGGCCACTCTCCAAAAACCAGAAAATACCAAGGGTTGACAAGGATGTGGAGAAATTAGAACCCTTGCATATTGTTGTGGGATTATAAAACAATGCAGACTGTGGAAAACATATGGAGGTTACTAAAAACACTAAAAATAGAGTCACCATATGATCTAGTACTCCTATGTCTGGATATATACCCTAAAGAATTGAAAACAGGATCTCAAAGAGAGATTTGCAAAACCATATTCATTGCAGTATTATTCACAACAACCAGGGTTTAGAAGCAACCTAAATGTTCATTAATGAATGAATAGATAGAGAAGGAAAAAAAATATGCCCAGTGGTATATTTTTCTTCCTTAGAAAAGAGGGGAATTCTAGCATATGCTACAGTGTGGATGAAACTGAAAGATATTATACTAAGTGAAATTAGCAAATGTCAGAAAGACAAATATTACACGACTCACTTATATGAGGTAGGTATCAAACTCTCAGAAACAGAAAGTAGAATGGTGATTGTCAAGGGCTGGCTGGAAGAAAGGGAGATAGTACACTGTTGTTCGATGGGTTAGACTTCAGTTTTGCAAGATGAAAAAGCTCTACAGATCTGTTATACAACCATGTACATAGAGTTAGCAATACTCTACGGGTACATTTTTACAGTTCTCTTAGCTTTTAAAGTATAATTTGTTTCTTCTTAGTGCTGCCCATCCTTATTTCTGGATGTCCTACTGTGGTGTTGTATCTAGTTTCTAATTCTCCACCTTAAGTAATAACATTTGGGGTGAACATGTGAATGTAGCTCTGTCTCTCTCACAAGGACATGGGCTTTGTGTACAGCTGCCTGCTTATCAGAGGCCTGTTTCTCCACTTATTATTCATAAATATGTTTGAAAATTATACTCAGTGAGCTTTTTAAAAAATTACAGATGTATGGGGGAAAAATAGCACAAAAGAAAATCTATCTTCCATTTCTAGTTCCTAGTCCTCATCTTTCTCATCAGAGCTAACTACAGTTTTGACAATCTTATATAAGCTTCCGAATTATAAATATTTAAGTTATATATTTGTGTATATGTGTGTGTGCATACATATATGTGTATATATGACTTAACACAAATGAAAGAATATTATAAAACTATCCTGTACTTCATCACTAAACAATAGATGTTAGGGATGTATTTATTATCTCCTATTTGGACTGATATCATTAATTTTAATGTAACATAATAATAGGTTTAGTGGATTAATCAAATTAATTTAATGAATTCTGTACTAAGGGATTTAAGGTTGTTTTCATATTTTTTTTACTATCACAAAATCTAAGAATGCTATTTTTAAAAATGAAATCTCATAGGTAACTCATTCATATAGCAAGTAATAGAAGCAATTTGTAAGCCTATTACAAATCTAAGGCAGGTAAATTAAAACAATTCAAACTTACCATAAGAGGGACTTCCCTGATGGTCCTGTGGCTAAGACTCCATGGTCCCAACACAGGGGGCACAGGTTCAATTCCTAGTCAGGAAATTAGATCCTACATGCTGCAACTAAGATCCAGTATGGCCAAATAAATATCTTAAAAAATTTACCATACAAGTTAAAAACTTTGCTAAGATGTTTTTGTGAGATGATGCATCTTGGAATATGCTGTTGAGATGAGCACACAGACTGATGGGTGACAACCCTGATACCTGTCCAGCATGGTTGATCCAGGACCATAAAGGCTATGGAACAATGTTTGTACATGAATGGGTATGTGAAAGTATGAATTATAAAAATAAGTGGTAAAATGAGTGATACATACACATCCAAGTTCAAGTACGTGCACAAAAATGTCAGAGGGAGCTTCATTTGTAGGATGAAGGTAGCTTCATTTGTGTAGGATAGATCAACATGTCAGAGATGTTGAATGTGTTGAAGTTTAGCATGTTATTTTTACTGTGTATTCACTTTTATTATAGTTTAAAAATATCTAAGAGATGCACTTAAAAAAATAGAATCCCATTTCTCACTTAGATTGGCACATGTGATAAAGTTGATAACTCAAAGGTTTGGCAAGGACATGGGGAAATCAGCACTGACTTGTATTGTTTATGAGAACATACACTTGTAGAAATCATGGAGAGAAATTTGGCAGTTTTAATACATTTCTTGGGACTTTTCCCAAATATGTGCAAAAATATATATGTAAAATGGTCTTAATTATAGCACTGTATATACTCACAAAAATTAGAAACTCTCTAAGTGTCCCAAACTGTAGGGATTTAAAAATAATTTACAATATGCATATACTGTAGATTAATATGTAAATGATTAAAAGAATGAATATATTTGTAAGTATTGATTGGAGATGTTTCTAAGATACTTTATTAAGCGAACAGGACAAAGTAGAAAGCAGTAATGTATAAAATTCTCTTTTTATGTTTGAGAGATAAAAGATAATACATCTATATGAAAAATTTCACAGCAAACTACTGGTACAGGTTACTTCTGGGATGTTGGTTGGGGGACCTGAAGTGAAAGACAGACTTACACTTCAAATTTTCTTGTGCTATTTCATGTTTTCTTCATAGTTATAATGTATTTTCAAATATAAATTTAAAAATATGAAAGAACTCCAGTGTTTTTATAAACACAAAATTTGAAAAACACTTTGCAAAGTATTTGTTTTTAGAATAGCATGGTGGAAATTCAGAGAATGGAATATCACTTTAGGGTTCCATGCTTTACAAGTCAGAAACTTTTGAAATACACAAATCTCAAAAAATGAACTTTCAGAGATTTTTTTGTGATAAAACATCATCAAGAGAGAAGAAGATGATTTAATTCCAGAAGAACCTAGAATGGCTGGGAATTAGGTGGATGAAGCCCTTTAGAATTCAGTGGGTGGGGGAATTTTGTAGGTGCTTTTGTGACCCCTAGATTCCCCCCACCAGAATCCCACAGAATTGCTTGGAGCCCCATTTTGTTAGGCAGTAAATTGCTATCATATGGTGGAACGCTGTCTCCTGGGCTTGTATCACCAAGGTACACATTTTGTACCTCTTTGTAGTTGAGATGTGAAGAACATCTCTATGATTTTAATTATTATTTTCCTATCTAAAAAGACTTTTTAATTTTCTTTGTGTGCATTGTGAAAAAGCATGAAGAGTATAGATAGCGCTAGAATAATAGAGAAGTAAAAAAAATTCCATGGCCCAAAGATAGCTTTCTTCTCTTCTGTAGTTCTTTTTGTTTGCTCACTCATTTAATTTGACATGATCATCCTATCTATACAGTTTAATTTCCTGTTCAGACAGGCCAAGGGAGTGCTCTTCAGGACCCTGCAGTACAATAAAGATGGAAGAGGGCCTGGATTATTATTATCATTAAATAGCTTCCAGCAACCAAAACAGTTATAAAACTTCTCAGTAAAATATGGTAACAGATTATTGAAGGTTGGTTTGAAGAGTCGGACTGACAGGGGAACATGGATATGAAAATTAAATTCAGGGACTAGAAGGGCCCTTGGTTTACCATATGTGACAACTTTCCAACTTGCAAGAAGGGAGACTGATCATTTGTTTCCTTGGTTCATGTGTTTGCAGCCACAGCTCTTCCTGATCTGGCAGAGTCACTGCAGTGGGGAAAAGAACATGTGCTAAATCAGCCTTGGTGAAATCAATCTAGAAGTACTTCGACTTCAAATAACAGAGAATCCAATAGTGGATTAAACAAACAAGAGTTTAGTTTCCTCGTGATAAGACTTCTGGAGGTAACCTGCTTCAAAGAATAGATGACATGGGGTGGGCACTTTGTGGTTCTTCGTGATTGCTTCTGAGGTAGGAAAATACAAAGGGCAGCACCAGTCAAAAAGCTTCCTTTTATGACATCAAAAGCTATCTCAGAACCCCCAGGTCTGCTTATTTCTCAGTGGCCAAATTATGTCAAATGGCACCCTGAGCTGCCAGAAAGTTTACGAAAACAAAATGGGGTTATGTTGTGGAAGAAGTGGAAAACAGGAGTTGTTAGACAGCTCACCTAGGGGACAGAGGTTATCTACTTCAAATTCCTTGTTTCCAACATCCACATAGAATGAATCTTTCCTTTGCTCACTGGCCCAGGAGTAGGTGCTGGAGCAGGTTGATGAGAATGGGCTTGCAGGTTGCACTGAACAAGCAAGCAGGCGAGCTGGAAGTATGAATACTCCAGCCAACCAGGCATCACCTAGAAGTAACTTAATCTCAAGAGAGACCATCCTCCATCTAGGGGAATGGCCAGGTAATGTCCACCTGGAGCCCACGTGGAGCTCCTGTGGAAAAAGCCCATGCATAGGCTTGACCATTTAAGACCATCACGGTGTCATATACAGTCATATGAGAGGTCAGTGGTCATTTCCTTTTCTTCCATTTTAATCCAACTTCAGAGGGTTAAGCTCTGGGGAAGGGAGAAGGTGTGAGAGAAAGCAAGAGTGCACTCTTCACCCTTAGACTGCAGAAGAGACACTGACCAGGTGAGAGAACTGAGCTTTGGGTGGCATCTGGACTGAATCTTGTAAACCTAAATCAAACTGTGTTGATAGATATGAATACCTGATAATCATGGCATCAGGCTGAGATATTGTAAGGGAACTACTACTCACTAGAAGAGGTGGATTGGACAAATCACAGCAATAGCAACTGTTCTAAACTGAATTGTTTCCCCCTTGGCCCCCTAAAATGTATGTTGTCCTAACCTTTAGTACCTGTTAATGTCACCTTATTTGGAAATGGGGTCTTTGCAGATGCAATTAAGTTTAAAATAATACTGAATTAAGTTGAACCCTGATCCAATATGGTTGAAATCCTTATAAGAAGAGGGAAAATTGGACCCAGAGACACACAGGGAGAATGCCATGCTAAGACAGAGGTAGAGACTGGAATGATTCAGGTGTAAGAAGAAAAAGTCAAGGATTGACAATCACCATTACAAGCTAGTAAGAGACAAGGAAGGTTTCTATCCAGAGTCTTAGAGGGAACATAACCTTGCTGACATCTTGATTTTGGACTTCTAACCTTCCAAACCATGAGAGAACAAATTTCATGGTGTTAAGCCACCTCAGTATGTGATACTTTGTGATAGAAGCCCTAAAACACTCGTCATGTCCGATTCTTTGTGACCCCATGGACTGTAGCCTGCCAGGCTCCTCTGTGTAAGACCAGCACAGAGAAAAAAAGAGCTAGCTGGGCATTCAGGCAGAGAAAGATTTATTACAGAAAGAAAGAAAGAAAGTGGCTGGCTTTAGAGAAAAACCAGTGCTCTTTGAGCCCTTTGGGAACAACCCTAACACTGTGTCCATGGGATTCTCCAGGCAAGAACACTGGAATGGGTTGCCATGCCCTCCTCCAGGGGATCTTCCCAACCCAGGGATCAAACTTGTGTTTCCTGTGTTGTAGGCAGATTCTTTACTGTCTGAGCTACCAGGGAAGCCCCAAGAAAATAATGCAGCAGCCAAAGAGTAGGGGAAATGATGTTTACATGTACGTTCCTAATGACACGAGAATGCTTATAGAACCTATACTTTACATACCAACGTTGATTTGTCACTGACTATTTTTCTTTTTAAAACTTAATTTCAACATAACTGTGCTTCAACATAACTTCCTCATGATCAATGCAAAGAAACAGAGGAAAACAATAGAATGGGAATGACTAGAGATTTCTTCAAGAAAATTAGAGATACCAAGGGAACATTTCATGCAAAGATGGGCATAATTAAGCACAGAAAAGGTATGGACTTAACAGAAGCAAAAGATATTAAGAAGAGGTGGCAAGAATACACAGAAGAACTGTACAAAAAAGATCTTCACGACCAAGATAATCACGATGGTGTGATCACTCACCTAGAGCCAGGCATTCTGGAATGTGAAGTCAAATGGGCCTTAGGAAGCATCACTACGAACAAAGCTAGTGGAGGTGATGGAATTCCAGTGGAGCTATTTCAAATCCTGAAAGATGATGCTGTGAAAGTGCTGCACTCAATATGCCAGCAAATTTGGAAAACTCAGCAGTGGCCACAGGAGTAACAAAGGTCAGTTTTCATTCCAGTCCCAAAGAAAGGCAATGCCAAAGAAAGCTCAAACTACCACACAATTGCACTCATCTCACATGCTAGTAAAGTACTGCTCAAAATTCTCCAAGCCAGGCTTCAGCAATACATGAACTGTGAACTTCCAGATGTTCTGGATTTAGAAAAGGCAGAGGAGCCAGAGATCAGATTACCAACATCCATTGGATCATGGAAAAAGCAAGAGAGTTCCAGAAAAACATCTATTTCTGCTTTATTGACTGTACCAAAGCCTTTGATTGTGTGGATCACAACAAACTGTGGAAATTTCTTTTTTTTTTTTTTTTTTGAAATTTCTTAAAGAGATGGGAATACCAGACCACCTGACCTGCCTCATGAGAAATCTGTATGGAGGTGAAGAAGCAACAGCTAGAACTGGACATGGAACAACAGACTGGTTCCAAATAGGAAAAGGAGTCAATATACAGTCAAGGCTGTATACTGTCACCCTGCTTATTTAACTTATATGCAGAGTACATCATGTAAAATGCCAGGCTGGATGAAGCACAAATTTGAATCAATATTGCCGGGAGAAATACCGATAACCTCAGATACACAGATGTCACCACCCTTATGGCAGAAAGCTAAGAAGAACTAAAGAGCCTCTTGATGAAAGTGAAAGAGGAGAGTGAAAAAGTTGGCCTAAAACTCAACATTCAAAAAACTAAGATCATTTCATCCGGTCCCATCACTTCATCGCAAATAGATGGGAAATCAATAGAAACAGTGATAGGCTAATTTTTTGGGCTCCAAAATTATTGCAGATGGTTACTGCAGCCATGAAATTAAAAGATGCTTGCTCCTTGGAAGAAAATCTATGACCAATCTAAGGCAGAACATTTAAAAGCAGAGACATTATTTTGCCAACAAAGGTCCATCTAGTCAAAGCTATGGTTTTTCCAGCAGTCATGTATGAATGTGAGAGTTGGACTATAAAGAAAGCTGAGCACAGAGGAATTGATGCTTTTGAACTGTGGTGTCAGAGAAGAATCTTGTGTGTCCCCTGGATTGCAAAGACATCAAATCTGTCAATCCTAAAGGAAATCAGTTCTGAATATTCATTGGAAGGCCTGATGCTGAAGCTGAAACTCCAATACTTTGGCCACCTGATGCTAAGAACTGACTCACTGGGAAACACCCTGATGCTGGGAAAGATCGAAGGTGGGAAGAGAAGGGGATGACAAAGGATGAGATGGCTGGATGGCATCACTGACTTGATGGACATGAGTTTGAACAAGCTCTGGGAGTTGGTGATGGACGGGGAAGCCTGGCATTTTGCAGTCCATGGGGTTGCAAAGAGCTGAACATTACTGAGTGACTGAACTGAACTGAACTGTGCTTGCAGAAGTATATTCATACCAGTTAATAGAATTCAATTTAATTTAACCACACAATTTGGACCAAAAAACTTGGTACATAGTTTTCTTTAAAAGAGAAATAAAAAGGATTTTCAATCTTATTTATTTTTCATCTATTACAAATGTGTATAAAAGAGCCTCCACTGAATGTTACTAAAGCAAGCAGTATAAATCTTGAGAAATGCAACTTCGGTTTGTCTCTGAAACAAAAAAACATGTATTGCACTGTGAATGTTTATGAAGTTGGTGCAACAAAATGTTATGGTAATATTTCAAAGCCAGTTCATGAAGTTCAGTAATGCATATTCACAAGGCTGAAGAGAGTCTATGTATACATGTGAAAATATAAAAGCTATCCAATCTAGCTAATATTGTCACAGAGTATTTAATGTCTTCCTCCTTACTTGGGGCTAAATAGAAAATATCCTTCCATTGCCTTGAATTTTTTCCTAAGACAGAAACTTACTAGGCTGTTCTTGCTTAGAGATTATATGGTGTTTTTGTTTTGGTTGTTTAGCATTTTTAATTAGGAACACAGAGCTTATTAGAGAAAAGGCATTCACTGCTTCTCAAACTTTCTTAACACTACCTGAGTGAGGATATCTTTAACTCTGTCTCTTGTCTATTCCTCTCTCTTTTTCCAAGAAGCAGAAAATTTTCTTTTCACAGGCTTGAAACCATTGATCTTTTTACTTTTTTTTTCTTTTTGAAAGAGAAGGTAAAAAATTTTATTACTGATTTTAGAAATCATTCCTGGAAGGTTGACCTTAAGACTGCAGATGTTAGATGTTATAAACGAGCTCTCTAAGATCACTTAAAAAGCAGTCATGTTGGAACTTCCCTGGCAGTCCAGTGGTTAGGACTTGGCACTTTCACTGCCATGGGCCCAAGCTCAATCCCTGGTTGGGGAACTAAGATCCCACAAACTGTGCTGCTGCTGCTGCTGCTAAGTCGCTTCAGTCGTGTCCGGCTCTGTGCGACCCCGTAGACGGCAGCCCACCAGGCTCCCCCCATCCCTGGGATTCTCCAGGCAAGAACACTGGAGTGGGTTGCCACTTCCTTCTCCAATGCATGAAAGTGAAAAGTGAAAGTGAAGTCGTTCAGTCGTGTCCGAGCCTCAGCGACCCCATGGACTGCAGCCTTCCAGGCTCCTCCGTCCATAGGATTTTCCAGGCAAGAGTACTGGAGTGGGGTGCCATTGCCTTCTCCAGATCTTTTTACTCTTTTTGCAAAATTGTACATGAGGAAAAGTTAAGGCAGCTCAGTTGCCCATGGTGTTCTTATTCTATTAATAAGACTGTTGGCTCTTGTGGGCATGATCATCATCTATTCTCCTATCTCATTAACAAGTCAACATACTTGCATATCTGGATGAGCAGGGAAGGTAGGTAAGAAGCTAATGCTTACAGAGGATTCAGGGTATTCACAGAGTATCTGCGCTACATATTTTATTTTATTTGAAGTTTCCTGGCTTACCTCTTTCAGTATTTTGCAACTTGCCTCCCACTTCTTACACAACTTTATAATTTTTCCTAAACATTTTAAATCATTTTTTAACACAATAGAATTTGTCAGTTTTGAGTTTACTATGGTTTACTCACTTTTTTTTTTTTTACTTCAAAAAATGCTTATTCAAATTTTAGCAAATCACATTGTGAGTGAGTTCTCTGGCAATCGGTATTTTTAAAAAATAGAAATGATTTGATGAATTCTTATATAATGACACTGCATATTGTTGGCTTAAAAATTTTTTAATGTGGACATTTGACTTGTTTAAAAGTGGAATACTTATATAATCATGGCACACTAATTATATTAGGATATTTCTTCATATTCTAAAGTCTATGCCATGGAAATATATTTGTCATTTGGAGGATGTTTGAGATACTTTTTACTGTAGACACATTTTTAATTGGAAAGCATAAAACTACTTGTTAAAACTGAATTCTTACAAAATTCAAGTTAATATTTAACACATGAAACAAAGTAAGAAATAAAGAAACCCTTAATGCTGAAGTTTCACCATTAAAAAGTGCTTTAAAGTTTTCTGAACTTAATTTGAACCTTTATTTTCATTTAGGTGCCATTAAAGAATCTGAAAGGGGAGTGCAAGAAAGATTGTTTGAAATTTGCCTCTAAAACAACTTAACCACTTTAACCCTTTGAATGGATGCCCCAGACAGAGCTAGGAAACAATAAACTCAAGAGAGAGAGTTCACTTTAGTTCAGTCGCTGAGTCTTTTCCGACTCTTTGTGACCCCATGGACTACAGCACGCCAGGCTTCCCTGTCCATCACCAACTCCTTGAGCTCACTCAAACTCACGTCCATCCAGTCGGTGATGCCATCCAACCATCTCATCCGCTGTCATCCCCTTCTCCTCCTGCTTTCAATCTTTCCCAGCATCAGGGTCTTTTCCAATGAGTCAGTTCTTCACATCAGGTGGCCAAGAGAGAGTTAGGAAAGATAATTATTTCTGGAACCCCTGCCCCTCTGGCATTTCTTCTTTTCCTGCCTCGTGAGAGAGGGCCCATTTTCGTTGGCTCCGTGGTAAAGAACACATTTGCAATGCAGGAGACAGGAGTTTGATCTCTGGGCCTGGAAGATTCCCTTGAAGGAGGAAATGGCAACCCACTTCAGTATTCTTGCCTGGAAGATCCCACGGACAGAGAAGCCTGGTGGGCCACAGTCCATGGGGTTGAAAAAGAGATGGGCATGACGACAACAACAACAGGTATTTTGGGAACAGGATGGGTGGTGAGACTGATAACGAAGAGCAGAGATATGAGAGTTTTGTGTCCCTGGCTTTTCTTTTCATCTCTTTTCCTCTCTTGGTTACTGACTCTGTCACCAACTCATGATGCTCGGCATGATTTTCATGACATCCCCTTCTCCCCAGTTATCCATATCCTGTTATCAGTATCCAAGTCTGATTTACCTCTTTTGCAGGGAAATTTGTCCCTTCCTCTCTGTCCCTTGGAATTGTTCACAAAAACAATGACAACATGCTCTCCATCCAGGCCTTGACTCCAATCTACATTTTATGCCAATATTAGAGAAATCACCCCAAACCACAAATAAGACTATGTTATACTTTCTTTGGAAGGAATGATGCTAAAGCTGAAACTCCAGTACTTTGGCCACCTCATGCGAAGAGCTGACTCATTGGAAAAGACTCTGATGCTGGGAGGGATTGGGGGCAGGAGGAGAAGGGGAAGACAGAGGATGAGATGGCTGGATGGCATCACTGACTTGATGGACGTGAGTCTGAGTGAACTCCGGGAGTTGGTGATGGACAGGGAGGCCTGGCGTGCTGCGATTCATGGGGTCGCATAGAGTTGGACATGACTGAGCAACTGAACTGAACTGACTGATACCTGCTTAAAAAAATTTAGAGGATTCTCACTGCCTTTAGGATAAATCTTTAGTTCCTAGAGCTGGTCCTTAAACTCCTGTTAAACCTCTACTTATATCATTGAGTTTGGAGTAGTCACGGGTACAACTCTAGGGGTCACTGTTCACAGGTTATCTTTGTGTCTGGTGCTCCTTCTGCCTGAAATGCCTTTCCTTTGGCTTTCCCTTCTTTTAATACACAACCTTTCTTGAGTTTCTCTAAATACTTCCCTTCCCTGAAAACAGAGTTCTTCCTGTGTCACCTCTACCCTGTATGGATTTTTTTTCATATGTACTTAGTCAATCAGTTGTGTCCTACTCTTTGCGACGCTATGGACTATAGCCTACCAGGCTCCTCTGTGCATGGGGATTCTCCAGGCAAGAATATTGGAGTGGGTTGCCATGCCCTCCTCCAAGGATCTTCCCAATCCAGGGATCAAACCCAGGTCTCCCACATTGCAGGCGAATTCTTTACCATCTGGGCCACCAGGGAAGCCCTTCTTTCATATAGTCTACAACAATTCAGTAATTCCTATTTTTCTACATAACTTCTCTACTGTCTGAGCCTCTGTCCCCTAGTAAAAAGTAAGCCCCTTGAAAACAGAGGCTGTTTTATTTGTTTTCGCATTCTGAGCACTTAGAACATTGCCTGATGCATAGAGGTAATTAATATTTGGTATGAGTACAAGTGAATGAATGCATGCAATACAATTAACTTTGCATTGGTGTAGAAATTCTAATTTACCTCTTTAAATTTTCTCCATGTATATTTGGAGTGTTTCTTTCTATAATAGCTTTGGTCCCATTCTAACATCCTAACCTGTCCTTTCTGATTGTTTTCTAGTTCCATTGCCTGGTAACTGCTGTCTCTAGCAGGACGTGGCTTTCTCCTGGAGCAAATATTATCTGCCACTAAACACTGTTTTCTCTATTGGATCATGTGTTCTTTCCTTGTGGAGACAACCAAGAGTTTACTATGGCTGTAGTGCAATTGGCAACTGTCAGAATCAAAACTCATTAATAAAAAAATGATAATGCTTCAAAGTACATTACATTACTCCTTCAAAGGCCTTTGTGAACATTATCTTATTAATCATCACAATAGCTCAGGGGAAGATAAACATTGCTGGTTATCTTACCTACATCATATTTGGAAGGACTTTTTTCTTGTTATTGCTTGATTATGCTATGAAATCTGGAGAGCAATTATCTTATTGGCTATTTGGATATAATTTGATATGCTGATGTAAAAATTTCTCTGGATCAGTGAGGTGGTTTTTATTTCTTTTAGATATCTCACCCAGACTCTTGTCAAATTCTTTCCAGAGAGTGAAGCAAAGAATAACAAGCAAAAGACTCTGAAATTTCTGTTCAAGGATTGAAATTTGCTGGATAGCTTGAGGCTCAATAAACCATTGATTCATGATTTAGAAATCAGAACATGAATTACTGCACTCATGTTGGTGTTGAGTAATTATTGAAAGACTGAATGATGTACTGATAATCTGAGATTTTAAAGGGGTGAGCTTATGTAGGAAATTAGAATCTTAGTCAGGAATTCTATTAGTAACTGATATCAATGGGTAAAAGAGAATTGTTTTAGGAAAGGAATTTTACTTAGAATACTGGTTTAAAAAATTACTCAGCAGTTCTGTCCCCACCTCACCTCCAACATCTTAGTTTTACTTTTCTCATAACACTTGTCACTTGTTTAAGTGTATTTGTTGACAACTTTACTTTCCCTTCTGGAGCAAGGGCAAGTGTTGGGTGCTGTCACATCATTGGGGCTATTGAATTGAAAAATATTACCTAGAGAAATCTTTCATAAAAAAAATTGAAAGGAAGATGGCTTCAATTTCAGAAGTATAAGAAGAGATTGTCTAATTCTAGGGCCCTATATTCAAATGCAATGGCAGATGTTCTCAGCGAGCCTTGTATGAAGAATTTGACATCTTTTAATGTCTCAGCAACAAACTGTACAGCCTCTGGAAGAGATGTCACAGATGACATTGGCACTTTCTACATTCTAAGATGGTGTCTTCCGTCATGGGAGTGTCCAGGGTGGAATGGTCATTGGTGCAACTATACCTCTGTTATCTTTGGTCAAGTGTGCTGGGGGAAGACTTTATGAAGTTTACCTCAAATTTCTTTCCAGTCCAGGCAAACGTTTCTGACTTTTTAGATTCTGTCAACTCTCTATGTCCAATTCATAAGCATAGACTTAAAAGACCAGGCAGAAGTCAAGTTTTGGGGGAAATCAAGTGCAGGGATTTTCTCAACACAATAATTTTGTGGCAATAAGGTGTGGAGCTGAGTGGAAGGGCGGACATGTCTCTTGTCTTGTAGCTTGCCTTTCTGGTTGAACACACTCAGTGTCCATGGACACCTTTTCTTCCCATGCTTAGTGTTCCTCCAGGCAGTGTTGATTCCTGGAATTCAATCTGAATAAACCCTTAAAACCTTTCTCCAACTCCCGAATAATTGGAACCTACTGTTGAGAAATGCCTGAGTAGAACATGTAGGCTCCTATATGCTGATTTTTAAGATAGAGAGATAAGACACATTAAGTCTTGTTCATTCTTGCCTTTTCTCTTTCAGTGAGAAAGTTGGTGCTGACGTCCTATAGAAGAAGCAGAACCGAGAGGATTACAAGTGGTTCTGGAGTCCAGTCAGTAATAATATGGACCTACCATTCCGTTATTCTGTGGAGGCAAGAAACTTAGCCAATGACTCCCCAGGAAAATGATAAGGCTTTAAAAATGAAATGCAGATCCTTTATCTAAATCTAGTTCCCTCAGCTTCAGCTCATGAATTTTGCATTTGGTAGTGCTTACACCAGCATCAGTTTCATTCTTTAACAAAATAACATTGTTTTGATAAAATGCCAGTGCCTCAATTGTCCATGTTTTGCATAGCAATTAAAATTTTTAAATTGAAATATAGTTGATTTACAATGCTGAGTTAGTTTCAGGTGTACAGCAAAGTGATTCAGTTATATAAATATATATTTGTTCTTTTTTTAAAAAACTTCTCATCCATTATAGGGTATTGCAAGATTGAGTACAGTTGCTTGTGCTATACTGTAGGTCCTTGGTGGTCATCTATTTAATATACATAGCATGTGCTCAGTTGCTGTGTCCCACTCTTTATGGCCCCGTGGACTGCAGTCTGCCAGGTTCCTCTGTCCATGGGATTTTCCAGGCAAGAACACTGGATGGGTTGCCATTTCTTCCAGGGAGTAGTATTCTTGCCTGGAAAATTCCATGGACAGAGGAACCTGGAGGGCCACAGTCCAAGGGGTTGCAAGGAGTTGGACACAACTGAGTGCGCGCGCGCACACACACACATACACACACTCTAGGGAATCTTCCAGACACAGGAAGATTAAGATTATGTGTTTCTTAAGCCTTGTGTATTGACAGGCAGGTTCTTTGCCACTAGCACCACCTGGGAAGTCCAAATTTACATACAGTAGTATCTATATTTTAATCCCCACCTCCTAATTTATCCCTGTCCTCCCTCCACTTTGGTAACAATATGATTGTTTTCTATGTCTGTAGGTCTGTTTTGGTTTGTAAGTAAATTTGTTTGTATCCTTTTTTAGATACCACATATAAGTGATATCAGATGATATATCTTTCCCTAGCTGGCTTATTTCACTCAGTATGATAATCTTTAGGTCCGTCCATGTTGCTGCAAATGGCATTGTTTCATCATTTTTCATGGCTCAGTAATATTCCATTGTGTATATCAGCACATCTTCTTTATTCACTCATCTGTTGATGGACACTTAGGCTACTTCAGTGCCTTAGCTATTGTGAGTATGCATAGCGTTTTGGGTATTGACAGGCATGATGACTGTGGCTGCCGTTCTGATGAGTCTGTGGAACAGAAACATCCCCAACACTGAAACTCCTCTCAGAGGGATATCGATAACTTTAGCGGAGGTTACAGAACTCTCCGTATAACTTGATATTCAATGGACTTTTTTCTAGAGTGGTGGAACCCTACTTCAAAGGAAAATCTTAGAATTGGGTCATGGTTTGGGTGGAGATCAAGAAATTGAAGGCAAGGCAACCAGTTCCCAGGTCCTTTACCATTATGTTAGCAACCCTGGTGATTGGTCTTCTCTGTCTTGAGGTGGGTAATCTGTAATCACCAAATCATGTGTTTTCTAGAACTCTTGAAGCTATTCCTTGGAAACCCACGCAATCACAGTTTGAAAGCCACTACAGCAAAGCTTGAGCTTGCTAACCAGAACTATGTAATTAAGAGAAAGGGATTTCCAGAAACTGTTCACTTTCCTTCTAAAAGATACACATTTCTCCTAATCTAGATGAAACATTGAACCTATGAAGCTTGGATTTTAGAGGTGATGAGTTTGGGATTTAAGTATCCATGACCTTTCCTGAGAAGGAAAACTTGTACTTGCATTGTGATTCTGTTCCATGTTTTTGAGATAGATTTCGTTTGATTTATTGGGTCAATTCTTATCCTTCTGAGTTGCCAAATTAATTGCAAAGTGGGTGTGGGGAGGGTTGATGGGGTTGATATTTTTTAAGCATCAACTGTGGGACCCAGTTGGACTCCAGCAAGCTTCTTTTTCATGCCTTGGTTTCCTCTCCCTCCCTCTGTACTTAAACCCCTTCCCCCCACCCTCCACCACTTCTGCCCTCTCCCCGGTTCTAGCTGTGATAGGGCAGTAACTTAGCCTTTTTTACAGAATTTTCTGTTCTGTAAAATAAACAGATGCTGGATGGAGCTAATCAATAAGGCCTTCTTAGTTGCTGACAATTGTTGATTAGGTGGAGTCTGATCTCCCATAGCCATACAGCCATGTCAGCAATGCCCTGTGTAAGTCTGCAGCCCACTGTCCTCTCAGATTCCCGTGAACCTGACCCTGGAGTTGTGCAACATGGTGGCCCCATGTGGGGAGACTTGAAAGGTGTGACCAAGTTTCACCTCAGCCTTAAAACATCCTTCCTTTCCAGATACTTTGAAATGTTGCCACTGGAGACCCATGCTTAAATATTATTCTCTCCAGTGTGAGTCTTGGACAGATAACACATAAAATCATTGACAAAGTTATGTGAATTGCTTTTATTTCCTCCATGACAGGAAAACCTTAGAGAAGTCTGAGAGTGCTGGGTAGACACACAGGGAAAGAAGCACTTCCTTCTACCCTCTTGTGTGTTCTGTGGCCCAGCTTGAGAGTTAAGCTAACCTAAGACTGACTAACAGGAAAAAAAATACAAATTTTATTTAATATTAAATATTAAAAACATTTTATTTAAATATTTTATATACTATTTTAATAATAAATATAAAATATTTTATTTTGTAAATATTTTTATTTATATTTAATATTTTATTTAATATTTTGAAGACTCACACAGGAGTCTTCGAAAGGAAAATGAAGACCCAAAGAAATCATTAGGCCCCAAAGCTTACATACTTTTTTAAACAAAGATTGATAAGTTGTGTGGTGGGACAAGACTATGGGCCAGGGCTATGGGCCATAAATTGTGGGACAGTGACTAAGAAATATGTAGGGAAAACTAACAGAAGATGCTGAAGAATTGATGCTTTTGAACTGTGGTGTTGGAGAAGACTCTTAAGAGTCCCTTGAACTGCAAGGAGATCCAACCAGTCCATTCTGAAGGAGATCAGTCCTGGGTGTTCTTTGGAAGGAATGATGCTAAAGCTGAAATTCCAATACTTTGGCCACCTCATGCGAAGCGTTGACTCATTGGAAAGACTCTGATGCTGGGGGCATTGAGGGCAGGAGGAGAAGGGGACGACAGAGGATGAGGTGGTTGGATGGCATCACCGACTCGATGGATGTGAGTTTGAGTGAACTCCGGGAGTTGGTGATGGACAGGGAGGCCTGGCGTGCTGCAATTCATGGGGTCGCAAAGAGTTGGACACGACTGAGTGACTGAACTGAACTGAACTGAAGGTTATTTCATTTTCCTAAAAGTCTTTGTTTTTTTAAAGCCATGCTGCTTGGCTTGTGAGATTTTAGTTCCCTGACTAGGGATTGAACCCAGAGCCTTGAAGTTAAAGCATGAACCACAAGAACTACAGGAGAATTCCCAATAAGGGTTATTTTAGTAGGTTGGTTTGTACAAGGCCATTTTGGCATCGACTCCCAGTCTGCATGATAAGAATATTCTTCTTCCTGGCACAACAAAGATGCCTTTCTCATAGGAAATCTTATCACCTGCTTTTAGGTAGAAAAAGGGAGATCAGGGAATCTTTCCTCATCTGCTGTTTCTCAAGTGTCTTTAGCTCAAAATAATAGAAATTCCAAAGTGGCATATTTTGAGGTGGTGGAGAGGAGATGGTGGTGAGGAAGGAGAAGTTGAATGAAGACTTTTGAGCCAAAAATAACTGAATTCAAATGTCAGATCCACCCATAAGTTGTGTGATCACTGGTTAATTGACTATTGAGAGTCCTTTGGACAGAAATGATCAAAACAGTCAACCTCTACTTTGGCCACCCGATGCAAAGAGTCAGCTCACTAGAAAAGACCCTGATGCTGGGAAAGATTGAAGGACAAAGGAGTAGGGGATGACAGATGAGACGGTTGGGTGGCATCACCGACTCAATGGACATGAGTTTGAGCAAACTCCTGGAGATGGTGAAGGACAGAGAAGTCTGGTGTCCTTAGTTCACGTGGTCACAAAGAGTCAGACACGACGTAGTGACTGAACAACAACAGCAAGGTTGTGGTACCTTCCTGTGGAGAGCTGCAGGGCTGAAAAGTGAGTGCACAGTATGCAAAGTGCCTGGTGTGCAGCAGGTGCTCTCTACATAGAACTAAGACCTAGTACTCTGCCATTTTTACCCACAGCAAAATCTGCAATTAAATGTTCTGACCATCCAGTTGAAAATGAAACTCAAACAGAAGCCTTGGTATTCAAGGGACAGACAGACACACCTTTCCACTTGAGGGACAACTTTTTATTTCATAATCTTCTATGCCTGTGGCTCAGTTCGCTGGGATGCCAAAAAGTACTTGTTCTCTGATCTTCCTCACGCATCCTCCCATACCTCTGAGTTGTATGGCACATGTTTTGAAATGTGAAAATGGGGATGGTACACTAAACAGTAAACTCATTATGTTAAAAGCTCATTTTATTTTTTTCCATTTGAATATGAACCACAGTGCTGGAGATTTCCTTTGTTTTTGTTAGAGTGGGTTCTCTCTTTCCCTCTTTCTCTCTCTCTCTCTTTCTCTTTTATCTGTCTTCCATTAGGGAAATGTTTTTTTGATTGCTTACACCATTTCTTTTGTGGAAATAAGCATCTATTGTTCTATCAGGAAAAAAAAAAACAAAAAAAACCCAGCACTGAAATAACCATTTAGAACAAGAAGAAGGAAGGAAAGCATTTTGGAGAAAAATAATTCCTTTCCCATATTTCTGTTAAGTTGTATATCTTGGAACTAGTTTTCCATTATAAGGAACTTCTCTTTTGTTTATGAAAAAAAGAAATCCCTAAGACAAACCCCAAAGGAACTGTCCATTTTCCTAACTAATTTTCAAGCACAATGTAAAACTGCCATTAAGAATTGCTATGCTTTATCCAGTCCAATTAAAAAATATTTCTTTAGAAGTTACAAAAGATTTCCAAAACATGTTAGAGGATCCTTCTTTAAAAAGATGACTCCCCACGGGACTTGGAAATCAGATTTTTAAAACGTTTTTCTAAGTTGTCCCTGAAATTTAATCTTGAATACCATTACGTTGTCTTCTTATCAAAGGGTGCTTGACCCAGCTTTCAAGCAGTGTGATCTTGGAGGTGAGAGCTGGTCAGTGTATTCAATTTGGAGATTTTATCTAATTTTTGCATCTTTTATCTCAGTTCACCATATAGCTTGCGATGTAGATTCTCTTTATGATGATCATTTCCTTTCCTCCATCTAAATGTTTTTATTTGTCATAGGTTGTATAAATAACAAATTTTCTTTGCAGAGCTTGCGTGTGTCAGTGTTCTCCCTTAGCAAATAAAGTGTAAATTCTATGAGGCTGGAGTAGTCTGTATCTTATTCTTTGAAATTCCCTATGGGTCTTGGAGCTTCTCTGGTGGTTCAGTGGGTAGAGAATCTGGCTGCAGTGTGGGAGACTGGGGTTTGAATCCTGGGTTGGGAAGATCCCCTGGAGAAAGAAATGGCTACCACTCCAGTATTCTTGCCTGGGAAACCCCATGGACAGAAGAGCCTGGTGGGCTACAGTCCATGGTGTTGCAAGAGTCAGACACGACTTAGTGACTAACCACTACACGTGGGCCTTATTTCAATTTCTGGTCCCTTTGCAGCTGTTTCATAAATACTGTACTTGTTCATTTCTTGCTTGATAATCTGTTAGCTCAATCTAATCCAATAGAAAATTAAAAAGAGACTTGAGGCTCTCTACTCTCAATTCAGCTATCAGGAAAGAATTTCCAAAGTATAAGAGTTGCTTATTTTGCTACTCCCTTTCCTCTTGATTAGGTATGAACTGTAAAAAGCAAACAGCAGAGCCCAGCCTAATGTTTTGAATTAAGGAAAGATTAAGCAGGTTTTCAGACCTTTCTGTACTGGATCTGTCAACTGTAGTTTCATTAACGCTCATTAAACTGGGAGGCAGATAGACATAGCTTTTGGATGGTTTGAAAAAAAAAAATACTTCCCTCTCTTAGAAGAAATAATCCATCAAGAAGAGGGAAGACTGGGAATTTGGGATTAGTTAATGCAAACTATTACATATAGAATGAATAAAACAACAAAGTCTTACTGTTTAGCACAGGGAACTATATTCAATATCTTGGGATAAATCATAATGGAAAAGAACAACATAAAAATAACGCATATATGTGTGCAACTGAATCATCTTGTTGTATGGCAGAAGTGAACACAAATAACGTTGCTAATCAATGATACTTTCATAGAAAAAAGGAACTGGCAGCATTTCTATTTTGCTGTTTAATGTCGAATTTTTCCTTAAGCTGATGATTCGATCACACAGACTTATCCAGGTTAGTCTGTTAGTATTCATCTGATCCAGCTGCTATTTCACACAAGAGGAAGGCCCAGAGTACAAGTGGTTTATGAGGCCAGCAGCCAGCCAGAGGCGCAATCAGGACGTAATCCTTTGCCTCACTCCCTTTCTATCTTGATTCATCACTTGTCTTTGATAAATAAAAGGATTACCCCAGATACAGAGACAAACCTAACCTCTTCCTTTTCTGATTCACCTCGGTTGCTTTATAAAATGAAGATGGCCCTTCTAATGAAAATATTTCCAATTTCCATGTGCAACTCATGGAATTTAATGTGGAGAGTTAGATCAAAATGTGAGACACTGCAAGCTACTTAGCAGAAATTTGTCATTTTAGGTGTATTTTTGAGGTTAAAAAGAAAAAGACAATCATGAAGAGAGACCAGAAAAGTGAATATCTACCACTACTTCTTCCACTCACATCAAGTAGTAAATTTGAATTTGTATGATAATGAAATATGATTTTTTAAGAGATATAGAAAAAAACAGGTCTGATGGAACCGAGTAACACAGGCTTGTTATTGTTCCCATCACCACAGTTTGAAAGGTGTGGCAGGAGAAATTAAACAGAGAAGCTCAGATAAAACACAATATTGATATTAGGCATGCTTAGATGAATTTCCACCCAAAGATATGAAATCCCTTTAACCACACTAATTATGCCTCCCCACCAAAGGCCAACTTTTGGCACAGCTGGGAAGCTGCTGGAGGTTGACTTTGGCATCTCTGGCCTTCTCTGGCTGTGCCCCTTTTCTTTTTTGTTAAAACTCTAGCTTCACAATACCTGCATCCTTAAACCTATCATTTATCACCACATCCACTAGCATCACTCCATCCTAAGCTACGTGACCCTCCTAACTGCAGAATTGCAATAGTCTCCAACCTTACTGACCGATTTAACCAAAGAAAAAAGTTTTTATTTGAGGGCAACAGTGGTTGTGGTTGCCCTGGAAAGGGCATGTGCTGATTTGGGAACAGGCGGAGGAGACTTAGTTTTTACTATATTTCTTTTTGCGATGTTTAATTTTGTACTGTATTAGAGAATTGTCTTTAAAAAAAAAAAAACCAACATTGTATACAATTAAAAAGTTTTTCTCATGAAAGGAGTTAGAACAATAACTTGATCTTGGTAATAAATAGTTCAATTGCTCTCATGTTTCCTCAAAGGTGATTTGAGGACCCCCTGAAGACTCTTGAGTCTCCCTTGGACTGCAAGGAGATCCAACCAGTCCATTCTGAAAGAGATCAGCCCTGGGATTTCTTTGGAAGGAATGATGCTAAAGCTGAAACTCCAGTACTTTGGCCACCTCATGCGAAGCGTTGACTCCTTGAAAAAGACTCCGATGCTGGGAGGGATTGGGGGCAGGAGGAGAAAGGGACGACAGAGGATGAGATGGCTGGATGGCATCACTGACTCGATGGACGTGAGTCTGGGTGAAGTCCGGGAGTTGGTGATGGACAGGGAGGCCTGGCGTGCTGCGATTCATGGGGTCGCAAAGAGTCGGACACGACTGAACTGAACTGAAATGCAGTAGGGCACATGCCAATGATTGTTAAGTAAACAGATATCTTGGTGCCAAGCTGTTCCGACTGAATCAAAGCATCTCTGGGCACAGCCCAGGAATCTGCACTTCTAAAATCATCCCGCATCACACCCCATGATACTCTACATACTTAGCTTTGAAAACCACTGAGCTAATAATCACTCCAGTCTCCCAAAAGTTACATTCTTCTTCTGCCTGACACACCCGGTCTTCTGATGTGTGGATGACAGATGTGGTTTAGTAGGAATGTTCATCAGTGATATTGAGAAAGCTTCTCCGTGTTTTAAGACAGAGGAAGAATAGTCTCTTTGTGGAATATTGGGCATTTGGAATTGAGTAGCTGAGGTAATTTTTAAAATACTATATCTTTAACATATTAATTTAGCTTTTGACTTTTATTTTGCCCAGGAATTTTCATTGCTAAGAAAGCTAGGTCAGTGGAACAGGCTTGGCATGTGAAAACAGTCTTGAGTTTAAATCCTGATTCCATTCCTTATTAATTTGGTGATCTCTGGTAACTGTTCTTAGCTTCACTTTCCTCACTTTTATAATGGAGACCTCCTCATCCTCCTCCAGTGCATGCTCATTCATGTCCGACTCTGCAACCCCATGGACTATAGCCCACCAGGCTCCTCTGTCCATGGGATTTCCCAGGCAAGAATACTGGAGTGGTAGCCATTCCCTTCTCCAGGGGATCTTCCCAACCCAGGGATCAAACCTGTGTCTCCTGAATCCCTTGCATTGCCAGGAGGTTTCTTTACCACTGCGCCACCTGGGAAGCCCATAATGGTGACAATAGTATATAAATTGAGGTATTATTCTGAGAAGTAAATAAGATAATGTGTGTCAGTTCAGTTCAGTCGCTCGGTTGTGTCTGACTCTTTGCGACCCCATGAATCGCAGCACGCCAGGCCTCCCTGTCCATCACCAACTCCCGGAGTTCACTCAGACTCACACCCATCGAGTCAGTGATGCC
The DNA here is from genome assembly GCF_019923935.1 of Bubalus bubalis. Lineage (NCBI taxonomy): Eukaryota > Metazoa > Chordata > Mammalia > Artiodactyla > Bovidae > Bubalus > Bubalus bubalis. The sequence goes on along the minus strand of NC_059169.1, from coordinate 41,677,299 downwards.
ATCCAGCCATCTCATCCTCTGTCGTCCCCTTCCCCCCCTGCCCCCAATCCCTCCCAGCATCAGAGTCTTTTCTAATGAGTCAACTCTTTACTTGAGGTGGCCAAAGTACTGGAGTTTCAGCTTTAGCTTAGAGAGTTTTATATACACAGTAGGTGTTTCAAACACATTCAGGGCAGATGCACTAAGGACCTTTATTAATTGCCTGCAGTGGGTGGGGTAAAGTAGTGAATAAAAGAGATACAGTTTTCATCTTTCAGAGAGTTTAAGTCAAAACAACTGATGTCAGACAGTAAAGAGAGAAAGAATTTACTGCTATGTTGGCACGGTTTTTATATTCAATTATTTAGCAATTCAGTTACTTTGTATAAAAATACCAGGACCACAAACATAACCCAGGGAAACTGGCGCATATACAGTCACTTTAGCAAAGTCATGGGACTATAGGTGGAAGGAGGTATAAGGTCAACAGAGTGTGTTTGTTGCTGGTTTTTAAGGTGAAAGAGACTAGGGAATGCCTGGAATGTTACAGCATTTGGGGTAAAAGACATCTGATGCAGACTTACAACTCTTCTGAGAGAGACCATCACTGAACCAGTTTAGACCAGCATAGTGGTTATTTGAGGAAGGTCTGAGTACGTGTCATCACAATGGAAGGACCAGCACAATGAAGATGCATTAAAGGAAGCGAAACTCTAAGAACAGTTGCAGACTTCTAGGGAGGATGTATGTAGAGAAGCAGAGACATGGATCAATGAGAGACTCCTGAGAAATTAAATGGGGAGAAAAAAAGAATCACCTAGACAACATGAGAAAGTCAAGGTTAGAAGAGCACAGGATCATCAAAGCCAGAAAAAAAAAAAAAAAGAGAGAGAGAGAATTTGAATGTGAGAGAGTGGCCCACAGAGTCAACTGCAGTAGAAGGCCAGGAATGGTAGATTTGGTCAGGGAGAGCCTGGGGACTTGGAGGCCATGGGACAAGGTGGAAGCAATGGTGGTGGAGGTCTTTCTGTGGCTGGGGACATCCTTATCCTCAAAGAAAGAGTAGAAGATGGCTTACGATACATAGATGTAGGAACAGACTGCAGAACTTGGCTGCAAAAGATAAGGAGAAAATAAAATATTCATTAGAAAGGGGCACATGGTCCTGGGGTGATGTCATTGGCTTTGTTTAAAAGAATGAGAGAAACTTGTATCTGCTTTTAAGTTGAGAGAAAAGATTATGTAGAAATACATTCAAGAAATTGCTGCTGCAGCTGAGTTGCGTCAGTCGTGTCCGACTCTCGGCGACCCCATAGATGGTAGCAACACCAGGCTCCTCTGTCCCTGGGATTCTCCAGGCAAGAATACTGGAGTGGGTTGCCATTTCCTTCTCCAATGCATGAAAGTGAAAAGTGAAAGTGAAGTCGTTCAGTTGTGTCCAACTCTTCGAGACCCCATAGACTGTAGCCAAGGAGTAGATTGCCATTGCCTTCTCCATCAAGAAATAGAGGAGATGTTAAAGGAAGGTGTGTGTGCTCAATCGTATCCAACTCTTTGCGACCACATGGACTGTAGCCCGCCAAGCTCCTCTGTCCATGGGATTCTCCAGGCAAGAATACTGGAATGGGTTGCCATTTCCTTCTCCAGGGAATCTACTCAAGGATTGAACCCATGTCTATTGCATCTCCTGCATTGGCAGGCAGACTACCAGCTGAGCCATTGGGGAAGCCCTAAAGGAAGCCCTCTCCCCACAAAAAAGACCAGAAGAAGGGATGACAGATGAGGAGGGGCAAACAGCCTCCTTGAACTTGATGACATTACATTTTGCATTTAGAGCTTTGTTTACTTATTTATTGTCCTTGTCACCAATTAGTGAGTCAGCCCTTGAACGCAGGTACTATTTCTGCTTTATTTAATTCTATGTACCTAGTAGGGACCTAACAGAAGCCGAAGATATTAAGAAGAGGTGGCAAGAATACACAGAAGAACTGTACAAAAAAGATCTTCATGACCCAGATAATCACGATGGTGTGATCACTCACCTAGAGCCAGACATCCTGAATGTGAAGTCAAGTGGGCCTTAGGAAGCATCACTACGAACAAAGCTAGTGGAGGTGATGGAATTCCAGTTGAGCTATTTCAAATCCTGAAAGATGATGCTGTGAAAGTGCTGCACTCAGTTCATTTCGGTTCAGTTCAGTCGCTCAGTCATGTCCGACTCTTTGCAACCCCATGAATTTCGGCACACCAGGCCTCCCTGTCCATCACCAACTCCCGGAGTTCACTCAAACTCATGTCCTTCGAGTTGGTGATGCCATCCAGCCATCTCATCTTTTGTCGTCCCCTTCTCCTCCTGGCCCCGATCCCTCCCAGCATCAGAGTCTTTTCCAATGAGTCAACTCTTCCCATGAGGTGGCCAAAGTACTGGAGTTTCAGCTTTAGCATCAGTCCTTCCAAAATATGCCAGCAAATTTGGAAAACTCAGCAGTGGCCACAGGACTGGAAAAGGGCAGTTTTCATTCCAATCCCAAAGAAAGGCAATGCCAAAGAATGTTCAAACTACCACACAATTGCACTCATCTCACACCCTAGTAAAGTGATGCTCAAAATTCTCCAAGCCAGGCTTCACCAATACGTGAAATGTGAACTTCCAGATGTTCAAGCTGGTTTTAGAAAAGGCAGAGGAACCAGAGATCAAACTGCCAACATCCACTGGATCATCAAAAAAGCAAGACAGTTCCAGAAAAACATCTATTTCTGCTTTATGACTATGCCAATGTTTTAACTGTGTGGATCACAATAAACTGTGGAAAATTCTGAAAGAGATGGGACTACCAGATCACCTGACCTGCCTCTTGAGAAACCTGTATGCAGGTCAGGAAGCAACAGTTAGAACTGCACATGGAACAACAGACTGGTTCCAAGTAGGAAAAGGAGTATGTCAAGGCTGTATATTGTCACCCTGCTTATTTAACTTATATGCAGAGTACATCATGAGAAACACTGGACTGGAAGAAACACAAGCTGGAATCAAGATTGCCGGGAGAAATATCAATAATCTTAGATATGCAGATGACACCACCCTTATGGCAGAAAGTGAAGAGGAACTAAAAAGCCTCTTGATGAAAGTGAAAGAGGAGAGTGAAAAAGTTGGCTTAAAGCTCAACATTCAGAAAACGAAGATCATGGCATCTGGCCCCATCACTTCATGGGAAATAGATGGGGAAACAGTGGAAACGGTGTCAGACTTTATTTTTCTGGGCTCCAAAATCACTGCAGATGGTGATTGCAGCCATGAAATTAAAAGACGCTTACTCCTTGGAAGGAAAGTTATGACCAATCTAGATGGCATATTAAGAAGCAGAGACATTACTTTGCCAACAAAGGTCCATCTAGTCAAGGCTATGGTTTTTCCTGTGGTCATGTATGGATGTGAGAGTTGGACTGTGAAGAAAGCTGAGTGCCGAAGAATTGATGCTTTTGAACTGTGGTGTTGGAGAAGACTCTTGAGAGTCCCTTGGACTGCAAGGAGATCCAACCAGTCCATTCTGAAGGAGATCAGCCCTGGGATTTCTTTGGAAGGAATGATGCTAAAGCTGAAACTCCAGTACTTTGGCCACCTCATGCGAAGAGTTGATTCATTGGGAAAGGCTCTGATGCTGGGAGGGATTGGGGGCAGGAGGGGAAGGGGACGACAGAGGATGAGATGGCTGGATGGCATCACTGACTCAATGGACATGAGTTTGAGTGAACTCCGGGAGTTGATGATGGACAGGAAGGCCTGGCGTGCTGCGATTCATGGGGTCACAAAGAGTCGGACACGACTGAGCGACTGAATTGAACAGAACTGAATGATTATTTTATTTTTTTTCTTTATATTTGGGTGCACTTGGTCTTTGATGCTGCACAAGGGCTTTTTCTGGTTGCAGCAAGTGGGAGCTACTCTCTGATTGTGCTTACAGGCTTTTCTAGTTGGTTGCTTCTCTTGTCGTGGAGCACAGGCTCTTAAGCTTAGCTGACCCACAGCATGTGGAGTCTTCCTAGACCTGGGATCATGTCCCTTGCATTGGCAGGCAGATTTTAAACCTCTGAACCACCAAGGAAGTCCTACAATGATTCAATAAATATTTATTTGACACCTCCTTTGGACCAAGCACTCATGAACATTATGTTACTATACATTGCTTGTAGATCTAGAGAATACTTGGCAAAACCAATACAATATTATAAAGTAATTAGCCTCCAATTAAAATGAATAAAATTATATTAAACATAAATAAATAAACACAGTGACTAGGAACTAATTGCCAATAGAGATTATTCAAAGCTAATCTGAATTAATCTAGAAAGCCAGCTATTTCTGTTATCGTTGTTCCTTACTTGAGAGATGATGATATTAGTGTGGGGATCTACTTGAACCCTCATTGTTGATACAGAGAAGATTTTAAAGTGAAAATACTTGAGCTACAGAAGCTGCTGCAGGAATCTTGTCTGAATTTCCCTTTAGCAGACTGAAGTAGAGCCTCCTAAAAGTACATCTAACATTAACCCCTCAGAAAGAGTTGCCAGAAAAAATCAGCTGCCATGGAGACAGACTACCCAGTCTACAAGCATTGAAAAGTCCAATAGAATCTTCCATACTTTCTCACTGAAACCCTCACTTCCCCCACCTTTGTAAAGAGGATATATATAAACCTTATTCATTACTAAGCTACTCACATAGGTATATGTAAATAAATCTTCTCTTCTCTCCTGTTAATCAGTTAATCTGTGGGCCCCCCAAACACTAGAGCCAATTTAGTAGAGAAAAATTTTTCTCCCAACATTAGCATGTATTCGTCAAGCAATTCATACCAACAGTACATTTTAAACAATACACTACAGCAAATTCAAGTTATGCTTAACATTTATCACTTCCAGCAATGGTTATAGAGGAAAACACATCCCAGAGACACTGTATTTAACGCTGTCTATATTTGAAAGTTGACTGTTCCACTTGCTAGCCCTGACCCTGAGCAAGCGTAGCAATCTCTCAGTTCCTCCATTTTCTTATCCATAAAATGGGAATAAAAATAGTACCTCATGGGATGGTTATGAGAATAAAATGAGATAACACATGTAAAGCTTTTAGACAAGGGATGAGTGACTAGTAAGGGCTCAATTAAGTATTATAATTCCAAGGTTTCCATAGGGATGTTGGGGTGGGGGTGGTTTGGCCATACCCTACAATGATTCTCTCTAGACACCAATTATCAGCTGGTTTCCTTACCTAAGGGAGTATTTCTGAATTAATTTTAGTGTTGTGACTGAGAATTAGTTTTTATCAGAATATCAGTGTGTATGTTTCTATAATATTTTTAAAAAGTAATTCATCATTTCTGAATATTTGGAGTTCATTATGGACATAAGATTTTGAACGTTTTAAACCAACCTAAGGGTCAGTACAATTTGAAAGGTTTATTAGCAGTGCAAATGTGAAGCTACCAGTACTCTGAATAATTACAATAAAGAAGGAAATTTTACCCACTAACTAGGACTTACAGGCCATTTAGGTTTCTAGAACTTAGCTCTAATGAGTTAGAAAAACAAAACAAAAGAGAATAATCTGTTTCCAAGTTTACAGAATTTCACTAATCTTGATTACCCGAAGTCAGGGTCAACACAGTTAATAACGATGACTATTAAGAACTAAAAGAGCTTCTTGATGAAAGTAAAAGAGGAGAGTGAAAAAGCTGGCTTAAAACTCAACATTCAAAAAACTAAGATCATGGCATCTGGTCCCATCACTTCATGGCAAATAAATGGGGAAACAATGGAAACAGTGAGACTTTATTTTGGGGGGCTCCAAAATCGCTGCAGATGGTGACTGCAGCCGTGGAATTAAAAGACTCTTTTTCCTTGGGAAAAAAGCTATCACCAACCTAGACAACATATTAAAAGGCAGTGACATTATTTTGCCAACAAAGGTCTGTCTTGTCAAAGCTATGTTTTTTTCCAGTAGTCATGTGTGGATATGAGAGTTGGACTATAAAGAAAGCTGAGTGTCAAAGAACTGATGCTTTTGAACTGTGGTGTTGAAGAAGACTCTTGAGCATCCCTTGGACTGCAAGGAGATCAAACCAGCGAATCCTAAAGGAAATCAGTCCTGAATATTCATTAGAAGGACTGATGGCTGAAGCTGAAACTCCAATATTTGGCCAACTGATGTGAAGAACTGACTCATTGGGAAAGACCCTGATGCTGGGAAAGATTGAAGGCAGGAGGAGAAGGGGGACAACAGAGGATGAGATGGACATGAGTTTGAGCAAGCTCCAGGAGTTGGTGATGGACAGAAAAGCCTGGCATGCTGCAGTCTGTGGGGCTGCAGAGTCAGACACGACTGAGTGAACTGAACTGATTGTTTATTAATTACTTACCAAGTGTTAGGATCCCTGCTAATCTTTTTATAGACTTCATCTCACTTGACCTTTAATGAAACTCAGTAAGATAGGCATGATTATTTCTGATAAACAAAGGAGGAAACTGAGCATTTTAAGGTTTGCATCACATTTCTAAATTCAAATGTCTAGAAAGTGGTGCAGGTTCTATTTGAAGACACCTAAGAGTGTCTGTTCTAAAGACTTCTTAACCACCTCACTGAACAAGCTCCCTTGGTCTTAGTATTCTTATTGCATTTAGACAGCTTCTGCAGTTTATTGCTTAAGAGCTACACTTGGAGTTACGTATATATATTTTAAAATTTATTTTAAATGGAGGATAATTACTTTACAATATTGTGATGCTTTTTGCCATACATCAATATGAATTGGCCACAGGTATATGTGTCTGGAGAATCCCAGGGATGGTGGAGCCTGATGGGCTGCCGTCTATGGGGTCGAACAGAGTTGGACACGACTGAAGCGACTTAGCAACAGAAACAGCAGCAGCAGCAGCAACACATGTGTCCCCTCCATCCTGAACCCTTCTCCCACCTCCCTCCCCACCGTATCCCCCTGGGTTGTCACAGAGCACTGGCTTTGGGTGCCCGGAGTCACACATCAAACTCGCTCTGAATATCTCTTTTACATGTGGTAATGCATTTGTTTCTATACTGTTCTCTCAAATCATCCCACCCTTGCCTTCTGCCCATGAGTACAGAAGTCTGTTCATTATATCTGTGTCTCCTTTGCTGCCCTGCATGTAGGATCATTGGTACCATCTTTCTAGATTCCATATGTATGGATTAGTATATAGCATTTGTCTTTCTCTTTCTGACCTATTTCACTTTGTATAATAGGCTCTAGGTTCATCCACCTTATTAGAACTGACTCAAATGCATTCCTTTCTATGGCCGAGTAATATTCCATTGTATATATGTACCACAACTTCATTATCCATTCATCTGCTGATGGACATTTATGTTGCTTCCATGTCATAGCTATTGTAAGCAATGCTGCAATGAACATTGGAGTACATGTGTCTTTTTTCAGTTATGGTTTCCTCAGGGAATATACCCAGTAGTGGGATTGCTGGCTTGTATGATAGTTTTATTCCTAGTTTTTTAAGGAATCTCTGTACTGTTCTTCATAGTGATTGTGTCAGATTGCATTCCCACCAGCAGTGTAAGAAGGCTCCCTTTTCTCCACACCCTTTCCAACATACATTGTAGGCTTTTTGATAATGACTATTCTGTGAAGAAGGCTGAGCACCAAAGAATTGATGCTTTTGAACTGTGGTGTTGGAGAAGACTCTTGAGAGTCCCTTGGACTGCAAGGAGATCCAACCAGTCCATTCTGAACGAAATCAGCCCTGGGATTTCTTTGGAAGGAATGATGCTGAAGCTGAAACTCCAGTACTTTGGCCACCTCATGCGAAGGATTGACTCATTGGAAAAGACTCTGATGCTGGGAGGGATTGGGGGCAGGAGAAGAAGGGGACGACAGAGGATGAGATGGCTGGATGGCATCACTGACTCGATGGACATGAGTCTGGGTGAACTCCGGGAGTTGGTGATGGACAGGGAGGCCTGGCGTGCTGCGATTCATGGGGTCGCAAAGAGTCGGACACAACTGAGCGACTGAAAGGAACTGAACTGAACTGACTCTGACCAGTGTGAGATAATACCTCATTGTGTATTTGATTTGCATTGCTTTTATAATGAGCAATGTTTCACATCTTTTCATGTGTCCATTAGCCATCTGTATGTCTTTAGAGAAATGTCCTCTGCCCATTTTTTGATTGGGTTGTTCGTTTTTCTGGTACTGAACTGCTTGAGCTGCTTGTATATTTTGGAGATTAATTCTTTGTCAGTTGTTTCATTGGCTATTATTTTCTCCCATTCTGAGGGTTGTCTTTTCACCTTGCTTACAGTTTCCTTTATTATGAAAAAGCTTTTAAGTTTAATCAGGTTCCATTTGTTTGTTTATTATTTTTTTATTTCCAGTACTCTGGGAGATGAGTCATAGAGGATCTTGCTGTGATTTATATAAAAGAATGTTCTGCCTATGTTTTCCTCTAAGAGTTTTATAGTTTCTGGTCTTACATTTAGGTCTTTAATCCATTTTGAGTTTATTTCTGTGTATGATGTTTTCCTTCTTTTACACACAGTTGACCAGTTTTCCCAGCACCACTTGCTGAAGAGACTGCCTTTTCTTGGAGTTATATTTTATGCAATAAAAATTAAAATGTTATAAATGGGCACAAGTATATGTCTATGTATGGAATCCAAATATGCATTAACAACACAAAGAGCTTTCCAAAGAATCCTTTATTTTGGTGACGGCAAAGATTATGAATTTCTTCTTTTCATTCTTCTCCTCTCCTTCCTCTTCCAATTCTGCTTCTTTGTATTTGTCTTCATCTTCATCTCTCTTCATCTTCTTCTTTAACCTTTCCATGAAAGAGTGGAGGAATATTGCCCTAGTTGCAGAGGTTGATGTGATCATATGGAAAGGAATAACTAGTGAAACCAGAGATCCTTCAACTGCCCTAAGATTCCCACACTTTGCTTTATCATCATTCATATTTACAATATATCTTTCTTCTAAAGATCTCAAAGGCTCTGAAACTCATATTATTATCATAAGGCTGTGACTCAAATACACACATATTTAAATTTAAAAAGAGGATGATTAATTTCAGAGAGGCCTGGCTCACTTGGTGCTGACTTGCTTCTTTTTCCTGTGGTGAGCCTGAGTTTTCTGAATCAGCTATTGTGTCCCTCTGCAGTAGATGGGTAACCAGTACCTGTCTTTGCTAAGTCAGAATATGCTGTATGCTCACGTTCCCTTTGCCTGACTGACTACACTAGGCTCTGTCACGTATACTTTTTATTCATGCAATGTATCAGGTAACAAGCAGAAGCAAAGGTTAATTTCCAGGGAATGCAAGCCGGACTAGTCACTCAAAGGAAATGGTTTGTGATAAAGAGTCATCTGTAGCCAAAGGCTTTTATTCCAGTCCCCAGCTTGTTTCATGTTTAAATATTGCTTATATGGAAAAATCCAGTGATACTTTGAGTGTGTATGCATTATTTTTTAAGTCGAGGTGATTCTAATATGATCAGCAGAAATCATGAATGACTAATTTGGGTTCTGCTTGTTACGAAAACATCTGTGAGATTTCTTTTTCTGATAAGTACATTTGATTGTGGGTATTCCAGAAGATTCTGCTTTTTACATTTTAATACCCTTGGTAGATATTTATTCAGTCCTGATTGTGTGCAAAGCTCTGTACTAGATACTGAGGAAGGAGGTTATTAGAAGAAAAGAGGAAAGATATATCAAAATGATTATAACAGAGGTTCAGCCCTCAAAGGACTGGAGGAGGAAACATCACATACATTTCAAGGGTGGAAAGTGATTGGTCCCTTATGTGGGCTAAATATGATAGGAAATCTCATTTTCAAACTGAGACCCTAAGGTTGAAATTGTGGCTGCTAGTTCTTCTAGTCCTAGCAATATCTTTTCAGATCTTTTAATTACAAACATTCATGCAAACATCATACTTAATTAATCCACCCATGCTGGATTGATATTATCCAAATTAACTGGAATTTATGGAAAATATGAAGAAGAAGGGGAAGTAATTTCTATAACAACTTAAAGCTATTTTGTTTTTTAGGATTAGTACTAACTTAATGTACTTTCTATTCTGAACAATATCTTCCTCGCTCCTCTTTTCTCTGTTAGCCCCTGCCTTAGCACAGAGTCGGCCATGACTGAAGCGACTTAGCAGTAGCAGCAGCAATCATAAAGCTACTAAGTAACTCCTTAGAAAAATTATCTTGAATCAGAGGAAGAAATAATAAAAGAGTGGTGTTAAAGTATTTTCACCATAAAGGATAAGGGGAAAGGGAAGAATTTTTCTAAGAGGACATTAAATATATTTTTTTAGACTCAGGAGGAAGCTTAGAGATTGAGTTGAAGATCCTTCCAATAGGAAATTCCCTCTTTCCACCCTCTGTTAGGTGCTCAAGAAGGTTTCCGGTGCCTCAGATGATTTCCAGGTGACTACTTTTGGGTGTCCAGCTCTTATCAAGGATTAGTCAGGTGTTCTCAGTTGCAAGTGACAGAAAGCTGAGTCAGTGTAGTGTAAATTAAAATAGGAATCTATAGCTCTGTGTAAGTCGATAGACATAGCTAAACTCAGGAATTTATAGACATGCATTAATTATCTTGTCTCCTCTTTCCTCGTATGAGTTCAGTATCAAGCATTCTCTTCTCATGTTATGGCAGTGATAGGCTTATAGCATCCTTTCAGCCAGGGTTTGTAGTGAAAAGTCCAAGCTTCCTTCTTAAAAGAATGTGAGAAAAAAAAAGCAACTCAGAGCCAGTTGGGGGTCACATGTTCTCTTTTGAACCAGAGTGATGGATTACTCTGGCCAGTCTCTGACACTAAGGGGTGTGGTCAATCCCACTTGAACTGTATGGATTTTAGAAGGTGCAGGGTTGTTTCCCAAGAATCGTTTGGTATCTAAGCACATATATATTTACTGCATATGTCTAACTCAACCAAAACAGAACTCTTAATCTCTCCAACTTAAATCAGCTCTTCCATCTCTGTTTTCTCCTCAAAAAGTGGTTGTGTTAGCTCTTGCCTAGTTGGTCAAACTTGGAAACACCCTGGACTTTCCCTCTTCTTTGACTTCCATAACCAATCACCAGGCTTTTTCTGGTGATTTTTTCTGGACTTTGATATTTCTCAAATCTGTCTGCTTTTGTTCAATCTGAAGATATAATAATTGTTCAGGTTCACCATTATCTCTGGATTTTTATAAGCCTCCTAATGAGTCTCCTTGTCTTTAGTCTGAAGCAGTGTTCTGTAATCTAAACATGTTCCTCTTTGGAAAACAGAGTAACCTTTTCAAACAAAATTCTGATCATTTTACAGCCCATTTAAATTACTTCAACAGATTTCATTACCCTCAGGATACAGTGCAAAACTCTGCATGATTGAAAAGGTCCTTCCTGATCTGACCATTGTATATTCCAGTGCCATAGAATAAAAACTTAGTTTGGTTGTCAGTTTTGCTTAGTTTGTTACTTAGTGTTAGTCACTCAGTTGCGCCCGACTCTTTGCAACCCCATGGACAGTAGCTCACCAGGCTCCTCTATCCATGGGATTTCCCAGGCAAGAATACTGGAGTGGGCAGCCATTCCCTTCTCCAAGAGATCTTCCTGACCCAGGGATCGAACCCATGTCACCTGCACAGCGGGCAGATTCTTTACTATTTCAGCTACTAGTGGTAAATAAAAAACTTTATTTTTATAGTAATGGATTTAGCATGAAGCAGAATGCAAAGGTTGAATAATTTTAAGAGAAAATAATTAGGGTATATGTGTGGCACTCAGTGAGATCTGACTCTTATTTCTTTCTGGGAACATGGATGGATTATCCTTCTTGAACCCTAAAGTTGAATGCTTGGTTCTGGCTAATGATTTGTGAGCAGACCATTTAATTGCTTGTGTGAGGCCTTCTGGAGCTTTCTTTTCTTTTGATAAAGTGATTTGCAATATTTCAGATAGTGACTTCTTCAGCAGCTTGGATCTTGAAAGGAAAATGACACTAAAGATTTTCCCCAGTCAGCTTGTGATGAATCTGAAGTGGGAGTGAGAAGAAAACCTTCTCTGTTTTAAGAAAATATTGGAGATGTTAGTTACAGCAGCATAATCTAGCCTATTCTGTCTGAGACAATGGATCGATGCTCTCTAACTTCATGAGATAATTCTCTCTATTCTGCTATTAGGAATTCAGGTGCAACTTGAGAAGTACTGGTTTACGGCATCTAGCTTAGTATTATTGTATACTAGATGCTCAAATAATGTTCCCAGAAGAGAATTTATTCTATTCTGAACAGTTTAAATGTGATCTTTTCTGGAGTTAGAAGGATGTATATTTTTTGCTTTTCTATAAAATGATCATAGCAAATTAATGATTAAAATGATGTGACACATTTTATTTATATTTTTTCCTTCACAAAGGGCAAATACTATTTTTGGAAAACATATAATCATTCTTTCAGCACATAGCCTAGTACTATTCAGCAGTCTTTTCCAAGTTTATTTTATAAATACCTGAGGAATTTTTAGCACATTAAAATACATTTCCTTCCTCATGATATAAATGTGATGCCTCTGACTCTGTAAGAAATACACAAAATGGCTACCAGTGGACTTGTATATTACACATATAGTATAATGTCTGTGTTTGAAGTTAATCTTTTCCCAAACAGGTTTAAGAGAGGTCTAAGTGAATGCTTGTAAATTTGAGTCAGTGTTGGCCAGAACTAAAAAAGCAAATACAGAACCAGAAGATTCCAAGACAGTTCTTTATTGCTATAAAACTACTGTATGCCCAACCCACCCTAGAGTATCATTGCAATAGGCAACTATGGGATTTATAAAAAGCTAAAAGCACTTACATTGAGCTATATAATAGCAGACCCTGCAATTAACAATGCTGAGATAGGCTATAAGATTTCATAGGGCTAGTCAAATTCTCTAAGTGAAGATTCTTTCCTTGTTTAGGTTTGCATGTGTTTGGTCCCTGAAAGTTAACTATCATCTGTTGATTTTGATTGCTGGTTTTTGCTTCATTCATTCACATGGCACATATTCAAGTTTTTTTAAAGGCACATCTTTCCACATCTCTAAGTGTGGCAAGAGTTTCTAACCTGGCTAAAGTGTAAATTCTTTTAAAATATTACTATATGTATTTTCTATATTGTTTAGTCACATTTTTATAAATGCTTTTTGAAAGAGTGGTACAGTTATAAAGGGAAGTTTGAACAGAGAACCGTCTTGTATAAAAAACACCTGTGACTACAGGTCTGTTTGTCTTTGAGGACTAGTGTTTTAGTTCATGACTAGAAACTATATTCAGGAAAAAGTGTCCCTTTTAAATAATTTCTAACGTTAATTTACTAGATTCAACTGCTCTTTTCTTCAAAAACCATTTTCTATTTAATTACATTTATATACTGTTTCAGTAGATCAGTTTTTGTACACACACTCTCTTTTTTGTTCTCTCTCTTTCCTTTCACATATATATACACCTAGTCCAAGTAATGGAAATGAAAATGATTTAAACCTAATTGTATTAGCAATAAATTATGTATGTAATATTAAGAGGTGTTTATTTTGATGTTTTTACAGAAATTTTTCAGATTTTTCTCAAATGTTTAAATTCTCTAATTTTTGTGGTATAATAGGGCTCAAAATTCTGCAAGCCAGACTTCACCAATACGTGAACCGTGAACTTCCAGATGTTCAAGATGGTTTTAGAAAAGGCAGAGGAACCAGAGATCAAATTGCCAACATCCACTGGATCATGGAAAAAGCAAGAGAGTTCCAGAAAAACATCTATTTCTGCTTTATTGACTATGCCAAAGCCTTTGACTGTGTGGATCACAATGAACTGTGGAAAATTCTGAAAGAGATGGGAATACCAGACCACCTGACCTGCCTCTTGAGAAACCTATATGCAAGTCAGGAAGCAACAGTTAGAACTGGTCATGGAACAACAGACTGGTTTCAAATAGGAAAAGGAGTATGTCAAGGCTGTATATTGTCACCCTGCTTATTTAACTTATATGCAGAGTACATCATGAGAAACGCTGGGCTGGAAGAAGCACAAGCTGGAATCAAGATTGCTGGGAGAAATATCAATCACCTCAGATATGCAGATGACACCACCCTTATGGCAGAAAGTGAAGAAGAACTAAAAAGCCTCTTGATGAAAGTGAAAGAGGAGAGTGAAAAAGTTGGCTTAAAGCTCAACATTCAGAAAACGAAGATCATGGCATCCGGTCCCATCACTTCATGGGAAATAGATGGGGAAACAGTGGAAACAGTGTCAGACTTTATTTTTTTGGGCTCCCAAATCACTGCAGATGGTGACTGCAGCCATGAAATTAAAAGACACTTACTCCTTGGAAGAAAAGTTATGACCAACTTAGATAGCATACTGAAAAGCAGAGACATTACTTTGCCAACAAAGGTCCGTCTAGTCAAGGCTATGGTTTTTCCTGTGGTCATGTATGGATGTGAGAGTTGGACTGTGAAGAAAGCTGAGTGCCGAAGAATTGATGCTTTTGAACTGTGGTGTTGGAGAAGACTCTTGAGAGTCCCTTAGACTGCAAGGAGATCCCACCAGTCCATTCTGAAGGAGATCAGCCCTGGGATTTCTTTGGAGGGAATGATGCTAAAGCTGACACTCCAGTACTTTGGCCACCTCATGCGAAGAGTTGATTCATTGGGAAAGACTCTGATGCTGGGAGGGATTGGGGGCAGGAGGAGAAGGGGACGACAGAGGATGAGATGGCTGGATGGCATCACTGACTCGATGGATGTGAGTTTGAGTGAACTCCGGGAGTTGGTGATAGACAGGGAGGCCTGGCGTGCTGCGATTCATGGGGTCACAAAGAGTTGGACATGACTGAGCGACTGAACTGAACTGAACTGAGGGCTCTTTTATAACAAATATATTCTCCATCATCAAAATGACTCCTAAAGGTTGTCATTGTATGTTTTCCAACTTCTCCACTCTTAGACATTAATATAAAAATAGTAAGGATTTAATATGTTTTCCATTAAATAGATTAGACTATTTCACTTTTTTTTTTGCTTCCATGGGGCTCAGTGGTAAAGAACCCATGACAATGAAAGAAATTTAGGAGCTGCAGATTCAGTCCTTGGGTTGGTAAGATCCCCTGGAGATGGAAATGTCAACCCACTCCCAGTTTCCTTGCCTGAAAAATCCCATGGACAGAGGAGCCTGGCAGGCTATGACCGTGGAGTTGCAAAGAGTTAGACATGACTGAACATGTACACATTTCATCTTTTTACTTTTGAAGCTCATTTAAGTAATGCCTAAGTGATTAATTTAAAAATTATACTAGATGTTCATTATATCTCAGTAAAGCTGGAAGAAAAGAAAAGTAAACTTTTATTATCATAAGTTCCATGAGATTGTATTTCCATTGGTATTTGTCATCATTATTACAGAGAACCCAAAGCACCGTTGCTGGTGTCTGGAATTTAATCAAGGTGTTGTTCTTTTGCAGGTGGAAAGGGTTCACCTTGTGTTCAGGCAATAAGTGATTTCAGTGACTGAGGAGAAACTTAAAGGCAACTTAAAGCCAACTAAATGCCAGTCTACTTTCATTACAACCACACACCAGGATTTCTAAACAATGTCAGTGAGCGATGACTCTCCCCCATTGGGGTATACTGCTTCAGAGATTTCCTCTCATCTAGTTCTTTTGACCACAATTTTTTTCAGGCTAAATTTTCTCATTATTTTACAGAGATAAAGGATGTCAAAACACTACCATTTTACAAAAGAATTTTGCAGACTCTTAGCATATCTTCAGTTTCAAAGTCATCTTAAGAAAGGGAACAGTTTTGTCTTCATTTGGTGATGATAAAGAGCATCCATTTACTATGATTCTGGGCTCAAAAAACTGAGGGCTATTTTGGGGAGCCTTTAGAAGAGTAACTCAGCCCTCAAAATTTCTAAAGACTTTCCAGTATTTTCCCTGATCCCTGCCCAGATCTTTTCTTCTCTAGCTGTTTTAGTATAAATGTAGGTGACTCTACTTGGCAATTAAAGTAAACCAAGGTAACTGACTAGAACTGGGAATCTGTGCACAAAGCACAATGCTTGAGTAATTAAGACATCAATACATCATTTTTACAGTTCTCATAATGTGTTTGCCTAGGACATCCCCACAAATTATTCAAAGCATATGATTTTATTTTATAATTTATTTTATTGAAGTATAGTTGATTTACAGTGTTGTGTTAATTTCTACTGCATAACAAAGTGATTTGGTTACACACATATATATTATTTTTTATATTCTTTTCCATTATGGTTTATCACAGGATATTGAATATAGTTCCTTGTGCTATACAATAAGACTTGTCATTTATCCATTCTATACATAATAGTTTGTACCTGCTAACCCCAGACTTCCAATGCATCCTTCCTCCACCCCTCCTCCTTGGCAACCACAAGTCAGTTCTCTATGTCTGTGAAACTGTTTCTGTTTTGTAGATATTTACTTGCATCATATTTTAGGTTCCCCATATAAGTGATATCATATGGTATTTGTCTCTCATTCTCATTTACTTCACTTCGTACGATAATCTCTAGGTCCATTCATGTTGCTAAAAATGGCATTATTTCACTCCTTTATATGACTGAGTATTTTCCACTACATATATGTACCACATCTTCTATATCCATTCATCTGTTGATGGACATTGAGGTTGTTTCCATATCTTGGCTATTGTAAATAGTCACAGTGTGTAATTTTACTTCATTGAAACCCTAAAGCCAACAATCTTAATAATGCCCTTTTCCTCTCACAATTGTTCGATCACTTATTATCACTTTTAATATTCTAGTACCTATGTTTGAAAACTTAAAGCAACAGACAACAGGGGATTGGGATACATTTACTCTGAATTTGCTTAGAAAGGCAGTGCTTCATGGTAAAAAAAATTAGACTCTAGATCCACCATTACTAATTGTATGGTAGCTTTCAGCAAGTCAGTCAACCCCTTAGAGCCTGCATTTCTTGGTCTGGCTCAATGTAACAATAAGGGCAATGGGGTATATGGTTGGCCTGAAAAGTGCAACCCACGGCTAAAGTCACTCATGCGTGCCTGTTAAGTCACTTCAGTCTGTCCAACTCTTCACTACTTTATGGACTGTAGCCTCCCAGGCTTCTCTGTCCATGGGATTCTCCAGACAAGAATACTGGAGTGGGTGGCTATGCCCTCCTCCAGAGGATCTCTCCAGACCTGCATCTCTTCTGTCTCCTGCATTGGCAGGCGGGTTCTTTACCACTATTGCCACCTGGAAATCCCAAAGCCATTTAAATGTACTTATTTATTTTGTAAAATGTTACCAATCAAGCAAAGTAGTTCTGAGAATCACTAGTGACTCTAATTCAAAATGTTAATGCAGATATAAGGGTTGTATTGAAAGGGATGTATATTATGCCCATTTCCTCAAGAGAAAAAAAAAAAGAAATTAGCCATTGAATATGCTTATCTTGTAGCAGAATGGATTTAGATGAACTATTAAGGAAAGCTTTCCAAATACTTCAAAATTATGTTACCCACATATCAGCTTGGAATGGTCATAAATCTCCAAAGTCTGTGCTGGCAGAAACCCCTTTGTGTTCCTCTTGAGTCCTCTGTCTCAGATTGCTGAGAGGGACCCGAGGTGGCAGTGGGGAGGAGAGAATGAGCAGGCACTGTTGCCCCTGGAGCTTCACTGTTTTGAACACTGTCCAGTTGAACACAAGTCTAAATAGTAAACAATCCATAAGGTCGTCACAAGTCTGACCTCACACAAGTGTATAAAAACAAGCAACTCACAGACTCTAAATCAATCATTTCAGGCAAAGTAATATTCCTACTATTGCTGTCCTGGGACCACAGCAGACCTGGCCAAAGACTTCAGCAGAAGTTCAAATTATCATAATGAAGAAGAAAACCTTGGTTTTATTTACAGGTCAGTTAATTTATGTTAATTATCTGGAATGATAACCTAAAACTTACAATCAGTTGAGAGAGATTTCCCAGAAGAGGGTTGACTTTGGCCTGTATATTTACTAGATCTCGGGGAAAAGCTATTCTGCCTAGCCCCTCCTCTGTCAGTGAGAGATATTTAGAACACTCTTCTCATAAAAGGTCAATTTACCTCCTCGGTTCCCATGCTTGTTTCCATCTGACAGTCTCCCCTTCCCGGATTCCTGAACTGCAGCTACTGCTGCTGTTTCTGAAACTTCTGTCCCTGGATCTGGGGAGGAAAAGTACTTCTGCTGCAAAATACTCTCTTTTTTCTGAGTTTGAATATCACAGCCCACATGTGGCATTGTATGTATTTTATGTTGTTTATTTTATTTTTATTGTATTGTATTTTATGTCGTTTCCTGCAATGTAGGCTAAGCCTCTGTTTTTTTTTTTTTTTTTTTTCCTTCTGATCTCTTTGGTTCCATCCAGGAAGATTCTGTTGAATTTAAAGATCAGTCTACTCAACACCTTTCCTGGTTTTTTGTTTTGTTCTTCAAAATTTCCAGCCACTGTACTAAAATGTTGAGAGATTTTCCTGCCTAAGTTCTGAACCAAATGAAAAGTAAGACAACTGGGGTGGGAGGGGGAGGGACACCGAAATTACCTTTATTACTGATAAAGTCTAAATTGATCAAGTCTAAATTGGTGAACATAGCTGTACTAGTTTCATAAAGCTGTAGAAACAAAGAATCATCGACTGAGTAGCTTACAAGCAATGTATTGTCCCACAGTTCTTAGGGTTGGAGGTTTGAAATCAAGCTGTCAGCCGTGCCATGCTACTTCTGAAACCCATATGGGAGAATCCTTCCTTGCCTCTTTTAGTTTCTGGTGTTTGCCAGCAACTTAGGGCATTCCTTGGCTTGTAGATATGTTGCTCCCATTTCTGCCTCCATTGTCACGTGGCTGTCCGGTCCCTGTGTCTCTACTCTTCTTATACAGACAACCAGTTGCACTGTCTTTGGTGGTGGTGGTGGTTTAGTCACTAAGGCGTATCTGACTCTTGTAATCCCATAGGCTGTAGCCCTCTTCTGGCCATGGGATGTCCCAGGCAAGACTACTGAAGTAGGTTGCTGTTTCCTTCTCCAAGAGATCTTCCTGACCTAGGGATTGAACTTGTAGCTCCTGCATCGCAGGCAGTCTCCTGTATTGTAGGCATATTCTTAACCACTGAGCCACTGGGGAAGATCCTACACTGGCTTTGAGGCCACCTCAATGACCTCAACTTGAGGTCTGCAAAGACTCTATTTACAAGTGAGGTCACATTGAGAGGTACTGAAGGTTAGGACTTCAAACATCATTTTGGAATGTAGTTTGACCCATAACAAGAACTTCAGTTCAGTTCAGTTCAGTTCGGTCACTCAGTCATGTCTGACTTTTTGCGACCCCATGAATCACAGCACGCCAGGCCTCCCTGTCCATTACCAACTCCCAGAGTTCACTCAGACTCACGTCCATCAAATCGGTGATGCCATCCAGCCATCTCATCCTCTGTTGTCCCCTTCTCCTCCTGCCCTCAATCCCTCCCAGCATCAGAGTCTTTCCCAATGAATCAACTCTTCGCATGAGGTGGCCAAAGTACTGGAGTTTCAGCTTTAGCATCATTCCCTCCAAAGAAATCCCAGGGCTGATCTCCTTCAGAATGGACTGGTGGGATCTCCTTGCAGTCTAAGGGACTCTCAAGAGTCTTCTCCAACACCACAGTTCAAAAGCATCAATTCTTTGGCGCTCAGCTTTCTTCACAGTCCAACTCTCACATCTATACATGACTACTGGAAAAACCATAGCCTTGACTAGACGGACCTTTGTTGGCAAAGTAATGTCTCTGCTTTTGAATATGCTATCTAGGTTGGTCATAACTTTCCTTCCAAGGAGTAAGCGTCTTTTAATTTCACGGCTGCAGTCACCATCTGCAGTGATTTGGGAGCCCCCCAAAATAAACTCTGACACTGTTTCCACTGTTTCCCCATCTATTTCCCATGAAGTGATGGGACCGGATGCCATGATCTTCATTTTCTGAATGTTGAGCTTTAAGCCAACTTTTTCACTCTCCTCTTTCACTTTCATCAAGAGGCTTTTTAGTTCCTCTTTACTTTCTGCCATAAGGTTGGTGTCATCTGTATATCTGAGGTTATTGATATTTCTCCGGGCAATCTTTTTTTTTTTTTAATTGATCACCTTTTATTTATTTATTTTTTCATTTAAAATAGCACTTTATTTTTTTTTAACTTTACAATATTGTATTGGTTTTGCCATATATCAAAATGAATCCACCACAGGTATACATGTGTTCCCCATCCTGAACCCTCCTCCCTCCTCCCTCCCCATACCATCCCTCTGGGTCGTCCCAGTGCACCAGCCCCAAGCATCCAGTATCATGCATTGAACTTGGACTGGCTACTCATTTCATATATGATATTATACATGTTTCAATGCCATTCTCTCAAATCATCCCACCCTCTCCCTCTCCCACAGAGTCCAAAAGACTGTTCTATACATCAGTGTCTCTTTTCCTGTCTCATATACAGGGTTATTGTTACCATCTTACTAAATTCCCTATATATGCGTTAATATACTGTATTGGTGTTTTTCCAGCTTGTGCTTCTTCCAGCCCAGCGTTTCTCATGATGTACTCTGCATATAAGTTAAATAAGCAGGGTGACAATATACAGCCTTGACGTACTCCTTTTCCTATTTGGAACCAGTCTGTTGTTCCATGTCCAGTTCTAACTGTTGCTTCCTGACCTGCATATAGGTTTCTCAAGAGGCAGGTCAGGTGGTCTGGTATTCCCATTTCTTTCAGAATTTTCCACAGTTCATTGTGATCCACACAGTCAAAGGCTTTGGCATAGTCAATAAAGCAGAAATAGATGTTTTCCTGGAACACTCTTGCTTTTTCCATGATCCAGCGGATGTTGGCAATTTGACCTCTGGTTCTTCTGCCTTTTCTAAAACCAGCTTGAACAAGAGCTTAAGAGAGCCAAATGGACAAGCTACTGAAACTCAGATTTGGACAGATTTACTTGTCCGGTCATGGCACTCTCTTTTGAGATGGGACTCTTCACATCAAACAAAACTTTTGGCATGGAGAACAGAGAAGAACTCTTACTCCTTGGGGTATTGTAGATTATAGAATAAAGACAAAATATCCAAGACACAATAAAGAAGCATAAAAAGCATTCACAAATAAGATTTTAAAAGATTAAACACATTTGTTTTATCAGTAAATATATATCCTTTAAAGATTCCATTAGGTGTCCTAGGTATTCAGTTGATTAACCTGTAAAACAACCATAGCCAAGGTTTATCAATAAGAATAACTGAAAAGAAAATAGGGATAATAATATTTTATACAACAAAGTCATTAACAAGATTAAATTTATACTACCGAATGACAGTAGAGAAGATATATGAAAAGAAACCTTACAAATGAGAGGAAAAATCGACAGAAGCAATAATTCAATCTGTCAATCTCCCCAGAGTTTCCTTCCTGCTCCCTACTCCAAAATAAAGGTGTACAGAATCTAGATAATGTAAGTAATGGGGATGGATTGATAATAATTCAATAATAAAACAAACTATAATTCTTCTCAAGTGTCCATGGAATATTTCCAAAAGTTGGTCATCTATTTGTTTTCATATGAATACACAAGAAGCCCTGAAAACTGAACCACATAGTAAACCAGGAATAAATACTACTATTTAAACCAAAACTAAACCCTTTAAAAATATTTTAAAATTAAAAATACTTCTCAAATCACTACTTCCTTGAATTATTATAGTCTGAGTTAAAAATAATGAATACTAATCTATTTGGAAAAATGTGTGGTGCCAAATTCCTACTTTGAAGGAAATCTATGGTCCTACATGCAGAATGGAAGGAAGTCAATTAATTAAACATTCAACTAAATGTAGGAGAGAAAGAACTATGGACAAAATCTAAAGGGAGAAATAAAATCAAACCACTCTGAAGAAGATTGTTATTCTAACACTGAAAGTGATAGAATTATGAAAAATAATTCTAGGCAAACATGTCTAGAAACTATATATGAGCCTGAGACAGCTGGACTGACAAGCCATTTTATTAACTACTGCTCTTTATTTGCTACTGTTTTACAAGATTCTGTTTGAATTAAGAAGGTATATTCATCTAGTCAGAAAATAAGTTCCTGAGTAATCGAAAGAACAATGACTAATTTAAGAAAGGGCAAAAGAAGAAGTAAGTAAAAAGATAAATATGGGAAGGCCAATGCAAATTCTGGATGATAGTTTGGGCCTTGTGCATGTTCAGTCGTGTCTGACTCTTTGTCACACTATGGACTGTAGCCTACCAGGTTTCTCTGTCCATGGGGTTTCCCAATCAAGAATAGTGGAGCAGATTGCCATTTCCCCATTCCAGAGAATGTTCCTGACTCAGGGATCAAATCCTGTCTCCTGTGCGTCTCCTGCATTACGGCAGGTTCTTTACTGCTGAGCCACCAGGGAAGCCACTAGTTTAGGCCTTATAGATGCCAAACTTTACACATGGGTGAAAAAAGAAAGCAAAAAGGTTAACATAAGAGAACAAAAATATATAAGACAATTATTAACAGACCTAAAGGGAGAAATTGACAGCAACACAATTGTAGTGGAGAATGTTAACACTCTACTTTGGTGGCTAGATCATCCAGACAGAATGTCAACAAGGAAACAATGGCCTTAAATGAAACATTAGACCAGATGGATTTATAAATTTGTAGAGAACATTCCATCTTAATGCAGCAGAATACACATTCTTCTCAAGGGCACATGGAACTTTCTCAAGGATAGACTATGTGTTTGCTCAGAAAACAAGTCTCAGTAAATTTAAGAAGTTTGAAATCATATCAAGCATCTTTCCCAATTGCAGGGGCATGAAACTAGAAATGAATTACAAGAAGAAAGCTAAAAAAACAAAAATAAAAAAAAATCACAAATATGTAGAGACTAGCAACATGGTACTCAACAATTATCAGGTCAGTGAAGAAATCTAAGGAGGACTCAAAAATTACCTGAAGACAAATCAAAATGAATATACCAAATATGGAAATGTGTGGGATGCAGCAAAAATGGTACTATTTGTTGTTCAGTTGCTATATCATGTCTGACTCTTTGTGACCCCATGAACTACAGGAGGCCAGGCTTCCCTGTCCATGGAATTCTCCAGACTAGAGTACTGGAGTGGGTAGCTATTTCCTTTTCCAGGGGGTCTTCCCGACCCAGGGATCGTACCCAGGTCCGCTGCATCACTGGCAGATTTTTTTACCATCTGAGCCACCAGAGAAGCCCCTATTTTATGTGTGCTGCTGCTGCTAAGTCACTTCAGTCATGTCCGACTCTGTGCGGCCCCATAGATGGCAGCCCAACAGGCTCCCCCGTCCCTGGGATTCTCCAGGCAAGAATACTGGAGTGGGTTGCCATTTCTTTCTCCAATGCATGAAAGTGAAAAGTGAAAGTGAAGTCACTCAGTTGTGTCCGACTCTTAGTGACCCCATGGACTGCAGCCTATCAGGCTCCTCCATCCATGGGACTTTCCAGGCAAGAGTACTGGAGTGGAGTGCCATTGCCTTCTCCGATTTTTTTAGTGTGTATATGTCAATCCCAGTTTTCCAATTTATTCCGAGAATTGACATTATTAAAATATCCATATTACCTAAAGCAACCTACAGATTCAATGCAATCCCTATGAAAATCTCAAGTACACTTTTAACAGAAATAAAACTCCAAATTCTTGAATTCAT
Source organism: Bubalus bubalis (assembly GCF_019923935.1). Lineage (NCBI taxonomy): Eukaryota > Metazoa > Chordata > Mammalia > Artiodactyla > Bovidae > Bubalus > Bubalus bubalis. Next base: position 41,653,493 of record NC_059169.1, on the reverse strand, counting down.
GCTGCTGCTGCTAAGTCACTTCAGTCGTGTCTGACTCTGTGCGACCCCATAGACGGCAGCCCACCAGGCTCCCCCGTCCCTGGGATTCTCCAGGCAAGAACACTGGAGTGGGTTGCCATTTCCTTATCCGATGCATGAAAGTGAAAAGTGAAAGTGAAGTTGCTCAGTCGTGTCTGACCCTCAGCGACCCCATGGACTGCAGCCTTCCAGGCTCCTCCGTCCATGGGATTCTCCAGGCAAGAGTACTGGAGTGGGGTGCCATTGCCTTCTATAGAGCTCCACAAAAGACTCTGAAAAGACAAAGCAATCCTGAGAAAAAAGAAGAAACCTGAAGGTAACACACCCCAATTTCAAAGTGTAATATAAAGCCATAACAATTAAAAAAAAGCATAGTATTGACAGGAAAACAGATGTATAGATCAATGGAACAAAATTGAAAGCTAAGAAATAAACCCACACATATATGGACAATTAATTTGCAACAAAGGAGCAGAAAGCATACAATGGAAGAAGGATACTATCTTCAAACAGCAGTGTTAGGAAAACTAGATGGCCACATGCAAAAAATCAGTCACTATCTCATACCCACTGTATGACATGTGTGTACCATACACAAATTCAGTTCAGTTCAGTTCAGTCGCTCAGTCGTGTCCAACTCTTTGCGACCCCATGAATCATAGCACGCCAGGCCTCCCTGTCCATCACCAACTCCCGGAGTTTACCCAGACTCATGTCCATCGAGTCTGTGATGCCATCGAGCCATATCATCCTCTGTCCCCTTGTCCTCCTGCCCCCAATCCCTCCCAGCATCAGGGTCTTTTCCAATGAGTCAACTCTTCGCATGAGGTGGCCAAAGTACTGGAGTTTCAGCTTTAGCATCAGTCCTTCCAATGAACACCCAGGACTGATCTCCTTTAGGAAGGACTAGTTGGATCTCCTTGCAGTCTAAGGGACTCTCAAGACTTTTCTCCAACAGCACAGTTCAGAAGCATCAATTCTTTGGCGCTCAGCTTTCTTCACAGTCCAACTCTCACATCCATACATGACCACTGGAAAAACCATAGCCTTGACTAGACGGACCTTTGTTGACAAAGTAATGTTTCTGCTTTTGAATATGCTATCTAGGTTGGTCATAACTTTCTTTCCAAGGAGTAAGTGTCTTTTAATTTCATGGCTTCAGTCACCATCTGCAGTGATTTTGGAGCCCATAAAAATAAAGTCTGACACCATTTCCACTGTTTCCCCATCTATTTCCCAAGAAGTGATGGGACCAGATGCCATGATCTTCGTTTTCTGAATGTTGAGCTTTAAGCCAACTTTTTCACTCTCCACTTTCACTTTCATCAAGAGGCTTTTTAGTTCCTCTTCACTTTCTGCCATAAGGGTGGTGTCATCTGCATATGTGAGGTTATTGATATTTCTCCTGGCAATCTTGATTCCAGCTTGTGCTTCATCCAGCTCAGCATTTCTCATGATGTAGTCTGCATATAAGAGTGGAGGTGATGGAATTCCAGTTGAGTTAATTCAAATCCTAAAAGACGATGCTGTGAAAGTGCTGCACTCAATATGCCAGCAAATTTGGAAAACTCAGCAGTGGCCACAGGACTGGAAAAGGTCAGTTTTCATTCCAATCCCAAAGAAAGGCAATGCCAAAGAATGCTCAAACTACTGCACAGTTGCACTCATCTCACACACTAGTAAAGTGATGCTCAAAATTCTCCAAGCCAGGCTTCAGCAGTATGTGAACTGTGAACTTCCAGATGTTCAAGCTGGTTTTAGAAAAGGCAGAGGAACCAGAGAACAAATTTCCAACATCAGCTGGATCATGGAAAAAGCAAGAGAGTTCCAGAAAAACGTCTATTTCTGCTTTAGTGACTATGCCAAAGCCTTTGACTGTGTGGATCACAATAAACTGTGGAAAATTCTAAAAGAGATGGGGATACCAGACCACCTGACCTGCCTCCTGAGTAACCTGTATCAGGTCAGGAAGCAACAGTTAGAACTGGACGTGGAACAACAGACTGGTTCCAAAAAGAAAAGGAGTACTTCAAGGCTGTATATTGTCACCATATACAAAGATCAGCTCAAAATGTATTAAAATGTATTATATCTGATAAAAGGTTAATATAAAAACTATACAAAGAACTCGTACAACTCAACAACAACAACAACAAACTCAATAACTCATTTTAGCTTCATTAAGCAATGAGCAGAAGAGTTGAAGAGACATTTTTCTGAAGTAGACATATAAATGGCTAACAGACACATGACAGATATTCAACAATACTAGTTATTAGGGAAACTCAAGTCAGAGCACAGTGAGATATCATGTCACACCTATTAGAATGACTATTGTCAAAAGGGCAAGAGATAACAAGTTTTGGCAAGGATGTAGAGAATAGACAACATTCACACACTATTGGTGGGAATACAAACCAGTGCAGTCACTACAGAAAGCAGTCTGGAGATTTCTCCAAAAATTAAGAGTAGGATTACCATATGTCCCAGCTATCATAATTCTGTATATTTATCCAAAGTATATGAAAACACTAATTCAAAAAGATACATGCTCACCTGAGTTTGTTGTGACATTATTTACCTAAGCCAAGATATGGAGACAACCGAAGGAAGGGCTCATTAATGAATAAATAGATAAAGCAGGTGTGGTGTGTGTGTATATATATATATATATATATGTATATGAGTGCAAGTATGTGTATGCTCAATCATGTCTGATTCTTTGTCACCCCATGAACTGTAGCCCACTAGGCTCCTCTGCCCATTGAATTTTTCAGGCAACAATACTGGAGTGGGTTGCCATTTCCTACTCCAGGGGACCTTCCCGACCCAGAGGTTGAACCCACATTTCTTGTGTCTCCTGCATTGGCAGGCAGATTCTTTACCATTGGGCCACCTGGGAAGCTGGTATATATATATATATATATATATATATGCATGCAATGGAATACTACTGATCTATAAAAGAGAACTCTTGCCATTTGAGACAATATAGATGGACCTTGAGGGTTTTATGCTAAGGGAAATAAGTTAGATGGAGAAAGACAAAGGCCATATGATATCATTCCTATGTGGAATATAAAAGCAAAAAAAAAAAGACAACAAAAAAAGTGAGCAAAGCAAACTAAACAAAAACAAACATATAGGTACAGAGCAGAGAGTAGTGGTTACCAGAGGGAAAGGGGTAAGGTTGGGTAGAGCTGGTGAAATGGGTTAAGGGGATCAACTGTATGTTGATGGATGGAGACAAAATTTTTGGTGCTGAGCATGCTATAGGGTGTACAGAAATGAAAATGTTGTACACATGAAATTTTATACACCAATGTTACCTCAATAAAAATAAATCTAAAATTTTTCTTAGAAAGGTAGCTATTGTTTGGGGTAGATACAGTGGTTTGTGGGGTAGATAGCAACATTTCCAGTGGTTAATCTAGTTAGTATCTACAGTGGGATACCTGATCTAGGACTTTTTTGCATTACTGAAAAATATTACCTTACCCTACCCCCAGCTTTACTGAGATATAATTGACAAATGAACTTGTATATATTTGAAGTCAACACCATGATGATTTGACATACACATACATTGAGAAACACTAGAATCAAGTTAATTATCACATCCATCACCTCACATTGTTAGTTATCATTTTTGTGTGTAGGGATAATGCTGAAGCTTTACTCTTAGCAAATTTCAAGTATATAATACAATATTGTTAACTATAATTATTATACTGAATAGTAGATTAGCAACTTTAAAATACACAGGATAGTATTATTAACTCTAGTCACATACTGTACATTGGATCCTCAGAACTTATTCATCCTACAATAAAACACTTTTATCTTTTAACCAACATTTCCCCATTTCTCCCAAACTCCAGTTCTTGGCAGCCACCATTCTACTTTGTTTTTATGAGTTCAACAATTATTTTTTTTTAACATTTCAAATGGAAGTGATACTATATAGCATTTGTCATTTGTCTTTCTCAGCCTGGCTTATTTCACTTAGCATAATGCCCTCCAGTTTCATCCATGTTATTACAAATGGCAGCGTATCTTTCTTTTGTTATGGCTGAATAATATTACTTTGTAATATGTATCTAACACATTTTCTTTTTTTTTAATTTATTCTTTTTTTTTTTTTGGCTGTGCTGGGAGTTTGTTGCTTTGTGCAGGCTTTCTCTAGTTGCAGTGAGCAGCAGCTGCTCTCTAGTTTTGGTGGCTTGTCTACTGTGGATCACCTGCCTAGTTGCTCCAAGGCATATGGGATCCTCCTGGATCAGGGATTGAACATGTGTCCCCTGAACTGGCAGGTGGATTCTTATCCACTGCGCTACCAGGGAAGTTCCTAACACATTTTCTTTATCCATTCATTTACCAATGGACATCTAGGTTGTTTCCATGTCTTGGCTATTTTGAATGATACTGCAATGAACTCGAGTGTGGATAGCTCTTCAAGATACTGATTTTGTTTCCTTTGGCTGCATACCAAGAAATGAACTTGCTATATTATATAAACGTTTTATTTTTAAGTTTTTGAGGAACCTTTGCCTTGTTTTCCATAGTAACTGCACCATTCTATATGCCCATCAACAGTGTGTAAGGGTTCTCTTCTCTCTACGTCCTCACTAATATTTGTTATCTTTGGTCTTTTTGATAATGGTTATTCTAACAAATATGAGGTGATATCTCACGGTGGTTTTGATTTGCATTTCATGATGATTAATGATTTTGAACACCTTGAAAAATGTGCTTTAAATATTGAAAATACCCTGCATGGGACTTCTAAAGTCAAAAAGATTGAAAAAACTTGAAGGCAAAAGTATATCAGTTTTCATGTTTATATTCCTAGTGATTAGCACTGAATTTGAGCTGATAATGAATTATTGAATGAAGTGCTCATCAGCATATATTTATCAATTTATTTTTCAAACAAAAGAATATATGAAAAGTGTGGAGAAAAGCTAAGTTACATTATAGAACTGGGCAGAACTTCTTTAACTGGGGAGGGATATGAGTGATCTTTCTGAGGTGATGAAAGTTTTCATATCTTGATCCGGCTGATGGTTACTGAATGTGTATATATATAAGTAAAAATTTCTTAAACTGCCCACTAAAGGTTTATATACTTTACTGTGTATAAATTATATCCCCAAACCAAAATTAAAATCAAACTAATGAGTAAAGCTGAATGTTAGAGAAAAAGCTGAGTCTTTGGAATGTTTGACCAAATTCTGTACCTTGTTGTTTTCTCTTATTAAGCAAGGAGACTTAAATTTTTAAATTAATTTATTTTTTTTTATCGAAGGATAATTGCTTTACAGAATTTTGCTGTTTTCTGTCAGACCTCAACATGAATCAGCCATAGGTATACATATATCCCCTCCCTTTTGAAATTCCCTCCCCATCCAATTTCTCAGTGAAAAGTCTGCATGTGAGTGGGTCCCTGAGGAGACCCCAAAGAGACCACAGTACCTTCAGAGAAGACTTCGGGCAGCACATTCTGTACCGTCTCTCAGGGGCTCAAGCCAGGCCCTCTTTGCCAATCATATACGTCCAAATGTCGCATGGACTCTACATGTCTTGGTTGGGTTTGCCTTGTTTTCTGCTTCACAGATAGGAGCAGCTGGACTTGATAAGAATACAGTCACTAAGTCATGTCCAGGTCTTTGCAAGCCCATGGGCTGCAGCACGCCAGGCTTTCCTGCTCTTCACTATCACCCGGAGTTGGCTCAAACTCATATCCATTGAGTCGGTGATGCCATCCAACTATCTCATCCTCTGTCGCCCCCTTCTCCTCCTGCCCTCAATCTTTCCCAGCATCAGGGACTCGATAGTTAACTGATTATCACAAATAACTTTTAGATGGAGATCATTCTGGGCTTGAGGACACCATGGTATCACGGTTCTAACTCTTTCTCCTGACAGCAACTCAGATAACCCACAGGATTTAATCCCCCCCACCTGCCCCCGCCTCAAATTCAAACAAGCAAAGAAACAAAAATCCTGTATTCCATGGAAACAATCTATGGTATCTTCGCAAAGAAACAGATATTCATCTTTGAACAGTACAGGAAGAACAAACATAGCCTTTAAAATCAGTTAAACCAGCCTAGCTTTGGATTGAGCCTTTCCATTTATTGTTTTATAATCTCAAGCAAGTCATTTCACCTCTCTGATTCTCTGCTCTTTATCTGTTAAGTGGGGATAATAATTTTGATTTTACAAGGTTGTCATGGGGGAAATCAAGGTCTCTAGTAAAGCACCTAACACAGTGCATGGCAGCAAACCCTTGGTAAGCACTGCCTACCTCTGCTCTTCTTCCCCAGATGCACTGGCTTTCCTAGGAAAAGGCTGTTAAGAGGGTGAAAGGGCCTTTCCTTTGCATTCATTTAGGGGACTCCTATAGCTTTTGGTTTTTAAAAATATTAAATTGTTTATGTTGTATGGGCTTTTAAAAATAGCTTAGAGGGCAATCCAGGGAACTCAACTAAAAAAGGATTATCTAGACTCTACAATGACTGTAGTGGAAAAAGAATGGAATGAAAAAAACAATGAGAAGGCTGAAGAAACGGGGATAGTGCTGTATACATTGTTTGTAAACAAGAACACTTCCTACACACATGCTCCAAACATCCCATTATTTTACAAACTGTGCATTCTTCTCATGTATGGGGCAGTTTAAGTTAATGATGTGATCCATTCATCCTGCCATGTTTCATTTATATTTTCTTCAACAGTGAAATGAATTGAGAAAAACAATGCCCTTATTCTGTGAACAAGAAGAGGAAAGAGAAGAGTGTGTGTGTGTGTGTGTGTGTGTGTGTGTGTGTGTGAATGCTCCCCAGAATTTGGGAGTTAGAGTAATTTTAACCAATCTAACTACAGGCTTCTTTTGAAAACCTCTTAATAATATTCAGAAACAAAGCCTAATATTAAGGACAGGCAAAAACTCTGTGGTCCTCTCTATTAAAGACCAACCCTTTCCTCTCCTGCCTCAGTCTGATTACCTCTGGGGAATGTGCTATTCCTTGGAACGAATCAACCCTGCACAAAATAAGAGAGGTTGAAAAGTTTAGGACGTGGAAAATATGTGGAATTTGCTTTGAATAATGATTTGTATTTTTCTTTTGCAATAAATATGACCAATGACCCAGATAGAAGGATGGCAATTACTTAATGAATCAAGCTTCAGAAATGCAAAAACACTTCATAATAAAAATGAAAGCAATAATAGTAGGAAGCCAAGTTAAGTAAATATGGGTAATGCTCCTTGTATCTGTACATTTACAAATTCCAAAGCCATGACTGGGAAGGGGATTATTCTAATGATAGCTCTGTTCTTGGTTTCCATTGCTTGTTGAGTTGGTTCTTCTGAATTTGTGCACAAATAAGGTTCTGTGCTGACTTTTCTCATGCATTTGGAAGTCAGCAGCTGGGACGATGTATCGCTAAGGTAGGACTGGGATTTAGCAGTGCCCAAGCCTCTGACAATCATTTACCTGTGTGCAAGGCGCTTTTGCCCTAACAATCTCAGGTCTCTCTAAGTAAATCATTTCTAAATCTGTTACAGCCCAGGTAGAAATTTTTTTGCTCAATTATATACTTAAAATCTGCTGTTCATGTGATGCTGTCTTTGACTACTGACCATGCCTTGACTTTGTGCAATGGGATATGCTTCTAAACTTTAGAGAAAAGAAGAAACTGCTAAAGGGCAGGGATGGGAGAGGTGGCAGAACTGTGTGTGCACAAATTCTGGCCAATGTAGAGCTGTACCTTCATGCAGCCACCAACACAAAGGTCTGTCTTTTGAAAGACTTGTTGACAGCTATTCCCTTTATGGCATATGGTGCCACCAGATTGGTAACTTTGGGAAAGTCACAACTTTTCTTATAAAACAAGCTACTGAATTGGATGATATTTAAGATACATTGTGGGAATCCCTGATAGCTCAGCTGGTAAAGAATCTGCCTGAAATGCAGGAGACCCTGGTTCGATTCCTGGGTTGGGAAGATCCGCTGGAGAAGCGATAGGCTACCCACTCCAGTATTCTTGGGCTTCCCTTGTGGCTCAACCAGTAAAGAATCCACCTGCAAGGCAGGAGATCTGGGTTCGATCCCTGGGTTGGGAAGATCCCCTGGAGAAGGGAACAGCTATCCATCCACCCCAGTATTCTGGCCTGGAGAATTCCATGGACTGTATAGTCCATGGGGTCACAAAGAGTCGGACACGACTGAGCAACTTTTACTTTCACTTTAAGAGACATTACAGGAGCAAAAAAATATTTGAAGGTCAAGAATATCTTTTAGAAATTAGAGAGACGTTGGATGTTAAAAAAAAAAAAAGCTTGGCGTTACATTCCTCCCTGGTCTCGGAGTAAACTGTAGTGCGTAGGAGATTAACCTGAATTATCTGATGGCTGTGTTTATAGTTGTCTCTTTTCTCCTTGCCAACGTTTCCCAAACATTAGTACACGTAAGAACCACCTGATAGGCTGTTAAAAAGGCAGCTGTAACTCCTGAGATTATTTCAGTAGGTTAAGGGCAGGACCCAGGGATCTGCACTTTTAAAGAGATACTAAAAAAAAAAAAAAAAGAGAGAGATACTGGTGCGGGAATCACTAAAAATCCCAGTATTTTTAAGGGGAATCTTTCTGGGAGTTTGGGGGTAGGTTGACCAGCTAGAGGGGAGGGAGGGAATTCTTAACAGCCTGTCTCTGCTTAGGAAAGTTCTGATGTTGCTGGTGGGGAAATATAAAGTATCCCTCACGTGGGTTGAGGTTGAATCACTGCCGAAAGCTGTGGGTCCATTTCAACTACAAGCAACAAATAAATAAACCCACTGAAAAGATACTATTAGAGAAGAAAACAGTTCTAGTGTCCAAGAAATTAGTGGAATGTAAGGGAATTAACTGAAGGAGCATGAGGATAAGAAATAATTTTTATCAAATATCTAAAATGTGCCCAGTGCTTTATATACATTGTCTCTTTTAATTCTTATATTTGTGAGCAAAGATAGTTCTATTTTGCAAATGAAAAACCCGATGCTGATGGACCCAGTAATTTTCAACCCAACTGCACATTAGAATCACTTGAGGTTGGGGGAGGCAGGATCTCTGAAAAATTACCTATGTCTAGTTTACATCTCCAGCGATTTTGATATCATTGGCTGGGCACTGATACCTTTATAAGTGCCCTGGAGATACTAATGTTCAGCCAGGGGTCAGCATCACTGATATTAACCAAAGTTCACAGGATTAAAAGGATTTCCAAACCATCACTCACAATGCGCCTCCATTGATCTATGGATGTGCGTGCTCAGTTGTGTCTGACTTTCTGTGGCCCTGTGGACTGTAGCTCACCAGGCTTCTCTGTCCTTGGAATTCTCCAGTCAAGAATACTACAGCGGGTTGCCATTATTTACTGGAGGGGATCTTCCCAATCCAGAGACTGAATTTATGTCACCTATGTCTCCTGCATTGGCAGGTGGATTCTTTACCACTAGCGCCTCCTGGGAAGCCCTTTGATCTATTCTGGACACAATTCTCTGTTCAGGCCTGAACCTCTGAGGTAAGACTGTTCATGAAGATCTGACTTTGTTATAAATGTACTCAGGTCATAAAAACAAAATCTTAGGGGGAAATTTTGAGTAAGATAACATATTATTTGGTTATTACTATGATCATGGGATGTCACTGCTATTGTTATGATCCTCTTTAGATGAAGAAACTAGGGTCTGTGCTGTTTGTAACTTTCTTACACACTCAGGGACAAAAAAATTATTATTAAACTCAGAATAGTAGAGTCTTGGAGAATACTGATTTGTTTGAAATATATCACACTTCATACCTTACAAGTTAGTTGACATGTCTTCATCTACTGAGGAAGCACAGTTTGACTATCTCAGAGTTTTGTTCTTTAGTTGCTAAATTGGGTCGAACTCTTTTGTGACCACATGAACTGTAGCCTGCTGGGCGCCTCTGTCCATAGGATTTTCCAGGCAGGAACTATGGAGTGGGGTGCCATTTCCTTCTCCAGGGCATCTTCCCCCTCAGAGAGTTAAGAATTATCTATTTTCAAAGATTTTCTTGAAAAAATTAAATCTTCAAAATATTTATTTGAGCCCATCACAAAGTCATTTAACCTTCTGAAAGTCTTAACTTCCATGACTGTCAAATATGGGCAATGACATCAAGCATATCCAAAGATGCCAAGGTGATAAATCAATACATTTTACATGCTTTTTGAAAAAAGACTCTATTTTATTAAAGGAAGAAAAGCCATCTTTTTGCCTCCATATAGAACCTCAATATTAATATTATAGTAATACCTTAATATTAGTACTAAGGTATGTAATATTTAGCCTACCAAATTTTCAATTTTATTTAAATTTTATTTAAAAATGGTCTATGAAATAATAACATCAGTATTCACTGATGTAGCATTATACAATTGTTTTTCATAAATTTCTACTGCCTTCTTCAAGCATTTAATCCTATTGTAATTGCATCAGCTTAGCCTGGTAGGCTGCAGTCCATGGGGTCGCAAAGAGTTGGACACGACTGAGCGACTTCACTTTCACTTTTCACTTTCATGCATTGGAGAAGGAAATGGCAACCCACTCCAGTGTTCTTGCCTGGAGAATCCCAGGGACGGGGGAGCCTGGTGTGCTGCCATCTATGGAATCGCACAGAGTCGGACACGACTGAAGCGATTTAGCAGCAGCAGCAGCAGCAGCAGCAGCAGGGTGAGTAAAGTTTTCAGGTAGAAGACAGGTGAGACGAAGGCATTCCAAATAGAGGTAACAATATATTCAAGGAAAGGAGCCAGTACAGTGTGACTAGAATGTCAAGTATATGTGGTTGAGAGGTAGCACATGAAGCTAGAAAGGTAAACAGTGGAGGGTCAAAAAGGGTATCATTTTACGTACGCGTATAACTGAATTGCTGCACTGTATAGCTGAAACTAACATGATACTGGAAGTCAACTGTACTTCAATTTTTAAAAAGGGCATCATGTACCAAAGGAAGAAGAATTTTGAACTTTTTCTTCTAGAACCTCACTGTCCAATACAGTAGCCAGCAGCCACAGGTGGTTGTACTGAGAAGTGGAAATGTGATGAGGCCAAATGAAAATGCTCTAAGTATAAAATCCTCATGAATTTTCAGTCTGGAAAAAATCTCTAATCAATAATTTTTATAATATTGTATGTTATTATTATATGATTATATGTTAAAACCTATTATTTTGGACATTTTTAATTAAAGAAAACAGATTAAAATTAGCTTCACCTATTTCTTTTTACTTAAAAAAACATGGCTACTTGAAACTTAAAAATGACATGGGTGGCTTACATTTAATTTCTATCAGCCAGGCTACTCTAGATCAGTGTCTATAGGCCAGCACCATACTTTGTATGGTCAATGAGTTAAGAAAGGTCTTATATTTTCAAAAAATTGCTGTGGGAAGAGGAGGAAGAGAGACAAGAGCTGCACGTGGCTTGAAGTCTCAAGTATTTACTATTTGGTTCTTCACCAAAAAAGTGTCCTGGCCTCTGCTCTAGGTTCTGAGTGATGTATTGGCACCAACCAGGAGCTTGTTAGAAAGGTAGAACCTCAAACTCTAACTCTAGATTCACAGAATCAGAATCTGCATTTTAATAAGATCCCCAGGTGATTCAGATGCACATTAAAATTGAAGAGGCACAAGGGTAAATGCTAGAGAATCACTGAAAGATGTTAAAGGAAGAAAGTGGAAGGTTTATTCTCTTACACAATAATCCTTTCTTTTACACTTAGAATAAGTCAAATTATCTAAGTATTGTGTAATATTTTTGTTGAAAGGATGGATAAATATTTGATTTTTAAAATCTTAATCTTCAAAAAATATTCTGAATTGACAGTGTTTGAGATGTTTTTCAATTCTGTATTTAAAACAAATCAAGTTCATGGGTGTTGATATGATTCAATGACTTCAAAAAATTCTTTGGAATGTGAATCACAGTAAGCAATATTTTTTACTTTGATATCTAGTGTACATATAGATATATTTAACTTAAATCAAAGTTTCACAAAGTATTTAGCTTTATTAGAGATATGCTGCCATCTATTCTATTCTCCTCTACTCTATTCATTTCAGTCCATTACATTCTTTTTTAGGGAGTTAACTCAGGGAAGAAAATTTTTTGCAGATGAACCTTACAAACACCCATTCTGCTTGGAGATAATTTCCTTACTGTGTTACAGAGAGTTAAGAGTATGCGTTGAACATGGTGATTTCACTGAGCTGAGGAGATGAGATCAGAGTCGGAATACTGAAATGGCTGGAACCAGGACAACAGAAATGAGGGAGTGAAGGGTACCCAGGAGACCATGCTGGGGTCACCGATGAGTCTATGACTAAAGGCTGGGCTATCCATCAGTGCGGGGTAAGATCACCTGAAAATTACAAGAGAACAGCTACTACACACTTGAGAGCAGAATAGATTAGGGCCAAGCATGTTGAGGCGAGGGTATGTAGAAAGATATTGGTGTTTTCAGCCCTGCCAGAGAAGGAGATCACAGCACTTCTTTTAGAACTCAGAAAAGACAACACCTAGAATAAGACCCAGAGAAGGCAATGGCACCCCACTCTGGTACTCTTGCCTGGAATATCCCATGGGTGGAGGAGCCTGGTAGGCTGCAGTCCATGGGGTCGCTGAGGGTCGAACATGACTGAGCGACTTCACTTTCACTTTTCACTTTCCTGCATTGGAGAAGGAAACGGCAACCCACTCCAGTGTTCTTGCCTGGAGAATCCCAGGAATAGGGGAGCCTGGTGGGCTGCCGTCTATGGGGTCGCACAGAGTCGGACACGACTGAAGCGACTTAGCAGCAGCAGCAGAATAAGACCAACTCTACGTTTGTCCTAACAAAGCCAATCCACACCAACCCCCCCCCCCCACACACACACCCCTAAATGAAGCTCCAGGGGAGACAAAGCCTGTAGGACACTGGTCTCATTAGCTTGGGTAACATTACATCCCAGACTTATCTGGTTACTTTAACAAGGACAACCTTCGTAGAAGAATATGGCTGGATATTCTAACTAAATCACCTATTACAACTGAGGTTGAAAGAGAAAGTCGAAGTGTACATTCTATGGCTACTGCAGTGAAGGATATTATGTTAGCTTACCCCCAAATCATTCATTCATTTATTTTTTTGTTCATTAAATAATTCTGAAGAGCTAGTATTGAGCTGGGATACAAAGACTTTAAAAAGGTAATTCTAATTCTCGTGATGCATATAGTGAGTGGGAGAGTTAATGTTTATCTATGAAGCTATTCCAGGTGATAAGGACTTTGACATTTTGTAATTTCCTTATATGCCTAAACAATATTTTCAGAGTCGTATTTTTTCTTGGTGTTACAGATAAAATAATGCAATTTTTCCCCCTCATACTTTTAACAGTTTTATTGAAACAATGATTTAACAAAGGACAGAAAACCTGTTCTACTGCTCAGGATATATGATTTATTATTTTGGTGATATTTTATCCTAAGATAAATATGTGAGTTAGTTTCCAAACTATCTTATTAGATTTTTAATTCTGCATTATTATATATTTCATTTACATTTGAGATTCAATTGGAGCCTAATTGTAACATTTTATTAGAACACAGAAGTTAAGACAGTTTATGTTATTATTGTTTTTTGATGTTAGAGATTTTTTTAACAAGATTTTTTCCATAGTGATTCAGTGTAAAGATTCATCTTGAATTCTATACAAGAGTGATAATTTCCTTAAGTATGAAAGTAAATCCAAATAAGTGATCCTCATTGATGTAGTGTTTCTGTGACATGTACCTGCAGACGGCATGGTAGGAAAGCCCAAGTTTAATAACTGCTAAAGCTCTGCTACATATAAAATGTATTGGGAATTGTGGTCCAGGCAGAAACAAGAAACAAGCTCTGTTCTCTCTGATATCTCATTATAGGACATATATAAAATAGATAAATATTTATGTTCTAAGAAGGATTGGGAACTACCTCTTTAGCAATAGTGTCACTTTTGATAATTTTGTATCTTTCAGACAGTTTAATCTTACAATCATTTGTCTTAATGTGCCTCATCTAGGTGTTAGTCTATAAGTCAGCTCCAGTGTTCTTGCCTGGAGAATCCCAGGGACGGGGGAGCCTGGTGGGCTGCCATCTATGGGGTCGCACAGAGTCAGACACGACTGAAGCGACTTAGCAGCATAGCTGATTAGCAATGTCGTCAGTTTCAGGTGAACAGCAAAGGGACTCAGCCATACATACACACGTATCCATTCTCCCCCAGACTCCCTCCCATATTCATATATATTTTTAAATATGTAGTCTGCTGAAAAATAATCTAAATGAAGTCTTCTGAGGCCTCTGTGAATCCTTTTCCATTATTATTCTTTTTCTTTCTGCCACGTTCTTAATGTTGGTTGGAAGGATAATTTAGACTAAAATGCCAACAAGAAAGATTATTATTATTTTTAAAATTCAGCAGTTGGTTTGTGCCTTACTTCTGCCTCAGCATACAGTGGGATTGTTCACCACAAATGGCCATGGTAATGGAAATAACAAGATGTCCTCAGGTCCCACCACTTGGTGTGAAAAATTCAAAGGGAATGTAAATTACCTAAATGATGAATCCCAATCTTTTTTACAGCTTTCATACTTATGAAAAGACTGTGGATTTGTAGCATGTAAGAGAGGGAGATGATTTTATTTTGTTGAAATGATTCAAACATCTGCTCCTTACTTTGAATAGATTTTGATTCATGTGCCTGTACAAACTTGATATCTATAAAACTGACTAGCAATGTAATATTTTGAAATTTTATTCTCTCTTTGCTTTAGGGAGCTCCAGAACCAGGAAGTGACTAATGATATTGCATGAGATAGATTAACTTAATTCTTTCATCATCAATTTTTGTTTGTGACTACATGCTAACAACTATGAAAATAGAGACTCAGTATTCATTGCTTGGAGCAGTTCTACTTTCCTGTTGTATAGCAGTAAGATGCAGCTTATGTTCCGTAACTTAAAGAATGCATACATCGCCCACCAGCATCAGAATGAGTCAGCAATATACCCTTATGCAACGAAAGCAAAAAGAAGAAAAGTAGAGTTTCCCGCTTCTGACTTAGTATGATGGACTCCCCAGCCGAGCAAACTCACACTTCAAACTCAATTTCACCTTAATAAATATCTGTATAATATTGGAAGAACATGTTTTGCCACCATCAGGTCTGTTTCATCTTGACAATTTAAGTCTTAAAGGAGAAACTCTTCACTTTTTATTTTTGCCTGATATCCTTTATACTCATTCCCATAGGAAAGGATAATGTTTATTTCCCATCATGTTGATGATTCTAATAACCAGTGTTGAATATGTGCAGAATTTCATTCCCACTTTAGATCTACTTCTCATATTGTTTTCCAAATCTGATGTTTTGTAACAGCTAAAAGAAACAGTGCTTGCAAGTTACTGTGCTTTTTTTTTTTTAAATCAAAGTTCCGCCATTTCTCCCATTCTTTCTCTCATTTATCATTCTTTCCTCCATTATTTACTTTCTCATTCTGAAGAGACTCATACAAACTTTCTTTAGTCAAAGTATAATTTAAGTTTGATTTCATAAGTCGATTATTGTGAGACCAGATGACAGAAGAAACTTCCAAAAGAGCACAATTAATACAGGAAATGAGGTTAATGATTCAGTAGGCGAAACTTACATCTGACTCACCGTTACCACCTAATGAAGCGATATATTCACAGTAGAGATTTAGTAAATGTTTGTTGTCTGATTACTATGCCACTGATAAATCCTGAGTATAAGAAAAATGTCATGTAGAAATCATCAATTTCAGTTCTAGAGATTAGGAAACAGAAGCAGCAAGAAATCAAATGACATATTTGATGTGTGTACTGAGTTTATAGTAGAAACATTTCTATTATTGGCTCTGATTTTGTACTTGCATGTTTTCCTTTCACCTCTATCTTTCTCATCTTTTAAAAATGTACATTATGTCACTATATATATTTATCTTTGAAAATCTTCTTAGATGACTTTTGTAACAAGGCAGTAAAAAAAATTGATACCAAGGCTTTAGATTCAGAAATGTACATTTACCATCTAAACCATATTGCTGCTGCTGCTGCTAAGTTGCTTCAGTCGTGTTTGGCTCTGTGTGACCCCATAGACGGCAGCCCACCAGGCTCCTCTGTCCCCGGGATTCTCCAGGCAAGAATACTGGAGTGGGTTGCCAATTCCTTCTCCATATTGAGGATAACACAAATTTGAGGCCAAGTTTCATGAAGATGATCAGAAACTATGGAGTAATCTATAACAACCAGTTTAGTCTATCATAGAAAGACACAGAATCAAATCTGCTATTGTGTCGTGTTTTTCAATTATTCTGGCAGCCTCCGAGAAGTAGTCCATTCTTGAAAACAGACTCTCAGTGGATCTTAAATTTTCAGGAAGTCTAAGACATCATGAAAATGCACTAACATGCATACCCACTGTATTCTACATATAATTTCAACAAGTTTATAAACCCCTGAATCTGTTTGAGGACTTCTCATGGCACCACGACAGAATAAGAATCTCTGGTTTAGAGAAGCAGTTTGTGAACCTACTCTGGTTGGTTCATTTGCCAAATTTTTTTGTGGGGGGAGGATGGAGGTGCCAAGTTGTCTAATTTAGATATCTGTCTTATGAAATCTTAGTGGAAAAATTATTTCCTTTCAAAATAGAGAACAAATTTAAAAAATTTGTGACTGCCATTGCACAGGTTTAATTTTCCTGTTAGAATTAGATTTTTTTTTAAGTCATATTGGATGTGATTCCTTAATGTAGACCCCTACTACCCAAGAGTTATCATAATAATTGGAATTCTTTGCAATTCCAGAAATAACTGGAGCAATTTTTAAGGGGAGAGATGGCCTAGATCAAGAGTCAGCAAAATAAAGCAAGAGAACCAAATGGGTCCTGCTGCTTGTTTTTAGAAATAAAATTTGTTATTGCCAATGGCTGCTGTGTTACAGGAGCAGAATTCCTGAATTTCTGTAGAGACTATAGAAATGGAAAAGTCTAAAATATTTGTCATCAGACCCTTTGAGGAAAATTTACTTATTTCTGCCCTGTATCATTCTAATTAAACTTGTCTCAGCCTCAGTGCTATTGACATTTCAGACTGGATACTCTTTCTTGTGGGGGACTGTCTTTTACATTGTAGAGCGTTTAGCAGCTTCCCAGAGTTCTTCTTTGGGGCTTCCCACATGGTACTAGTGGTAAAGAACCCACCTGCCAATGCAGGAGACATAAGAGATGCAGGTTTGATCCCTGGGTCAGAAAGATTCCCTGGATGAGGGCATGGCAACACACTCACCTCGGTGTTCTTGCCTGGAGAATCTCATGGACAGAGAAACCTGGTGGGCCACAGTCCATAGGATTACAAAAGTCAGACACGACTGAAGCAACTTTGCCCTCACACATGCTCTGTCCTCCCTTACCCACTAGATGACAAGAGACCTTTCCTGCCTCCCATAGTGTGTGTGTTAGTCGCTCAGTTGCGTCTGACTCTTTGCAACCCTATGAACTGTAGCCCACCAGGCTCCTCTGTCCATGGGATTTTCCAGGCAAGAATACTGGAGTGGGCTGCCATTTCCTACTCCAGCCTCCCCCAGTGGTGATGGTCAAAAAGATACTCAGGGTCCTGGTTGAGAACCAGTATTCTGAGTAGATGGATTCTTTCTTCTTGCTTAGAGGGGAGAGGTGATGGTTTAGTTGCTAAGTTGTGTTGACTCTTGCAACCGCATGGACTGTAGCCCACCAGGCTTCTCTGTCCTTGGGATTCTCCAGGCAAGAGTACTGGAGTGGGTTGCCACTTCCTTCTCCAAGAGGGAAGAGGATTCCAAAACCTATTCCTTGACTGAAGGTTCTCTCCCATTAGGAAACTCTCCACTAGAACATTCTTTTTCTTTCCCAAGCAGAGGATCTCTTCTGCTGTTTTGTTGTTAGTTTCTCTCTCTCAGTTTTTCAGAGAAGCAGACTACTACTGATCTCTATCTCTCGCCTAAAAGTATCTTCAAAAAACTTTTACTTATTAAGAAGTCACCCCTTCCTTCCTTATTATTATCAAGTGCTACCATCATTTCAAGCCCAAATAAGTGTAACAACTTTGATTTTCTACCATAGAAAAAGTAGAAGTTGTGTAAATGTAAGATATTATTACTGTTACCAGTATTGTTATTCGTTTCTGCTATGACTTAGCTTGAGGCCAATGTGTGAAGCTTTCTCCACTAAAAAATTTAGTGAATAAGAAAGATTTATAGCAAGTATTCCAATCAGATTACCATTGTCTGAGATTGTGAATCTGTTTCTTTTCAATTAGCTGATTTTATATCTAAGTATTGCCTTAACAATATAAGTATTTTCCTTTTCACACCTAATCTTCATTTATTTAATGGCAAAGTCTTATATGTATATAAATCTTGACTATTTCTTCCATGTTTCAAAATGAAGTGTCTTAGAAGAGAAACTAACTTTCTTTAAGGATTTTCTCTTAAAGGCTGACATAAAAAAATACATTTTTGTATTGATTTTTACATAGGTAAAGAGGATTATAGTTTTAGTCATCAAAATAATATTGTTGAACCTGATGGCATGTGTACTTTCTGATCAGACTAGATATTATCTTTTAATATTTATCTTGAGTAGATATGGGTGAATTGGTTCTGTGAAAAATCTTGCAACCATCCAGTAAGAAATATTTATTTCCTCCGCAGAGTCTAATCTAAGGTAGACGACATTTACACAAAGAAAATGAAGCTGTTTCATCACTTCAGAATGAACTGACATGATGTATCACTGCAAATATATTTTTTAAAACCCCCACACACAGATTATTAAGAAAATGTAATTTAGTGGTCAGGACTCGATTAATTATTTAGATGAGTGAGAAGTGAGTTACAAATCAATTCATTAACTCCAATGCTGTAATAATCCAGTTATCCTTTCTGACTTTTACCTGATGAGGTAAATATGACCTAACGTTCTGGAGGTTTGCTCCATACGTGTGACGACTGTGAGATTGCCATGGATCCGAGCAAAATATTGTTTCTTTGGCACAACTCATGCTGTCATTACCATTATGCAACCTTCATTTTCATATAGTTTAAATCCGAGAACCATCGGAGTTTAGTCAAGTTACGGTAAAACAATTCAACAGGTTGTTTACTTTGGTATTAGACATTCTTGTCAGGGGAGATATGTTCTTTTCTTATTTGGATATAAGAAATAACTTTTGAAGTATCAGGAAAACAAACATTAGCGTACTGTTTTCTCCAACGCTAAATGCCAAAGTGATCAAAATTCCTTATGACATGCAAGTTGGAAACATGTAATGTTTTCTTTCTTTTTTGTCTTCAGTGATACAAGGTGGTCTCTTTTTTTCTTTTGTTCAATAATCAAATTTCCAGAGCCGGAAACTATTACCCTTTCATACTTGAGTGGATAGTTACTGACCTTTTTACACAAAGAGTGAAAAAAAGAAAGAAAAAACATCAATCCAAACCCATAAACCAGTGTTTTTATTTTGAAGAAAAACAAACTTTTTTTTTTTTCTTGAAAGGGACAGGAAAAAAAGAAAGAAAAGAAAGAAACCATAGCAAACAAATGTTTTGTGATTCACAATTGCATACTATTCATAGTGATGGTGGTTATTATCCAATTATATGTGGTTTCTCCTGTATCATCTTGTCTGTGTATTTTATGGGTGTCATTTTGTTTATTTTTGCTTTGATTATTTTAGAATTAGTACAACATATAGTAGGCCTGAATGCATCAATTTCAGGTCCAATCTTGTAAATCTCCACACCCATTTTGCATAAAAGCTTCCACAGATCAGATGAAATCATGTGTTGACAACTTGCATGTGTACGGTTACTTAAAGCAAATTCTAATTTTCCTCTTTCCTTATTTTCTTCCAGTTCTTTCCTTTCTATTCACTTATTTACATAATTTAAAAATATTTGGATCCTCATCATGTGCCAGAGGTGGTGCTTTCACATTATCTCATTTCATTCTCATGTTGATTCTGTGGTAGCTATGTATTTATTTCCATTTTCCGTTTAGAAAACCACGGCTCTAAACATGTGGACTTATCCAAGGATTACTTAGCTAGTAAGTATGATTCTATGATCTGATCATTTTCTACAAAACGTATTTGTTTATCAATTGAGGTGGCTGTATTTATGCATTTATCTGATGGGAATAAAATGGTTTAAAAATTTAATTACAATGTTCATTTACTAAATGACTGTGAGGGAAAGCTCTTGGTGAAATAATTTGCTGCCTTAGAGTAAGAACATAAATTTCTTAATTCTTAGGCTGCATATTCAAGACAATGTAACAATTGCCTGGAAACTGAAACATTTAATTAATACAAATATTTTTCTTTCCTACATAAAGTTTTTGTAGCTTTGACTGATCTTCTGAAGGGGTGTTTTGGCCCAACAGTGTCTGTGGCTATAAGCTAGCCTGTCTCCAGCCCTGAAAATCTTTGCCTTCCTTCCTACATTCTTTCTGCCTGCATGAAAAGAACAGCTATGTATGTGGCATCTTATTTAATTTTGAATATATTGCATTGCATTTCTTCAAATTTTTAAAAAGCCATTTAATTTCCTTTATTGTGGTAAAATATACATAAAATAAAATTTACCACATGAACCATTTTTAAGTGTGCGACCCAGTGGCATCAAGTACGTTCACAATGTTGTGTAATCCTTACTGCCATCTAGTTCCAGAACTTTTCATCACACAGAACAGAAACTCCATACCCATTAAACAATAACTCCCCATGCTTCCTCCCCAGCAATGTCTCGTAACCTCTAGTCTGCTTTCTGTCTTTATGAATTAGACTATTCTAAGTACCTCAGATAAGTGCAGTCATATAATATTTGCCTTTTTGTGTCTGGCTTGTTTCACTTAGTATATGTTTTCAAGATTCATCCTGGTTATGGCATGTATCAGAATTCCATTACTTTATAAGGCTGAATAATATATCATTACATGTAGATACTACAATTTATTTATTTATTAATCATTCGTCTATTGACAGATATTTGGGTTATTTCCACTTTGGGGCTATAATGAATAGTGTTGTTATGAGCATTGGTTTACAAGTATTTATTCGAGCCCCTGCTTTCAATATTTTGGGGTATATACCCAGGAGTGAAATTGTTGGAGCATGTGATAATTCCACCTTTAACTTTCTGAGGAGCCACCAAAGTGTTTCCACAGCTGCTGCACCATTTAAATTTCCACCAACAGTGGACAAAGGGTCAAATTTCTCCACATTCTTGCCAACATTTGTTATTTCTATGCTTTCAAAAAAATAGCAGCCATTCCAATAAATGTCTTTAAATTTTTAATATAGCATGTTCCTTGAATTATTAACAAAATATACCCATATATTTGTAAACCAACTTTTTCTTTTTTAGAAAATTGAAATGTAGTTGATTTACAATATTGTGTTAGTTTTAGGTGTAAAGTGATTCAGTTTTATAGCTATATCTACATAGATAGATAGATACATATACACAAACTGTGGCAAATTCTTAAAGAGGTAGGTTTACTAGATCACCTTATCTGCATCCTGAGAAATCTGTGTGTAAGTCAAGAAGCAACAGTTAGAACTGTTAGAACTGGACATGGAACAACATGTCAAGGCTGTATATTATCACCCTGCTTATTTAACTTATATGCAGAGTACATCATGAGAAATGCTGGGCTGGAAGAAGCACAAGCTGGAATCAAGAGTGCCAGGAGAAATATCAATAACCTCAGATATGCAGATGACACCACCCTTATGGCAGAAAGTGAAGAGGAACTAAAAAGCCTCTTGATGAAAGTGAGAGGAGAGTGAAAGAGTTGGCTTAAAACTCAACATTCAGAAAACTAAGATCATGGCATCTGGTCCCATCACTTCATGGGAAATAGATGGGGAAACAGTGGAAACAGTGAGAGACTATTTTTTGGGGCTCCAAAATCACTGAAGATGATGACTGCAGCCATGAAATTAAAAGACGCCTGCTCTTTGGAAGAAAGCTATGACCAACCTAGACAGCATATTAAAAAGCAGAGACATTACTTTGTCAACAAAGGTCCACCTAGTCAAAGCTATGATTTTACCAGTACTCATGTATAGATGTGGGAGTTGGACTATAAAGAAAACTGAGCACTGAAGAATTGATGCTTTTGAACTGTGGTGTTGGAGAAGACTCTTGAGAATCCCCTGGACTGCAAGGAGATCAAAACAGTCAATCCTAAAGGAAATCAGTCCTGAAAATTTATTGGAAGACCTGATGCTGAAGCTGAAACTCCAATACCTTGGCCACCTGATGTTAAGAACTGACTCGTTTGAAAAGACCCTGATGCTGGGAAAGATTGAAGGCAGGAGGAGAAGGGGACGGCAGAGGATGAGATGGTTGGATGGCATCATTGACTTGATGAACCTGAGTTTGAGCAAGCTCTGGGAGTTGGTGATGGACAGGGAAGCCTGGTGTGCTGCAATCCATGGAGTTGCAAAAAAGAAAAAAAAAGTTGGAGATGACTGAGTGACTGAACCGAACTGATGTTGGGTGGGCCAAAAAGTTCATTTGAGTTTTTCCATAATATCTTAATAGCTTAAGGAAAATCAAAATGAACTTTTTGGCCAACCCGACATATCTATTCTTTTTCAGATTCTTTTCCCTTTTAAGTTATTGCAAAGTACTGAGTATAGTTCCCTGTGTTGTACAGTAGGTCCTTATTGGTTATCTACTTTATACACAGTAGTGTATATATATTACTCCTAAACTTCTAATTTACCCCCTCCATCCACTTTAGCAACCACAAGTTTACTTTCTATGTCTCAAAACAAAACTTGTTCATTTGTATAATATTTTTAGGTTCCACATATATATATGATATCACATGATATTTGTAAGTTAGCTTGTGTAATATTTTTAGATTCCACATTTAAATGATATCCCATGATATTTGTCTTTCTCTGTCTGGCTTACTTGAATTAGTATGATATTCTCTAGGTTCATCCATGTTGCTGCAAATGGCATTACTTCATTCTTTTGTATGGCTGAGTAATATTCCACATTTTCTTTATCTATTCATCTGTCAATGGACATTAGGTTGCTTCCATGCTAGACTAATTATTTTTAATAGTATCAGCCCCAATTTGCATGCTTTGATTCTGAATATAATACTAAGTTCTTATTTATTGTTGGGAGAATTTTCTGGGTAGGAAAAGAACATATTTTGATGAGTCAAGCCTATCTAATATAACTCTTTCTACTCAATACAGCCCTGAGCCCCCTGAAATTAATTGATATAGTTTATGACAATCTAACCTTTCTTTGGGTATTAGGCATAAACTCTTTACATGGTTAAAACACATTCTGGGAGAGAAAAATAACAGTAGATTTTTGCAGTGTAAAATTCTGGGGGTGAATCAAAGACATACAAACTATTATTTTTTTCAGGTGACTCAAATCTTCCTGGTCATCTGCTTAAACTACAAACCAGATATAGAAGATCATCAAAACAATTAGGAACAGCCTTTATAGTTATGTACAAATGTAATGCAAAGAATGTCATCCATCCTCACCCGGGGCAGGCATGGAATCAGATAAATGCTGGAGGAATTGCTCCCCTGCTTCCCTGCTCCCTCACCTTCCTCCCATGAAATTTTCAAATGACGAAAAGGAAACAAGGATTTTGGTAAAATGGCCAAAGAGAACCAAACTCGATAATGATGTCTTTCTCATTAAAGGTTTTAGGAAATTGTGCTAATAAAAATATTATGGGGTCTAACTACGATGATGTTGTTTTCATTATACTATACGTTTTGAGAAAATAGAGTTTTTAGCAAAAAATGTTTGCCGGTTTTATCTTACTCATCTAAATGGCATTGAAAAATACTTCTTTAAAAGCATAGAAAGTTGTAGTGAAAATAAATTCTTGTTTGATTTACCTGTAAGAAGATATTAAAAACTAAGACTTGGAGTTTGCTTAAATTCTTCAGTGGCAGCCACATGTTGAGATGTTAGGTCAAGGTTGTTTATATTAGAGAATTTCTAATCTGTTTACGACACATAATGGTCTTGAAATTTCTGAAATATGGTTTTCTCCACCTTAGGGAGAAATCTACGATAGGGACAGGACTTTAAGTTATAAGACATATCGCTTGCTTTCTCCAATAATTGAAATTTATGTATTGATTTTTCTGAGCATTGTATATAGATACATAAAATGGATAAACAACAAGGTCTAACTGTGTAGCACAAGAAACTATATTTAATATCCTGTGATAAACCATCATGGAAAAGAACATGAAAAAGAATATGTATGTATGTAAAGCTAAATCACTTTCCCGTAGGATAGAAATTAACACAACTTGCAAATCAACTATACTTGGATAAAAGAAATTTTTTAAAAAGTCTTTCCTGGGATTTTATCAGAATCTCATCTACCACACAACCTGGTGTTTGGTAAGAACATATGTGAAAGTGAGAAAATTAAGAAACCGTCTTAATTTAGGCCTAGAGGTTTAGGGAAGAAAAACAGTATTTCCCAGGCTGTACTGATAGGTGGAGGGCAATATATGGGAGCTTCTGGGATTGGGGAGTAATTCTTAAAAGTGGGTAGAAGGGGAGGAGTGAATAGGAGCTACTTGTGGGGTCAGGATTGAAGCTGACAGCTTTAATAACACTTTTTCCTCTTCAAAATTTTCTCACCCATTCCTCCTACCCAAACTTTCACCAGACTGATTTATGTGTTCCCCCTCTGCCCTCCTCTTTCTTACACTATACTCTCTATCACTATACTCAGCTTCTATCCTCTAGTTAAGGATCTTGGTAGGGCAAAGATAACCTCCTGGAGTAGTGCGGTCACTCTTCCAGAACATTTCATGACACCATTTCTCAACCATCACTGCTCAGTGGCTAAAGTGATTGATACATCTAAGAATAAGCCAGTCATTCTGCACCTGAGGTATCAGAGAGATTGTGACTAGCCATAAGCGTTCAGCACAGACCAAGTACCCCAAGTGCTTACTGATTTCCTCTGGATGGTGTGAAATATTTTTTTAAAAATTCATCTTTAAAGTGATGTAAGATGGACAGATGGAACTTCAGGGAGCCCTATGTGAGAATGTATATGTTTCAAATTGCCATTTAGGGATTTACTTTGGTAATATGGTCTATTGATGGAAGGAAAGTCTGATTCTTGAGAATCTTTGAAAGCTCACAGGCATTTTGATTTTTTTTCATCTGTTTTATATATATATACATACTATTTATATATAAGTATTTTATATATAAAATTTAAATATATATACATACATATTTAAATGTATGTTTATACTTACAATCACTCTCCATTCCCTCCTTCTCATTTCTTACTCCCCAGAGTCAAGACTAGTTTTAGACTGTTTAGTTTTCAGGAGGAGTTTTCTACCACAGCTGGACCCTCATTCTTCTGGAGAGATGTGTGCAGTGGTGATGAGGGTGGGACAGAAGTTGCCCCAGCATCAAGATATTATCCCTAATGTAGGAAAGAAAGAATTCTTGAATTACTGTTGTCTCTACAGCTTTTGGGGGCTTCCCAGGGGCCCAGTGGTAAAGAATTTGCCTGTCAATGCAGGTGAGGCAAGAGATGCAGGTTTGATCCCTGGGTCGGGAAGATCTCCTGAGGGAGGGCATGGCAACCCATTCTAGTATTCTTGTCTGGAGAATCTCATGGACCGAGGAGCCTGGCAGGCTGCAGTCTGTGGGGTCTCAATGAGTCAGGTATGACTGAGCGGCTGAGCCCTACAACTTGTTAACCGATTTGTTATTTCCACTTCATATATATTTTGTTGTTGTTGACATTTATTTTGGAATTCTTTGCAGTTTTGTACTGTATCTATCAAGGTTTTCAGATGAGATGTGCTTTATTTCTCATACTCTCGTATGTGTGTAACCAGCTCACTGAACCTGTGCAATGGTGACCCCGGAGACAGGTTCAGCAGAAGGATGCTGAATTGGGAATAACAAGTGTCAAATAACAGCCTCCCCCTCAAGTCGCCATCCTCCAAACTAGGTTATACTAAGAAGACTTTTATTTCTTTACAATAAAAAGTCTTTATGGAAAGAATATCATGAAAATATAATGCTGCTTGAATGCAGATGACACCACCCTTATGGCAGAAAGTGAAGAGCAACTAAAAAGCCTCTTGATGAAAGTGAAAGTGGAGAGTGAAAAAGTTGGCTTAAAGCTCAACATGCAGAAAATGAAGATCATGGCATCCGGTCCCATCACTTCATGGGAAATAGATGGGGAAACAGTGTCAGACTTTATTTTTCTGGGCTCCAAATCACTACAGATGGTGACTGCAGCCATGAAATTAAAAGACGCTTACTCCTTGGAAGGAAAGTTATGACCAACCTAGATAGCATGTTCAAAGCAGAGACATTACTTTGCCAACAAAGGTTCGTCTAGTCAAGGCTATGGTTTTTCCTGTGGTCATGTATGGATGTGAGGGTTGGACTGTGAAGAAGGCTGAGTGCCGAAGAATTGATGCTTTTGAACTGTGGTGCTGGAGAAGACTCTTGAGAGTCCCTTGGACTGCAAGGAGATCCAACCAGTGCATTCTGAAGGAGATCAGCCCTGGGATTTCTTTGGAAGGAATGATGCTAAAGCTGAAACTCCAGTACATTGGCTACCTCATGGGAAGAGTTGACTCATTGGAAAAGACTCTGATGCTGGGAGGGATTGGGGGCAAGCGGAGAAGGGGACGACAGAGGATGAGATGGCTGGATGGCATCCCTGACTCGATGGATGTGAGTCTGAGTGAACTCCGGGAGTTGGTGATGGACAGGGAGGCCTGACGTGCTGCGATTCATGGGGTCGCAAAGAGTCGGACACGACTGAGTGACTGATCTGATCTGATCTGATCTGAATGCAGAATGCTGATGGTGTATGTAGGTGACCATTTTACTAGAATATGGTCAATGATACAGTGCTAGCAATATTTTGTTTAGAATATGAGAGATAACAACTATTTAGTTATGCCCACTTCTGTGGTTCTCATCATGTGACCATCTCCTAAGTCCAGACTGCTTTACAAGATAGTTCTGATGATGATAATAGGGACAATAATAATGGCAACTATTTATTAAAATGTTCACTGTATTATACACTATGCTAAAAGATTTACGTATCTGTGTCATTTTGTCCTTCCAATACTTGATAATTACTATTATTATCTCCATTTTGCAGAAGGGGGAAAGGTAAGATTAAGGAGCTTGCCTGTGATCAAGCATCTGGTGAGAAGCAGAGCTGGGCATTGAGGCCTGATTCTAGAACATGTCCTTATATGATCCTGTGCCCCAAGGTGAACCTATGCTATGGCCTCTACTCTCATCCTACTTGCCGCCATGCTGAGTTTACTTTACTCTGTAAGGGAGCTTAATCCTATATTGTTCATAACAGACATCCTGGAAACTCCTGAGCACGATACCCCCATGGCTACAAGTAGCAAATTTTCATCTGAAAGGAAGGAAGTGCTGACCTAAAATAAGTAGACTTGCAGTTATTTCTCCAGCACAAATGGGTTAATTCAATTACAAAGAATTGTAATTCTTGGTCTGTAATCACAGCAAACCTCATGCAAGTCCCATCAGGGAGAGGACAGTCTTTTAAAAAATGGAAAAGGAAGTTTGGAGGGCTGTAGTAAACAAAGTACCTATTGGAGGAATTGAGCGTTCAATTGGCTTTTCATTGTCTGAGTCCTGACAGTCTGAACACTTGCTGGGAAAGAGGAGAAAACCTTTCTTCTTCCTGTTGAGCTGTGCTTTCTAGTGGAGTATATTCCCTTTCTGGTCACCTGATTCTAATTGAAGTTTCTGTTTTATTAATTTTTTACAAAGGTTAAATGTGTATTAGTTCAGTTCAGTTCAGTCGCTCAGTCGTGTCCAACTCTTTGCGACCCCATGAATTGCAGCACGCCAGGCCTCCTTGTCCATCACCAACTCCCAGAATCTACCCAAACTCATGTCCGTCGAGTCCGTGATGCCATCCAGCCATCTCATCCTCTGTCATCCCCTTCTCCTCCTGCCCCCAATCCCTCCCAGCATCAGAGTCACCTCTTCGCATGAGGTAGCCAAAGTATTGGAGTTTCAGCTTTAGCATCAGTCCTTCCAATGAACACCCAGGACTGATCTCCTTTAGGATGGACTGGTTGGATCTTCTTGCCATCCAAGGGACTTTCAAGAGTCTTCTCCAACACCACAGTTCAAAAGCATTAATTCTTCGGCGCTCAGCTTTCTTCACGGTCCAACTCTCACATCCATACATGACCACAGGAAAAACCATAGCCTTGACTAGGCGGACCTTTGTTGACAAAGTAATGTCTCTGCTTTTGAATATGCTATCTAGGTTGGTCATAACTTTTCTTCCAAGGAGTAAGTGTCTTTTAATTTCATGGCTGCTAATACCATCTGTAGTGACTTTGGAGCCCCCCAAAATAAAGTCTGACACTGCTTCCACTGTTTCCCCATCTATTTCCCATGAAGTGAGGGGATTGGATGCCATGATCTTAGTTTGCTGGATGTTAAGCTTTAAGCCAACTTTTTCACTCTCCTCTTTCACTTTCATCAAGAGGCTTTTTAGTTCCTCTTCACTTTCTGCCATAAGGGTGGTGTCATCTGCATATCTGAGGTGATTGATATTTCTCCCAGCAATCTTGATTCCAGCTTGAGCTTCTTCCAGCCCAGCGTTTCTCATGGTGTACTCTGCGTATAAGTTGAATAAGCAGGGTGACAATATACAGCCTTGACGTACTCCTTTTCCTATTTGGAATCAGTCTGCTGTTCCATGTGCAGTTCTAGCTGTTGCTTCCTGACCTGCATATAGGTTTCTCAAGAGGCAGGTCAGGTGGTCTGGTATTCCCATCTCTTTCAGAATTTTCCACAGTTTATTGTGATGCACACAGTCAAAGGCTTTGGCATAGTCAATAAATGTGTATAAACATAAGTTTATTAAGTGAAAGTCTTTGTGTAAATTCTTTGTCTTTTTTCTTAAATTTTCAATATTTAAAATTTATTAGAGTTTTTATAAAAGACTTAATCATGGATTTTTCTAAATGAACCATCTATTTTCAACCAAATAAAAAGTTAACCAAGCAACTTTACAGTATTTTCTTTGGAAGGAAATACAGTTTAAACAATGACCAGCAAAGAGTAGATGTGAACTGAGCTCTAATTTTAGCTATTTCCATTAGAATAGAATCATATTCATTATAAATTCATTTAAGCTGGAATATAGTTGTCAACCCAGAAAAAAACAAACCAACAAAAGAAAACCAGAAAAATTTTGAGGGAAGAATGAAAATAAATCTTCCTTATTATCTCTGTATCTCCAACTGCATCTCTATCACACGTCTATAAGTGGAATAATGGCTACCATTCTAATGTTGCCACCTCATTAATCTGATAACTCTTAAGAGAAGGGCATGTTTTCCTTTGGTTTTCATTTTGGCAGTTGTGACATTGATATGCTAGGGAAAGGCTGAGTTTGTTTTTGAGACCAAAGTTATTAACTGTGGGAAGGTGCCCAGTGACCATAGCTGCGATCTGTAGAAATTCCACTGAAATTTGCTTGCAGGGAAATCTGATCTGATCCAAAGTTCTCTGATTACATCAGCAATGAGCATAAGCTATGTCATCTCACAGGACATTTAAAAGGGGAGGCAATCTCAAACCCCTCTGCTCCTCAATCCCATTTGGGATCCTTTAGAATTAAAATGATGATAGTATTTTCTCAGAATCTCTTCTAAAACTTCCTGCTTCTGCTCTTTCATTTATTGAATTGCTTCTTACACTGCTCTTTTCCTCAAGATCAGTCTCTGAGACTGTTATTTTTATTTTGCTCCATTTTGAATTTGTTGATTTTTTTCTATTAAGTTTTAGATCATTTTGTTTATTATTTATTATTATTAACTTAAAATAAGTTCTGAATTTTACTTTCTTTGGGTTTATTTTATCACTATTTTAATAATTCCTTGTGTTAGAGATTTAACCCTTTGATTTTTAACTTTTCTGATATAAGCATCTAAGGTTATAGATTTTCCTGTAGTATTATTTTAGCTTCATCTAATGAGCTTTCACATTTATAATTTTTGATCATTTAGTTCTAAATGTTTTCTAATTTCCATCCCATTTTGTTCATATTGTCTAAAAAGTGAAGGTTGCTGTATCATTTTGCTACATAAAAATATTTGTTGACTTACTGTTGCTCATTCATTTATTCAATATTATTATTGAACACCAATTGTATAATACTGTGCTACTCCCTCACAAGGCGCTGAATATACACTGTTGAATAAGGAAAACACAAACCCTAGTCTCATGGAATTTAAGATCTAGATTACTAAAAATGGAATGGCATTAAAATAATAAAATATTTCTTGTCAAAAATCTTAAGGCATAAGATATATGCTGTATATTTAGTATTTAATAGATAGAGGCAATTGTATTGGCTTCAACTTGACCTTTCCTACCTTAATAACCCTCACTCCTACACCAGTGAATCAATGCAAGCATTCTGCCAGCAGTTAAGTACATCTCTTCTAATTATTTGTTCTAGAACTGGGGAAGTAACTACAGGATGGGTCTCTTGTGAGATGGATCTGAGCTAACTACCACTGATTTCCTGACCTCCATAGGCCCCTTGAGTTTAAGTAAACTCCCGAAGATAGTGAAGGATAAAGAAGCCTGGTGTGCTGCAGTCCATGGGGTCACAGACAGTCAGACATGACTGAGCAACTGAACAACAATAGGCTCCTTGACGGTGGACCACAGTGATGTTTTGGGTCTCCTGGAATTGTATCAGTTCAGAGCCAATGTCCAAAACTCTCAAAGGCACAGTTACCCTGGTAAAAGGCCATAGGTCCCTTCGGGGAAGGCTGGGAGAAAAGTGAACAGTATATATTTTTGATAGTGTACCCGGGCCTTTCTTCTAGGAGTTCTGGGTCTATAAACTGGCTTAAGTCTGGGAAATGTTAATAACAGAGAAATGATGACTTTTTTATGGTTTGTATTAGACTTTTGTTCATCTGACCTGAAATTTTCTGTGTAGATAGATTGAGGAAGCACTTAGGTTTCCTATCTATTTTACTTCTAGAAGCACCATGATCAGCTAGTGAAATGTCATAGATATGTACAATGTACCCTCTCTTGGTTGCTGCTTTAACTCTACTGTCCATTACATTATCACACCCACCCTACCTCTGGAGGTTGAGTGTGCCAGTTGGCCCCTGCCACTCTGGGATCCAATTATTCCCATTGCATTTACTTTTCCCAATTCAGTGACTTCAGTCTCTACTAAGGTTTGGCCTCAGATGAGAGTGCTCATGGAGCTCTTCAAAGATGCTGAAACTGCTGTGACAAATTTCCTTCTCATAATTGGGACAGTGATATGTTTTCTAGATCCTCCCATTGGATAAGAGTAAGCCTCATTAATGGGTAAGAGTAAGCCTTA
The DNA here is from genome assembly GCF_019923935.1 of Bubalus bubalis. NCBI lineage: Eukaryota > Metazoa > Chordata > Mammalia > Artiodactyla > Bovidae > Bubalus > Bubalus bubalis. The sequence goes on along the minus strand of NC_059169.1, from coordinate 41,621,878 downwards.
TTAATAACAAATCTGCTCTAACATTCCAATCTCTCTGAATCCTTGAATCCCATCCTCTACCTTAAACCAAGGCAGAGGTAGCATTTCTAAATCACTCACTGTGGGTCACCTTTTGGTCCATGTTTTGGACAATGAAGCACATCACTGCAACCCTTCCAACTCAGATTGTAACACTGACTGCAGAATCTAAGTCTTATTGAGTCCGTATCAATACCTTTGACTGGATCCAACTTCATGCTCCTTGAACAGCCTCAGTGTCCATTTCTGCATATGTCCCTCAGATTTCTGTCTAGATTAGAAAACCCATGCAATTCTTCTGGGGTGTATTATAACACACCTCCTCATGCATCACACTTCATCATAACTTTAGGGGTCCACTGTAACTTGAATCTAGGAATAGGTCTACAAGACTTCCCAGGTAGGGCTGCTGCTACTGCTGCTGCTAAGTCACTTCAGTCATGTCCGACTCTGTGCAACCCCAGAGACGACAGCCCACCAGGCTCCTCCATCCTTGGGATTCTCCAGGCAAGAACACTAGAATGGGTTGCCATTTCCTTCTCCACCAGGTAGGGCTAGTGGAAAAGAATTCACCTACTAAATGCAGAAGATGAAAGAGACATGGGTTCAATCCCTGAGTTGGGAAGATCCCTTGGAAGAGGGCATGGCAACCCACTTCAGTATTCTTGCCTGGAGAATCCCTTGGACAGAGAAGCTTGGAGGGTTATAATCCAAAGGGTTGCAAGGAGTCTGACGTGACTGAAGTGACTTAGCACACACACTCATAAGTCTAGAAGCAAAGAAGAGTGGTTAGGGAGTTCTTAGGAGAATCAGGATTTTTTTTTTAATTTTATTTATTTTTGGCTGTACTGTGTGTTTGTTGCTGTTCTTGCTTTCCCCCAGTTGTGGCAAGAGGGAGCTACTTTTAGTGGTGGTGCACGGGTGGCATTGTTGCAGCTTCTCTTGCTGCAGAGCACAGACTCTAGGGCTTGCAGACTTCAGTACTTGTGACACATGGGCTCAATAGTTGTGGCTTCCCGACTCTAGAGCACAGGCTTGATAGTGTGGAGCTTGGGCTTAGTTGCTTTGCGGCAGGTGGGATCCTCCCGAACCAGGGATTGAACCCAGGTCTCCTGCATTGGCAGATTTTTCACCACTGAACCATCAGGGAAGTCCCAGGATTGTCTTTTACGGCTTGAATGGCAACTGCCTCAGGGGAGTTGATTATGGTTTCCTCAGGCAATATAAGGTTAATCCCCTTACACAGGGGTGAAGAGGCTGCTTCCACTGGTAGAGAAGACTCATCAGACATTAGGGGCTCAGTGTCCCTCATTTCATCAGGGTATACCCACATGTTCCCACCCCAACTTAACAGGTCCCATTCTTTCCCAATCCATATCCTTACTTTCACAGTAAACATCCTGTGAGAATGGGAGTACAACTTGTAATTCAGCCAGTCACAAGATAAGATTCTGTGTCTGATTTTCAGCAATCCTTGCCCTGTGGCTACAGTAGATAAAGCTCTTCTTAGGAGTAGTCATTTACAGATGTGAGAGTTGGGCCATAAAGAAGGATGAGCCCTGAAGAATTGATGTGTTTGAAATGTGGTGCTGGAGAGGATTCTTGAGAGTCCCCTTGGACAGAAAGAAGATCAAATCAGTTAATCCTAAAGGAAATCAACTCTGAATACTCATTAGAAGGACTGATGGTGAAGTTGAAACTCCAATATTTTGGCCACCTAATGTGAAGAGCCGACTCATTGGAAAAGACCCTGATGCTGGGAGGATTGACGGCAGGAGGAGAAGGGGATGATAGAGGATAAGATGGTTGGATGGCATCACTGACTCAATGGGCATGAGTTTGAGCAAACTTTGGGAGATGATGAAGGATAGAGAAGCCTGGCTTGCTGCAATCCATTGGATTGCAGAGAGTTGGACATGACTTAGTGACTTAAGAACAAAAGGACATCAGTGGACACGTCAAGTCTTTGAGGGAGTACTTGAGCTGGGAATCCAAATCTCTGAGCTCATCCTTTACTTTCACCACTTTGTCCAATGTCATTAGGAGTAACCAGGCAATCTTGTTCTATTTATTAGCTTCCCTGGATTGTTTAAAATTATCACCTACATAGCCACTGAGCTCTTTGCTTCTTAGGAGGGGTTGATTAGGAGTATCCAATGGAAATTTTTGAATATCTCTGTTGCCAGCTCAGTCCACAAACTTCCAGTTCTTTCTATACCACTTGCTGTTGTTATTCAGTAGCTAAGTCATGTCCAACTCTTTGAGTCTCCACAGACTACAGCCTGCCAGGCTCCTCTGTCCATGGGATTTCCCAGGCAAAAATACTGGAGTGGGTTGGTGGAGTGGGTTGCCCATTTCCTTCTCTACAGGGTTCTTTCCAATCCAGGGTTCAAACCTGTGTCTTCTGCAGTGGCAGGTGGATTCTTCACCACTGAGCCACCAGGGAAGCCTTTTTTTTTAATCACTAGAAATATAGTAATTATCATCTTTAAATCTAATCATATTAGAGAGTCAATTCCAGAAACTCCTGAAACAACTAGAAAACTCATCCCTAAACTTCTGTTACTCTAGAACCACTCTTGATACCGAAATTTATGTTAGAATGGGTTCTCCAGAGATATAGAACCAAAAGGGTGTGTGTGTGTGTGTGTGCGCGCACGCGCATGTGTGTAGAGAAAGTGAGAAATAGACAGACAGACAGAGATTGATTACAAATTGTTGGCTCAAATAGTTATGGAGGCAGGCTGGAACCCAGAGGAGCCAATGGTATAATTCCAGGATGAATCTGAAGGTCTGAGAAGCAGGACCACAAAGGCTATAAGTTCCAGTCTGACTCTGAGTCAAAAGGCAGGAGAAGACTGAGGTTACATTAGAAAACTGTCAGATAGAGAGGAATTCTTTCTTATTTATAGGAGGGTCAGTCTTTTTGGTCTATTCAGTCCTTCAACTGATTGGATAAGGCCCACCCACATCAGAGAGAGCAATCTACTTTACTCAGTCTCCTGATTCAAATGCTCGTCTCATCCAAAAACACCCTCATGACATACCCAGAAGGATGTTTGATCAAATATCTGGGCACCCTGTGACCCAGTCAAATTGACATTTAAAAATTAGCCATCACAGATGGTAAAATTGCCATTAGACCAAAAGATGAAAGCTGCCAGTGGAAGCTGGCATACTGAGAAGATGAAAAATCCTGAATTCTTAGTAATCTGCAGTAGCCATGACAGCCTGGGAGCTTCCACGGAGACTCTTGCAAGAGAAAGCTAAACTTACAGCTTTTTGTTGTTGTTGTTGTTAATGTACTTTGCTCAAGCAGAGTTGATTTACATGGTTGTTCAGTGCTAAAGAATCCACCTGCCAATGCAGGAGCCACAGGAAATGCAGTTTCAACCCCTCTATTGGAAAGATCCACACAGGAGGAGGAAATGGCAACCCGGTCCAGTATTCTTGCTGGGATATTCCCATAGTCCATGAGATCGCAGAGTCAGACACAAGTGAGTGACTGACCATGCACACAATAGCTTTTCAAATCCATTCTTAATTTCTTTTTTGCTATCACTTTTTAAGTAATATTACAATTATATTTTTTTCTTTTTGATTCTTAAATACATGGGCTTTGTTTAAAGTAATTCAGAGTGAAGAAAAGTATTAAACTCTTTTGGGAAAGTTGCATTTTATTCCCTATATGTATAACAGTATGAGAGCTGAAGATGTGGATTAAAAAAAGAGATTTGAGGGGGAAAAGACCTATGTTTTCTTTATGGCCTTTAAGACAGTTTATAAGGGTATTTTGCCAAATATAAAATAGAATGTGATGCAGGGGCAAAATTCTGTTTGTAATTCCTAAATCTTTCTTTCTAAAACTGGTGAAAAGATAGCTAAAGAAGCACCATGCTCCTTTAGCCACCCCTGGCTCTGCCTGGGAGTTGAAATATTTGTTCTGAGTAATTTTACTCCACAGTGTTGGGGCTTACATGTGTGTTTACTTTTTATTAGACATGTACCAATCTGACTTGTTTGAGTTTTATTGGCACTTACAGCCATGAGAAGATCACTGATTCATGACAGCAGAATTTTAGATGATTCATTCAATGCATTAATCAAAATAATTAGTTCAGCAATGATTACATTAGAGAATCAGTAACTAACTTATCTTTTCTTATTTAAAGGCACCTGGATTACTTGGTATCGAGACACTGTAACGTTTATATTTATTGAAATATAATTTACATAAAATAGAATGCACACATCCTGGGTGTTCCAGTGACTTTTGACAATCACGTAAACTCCTGCAACCTTTGTCTACATTATAGAGAATGGACTGGAAGGAAGCAAGACGAGAGATATGTCAAAGTCCATTGCTTGAATCAGGGAGGTAGGGCTTATGAAAAGGGACTTGAGTTAAGACGTATTTCAGAAGTAATTATATCAGGCAGGTGAATGGGTACTAGTGGTGAGGAAGGAAAATAACTCAAAGATGTCGCCAAGATTTCTTATTGAAGCCACTGGCCACATGGTAGTACTGTTTGCTGAGATTGTGAGTACTTAGAAGGCTGAAAATGAATGTGTGTGTGAGTTTGTGTGTGTGCATGTGTATGTGTGTGCATGTGTATGTATGTGCATGTGTGGTGGGAAGAGGCAGAGATGGGAATGCTGACAATTTTTGACATATAGATTTTTTTGGTGTTTGCAGGACTTTCAAATGGTGATGTCGACAAGGCACACATCTGGAGCTCAAGAGAGAAAATACACGAATGAAGATATGAATGTGCAAATAAGTGGTTACTGAAAGATAGCAGTGGATAAAATTGCCTATGAAGAGGTGTGCAGCTTTTGAAGATAATCAGAATATTGTCTCCCAAAGTGGGTTCCATGGTAGACTAGTTCTACTAGATACTTTGACTAAAATTACTTTGTGGTCAAATAAGTTTAGAAAATGCACCACGTAGTACCCTTCTCTTGAAAATGTATGAGATACGCTATTGGGTTAAAGACCAGGAAGTCCAACAGTATCAAAATATATTGGATGAGATGGTTGGATGACATCACCAACTTGATGGACATGAATTTCAGCAAGCTCCAGGAGTTGGTGATGGACAGGGAGGCCTGGCATGCTGCAGTCCATGGGGTTGCAAAGAGTCGGACACAACTGAGTGACCGAACCGAACAGACTTTCACAATGCAGTGTTTCCCAAACACCTCCAACTGTCATACAACAGGAGAAGGAAACCAAATCCTACCAGTCGTCTCCCTTGTGGTTTCACCTTCTGGATGACCCCCACCCAACCAACTTGGCTCTAGCAATGGGAGTTCACTTTCCAATAACAGTAGAATGCATAAGTCTTTATGCCCAGAGTTGCAATACAATCAAGTATTTTTGTGTGTTTTTGTTGCTAAATACTTAACATCATATTTAAAGCAAATTCTGGATGTCATGGTTGACATATCTATGCACTTTATTTTCTAAACTCAGTTTAAAAGCTGATGTTGGTGTTATTGTTTAAATACAAAGATAACTCCGACTTTGCTTTGTTATGTAATACTTTACAGTGGAATATGTTAAATCATTTAAAGATGTTTTTGAAAATAGTTAATCTTTTTTATTTCCTTTTTACGATATATTTATAACTTTGAAAGGGAGGGCTATAGCAGCCCAGTGATTGCCAAATCTTTCCAATGTGCTAATGAGACCACATTGTGAAGATCAGAGCCTGTTCAATTAAACAGGATTATTTTATAGTTGAACAGGTAAATAGGCATCTAGGTATGGTATTTTAAAATGAAATTAACTGGAATACTCTTATCCACTTCATGGGTTTATTGAGTACTCCTAAGTTGCTGACCTTCAAGGTCATTAAGATTTCTCAGCTAACAATTGGATCTATATTCCAAAATTCCTTACTGGGCTATTCTACCTGGATATCCACAGGATAAATCAAGCCTGATTTATCCAAAGTAGAGTTTGTTATTTATCCTCACTGAAAGGAGATATATGTAAACTTCAATCATTTCTATCAAAGCTACTTTCCCCCTTGGTTTCTATCTTGCTTCACGTCATTCTTTGATTTATTCATTCAGCAAATTTTATATGTGTATGAAGAATCAGTCCTTATTTTACTTCCCAGAGCAGAACAATGAAAGAAACAGACCAGGACATTTTCTCTAAAGAACTCATATTTGGATAATATTGGTGTCAGAGATGCAGCCAAGTATCAGGCAACCTTAACACTTTTCACTCTCATTTCAAATAGAGTTTGGTCAGCGATTCAGTTGTTCTGAAATGCTTTTGAATCTCTCGACTCCACCCCACCACATAAAGACAGCTAGTCTTGAGTCAGATCATCATCTTTAACCTGGGCTATTGCAATACTAGTTCCTCTACCTTTGTTCTCTCCTTTCAGTCTCTCTTGTCTCCACCTTTCTGCTGAAATTAACTTTCTCAAACAGAGATCTGATCAAACACTTCTGCTTTAGAATCTTAAATGACTGGCTAGGGAAACACCTAATCTTTAAATAGATTAGAAATCCTAATCTGATTTCATGTGCATTCTTAATTTCATTTCCCACTTAAAATAATTTATTTATTTTTAATTGAAGACTAATCACTTTACAGTATTGTATTGGTTTCTACCAGACATCAACATGATTCAGCTAAACATCAACATGAATCAGCCCTACTTTTGCATTATTGGGATACAATTGACATACAGCACTATGTAAATTTAAGATGTACTGAACAATAATTTAACTTCTATACATCATGAAATAATTACCACAGTAAGTTGAATGAGCACCCATCATCTCATAAAGAGACAAAATTAAAGAAATAGAAAAAATATATTTTTTCTTTGTGATGAGAATTTTTAGGATTTAGTTTTTATATAAAGCAGTGTTAATCATATCAATCATGTTGTACAATACTTCCCCATGCTTTGCGTGTTATGGATGCATGCCAAGTTGCTTCAGTTGTGTCTGACTCTGTGCGACCCTATGGACCACAGCCCACCATGCTCCTCTGTCCATGAATTCTCCAGGTAAGAATACTGGAGTGAGTTGCCATGCCCTCCTCCAGGGGATCTTCTGACCCAGGGATTGAACCCGAATCTCTTATGTCTCCTGCACTGACAGGAGGGTTCTTTACCACTAGCGCCACCAAGGAAACTTACTTATCTTATAGCTGAAATTTTGTACCTTTTGACCATCTTCATCAAACTTGTCCTTCTCCCAAACCCCCATCTCTTGTAACCATATCTGATCTCTTTTATTTTGAGTTTGTTTTGAATTATAATTGATCTACAATACTATGTTATTCCCTGGTACACAACATAGTGATTCAATATTTCCAAACATTTTAAAACGATCACTATAAGTCTAGCTTCCCTCTGTCACCATGCAAAAAGATATCACATAATTATTGACTACATTCTCACACTATACATTTCTTACCCATGAAATCTGTAAGTGAAAATTATACCTCTTAATTTCTCACCTATTTCTCTCCTCCCCCAACTTGCCTTGCCACTGGCAACTGCCTGCTTGTTCTCTGTATCTATGATCTACTTTTCTTTACTTATGTTTATTCATTTGTTCTTTTAGATTCCACATGTAAGTGAAATTACATGGTATTTACCTTTGACTTGTTCTGCTTAGCATAACATCATCCATGTTGTCACAGATGGCAATATTTCATTCTTTTTTATGACTAATATTCCTGTATGTGACATTTTCTTTATCCATTCATCTATTCATGAGCTTTTAGGTTGCTTTCACACCATGGCTATTGTAAATAATGCTGTAATGAACATGGGGTTGCACACACCTTTTTAAATTAATATCTTCATTTTCTTTGCATATATCCCCAAGAGTGGAGTTGCTAGATCATATGGTAATTTTATCTTTTTTATATTTTGAGGAACTTCCATATTGTGCCTCCACAGTGGCTGTGTTAATTTACATTTGCACAGATTTCATGTACTTTCTTAATTTTCTCTCTCACTTCTCTCTACATCCCTCCCAGAATCTCTCTCAGATACAATATGACTTTGTTTTCTCTGTTTCTATATTATGCTCCCATTTTTTCTCTAATTTTTTGCTTAGAATCTCTTTAATTACCTTCATTCTCATTAAACATGCTCATTAAATACAGAGTTCTACAGACAGAAGGAATAACTTTTCCCACTTGCTGTAGTTCAGTTGCTAAGTCGTGTCCAACTCTTTGTGGCCCCATGAACTGCAGCATGCTAGGCTTGTCTGTCCTTCAGTATCTCCTGGAGTTTGCTCAAACTCCAGTCCATTGCATCAGTGATGCCATCCAACCATCTCATCCTCTGTCACCCCCTTCTCCCACCCTCAATCTTTCCCAGCATCAGGATCTTTTCCAATTAGTCAGTTCTTTGTATTGAGTAGCCAAAGTATTGGAGCTTCAGCTTCAGTATCAGTCCTTCTAATGAATATTCAGAGTTGATTTCCTTTAGGATTGACTGGTTTGACCTCCTTGCTGTCCAAGAGACTCTAGAGTCTTCTCCAGCACCACAGTTTGAAAGCATCAATCCTTTGACACTTAGCCTTACTTACGGTCCAACTCTCACTTCCATACTTGACTACTGGAAAAGCCATAGCTTTGAGTATATGGACCTCTGTTGCAAAGTGATGTCTCTGCTGTTTAATACTCTGTCTAGGTATTTTTCCCACTCTTACAGCATGAATCATGTTAGAAAAATGAAGTGCATATGTGCACCTCTCTCCCATGATAGATTGTGAGCTTCTCAAGAAGGGGTTAGCAAACTTTCTGTAGAGGGCTTTGCAAACCAATCATCTCTGTGTCAACTACTCAATTCGGCCATCTTAGTGTGAAATAATCTATAGATAAAAATCTAAAAAGTGAGTGTGGCTGTGATCCTGTAAGACTTTATGGACAGAAATTAGAATTTCATGTAATTTTCACATTACAGAATTTTTTTTTCTTCTGATTATTTCCCCCAACCATAAAAAATGTGAAAACTCCTCTTAGCTCATGGACCATACAAAAGTAAGCTTGGAATGTGTGCCATGGTTTCCTAACCCTGTTCTAAATGGTAGTCTATCTTATACTTATTTTCATACTCTGCTGTCAATGAACAAAATACCTGGCACTGAATTAATGTTTGCTAAAATGAATCATATGGAGAGAAATGGTTTTCATTTTATGTTATCTTCCATCAGAAACTACAGAAGTGTGATAGAGTAATATTTTTTAAATTACTGAAAATCTACTAGAAAATCAGTTCTAAGTTTCAATCTTTGTTTGAAAAATCTTTCTGATATATTATTCCAATTTTCTGCCCTAGTAAGTACAGTTTAGTGCATATATTTAATGATTATCTTGCAGTGCCCCCAGGTCATGATTAAAGATAAGAATTCTCATTGTGCAGCCAAGCAAATGTAGATATAGAAAGTATGACTAATTGAACCCCGAATGTATTAACATGTGGACTGGGATTTACTCTAGAAATTGCCTTTTTTGATGCTGAGAATAAATCTGTGCTGTATACTTGTTTTCTAGCGATCTCCTTTTTCAATAAAGTGGGACACAGGAAGAAAAACCAAAACAAAACTAATTACTGAAAGGTTCTTAATATTGAGTGCCAATTTTATACTGCTTCCTATAAAGGGAACTCTGAACATTGGCGTCATTGATTTCTATTGTCTTGCTTCTTATTCCCTCACACAGGAGAGTTAAAAGTGCAATACTGGTTAAAAAGAACACTGAAAAGCAAGTCTGTAACACTGACCTCAGGAGGAAAAAAGAGAGAGAGACCACAGGTCTCTATAGCATACATGCATGGTTTTACTTATGCAGTTGAAGCTTCCCTTTAGACTAACAAAATGGAAACTTAGAGTAGTATACTAGAACAGTCTAGGAGTCCCTCCAGAGGGAAGAAATATAGACCTTTGTGAGTTTTTTCTCTTCTCAAAGTTCAGCTGAGCACTTTCTTCTATTCAGGTAGATTCTTTATCTTATTTTCCAGCCTGGTGCAGTAGGAAAGCACTCATTTGGATCGGAAAAAGGACTTGAGTCCTTATCTCTTTCTATACATTCTTAAATATATGCTAATATTAATATTTATTTCATAAAATTGCAGTGACATTTGATATACTAAAACATTGGATAGTCTCTTATATGGAATGCTTGGTAGGTATGTGGTCCCTCTACTGGGCCATCTAACCATCTAATATAGAACAATAAACATAATACTGATTTCTATTTCTCATTACTTTGTTGTCTATTAAGAATGGGATGTGGAAGGGAGGTTCTAGAGGGAGGGGACATATATATACCTATGGCTGATTCATGTTGATGTATGGCAGAAACCAACACAATATTGTAAAGCAATTATCTTCCAATTAAAAATAAATAAATTAAAACTAAAAAAAAGAACAAGGATCTCAAGAGATGGTCTTGTTCAGCCATTGATTCTACTAGAAGAGACATCATCTCCAGTTTTACAAATACAAACTGCTTTACAACTACAACCAAGATGTAAAAAAAAATGAATTAACTTGTCCAAGGTCAAGCATACCTTCTATTCTAGATTATCAGTAGTTAAGTGGCATTCTTGAGAGGGTTGTCATTGGGAGAGATTGATTTGGCTTATAAATCCTGAGAAGCTAAATGGAGTGAGAGGAAGTTTCAGACAAAGGCCAGCCTGAGCTCTGCTATGCTCTTCTCCACATGAGACACAGAATGGGGAAACTAACATCAAGATGGTCACCCAGGGAGTATGCTTTGAGAGGTGTCAGGGAAGACTGTCTAGAAAAATAGATCTTTTATCCCAAGTGCCATTGTCTGAAATTTCATAAGAATTCAATCTTTTGGATTAAGCAGTACCCTAAACTTTTTTTCTATTCATTCAAAAATTGTCTATTGAGCATTAATGATGTACTAATGCAGTATTAGGAAATGGAACAAGAGAAAATAAAACTGTCAGCTATTAAGATGCTCACAGTCTAATGAGACAGAGAAAAATAATAATGCCAATAATAGCTAATATTTTCCATGTGCCAGACACTGCAAAATACAAGTATCGGTATAGGGCTTCCCAAGTGGTTCAGTAGGTAAAGAATCCACCTGGAAAGAGGCAGATGCAGGAGACTTGGGTTCAATCCCTGGGTTGGGAAGATCCACTGGAGGAGAGCAGAGCAACCTGCTCCAGTATTGTTGCCTGGAGAATTCCATGGACAAAGGAGCCTAGTGGGCTACAGTCCATAGGGTCACAAAGAATCAGACGTGACTGAAGGGACTGAGCACACACACACTCATTGTCTCACCTAGCTATCAACCTAACAATTAATAGCTATTTAAATGGACGTTGAGTCTCAGTGAACTCCGGGAGTTGGTGATGGACAGGGAGGCCTGGCGTGCTGCGATTCTTGGGGTCGCAAAGAGTTGGACACGACTGAGAGACTGATCTGATCTGATCTGAAAACTGCATTTTCCATAGGAAAACTGAATTCTAAAGGGGTAGATGATATTTTAAGGAAACTGACCTAGGTTAAGGCCGTGGGAATAAAGATGGAGAGGAAAGGATAAAGACTCAATAAGACAATTCCTTAACTAATCCCTTACTAGTTGCTATTTTGTAATATCATTTGCAAGTTTCTCCCTTTCTCACCAACTTTCTAATATTGAAATGTCCCAAGGCTCAGTCCTTATTTTTTACTTGTCTATTCTTACATTCTCTTTTAGTGAACTTAATTTAATCCTATGGCTATAAAAACCACCCATATGCTGACAATTCCAAAATTAATTTCCCTAGCCCAACCTCTTTCTCATGCTCCAAACCTATATATGCAACTGCCTGTAGGAAACCTACACTTGGATATCTAGTAGACACCTCAAACTTAATATGTTCAAAGCTGAGCTCAGCTTCCCCTAAGACCTGCTCCATCTACCCTGGTTGATAACTCTATCCCTCTAGTTATTCAGGACAAAAACCTTGGAGTCATTCTTATTCCCCATATATCAATCTGTCAAGAAATCTCATTGAAGAGTAACACCACCAGTTAATAAGACACATTGCCACCATGTATTTTTGATATGATGCATAAAGAAACACATGTCTGTGATATTTTATTTTTTTGCAAAAAAGGAATCTAATCATGAGGAAATATCAGAGAAAGCTAAACTGTGTGACATTCTGCAAAATAACTGACTATTAGTCACTGAAAATGCCAAGATCATGAAACACAAGGAAATACTGAGGAGCTGTGTGTCACAGATTAGAAGAAATTATGGAGACAGAATGCAGTGTGGGATTCTGGCACAGAAAAAGGACATTGAGAGAAAACCAGAGAAAGTCTAATAAAGTTTGTAATTGGTTAATGATATTGTATTATTGTCAACTTTCTGGTTTTAAACAAGACACGGCAGTTAAATAAGTTGTAAACAAAATATCTGGGCAAGCTAAGTGATGGATAGGGCTTCCCTGGTGGCTCAGATGGTAAAGAATCTTCCTGCAATGCAGGAGATCTGGGTTCAATCCCTGGGTTGGGAAGATCCCCTGGAGAAGGAAATAACAATCCACTCTGGTATTCTTGTCTGGAGAATTCCATGAACAGAGAAGCCTGGTGGGCTACAGTCCATGGGGTCACAAAGAGTCAGACATGACTGAGCTATCAACATAACACAAGTGATGGATATACAGAAACTCTATTTTTTGCAGTGTTTCCATAAGTCTAAAATCATTTCAAAAGAAAAAGATAACCAACAGCAGCAGCAGAGATAATGATATCTTGAATCAAAATGATTTCAACAGTGATTATAAAAAGTGACCAATACATAAATTCTGAAGGGAGGTCCAATAAGACTTCTTTTTCTTTGTAGTGTTGGTCATCTTTTCTTTTGAAATGATTTTAGACTTATGGAAACACTGCAAAAAATAGAGTTTCTGCTGCTGCTCATTATCTCTAACTTGGGTTATTATAATAACCTTCTAATTGGTGTTCTTGCTTCTATCCTTGCTTCTACAAAATTGGTTTTCAATGCAGTAGCCATAATAACTCTCTTATGAGTTAAAAAAAAAAAAATGGAACCCTATAGTTTTTCCCCATCAGACTTTGATAAAGACCAACGTTCTTACATAGGAGCACAAAACCTTGTACTCTCTGGCCCTCGGTTCTCACTATGGTCTCCTCTGGTGCCACACTCCCACCCCTTTGCTTGCTCCAGCCACACTGATCACGTTTCTGTTCCCTGAACAGACCAGGAACATTGCCACTGGAGAACCTATGCACTGGCTGTTCCTTCTGCAGGAAACACTCTTGCTCCAGAAACCATTACGGCTATTCCTCCGTACTGAAAAGCAAGTCTTAGTAAGGCTTGTCTGTCCTCTTCATTAAAAATTTCAACCCCCACTGCCCACTGCTCATCCACACTGTCATTCCCAATCCTCTTAATTTTACTTAAAAGTTCTTTCCCATTGCATTTCTCATTCTCTAAGAGATTAAGTTACTCATTTATCATCATAATCGTCATTATGATTATTATTAATAGTCCAGTCTCCCAAAACTTGAATGTAAACTCTAGGAGGGCAGGGATCCTTTCCCATTTTGCTTGCTTATATATCCCAAGAGCCTAAAAACACTCCTGGCCTGGAGTAGACACTCCGCAGATACTTGTTGATAAATTGAATAGAAGGTAGAACAGAGAGAAATTAAAAATCACTTTGGTGGTAAAAGAAAAGATAGGGTGTGTTGAAATTCTATGGCTATTGGATATGTGAGGCTAGGTGGCTTAGTGGTCAAGAATCCACCTGCCAATGCAGGAGCCACAGGAAACATGGGCTTGATCCCTGAATACAGAATATTCCTGGAGAAGAAAATGGCAACCCTCTCCAGTATTCTTGCCTAGATAATCCCATGGACAGAGGAGCCTGGTGGGCTATAGTCCATGGCGTCATAAAGAGTCAGACAGCACTGAGTGACTGAGCACCCACAAGGACCTGGGAAGGAAGCCTGCTCCACTTAGTCAATAAAGAAAGACAGACTGACAAGGGAAGCTATCTCTTGGATATTGCTGTGTCAATGTCCAACAAATTGTTTAATGTGTAGCTCTGCAACTCAGGGTGAAGATCTGGGGTGGAGAAAGAAATTTATAAGTCCTCTTGTAATCGTAGGCATGAGAAGAACAAGAAAAGAAGGTCCCTCTTTTTTTTTTAAGGTATATTTTTATTCATTTGTTTGTTTACTTTGGCTGTGCCACACAGCATGCAGTATCTTAGTTCCCCAATCAAGGATTGAACCCATACCCCCTGCACTGGTAGTGTGGACCACCAGGGAAGTCCCAGAAGGAAGGTCTCTTGCAGTATAGAATATTCTTGTTTATAATGTCCATGTCCACATAGGAGGAAGTCTGAGTGCCATGAAGCTCTGGAAGGCTGGGGGTGGGGATGGAGGAGGTCACAAATGAACGTGACTGGGTGACCGAGACACACTTTACTTACTTCACAATTTGGCATAAAGCTAAACCGCTTATGGCTGAGGATGGGGAAGGATTAGAGAATGCACACAGCAGTTTCTTGTCATTCAGGTTAAGCAGAACCAAAATGTAATGGAGCAGAGCCCTTAATGTCCTACCCAAAGTGAAGCAAATCAGACTAAACATACCTGAAAATTTTTCTGTTATAGCTGCAGTTGGGGCAGGATGAGGGACACAAGTTGGGTGTGGAGGGCTGTTCACAGCCTGGTTCTTAATTTTCTAAATTCTAATAGCCCAAGGAACACTCTGTGGTGTTTCTCTCAAGTCTCTCAGGCTATCACCTTGTCCTTTCTTCAGAGCATAGTTTTGTCATTAAAGCTTTCATTTGGCAAGAATCCGATTCATCAAGGAAGACAGAACTCTGTGTTTGCACGCTTCAAGGCAGAGTGAAAGTCTACTTTGGCAAGCCTTACAAGGAAAGAGAGAAAAGAAAATAAGAGCCATAAATCATCTGGAGGCCAGAATGCAGGATTAAAGATACTTGATCCGTTTCAGAAAGGACTTCTGCTTGCATATGTTTACCTAATGGTTTGAGCTGGGCAAGGGACATCTCATGTTAGAGGCTGCCTTGGGGAAAGAGGAGACTCCATGGAGACTGGCTTAAGGCTTACACCCCAACACCCTTGGTGAGTCCTTGTTCCTAGGCAGTGACCACTTTGAGAATTTCACATTGGTGTTTATGTGACAGTACAGCTTCAGAAATAATAAACACTTGTAACTCAAGCCCTGTTGGTCTGTGTTAAACAGAAGAGAATGGCAGGATTCCCATCTTATAACTAACCTGCTCTCCTTCATACGATGAATTTAAGTAACTGAAGTGCAATCACAAAGTCTGGATGAGAATCAGATTTCAAGGGAGCCTGTGCCTCATGGGCTTCCCAAGTGGCAGTGGTAAAGAACCCACCTGCCAATGCAGGAGATTTAAGAGGGATGGGTTCCATCTCTGGTGGGGAAAATCTCCTGGAGGAGGAAATGGCAACCCACTCCAGTATTCTTGCCTAGAGAATCCCATGGACAGAGAAGAGTCAGACATGACTGACATGACTTCATGCACGCATACTTTATGAAATCAGGCAATTAAAAAAAAAAAACAACCTAGGTTTTCAGATGTGTATTCTCAACACTTGAACTTCAATGAACTCTTCTTCCTTTTTAGATAGGCTAAGAACAGCTGTACAATCCAGCATGAGTCACCCAGGTCATGATTCCCTGTTGATTTTGTAATAAAATGCTGCTGATCAAATCTATCATGTCACTCTTTACATTATGAAGGAAAACGATTTCCATGCATCAAACTACATCTGAAGACTGAGGAGAAAAGATATCTGTCATAATATGTTTTTATGACTTGTATTTTATGACTTGTAAGTATTAATGACTAATACTATTCGGCATCAAGAAATATGGTTAAGGACACTTTAGGTAGGACAGTGAGATTTGGTTTTGACATATGGCAGACTGCCTTACCTTAACTCTGGTTAGCAGTATCCATCTGGAAATAAGGTAATGTGAAAAAGGAATGAGCACTTTGGAGCCTCCTGTTAGCCCTCCTGTTATCCCTTGAATTTGGTTAAAGGCCGCCCTCAAAGGATCACTTGTCATCTCATTATATTTGATTAGAAGGCACATACCCAGAGAGAAGAAAGGAACAAACCTGCATTTATTTAGCTAGGGTTTCCTGCTGTGATGTGTTTCCAGTGTAATGACGCATGCATGCAAGAAGTTAGTTATTCTGTGAACAAATATTTGTTGAATGAATAAGTAAGTAATTAGCCAATGGCAAAGTGTGCTCCTTGATTCCAGGGGACAAGGGTAACTTTTCAAGTGCATTCTCCTACTGTTCCCTGGAGTTGAAGTAATATTAACACAGGACATACTCATGGTGCGTACATTGGTGGCTTCTCTACTTAGGCACTAGCCTTAGAAAAGTGCCTTCACATTTCCCTGAATGCTAAGAATTAATCCCTGTCTAGGCTTCCCTGATAGCTCAGTTGGTAAAGAATCTGCCTACAATGCAGGAGATCCTGGTTCAAACCCTGGGTTGGGAAGATCCCCTGGAGAAGGGAAAGGCTACTCACTCCAGTATTCTGGCCTAGAGAAGTCCATGGACTGTATAGTCCATGGGGTCGCAAAGAGTCAGGCACAACTGAACGACTTTCACTTTCAGTTCCTGTCTAGCTGGGAATCAAAGGTCAAGTGTTGTAACCCATGTAATCTTTCTGGAACACTCAATGTGTGTGCTGGTCCATGGCCATGGGCCATGACCAGAGGTTATTTACCCATATGAAATAGACATTTCATATCCATTTTTTCTTTACAGTTTATGTGGTCAAAACAGCCTAGGTCAGAAACATGCAGCAGCCATAGTCTTCACGTCACAAGAGTGGAACTCTTGGACTTTAGTTACCTTCTTTACCTGTGTAAACCACAAAGACAAAAGCTCATCCCATTGCATCACTGTGGCTCAGTTCATCCATGATGGGTTCGCAGAAGCCAGGCTTGGTTTCAGAAATGTCTAATTAAACCCCTGTGATTTGGAGTCTGGGAGAACAAGATGTGGCGAGTGGTGCTCATTGTGGATCTGCTGAGTAAGCAATAGACTCCTGTTTTGAAGGTGCCTTCAGTTACTTCAGGTCAAAGAGATTTGCATGAGACATTTTTGCACCTGGAAATAAAAATTGCATGCTTAGTAATTTCAAATATGGTAAAGGAAGTTTTATTAAGGCCTCAGGGAAGAGCGGCCTTACAGGTCATACATGCTTACACGAGTGTGGAGCAAGAATAGGGCACACTGAAAGAGATTCCAATCTGAGCCCGGGGCAGGTGGACACTCATATTCAGAGCAGTTCTTCTTTAGGGTGGTATTAGGAGTTAGAGCTGGGAAATGCCTCAGAGCTAGGTGAACAGAAGCAGAAATCTAATGTGCCTCTTTTTTTTTTTTTTTTTTTTTAATAGGAAATACTCAAGCTTTGTGGGGCAGATTAAGTCTGAGAAATCTGAGAGTGGTTGGAATAGTTATACATTAGAAATCTGGCAAGATGAAAGGCGAGTGATTAAGGTGGTTTCGGTCTAAACCAGAGTGAGTGCTCAGCACTCTTTTTGGCAAAGCTCGTTTTGGCAACATTGTTACACCCAACCCAGGAGAGAGGCTTGGGGTTGAAAGATTAAGGGCACCAGAGGTCAAAGGTTAATTGTGTTAATGTATTTATTTGGGAAAGTCTACAAAAGCCCTTATTAACCTTGGCTTTTGAGGATGGAGTTGACAGGTCCTCACTTTCATGATCACAGTTTCATCTGAAAATGTTCTGAAGCAGTCCAGTATCAAAACAGAATCTCTGTACCTCAGGTAGAAACATGTTGAACGGCACGGTACCTGTAATCCTCTGTACACTGGCAGCTTCGTGGCTTAGATACCTATCATGTGAGCTATTCTTCTGTTCCTATAAATTTAGTTACTATTTCAGGAGAGAAGGTAATTTATTATTTTTTTTTTTTAAATGGAGTGGAGGGAATGTTCCTTATTATTAAAAAAAAAAAAAAACAAAACACCTCCTCTTTGGAAATTAAGCTTTCAGCTCCCTAATCTTTTAGGGGAATACTTACTAACTGAGGAAAAAAAAAATTCTAGGTGTCTTTTAGTCTCAGGGGGGTTTAGCAACAAACCATTATTGTTTGCAGACTGATTCTTCTCTGAGAAGACAAGCTGCCTTAATGACAGCTTATGCAATAACAATCCATGATATAGTACTTACCAGGATGGAGCAACAACCGTGCTTTAAGCCAAGAAGAAGGAGGAAAAAAAGGCAGTATCTTGTGCGTGAGAAGCTTGTAGATACCCTGAGGTGACTTCATATAATTCTAAAATAGCAGGTAGCTTCTTGCATAGCTAATCGAGGCATCGGCGCCTGGAGCGAGTGGAGGAGGCTGACAACGAACTTTGGTTTCAGATGCATTCAGCTCTTTTTTGAGTGATATGAGCTTAATTCATATTCTAGTTTCTATCCTAAAAGTTTATGTGTTCTGATTTGGCAAACAGCCTCCCCCCAAATCTGACAGCTCTGTGCTTTGATAAAGCTGCTGATCTTAACGTCTTACTTGGATTTGTTCCCCTATGTGCTGAGAAATTTAGCACAGCTGAATAAAGGGAACGGTTGGGTGCGTGTTTCTTAAGCACCTGAATGATACACCTCACCTTCCCCTTTCATTCATGGCTTAGTGAAAGACACAGGTATTCACCAGGACAACTTGAAATACACACTGTAGATTGAGTGGCAAGAGCTTATGGAGAAAGGAGTCACCCTGACTTTGCAAAGTAGGTTGGTTATTCCTGCAAAGACTCCCTTCTTTAGAGTGAAGGTCACAGAGTGGCATGCTTAGATAATTTTAACTGTCAGTATCTTGAGGTTTTCCTCCAAAAGTCTAACATCAGCAGATGCTTTTGGTTGGTACTTGTGTCAATCCAGATCATCCCTTTGGCTTAGGTCATAGAGGAAACGGTTTCTTTTAGGATCCATTGCCTACTTGCTAGGCAATCTCAGGCATGAAGAGGATCTGCCTTCCAAAATAAAGGGCTCCACGTCACATTTATTACTTCGATGCTCAGGAAGCTACAAGTGGAACTGCACATGCCAAGAGCCCATAATTTTACTCTAATAGATATTTAGCAGCTTAAATGAAATAACAAGGAATATGTTCACCCAGGCGCCATCCAGGAGGATTGGTGGGTATTTTACATTCCACTCTTTGAAAGGAAAAACACAATTTTTTTAGACTTTCCCAAGATCTATGAATATTTTGGTATGCAGAGCAATAATACACAGAAGCATACCTGTAAGACTGAACCAAGTTCTGTTATTCACTGCGATCAGTAAATATAATGTAGGCTAGTCAATCAAGTTGATTTTTTTTCTTCCAAATCACATTCACCCAGGCAGCCACTTGCCTTCTGCCTTGTTTGTTCACATGCTGCTTGATTTTCTTGAGCACAGTATATGAATGCCATGACTTGTCACTCTGTGTGCCTGTTTCACCTTAATCCTCAGACCCCAGCTCTCAGGGATGGTTTGTGGTCCTGGTACTTTTCCTTTCTAGCCCTCAGAACTCCATAGTTACCCTGTTCCAGGCTCATAGATTTCCAAGAAACTATTATGAGTTTTCTTTTGGTCCCTATCTGGTGCATCGATTCAGTGTTGGGCTACAGTCCATAGTGTTACACAGTGTTGGACATGACTGAGGTGAAAATCATCTTCTAATGAGTAAGAATTATTATGAGGAGTTCCCTGGTGGTCCAGTGGTGAGAACTCAGGACTTTCACTGCCAGTGGCCTGGGCTCAGTCCCTGGTTGGAGAACTAAGATCCTGCGAGCCACACAGTGTGACCCCCAAACACACATATATAAATATTTATATAATGAGTGTCCACTGATCTTCGTGACTCTTTACCTCATCTTCCGACCATCAGCACAGTTGTCTTCCTTCCACCTGGAAATGATCCAGTTGCTGCCCTGCTCAAGGATCGCTGCTCATTGCTGGTTCTGATGGTTCCAGTTGGCCTTCACCCAAAGCCATTCTGCCATTCCTACTTCATGCCCAAGGCTCTTTTACCCCAGCCCCACAGGCATCTGGCCTCTGCCAGATTGCTCTCACTCCTCTGCACCTTGGTTTATGCTCTGCCAAGAATATCACTGTCTTTCTCTGCCACTTGTTAAAATTCTATTCATCCCTCCAGGCCCTGTTCAAGTGTCGCCTCCCCTGGGCAATCTTTTATCTAAATATGTTTTGAAGTCTTCCCTGACCATCTAGTTAGAACTGATTGCTCTATTGGCTACAGTCTCGTAGCACTTTGCTTGTATATCTAGTCAGACTTGCCCAAGTGTGCTTTTTCATAAGGTGAGCTGCAGATATCTGTCCCCTGCAGGGGATTCTAAACATCTTCAGGGCAGGAATTTTAAAAAATCTCAATATCTATGTAGTGCTTTGCTCATAAGATGGATAAATGGTTTAGAATTGAAATAAAATTAGATATTACATGGATAACTTGTCAGTATCTGTAAGTGGGCTGGAGCTGCTGGTCTGGGCACATTTATTCCAAAACTTAGTAGGTAAGTGTGACTGTAGACACATGAGAGTACAGGAAATTAACAAGCACAGGACACTCTAATCTCTTTGACAGAGGAAGGGGGAGTCCTCACTGGTCCTGCTGGTGAGAAAGCAGATGGGAGGTGAGCTGGTGGCCAGGAGGCATCTTTCACTTGGGCTCACCATAGAGAGGTTAGGGGGCAAGAGTTTCCTTCTCTGTAGAGAGAGAAGGCTACTTCTGCTTAGTGCATCATCCCCAAATATGGTTCTGAGGCACTCCATGGTGAGATCTGAGCAGAGGAAGGTGAGATTCATCCATTCATGACAAGAAGAGGTTGACATTTCATAGAAAGCCTGATTCCAGCACCAAGAAGGACACCATGTAGTTAGATAAAAATGCTCACTCACTCTACAGATGGGAAGGCTGCCCAGAGGGCCTGTGTGCAGGATGCTACTCATCCACAGAAATGTCTTCTCCCCTTCCTTCCTGATAGCAGAGTTATAGCTGGGATGGGGGCTGCCTGGCTTAGCAGTGCCCAGCTCCCTCTGCAGCCAGGTTTGAGGCAAAGAAACATGCTCAAAATTGATGTGTGCGATTCCTCACTCTTTTCAAGAGAGGGTGTCTGGCCCTGGATCTCTATTTTTCCCTCTCTGCCTTCTGGGTGGTGGGGTGGTGGATGGACCATGAATCTGAGGATGGAAGTCATTTGTTCAAGATGGTGGAGCCATGTCAGCCAGGCTCCTGCTAAAACTAGAAACTTTCAGCCACTGTCTTGCATTTTTTATAGTAGCTTTTGCTCTCCTAATACAGGGTCTTTCCTTTTTCCATCTGTATAAAGCTATCAGCAAACATTTATTGAACACTGACTGTGTTTTAGACCCTCACTCTGTAAAACCCAAACTGGATGATTCTTAGTCCTTGTCTTTAAGGCGTTTATAGTTCATTTGGACAGATAAAACACATAATAAAAAAAATGCCTGTACAAGTATGTCATCACTCAGCTCACAGACAATATACACTGGAGGTTACAGGAAAAAAGAGATTCCTTTAGGCTATAGTGAGCTAGAAAGTCTCATGAAGGATGTGAGATCAGATTTGGAAAGATGGAGAGGTACAAGGAAGGCATTGTGGATGGCAAAGGCAATGTGTGTCTTGAGATTGGGGGAGATGTCCGTGACCCCTGTAGTCTGGACACAAGAAGCAATTTACTTACATCAGGGAGGAGCTGCAGTTGTCTTCAGGAAAGTGGTTGGGATGTAATTAGGAAAAGTCTTGAATAACATATGGACTTGGGAATTGGTTTCTTCCTGGTGGCCAATGGGGAACTAAGGAAACATCACTGCATATTGCTGTGAATCTTGCAGTTTACAAGTAGTGACCCAAACAACCTTTCGTTTGTTTACAGATCTGTTGTCCTAACACCTTGTAGGAAGCTGTGAGAAATCTGGTTTAGTCTCCAAAGTACAGGTTTTTGACAAATGGCTGGTTTGTGTACCTACAGCCTCAGGCCATTCCACAGAACAAACTGCAGAGGAAGAAACACATGGATGGCTGTGTTACTGATTCAAACCTTTCCTTTTAACCCCACCTTCAAAACAAACTTCCTCTCATCTTCCTAGTCTTCCATTTTCTACATCAGTGAATTTTCACTGCACCTGTCTTTGCATAATTACTTCTTGAAAAAAAGGCAAGTAAACTTTGCATGTTTGATCTCATTCTTCTTACCTCACGAACTGGCTTTTTATTGATTTCCCTGTCCAAGAAATCATGTTCAGACTCAGTACCTCTGCAGTTAACCTTGTTTTTATTTATCAACCACCTAGCAACACAGTCGTTCAGGGAGCCCTTCTTACCAACTGGTATCCTACACACATGTATTTCTCCAGTATTATGTAGATTTTTCCAGCTACATATGGACTTTTTCTTTCAGTCCCGTGACAATCACTTCAAAACTTAAGAAAGTCTGACTCCTGGAAAATTTACTCCTAGGTGTTTTTTATTTGTCTTATCGCTGAGTTAGACTATTGTGGTCTTGAAAGGTGCAAAAGTTTGGATGAAGGAGAGTTTGATTGCAGCTGGCAAAATTTTGAGTCATAACTTCAACTTGGGCGGGCTAACATTAATTTCCACGTGTTTCTTGAGCATGTGAGGTTGGAAGGCCAAGATGCTGGAATGATATTTTGTGACCCTTTGTCCAAGAATGACCTTCTATTAAATTATTGAATCAGAAGTGGGAGAAGATAGTGTAAAAATAAAAAGACTTCTCAGATGTTTGAATTGTCCAAGACATGACTCCTGCCAATATGATGGAAAATGTTGATAATTCATTGTAACATCACAGAGGTGTCAGGAAGGAGATGCCTTTTGAGTTGTAGAAGAAAAATGATCAACTTGTAAATTTTGTCATCTCAGTAACTTCTTAAGTTATGAAATATTCAGTGGCTTTCATTTTAACAGAATTGTGCTCAACAGTCTGGTAATTTAGTTTTGTTTTTATTTTATTTGGGCAAGTTGTGCTTAAACAGGTCATGATATTATATTCTTTACTATACCTGATTCTCCTTCTTACAAGAGGAGGACTGTTGATTAGGGACGGGAGTTGCTTTTGTGTTAGTGTTACCGGGATGCTTGCTGAAATGTGAATCTGGAGTGAACAACGTGATCTTTTATTTATCTCCATCCACATATGGCTTCACTCATGTTTTCCTACACCTCCCTGGCAGTTGCTGTTACCTTCTATCTTTTGTTCTCCCACATTACTTTCTTAGTTTCTGCATACTGCTGTTTTTGTTTTTAAAGTTTGTGGTTGGGATGGAGGAAGGATGGAGAGTGACAGTTAATGAATATGGGATTTCTTTTTGTGATGATCGAAATGTTCTAAAATTGATTAAGGTGATGGCTACATGACTAAATAAACAAAAAAATGAATGAATCGCATACTCTAAATTTGTTAATTTCTTGAACTCCTTGGTGAACCAGGTTCTACTTAGGTCCTGGAATCAGTGATAAATAAAACTATTAAGTTCCCTGTCCTCAAGGGATTGACATTCTAGTGATAATGATAAATATTAAATCAATTAAAAATCAGTGCATATAGTAATGCATGCTCCAAAGAATATTTAGAGGAAAATATTGTACAGAGTTTATTTTTATTTAAGATGGAATCTTCAGGAGAGGTCTGTCTGAGAAGGTAACACTTCAAGTGAACTGAATGATGGGAGAGAATTCCAGACGTGTGTAGATTTCAGGGAGAAGCACTCCAAGCAAAGGGCGCATGTAGCATATGGTTCTGGTGTGGCTGGGGCATAGTAGGGATCACATCATGTGTGTTTTGTAGGTCACAGGAGAGTCCCTGATTTTTGTTGTAATTGCAATAAAAAGTCATTGGAGGATCTTAATAAAGGTGTGCCATAGTTAGATTTTTAGTTTCAAAAGACTTCAAAGACCAATCTGAATGATGCTGCCATGTTCTAGGTTGGAGCTGATGTTTCATTTAGATTATGGTGAACATAGTGGAGATGTAAGAAGTGGCTGGTTTTGGAGCTGTAGCCCATTGTGTGTGTCTTTTATATTTCCTAGCATAATATGGCATGTACAACACTTTGCTGAGTGAATGAATGTTTTCGGAGGGCTATTTAGGGAGAAATATTTAAGCAACAACACAAGGCCCACGATACACTCACTTTTAAGTTAAGTCGATTGCTCAGTCGTGTCCGACTCTGCGAACCCATGGACTGTAGCCCACCAGACTCCTCTGCCCATGGGATTCTCCAGGCAAGAATACTGGAGTGGGTTGCCATTTCCTTCTCCAGGGGATCTTCCCGACCCAGGGATCAAACCCAGGTCTCCCACATTGCAGGCAGATGCTTTAACCTCTGAGCCACCAGGGAAGCGGTGCCATGCAATACTGACTTTTGAATTAGCAGTGGTCGAGTTCATGAAGGATGCTACTATGCGTTGCGGTCCAAACTTGTAATATCCGCAGAGATAATGCGAGGGTCATTCCTTTGTATTTCACTGTTCATCTCAATGCAACATTCAAAGAGAGAATTGCATTTGAGGTTAATGATGTGTACCGGGGAAGCAGGGTGGTTTTACATTTAAAATCATCCCATTCTGTACCTTGATATCTTTCATCATTGTCTCCACGTGTCCTGGCGACATTTGTTGAGTTATAAACACCTTTCAAAGAAATTGAAACCCAGAATTTAGCAAGTCAGCAACATTGTTATAATGTTCATTACAACAGAATGAAAACCATAGATGTGGAACCTAATTTATGCATGATGCCTCTCATTATTCAAGATACAAGGAATCCATAGGAATTGCCGAGAATCTGCTTCCAGATTTAGAATTCTGGTTTGCTGGAAAGTAGCTGCATCACAATAGGGCTATGCTTCTTCTCCAGGAAGCAGCTGGCCCTGGAGGGGAGAGAACAGGTCTTTGAATATTGGTTTATATCCCCGTTCTGCCACTTACTGGCTGCAAGAGTTTGGGCACAACATTTCACTTCTGGGCTTGGCGGGCTGAGCTGCTGTGTGGTGGCAGAAATCCATCTGTTTCAAAAGAACTACTTTTGAGTCTGCTTTATATGGGAGGTCACTTCTACAGAGTAACTCAAAGCCTAGTCTCTTTACTTCCTTCCCCTTTTCTTCCCGAAGGAAGTAGTCGTCACTGGTAATTTTATGGCTTATCAATATTGTAGGGCTTCCCAGGTAGCTCTAGTGGTAAAGAACTCTCCTGCTAATGCAGAAGACATAAAAGACTCTGGTTCAATTCCTGGGTCGGGAAGATCTCCTGGAGGAGGGCATGGCAACCCACTCCAGTATTCTGGCATGGAGAATCCCACGGACAGAGGAGTTTTGGTGGGCTACAGTCCATGGGGTCACAAAGAGTCAGACACGACTGAAGAGACTTAGCACACACACGCACACATTAATATTGTAATTGTTGTGGAGCACAGAGAGAGACAACAGCCCTGTGATGAAATCTCCTGACGGGACTAAATTGCCTTCTGCCCATGTCCTGGCATCTTGTCGGACATGCAGGGAGAGCCCAAGGAGCCAAGAATTAAGTGAGCTGATGGGTTTCTGTGATTATGCCAGAATCTCAACCAGCAGTAAAGACATACAACCTGGGAGAAATAAAACTAAAACCTGGCTGTGTTATAAATACACTTGGATGAAAGCTCCTGAGGATGGAAAATGTCTGACCCTCCGTTCAGATGCAAGTGTTTGACTTGGTTACACTTTATTTCCTCTCCAAACTGGCACTTTATTTTCCTCCTTCAAATAAAGAGCAACCATTTGATTTTGTAATGTAAAAACTATTATTGCCCTTAGGAAAAGGATTACTGAACTTTCTGTACCTAGTGTTTATGCCTTTAATAAGCACAGTGTTTCCAAGAGAATTGAATGCCTTTTTGTACTATGATGTTTTTCTGCCACCACATCTGAGTTTTGTACCTTCATGTCTGGGATGCTTGTTTTTCTAAATTCACAGAAACCTGACAAATAGTAAGAATTTGTTCTCTGTTCTGTAGAGATGGGCAAATCCCTAAAGAGCTTGTTGATTTCATGCTAACCATTTTACTGGGAGGCAGGCATCTTTCTTTCTTAAGGAAAAGGTTTATAGAGAGAAGTAAGGTTCATGGGAAATAGCAGACTCAGGTAACTGCAGCTCTAGCAAGCAATATACATCTTAGAGATTACAACATGGAAACTCTCACATGCTCTAACCTTTACCCGAGCTTTACAGTTTGCCTCTAGTATTGTATTTCTTAGTCTGGTTGTATTATCACAAAGGGTAATGGCATAAAACGACCTAAACATTAAAATGAAGTTAAAAGACGCTTGCTCCTTGGAAGGAAAGCTATGACAAATATAAACAGCATATTAAAAAGCAGAACCATCACTTTGCTGACAAAAGTTCATCTAGTCAAAGTTATAGTTTTTCCAATAGTCATGTACAGATGTAAGAGTTGGACCATAAAGAAGGCTGAGCTCTGAAGAATGATGCCTTTGAACTGTGATGCTGGAGAAGACTCTTGAGAGTTCCCTGGACAGCAAGATCACACCAGTCAATCCTAAAGGAAATCAACCCTGAATATTCACTGAAAGGACTGATCTGAAGCTGAAGCTCCAGAACTTTGGCCACCTGATGCCAAGAGCTGACTCTTTGGAAAAGACCCTGATGTGGGAAAGACTGAGAGCAGAAGGAGAAGTGGGTGACAGGGGATGAGATGGTTGGATGGCGTCACTGACTCAATGGATATGAGTTTGGGGAAACTCTGGGAGAAAGTGAAGGACAGGGAAGCCTTGTATGCTGCAGTCCATGGGATCGCAGAGTCAGACACGACTTAGTAACTGAACAACAACAAACGTTAAAAGCCAAAGCATGAGGAGGAAGAACTTAAGTGTGGAGAGATGCGACTAGAGAGAAAAAAGCAAGAGTCAAATGGAAAAGTGCATTTTGTATCAACCTTGAATGTTTTAACTTTATTCTCAGGAAACTTCGGGAAGATCAGGAGAAATCATGGGAGGCTTCTAAGCTGGGAAATGAGATTTTCAGATATATATTTTAAGAAGGTCTCTTCTCTTGGAGTTATGTGGAGGTCTGATTTCCAGTGTGAAGCCTGGAGCCAATAGCAAACTCCACCCCCTCCCCAAAAAACCTGATTTAAAAATTCACAGAAGACCTAAATAGATACTTTTCCAAAGAAGACATACAAAATGACCAACTGGTACATGAAAATATGCTCAACATCAATAATCTTTTAAATGCAAATCAAAGCCGCAATGGGATATCACCACACACCTGTTAGAATGGGTATTATCAGAAATACAAGAGATAAATGTTGGTGAAGATTATGAGAAAAGGGAACCCTTGTGTACTGTTGGTGGGAATGTAAATTGGTATAACTACTATGGAAAAGAGTAGTACGTTTCCTTAACAAATTAAAAATAGAACTATCATATGACCTAGTATATGGGTATATATCTGAAGAAAATAAAATCATTATCTTCAAGAAATATTTGTACCCCCATGTGCCATGCAAATACTGTAGAGTGTCACTTATTATGTGGAATCTAGAAAGAAACAAAAGTCTATGTCATAGTAACAGAAATTAGAATAGTTGTTGCAAATGACTGAGGCATAGGGAAAACAGGGTACAAGGGTACAATCTTTCAGATGTCAGATGAGCAAGTTCTGAGGATCTAATTACAGCATGGAGACTACAGT
This sequence comes from Bubalus bubalis, assembly GCF_019923935.1. Taxonomy (NCBI): domain Eukaryota; kingdom Metazoa; phylum Chordata; class Mammalia; order Artiodactyla; family Bovidae; genus Bubalus; species Bubalus bubalis. The sequence goes on along the minus strand of NC_059169.1, from coordinate 41,594,022 downwards.
TTATATACTATGTTGTACATATGAAATTTGCTGAGAAACTAGATCTTCAGCATTCTTTCTAGTCAATAAAAGGTAACTGTGTGAGGTGATGGATGTTTTGATTAACTTGATTTTACAATATGTATGTGTGTCAAATCACCATGCTGTGTACTTTAAATAAATACAAAATATCACTAAAGTCGGAAAAAAATGAAATATTTTTATCAGGGGTGTTCACTTGGGTTGTGTGGATTCTCTAGGTCCTGGACAGAGGTGCTTTTCCATTCACCTTCAAGACACTGCTTTCTCATCAATCAAAATTGCTTTTTAGGATAATTTTCTCACTGAAATATTAAATTTTATTGAAATCAACAAAAGGAAAATTAAGAGTATAAAAATATTATATGTTTATTTTACTTCATCTGCTTGATTCTATGAATGTCTACTGTGATTTCTTTTAGCCACGGCAAGTTTTTAATGTTTAAGATAAGCAATAGAGCTCATCTTATTGGGAAATAAAGGAGGAGATTTCAGTTGAAAGATACAATAGCAGTAATACATTTTAAAAATCATAAAATGTATAGGATATTAAAATGGATCTAGTATGCTTGGTGTGGAATTACATATTACTTGGATGTTTTAAAACTTGTATCATTTTTAGGACATACTTACCATTCCTAATTTATAATTTCTGGAGTGGAGCCAGTAAATCACAAATGCAGTAGCCACGTCATCTATGAAGATCCTGGGGGAACTAGAAAAATGTTGGTCAAAGGTTACAAAGGTTCAGTTGTGGGAGATGAATAAGTTCTGAGATCTAATGTGCAGCATAGTGGCTACAGTTAATAATACTGTGCTGTGGATTCAAAATTTGCCAAGAGAGTTGATCATAAGTGTTCTCACCACACATATAGAAAAAGTACCCATTTGAGGTGTTGAATATGTTAATTAGCTCAAGTATGGTGATCATTTCACAATTTGCATCACATATTGCTGAAGCCTGGCTTGGAGAATTTTGAGCAGTACTTTACTAGGGTGTGAGATGAGTGCAATTGTGCGGTAGTTTGAGCATTCTTTGGCATTGCCATTCTTTGGGATTGGAATGAAAACTGACCTTTTCCAGTCCTGTGGCCACTGCTGTGTTTTCCAAATTTGCTGGCATATTAAGTGCAGCACTTTCACAGCATCATCTTTGAGGATTTGAAATAGCTCAACTGGAATTCCAGTTAAGCTATTTCACTAGCTTTGTTTGTAGTGATGCTTTCTAAGGCCCACTTGACTTCCCATTCCAGGATGTCTGGCTCTAGGTCAGTGATCACACCATCATAAACCATGAGCTTCCTGATGTTCAAGCTGGTTTTAGAAAAGGCAGAGGAACCAGAGATCAAATTGCCAACATCTGCTGGATCATAGAAAAAGCAAGAGAGTTCCAGAAAAACATCTATTTCTGCTTTATTGACTATGCCAAAGCCTTTGACTGTGTGCATCACAATAAACTGTGGACAATTCTGAAAGAGATGGGAATACCAGACCACCTGATCTGCCTCTTAAGAAATTTCTTTGCAGGTCAGGAAGCAACAGTTAGAATTGGACATGGAACAACAGACTGGTTCCAAATAGGAAAAGGAGTATGTCAAGGCTGTATATTGTCACCCTGCTTATTTAACTTATATGCAGAGTACATCATGAGAAACACTGGACTGGAAGAAGCACAAGCTGGAATCAAGATTGCTTGGAGAAATATCAATAACTTCAGATACACAGATGACACCAACCTCATGGCAGAAAGTGAAGAGGAACTAAAAAGCCTCTTGATGAAAGTGAAAGTGGAGAGTGAAAAAGTTGGCTTAAAGCTCAACATTCAGAAAACTAAGATCATGGCATCTGGTCCCATCACTTCATGGCAAATAGATGGGGAAACAGTGGAAACAGTGTCAGACTTTATTTTTCTGGGCTCCAAAATCACTGCAGATGGTGACTGCAGCCATGAAATTAAAAGATGCTTACTCCTTGGAAGGAAAGTTATGACCAACCTAGATAGCATATTCAAAAGCAGAGACATTACTTTGCCATCAAAGTTTCGTCTAGTCAAGGCTATGGTTTTTCCTGTGGTCATGTATGGATGTGAGAGTTGGACTGTGAAGAAGGCTGAGTGCCGAAGAATTGATGCTTTTGAACTGTGGTGTTGGAGAAGACTCTTGAGAGTCCCTTGGACTGCAAGGAAATCCAACCAGTCCATTCTAAAGGAGATCAGCCCTGGGATTTCCTTGGAAGGAATGATGCTAAAGCTGAAACTCCAGTACTTTGGCCACCTCATGCAAAGAGTTGACTCATTGGAAAAGACTCTGATGCTGGGAGGGTTTGGGGGCAGGAGGAGAAGGGGACGAGAGAGGATGAGATGGCTGGATGGCATCCCTGACTGGATGGACGTGAGTCTGGGTGAACTCCGAGAGTTGGTGATGGACAGGGAGGCCTGGCGTGCTGCGATTCATGGGGTCGCAAAGAGTTGGACATGACTGAGCGACTGAACTGAACAGAACTGAACTGAACTGAAGCATCATATTGTACACATTAAATATGAAAAGTGAAAGTGTTAGTCCCTCAGTCGTGTCTGACTCTTTGCGACCCCATGGACTTCAGTCCATCAAGCTCCTCTGTCCATGGGATTTCCTAGGCAAGAATACTAGAGTTGCCATTTCCTATTCCAGGGGATCTTCCTGACCTATGGCTAGAACCCACATCTGCATCACAAGCAGATTCATTATCCACTGAGCCACTGAGGAAGCCCTCAGTGTTGTTCAGTAAATGGCAAATTAAGGAATGTGAATTATGTGTGTCCGTAGGTAACCAGGAATTTTATTTTCATTTTATTTATTTTTAATTAGATTATAATTACTTTACAATATTATGACAGTTTCTGCCATACATCAACATAAATAGGCCATAGGTGTACATATATCTCCTCCCTCTTGAACATACCTTCTACCTCCCTCCCCATCCCACCTCTCTGGGTTGTCACAGAGCAATGGCTTTGGGTTCCCCGCATCATACAGCAAATTCCCATTGGCTTGTCTATTTTACATGCATGTATGCTAAGTTGCTTCAGTTGTCTCCAACTCTTTGTGACCCTATGGTCTGCCAAGTTCCTCTGTCCATGAGATTCTTGAGGCAAGAATACTGGAATGGGTTGCCATGCTGTCCTCCTGGGGATCTTCCTGACCCAGGAATCAAACCTGCGTCTCTTATGGCTCCTGCATTGGCAGGTGGGTTCTTTACCACTAGTGCCACCTGGGAAATCCTCTATTTTACATATGGTAATATACATGTTTCAATGCTATTCTCTCAAGTCATCGCACCCTCTCCTTCCCTCATTGTGTCCAAAAGTCTGTTCTTTATGTCTGTGTCACCTTTGTTGCCCTGCAAGTAGGGTCAGGAGTGCTATCTTTCTAGATTCCATATATATGTGTTAATATGCTATATTTGTTTTATATGGACAGTGACATAATGAAAAACTTCCATAAGAAAGTATGATTGGATAATAAAGTACAAATGGACTCGGGGGACTTCCCTGGTGGTTCAGTGATTAAGAATCCACCTTCCAGTGCAAGGAGTGCCAGTTTGATCCCTAGTGAGGGAACTAAGATCCCACATGCTTCAAGGCCAAAAAACCAAAATATAAAGCAGAAGCAATATTGTAACAAATTCAATAAAGACTTTAAAACTGATCTATATAAACAAAATCTTAAAAAAAAAATGAACTGGGGAGAGGTATGGAGTTACAGCAAGGACAATGCTTTAAAAAATTATTGCATTAAATCTAACATGAGTAATTGAATGCCCAAATTATAATGACGATATTAGGGATAAAAAACAGTAACAATGGGGGCTAGATTTAAGAGATTTTTGTGGAGAAGTAAAGTAAGACTTTGTGACTGATTGAACATGGATAAGGGAGTAAAGTTAAGAGGAAACCTACACAGGTAATTCTGAAATTTTAAGATCCCCTGACTTAGGGAATGGTGATCTTATTAAAAGAACCATATGGGACTTCCCAGGAAGTCCAGTGGTTAGTTTTCCACATTTCTAATTCAGGATGTGTGGGTTTCATCCGTCATCAGGTAACGAAAATATCACATGCTACATTGTGTGGCCAAAGAATAAAAAAACAAAGCAAGCAAAATAAAATTAGATTGTTATATTAAAAAAAAAAATCTTCTTAAAAAAAAAAAAAGAGAAGTGTGAAAGGGCAGCTAGTTTTCAGAGGGGTAGGCTGTAGTCCATGGGGTCGCTAGGAGTCGGACACGACTGAGCAACTTCACTTTTCCTTTTCACTTTCATGCATTGGAGAAGGAAATGGCAACCCACTCCAGTGTTCTTGCCTGGAGAATCCCAGGGACGGGGGAGCCTGGTGGGCTGTCGTCTATGGGGTCGCACAGAGTCGGACACGACTGAAGTGACTTAGCAGCAGCAGCAGCAGCAGCAGCAGGGTGAGTTTTAGTTGTAGATATATTGTTTTCTCATTATGATGTGACATGAAAATGCCAAGCTATAGTTAGAGAGACACAATGGGTAGAGGTGACATCTGGAAAAGTCTCATACTTAAATGATTGGGAAAGGATTGAGGAGGCTACAAAGAAGGCAGGTAAAGAACTGCAGGGGGTGAAGGAGAAACCAAAGGATAAAGTGAAAATAGACTACAGACAGGTGAGCTTCCAACCTGGGGGGTAGGGTCTAATCTATAGACAGATACTAAAAAGGTCCCTAAGACATATGCCAAGGACACTGGATTTATCAATGAGGAGGTCATAGTTAATCCTGAAAGGGAATTTCAGAAATGTGATGGTTGGAGAGAGACCAGAGTAAGAAGAGATGGAAGCAGAATGGGGAGAAGGCAGCAGGTAAGAAGTTTGACAACCAGAAGAAATGACATATAGGCAGCAGGAAGGTGGTTTTCAAAATGCCTTCTGCAAGGGAGTAGAGAAAGAACAATTTAATAGGGGCATTGAATGTGCTGGAGGGGCAGGGATTAACAGAAATAAGTTCTTAGAGCAGGAAGATCATAGAATGGCAAGACAGCAGGGAACTGAGATGTCTCTGCTTACTAGATCAGAAGGAAGGGGAAAAAATGATGCTATAAACACAGGTATTTTAAACTGGGATTGTATTGGCTTTGGAAAAATGAAGTTTGAAAATAAAATTAGAAATTGCAAATGACAACGAGGAAAGTTATTCTAAGAAAAAAACTGTGGTATAATATTTTTTCCATGTTTAGGATAGTAAAAGAATGATAAATGTCATGACCAATTTTGTGGGGTGAGCAAAGCCTGGCCAACTAAAGCCTAATGCCTCATAATTCATAAAGACATTGGCATCTCATCCTAGAATTTCTGAATAAATGAGGGAAGGGTGAATTCAAGGTAAAGTGGTGCTAAGGAATAAGGTTGTTGTGAGGGATGAATCGTCCTATACTGTGAAGGCAGGAAATCTGGCACTGCCTGAGCAGGTGGAACTATAAAAAATTAAGAAGATGCAAAACCCAGCAGGATACAACAGCTTAGAATGTTTTGATGTCAGTCAATAACCAATGGGATTGCCCAGAAAGAACATTGAAACAAACAGTGGAAAGGATCCAGAGAATAATAAACTTCTATTTTTAGGCCACTCAAGTAGAAAGTGACATGACAACATAAACAGGCAGTATGTCAGCATTCTATCAACAGACATCCTCAGTTGACAACCTGACCAGCTGTACAAAATGTTGCAGAGCAGGACAGGCCATTGTGAAGGGGAAACAGCTCTCAAGCCAAAATAAATACTTTTCAGAATGGTGAGGTTTCAAAAGAATAGCAGATGAAATAGCCCATACTAGTAATGAATGAGAAGAGAGAAATACCCCAGGAGGATAAAGGAAGAAAAATAAAGGAGAAGCAGAATTCAGATCAATAAAGGTTTAAAAGCGTGGACCACATGTTAAGAAATCTGTCATCTCATGGACCTTTGTCCCTGAAGGTCCAAATTCGTAACTGGTTGTAGAATATATTTCCACTGCCTTAAATGGCAGTGGGGTCCTAGGCAACAGTTTCCCCATCACAAAGGGATAGAGCTAAAATGATGAAGGCACTGCCTGTTTTGCAGTTCTGTGATACTTGATGCTTAGGCACATATGTTCATGCAAGAATTTAGACACTGTTGGCTATCAGAAAGAACCTTGCTTTAAGGAATCAGGAGAATTTAAAAAGCTTGGATTGTAGCCTCTGCTCTGTGTGACTTATGACAAGTCATTTAACTCCTCTGTTACCAAATTTCTTATGTAAAATGACAAAGAAAGGCTAAGTGTCCACTAAGGTCTTTATTCCATTTGAAAAATCGATGTTTCATTGATGTGAGCAGGAAGATGGCGGAGTAGAAGTATCTTAAGCTTACCTCCTCTCATGAGCGCACCAAAATCACAACTGTCGTTAGAACAACCACTTTTGAAAAAAGACTAGAAACTACCAGAAAGGATCTTCTACTGCTCAAGACATAAAGAAGGAACCACAACAAGTTCGATACATTGGAAGTCCTTCAGGGACTCAGAGGAAGATTCAGCCACAGATGGAGACCTGAGTCTTGGATCCTTGGCCCATATGGGACTGTGGTAATGAGTGAGATATAGACTTTTGTGCTAAGGCACTGAGATGTAGAGGCTCATCTGTTATAACGATTAGGGTCATTCTTCATATCAAATAAAGCAATGACAAGGAAAAAAAGCAATGTTTCTACAAGAGTGGTGCACCACATTATTGACTGCCTAAACATTCAGGCTGCTTTTTGTCAAATAACTTTAGATACAGAAATGACAACTAGGTCGTGGTTGACAGAGTCCTTCTGCAAAATGAGGGGGGGGGGATAACCCTATACCTAACACCATAAAACATAGATGATATTAAAGCCATAGAACTGGATAAGGCAAGTTAGGGAGGGAGGGTAGTTAGAGGCGAGGCCCCAAAATGAGACGGACTTCTTGACCTCGAAGACAGTGAGGACCCAATGAAGGAGATGCAGAATAGCCTATGAGATTGTAGGAGAACCAAGAGGAAGTGGGGTCTGGGAGCCCAAGGAAAGAAAACATAAGGAGGAGGCAATGATCAATGCTGTCAAACACTATTGATCAAAGGAAGATGGGGCTGAGAATTGGCCATTGGATTTGGCAGTGCCAGGTCATTGAGTGCATGCTAAGTTGATTCAGTCATGTACAACTCTTTGCAACCCCATGGACTGTAGCCTGCCGGGCTTCTCTTTTCATGGATTCTCAGGCAAGAATACTGGAGGGGGTTGCCATGCCAAACTTAAAATTAATCCAGTTGAGCCTTCATCTCCTGACTCCTTGAAACAGGTCGATGAGGGCCTAACTGGAGTAAGTTTAAGTTTGATGGAAGAGCAGAAAATACAGAAGAAAGTTCAGAACTCTTTTCAGTGAATTTTGCAGGCAGTAAAGGGAAGCAACAACTGAAGATAGATGCAGACTCAAGAAGCTTTATTTCATTGCTGGATGGGGATGAGAATAAGGCAATAGAGCAAAAGCATCTGATGATGCAGGAGCCAATGATCAACAAAGCAATAGCAAGATGATAGTAAATGCCATGAACACATCACATAGGATGCGGAATCCAGAGAAACATTGGGATATTACTTTAAAGTGGCTCAAGAAGGCTTCCCTGGTAGCTCAGTGGTAAAGAATCCACCTGTCACTGCAGGAGACATGGGTTCAAACCCCGATCTGGTAAGATCCCACATACTGCACAGCAACTAAGCCCATGTGGCACAACTAGTGAGACTGTGCTCTAGAGCCTGGGAACCACAGCTAATGAAGCCCTTGTGCCCTAGAGTCTGTGCTCTGCAATCAGAGAAGCCACCACAATGAGAAGCCCACATACTGCAATTAGAGAGTAGCCCCTGCTCGCCACAACTAGGGAAAAGCCCACAAAGCAATGAAGACCCAGCACAGCCAAAAATAAATAAAGTGGCTAAAGAAAGTCTTTCTGAGATTCTTGAGATATGGATTTTTTTGGTAGAGGGCAGGGAGAAGGAGCAATGAGCAAAGGAAATAGGAAGTTCAGTTGACATGGTTCGGCTTGGAACATTTGGGGTGTAGGAAATGAGGCCAGTATGTCTGGAAAAAGTGAGTAACAGAGATAAATGAAAATCGAAGAGTAAGCAGGTCCCCAGTGCTGTCATTGTCTGAGGTCACAACAAGTTGAGATTTTTACGGCAGGTGCCGAAAGAAGTCCCTAGGGTTTTAAGCAGGTGAATGTTTTTATATGATCATTAATGACATGTTAATATCAATTTTTTATCATCTTGACTTTTTAAAGTGATTTATGGCTTCTAAGCACTGAATCTCATAAATGAAGGCTCACAGAGTTCAAATCCTTTTCTGAAGTTCTTAGCAGAGACCCAGGCACCCAGCTCAATGCAGCTTATGAACTCAAACCCAGTTCTACCATCTGCAAAGGCAGTGACTTTTTCCACCATTCTCACCCCCTTGTTCATACTCCTCACACTTGACATTGTCCCAATCCCTGATGCTCCTCAACAGAATTCCTATGATCCTGAGCATGTCAGGGTTAGCCGCAAGCATTTCTCAAGTGGCTTCTCCTGAATATCCACCCAGAAGGTCAAATAACCTTCTTTCTGCTCCCAGGTTCTCCAATTCTTCTCATCTGAAATTCCTATAGCTATTATCTGTTGCCTTTCATGTTATATGATTATGACTTGTTTGAAGCCAAGGGCCTCATCGCCTACTTCAGATTGATTTTATTATGCACAGAACAGGGAATAAAATACTCTTTAGATAAATGAAACAAAGTGTCTCAAAGGCCAAAAGTTGTTTTCCTTTGGAGCTCTAGAATTTCTCCCTTATGTATTCTGACAAGTGTCAGTGAAACAATCGCAGTGGACAAGATTTCAGAATTTCTGGTCACAGTCAGTCTGGAATCACTGGAAAATATTGTATGTGTTAAAAGCAACATTGTATAAGACACCAGGAATGTTTACTTTTACCAAAAAGATAGGCTTTTAAAATTTGATAACATTCGTTTTTTGAGAAACTAGAAACTTGCTTTCTAACTACAATGGAAGAGACTTGTTTTTAATAACAAACTTTTATTCATAAATGAAAAAATTCAATATACCAAGCAGAATAAATTAAGAATTAAGTACGCAGGATTGGATTACTAGAGACTGATACATTTGATTAAAATCACTAAGACTTGTGATTGAAACATATGAATTATATTTTATTTTATTTATTTTTTGGCTGTACCACATAGCATGCAGGATCTTAGTTCCCTGACCAGGGATTGAACCTACGCCCCCTGTATTGAAAGTGAGGAGTCTTAACCACTCGACTGCCAGGGAAGTCCCTAAACTATATTTTAAAAGCTATTAAATTTTCAGATTATTTTGCCATACATTTGGAATTAGTTTGGGGCATAATTCAATGAGCAAAATAACCCCTTTAAATCTTTGGGACAGAGTTTCAAATTAAAGACTTATTTTAATCAATTCATAGTTAATTTTTTTAGATTCTGCTTTTGAATTAATTACTTATAATTGTTTTGAAATATAAAAAGCATTTACTATAAAATGTAAAGATAAATATCAATTTTAGACGTAGGGTTGATACTTGTGAAATTGCAATCTCAGTGGCTCAAGAACAAAATAGGATTGGCCTGAAGGCAGAAGGCAAGAGAGTCAGTGACTGAAAATGTTCCATTGGCTCAAATGGCCCCAAGCCACTAAGATGCCCCGAAATAGGAGAGCTGAGAAAGTCTAGTTCGCTACCACCTCCACCAGAGAAATGGGCCAAAGTAAATGAAACTTCCCTAATATTTCATTTCTCTTCAATCAGCTGCTGCCACCTAGAAATGACATTATTATGATGACTTTATTCGTTGTTGAAGATTTATTGCAAAATATGACCATCTGTACCAAATCATTCAATTTATATGCAGACTACTGAAAATTTATTTTAGTATGGGCCATAAACTAAGTGCAGCACAGGATTCATTTGTAGTGTAATTTTTATCAGCTTCTGTAGGAATAAAATTGTTCCTTTTGTGTTTAAAGGCTTGACATCAAAAGGCAAAACCTCACCCTGAAATTGCCTTACTTAAGATGGGAGAATAGTGCAGTTACAACCCTTAATATACACAGATTATAAACTAAAGAACTACTTTTACAGTAAGTCAAATTGTTAGATCATATTTTTATACCACTAAATCCTAGCAATATAAAAAAATAATCAGTCAGGAAATCTACAAATGATTCAACAGCAAGTTGGGGCTTGGAAACAAAAAGAGTTGCATTGTACCCACCTGTATCAGCTTAGTTATAATTATGCAGATAAAATTATGTGTATATTTTTCATTCAGGAACTGTTTATTCAATTCAATAGATAACAATGGATGCCCTGATGCATACAAAGCACTGTGTTAGGCAGAGTTATGCCGAAGCCCAGATACATAAGAGATGGCCCCTGTTTTCAAAGAGCTCACAGTCTGATGGGGTAGACGGAAGGGTACACAGTTAAGTCTAAGACAGGTCTGGCTGTGAAAAGGGCTATAGGAAACAGTAGTGTAAAAGAAAGAGCTATTCATTTTGTCAGGAGGATTCAGGAAGGCTTCATGGAGGTGAATGGCGAGTAGAACTATAAGCAGAGGAGGATTTTCCAAGAAGAGTAATGTGATGGAGAGGATTTAGATTTGGCTGGAAGATAGAGTCTTGATAGAGAGTGGTTAGAGAGGACTCCACGTGGGGATGGGTTGCATTCGGTACATGGCAGTACTGAGAAGCCTACTCTGAAGGCCAGAGACGCCCTGATGGAGACTCGACCAAGAGCATTGACAGTGTGACTTGTGATTCTGCCTTGATCATGCTCTTTCTTTTGTGTGTACCTGAAATTGCCTCCTAGGGACTTTCCTTCAACACTCAGCACCAATAAACATGTCCAGGTGAAGCCTTCCTCTACCGTCTCCAATGGCATATGTGCATCCATGCCTGGACCACTTTAACATTTGGATCAAGCCATGTTTGTCGTTCTGAAAGGCTGTGTCCATATGAGCAGCCAGCAGGGAGGAGGACTTCACTTCAGATGCCGTGTTGGCAAGGGTAGTTGTAGGTGGAGGTGGGCAGCAGACAGCTGGAACCCCTATCTGTGGTTGAGGAAGAACATAGGGTTTAAGGTAAAAATTTGGTAGGAATTTGCATAGAAGTGGCCATAGAATCAGATAAGATTTATGGAAAAAAGTAATAAACTCCTTTGGTACATGTTAAGTTTCATAAGTCTATAACATGCTCATAGTTGTTTTTTTTTTTAATTCAGTACTAGCTGTAGATTTTTATAAACTTACAATCTAGATATGTATGAGCAAAAATAAAATATGTCACTTAGTTGAAGGCTCAAGGTTTTTACTGTGGAAAATTTAAACCTGAGAGTAAGTCTTATTACTATAAGATAAAGAAACACGTTTTTAAAAAATTCTAGGTATAAACATTTTAATAAGACAGTTGAATGCCTGATCGGGGTATATACTACTTAGGGAGCTAGAGGTCACAATTACTAGCAGAAGAATGCTGCTGATGTGAAAATCAACATTAACTTTCAAACGTAAGCCAATTCATGACTGAATAAATCCTGTTTCAAGAATAAACTTATGTGTGTATTGAAGGTAGTCATGGTTCTTACACTCAATGCCAAATCACTCAATCAGGTCAGCAAAAGGGTAGACAGATCTGTAAAATGATGCTCTGCAAGACATAACTGGTGAGTTTATGAGAAAAAAACTTGAAGCCTCAGAATTTGCTTAAAGGTATAATTTCAAGAAAAAATATAGAATTAATTTTGCTGCCAGCTACATTGGGGAAACTGTTAGCATTTTCTAAAGGATAAAAAGGAGTTATGTTGTTGTTTTATCATTTGTTATTCCAAGTGTTGATAGTTTTGGAGTTAGGATGTCTTTTTCCATATTGAATTCAACTTGAGAGAGGAAGAAAATTTGAAGGGTAAAAGGATATGCAAAGCTGATCCTACAAGTGAGGAAAGGAAGATGAGAGCATGTGAAATAAGTGACTTGGGATGAAAAATTCGCGACAAAGTTAAAGAAGGTGGGAACAGGATAAGGAATGGGGTGGGTGGTATGGGGTATGCAGAAAGGAAGATTGTAAAGGGATGAGCATAGAGGCAGAATTTAGGAAGAAAAACTGACCACAAGCTGATGCTAGGGAGAAAGCAGACAACAATGTCAAGAGTAGATATTAGCTAGTGCCAATTCATATGTGTGGAATGCATTCCTCTTGGGATGATAATGAAGATGGCAAAAAAGAAAAAAAAAAGGCACAAAGAGAGAATTGATTTTGAGATAGAGAACTCTACATAGTTTCAAAAATGATAGAACAGAAAGAAGTTTGGGGATTTTAAAGGAAAAGAAGGAATCAGCATGATCAAGAGAAGAAAGGGGTTAACCTGAAACAGAGTGAGGGAGCTGACCAGTGGGTGTGTGCAGTCCTCTTTTGTTTTAGCATGGAGGTGATCAGAGACTGTCTGAAAGCCACCAGGCAGCCTCAGAGGAATCAAAGAGAACTCAAAACAAAAGACCAGAAAAAGTGCTTTAAATAGGAGCACAGAATCTAAAATATAGAGCAAATTCAGTAAAAATAGACTAGCACAGCACACCTCAGCAGTGGCTCTCAAAAATTTTCCACTGTTGTAGGCATGATTGAGAACGTTTGTGTGTTCCACGCTCTCATGGGAGTACATAATTTCTGGCAAATTAACTGTAATTTCACCTAATTCTCACCCAGTCAAGAAAGCCTACCAAGGTGCTGGATTGAAAGAGAGACATTGAATCCCCACCCATTTATTCAAATCCCTCACATGCAAGAGCCAGAAAACAAGAGAAAGGGCAGGTCCAGGGCTGAGGATTAAGAAGCTAATGTGCCATCAGAGAAATGGTCAGGGGGGTTTTTTGTCTCAGTCATTTCACGTTAAGAGAAAAGGAGGGACCCTGCGGACTTGCGGCTCATGAGAACCTCTGATGAAGTTGTTCGAATAATAACGAGTTTTGAGAGTACAAAATTCATTAAAGAGGAAAACTGTGGGTGAGGGGCGAAACCTGAGGAGGGCTGAGAAGGAGAGGAGATGAATGCGATGGCGGCAGAAGAGAGTCTGGGAAGGGTCCTCGGAGCGGAGATGGGACAGCTGTCCGGGTCTTGTCCGGGTTTCACAGTTGGGCAGAGCCCAAGCATCGCCTCGAGGTCTAGAGTCCACGCTGCGTGATGAGGCCACGTTGCAGGGCTGTCCTTTTGTCCTTCTGGTGATAAGGGACTGGTATGTCTAATATATTAGTTCTTTTCCTCTCTGCCCCCTTTCTTCCATTTATGAATTCCTCCCAGGCAACGTGTATTTTTCAATCTTTAAGTACCACTCAATCATAGGGGATTTTCCACAAGGACTTACAAAAATGCAGATTACACAGTAAACATGCTCTTCAGTCAATAAAAGGCCTGTTTCACTGAGCAAATTTCTTTATGATGTTTAACTTTGGTTCGGGTCCTGATTCCGAGAAGTGAAATTTGGTGGCGTGAGAAGGAAAAAAAACGCCGTGGAAAAGAAGAAAACCCCAAGATAGCCATTTCAAACCCCACAATCAGACCTTGTTTATGTGATATGGACTCAGAGCTTTCTCCTAAAAAATGCACGCGATTAAGAAAATACTTTGAGAACCTAATAATAGGTCCCTGAAACCCGAGATCCACCTCTCATCTTTCTAACTCTTGGGAACGCAGTTAATAAGAACTTATGTTTTTAATACACGGATTCTTAGCAACAAAGTAGTTCTTTAATTAGTACAAAACTTGAATAATGCATCGTCTATTATCTCGCACGGCACATAGCATTCAGAAACTTGTACTGGCAGATTCGTTTACATATGTCACAGTACCTGTAATTTAGTTTAATGCCAGGTCAGCGTGCCAAGTGTGTGTCTGTGTTTTAAAGCTTTCCCAACAGTTGTTTCATGGGGCTTCACAGTAGTAACTAAACCATGTCTATATTAGGAAATTTAGTGACTGTCCCTTGCAGGTAGCTGTAATATTCTTCCTTCTCACTAATATTCTTCCCTCATACTAGGGCATTGAATGGCTAACTTTTTAGGAGATGATTTAATACCATTGTAAAAAAAATGGAAAATACTGACTGAAGATGGAGTTAATTTGTTGTTTGTAATTTTGCCAAGAGAAGTGCTGCCTTTTAAGCGAGTTAAATCAAAATAAAAACAAAGGACTAGAAATAAACATATGAGACCCAGTCAGGTGATTCAGTCACAGGAAACATCAGATGCAAACGATCTGACAAATCTTTGGATTTAATTTCTAGTTTCCCACATCATGATATGCAGTTTTCTGATCCAGGGAATCATTTCTTGGCCGAGAAACTGAGCTTTGCCCACGTGACCAACTTACCCAAAAGGAGGAGGTCCAAGAAAATAATGTGTGCCAGGTCCCTTTTCCATCAATCTCCATCAGAGTCATCTTGTCTCTACAGGTGCTGCAGCTAGATGCTTGGAATGAAAAAGGACTCCAAAAAAAATGAGGCAACCTCAACTCCCAATTGTTTAAAATGACTCCCCTCTCTCCTGAGGAACTGTTAGGAAGGAGGGTTTAGTTCATTCCCTCACTCCACACTAGGTTTAAATGGGCAGATAGTAGCAGAGTTTTAAGTGCTTTATCCTGACTTAAGTCCCTGAGATTTGGAGCATTTTGTTGGTCTGAATGTCTAACCAGTACAAACCTTAGCCATCAATATCCAAATGGAGAATTCCTCCCTTTGGTATTCACAAGCATAACATACATAATCCTTTATCTCTGGCGAAGCCATTAGCTTTTTGGCCTTTGGCGGTTGATGTATACAGCATCTCTCGTTATTGCATGTGAGTGTTCTCAACTGACTTGCAAACCCTTTGATCAAACCAGCTAGACCTGATTTTCCAGATGATTCAAGAGACAAGGCACACATCTATCAGCTTTACAGGTCCTGGCAAGCCATCAAGACCCTGTGTTCCCCTACTCCCTTCATTGGAATCAAAGGTAAACAGGGAGCCAGTTCTCATTTAAATAAGTAGCATCAAGATCTTGCTCGACATTCACCGTTGTAGCAGCAGAAGAAAAACAACGGTTGAAGTAAGAAAAAGGTTTCCTTGGCAAGGATGCCAAACTAAATAATGACACCCAAAGCAAAAACATGCTGCACTGAAACTCAACTTTAGTCAATTCAGCCTACTTGAAACAAAGCTTTTTTTTTTTTGTGATTTCAAAAGTGAACATTGTACTTCGCTCTGGCAGCCATTTCTATGTTTTTTGAATGATCCTTTTATGCACAAATTCTCTGCCTACAGGCCTTTCAGCTCCTCCATCCCATGAGTGATTTGAAAACAGGACTGAAAATTTCTATACACACAGTATCTCCCCTCTGCTTCCTCTTAACTTTTAAAGCATACACTTTGAGTGACATTGTTTTGACATACATTGTCAATGTGTATTTTCTCTCCGTCTCTTTTATGATTTTGGAAATATTTGTAGAAGATCCAGATCTCTACATCCTGTCCCTTAGAATAGGGGTCCCCAACCTCTGGGATCTAATGTCTGATGATCTGAGGTGGAGCTGATGTAAAAATAATAAAGTGCACAGCAAGTGCAATGCTCTTGAATCATCCTGAAACCTTCCCTCACCACCCTGTCCATGGAAAAACTGTCTTCCATTAAACCAGTCCCTAGCGCCGAAAAAGTTGGGGACCACTGGGAAGCTCAGAATTCATCGCCTTGTAATCCGTTTTTTTTGCTTCATTGATGCTGCCATCCTATTGACTGGACTTTGGCAGAATTCTTTAAAGTTGCTGTGTGTGTGTGTTGACCTTCAAAATTTGTACAATTTGTAGTAAGGGGGCAAGAAACAGAAATTTGCACTTCAAAAATTTGTTTGTATTTGAATAACTGAAGCAGTGATGCCAGGTCTTCAGGTGAACAGTGGCATGTATGTGTGGTTGGTGAAAAGCTGTCTGGGCTAGTGGAGTATGAATGGTCCCCGTTGGGGAACAACACATGGTGGCCTAAAAGGGGTTCAGGAAGCAGAGGAATACTTTCTCAAGCTCCATTTTTCCTTTGGGGGAATTCAGAGCTTGAGTTGCTGGCTAGGTCCTTAGAGAAAGCTCCCTTTTAGAGGCAACAGTTCTTGGTACCTCCTAAACTAGGTCCTAGAACAAATCTTGGTTGACTATTTTTTCTTCTAAAATTATAGAGATAGCCCTATCATTTTTACTAAATTCCTAAATGTGCCATCACATTCTGTGTCTCAGGATACTTTTCTTACCTCTCTCTATAGCAGCATCGGCAGCTCTTTGTTAACTTTTTAATTAAATTATCTATTTGTTTGGTGGCACTAGGTCTCAGTGGGGCATGTGGGATCTAATTCTCCCACCAGGGGTTGACTCCCTGCCCCCTATATTGGGCGCATGGAGTCTTGACCACTTGACCACCAGGGTTTTTTTGTTTAGCTCTTTGTCACTGTGGAACAAGAGGGTTGCCTCTCACACTGGGACCAGGCAGGGATGAGCAACACATATGGTGAATCCAGAAATGAAACTTTCTTCCAGGGCTGGGGCTCCTAGGGGGTGGCAAAAATGGACTGTAGTCCACCAGGCTCCTCTGCCCATGGGATTTTGCAGGCAAGATTACTGGAGTGGGATGCCAGTTTCTGCTCCAGGGGATCTTCCCCACCCAGGGATCGAATCCGCATCTCTTTAGTTTCCTGTATTGGCAGGTAGATTCTTTACCACAAGTGACACCTGGGAAGCCCGTGTGTGTGTGTGTGCGCACGCACATGTGTGTGTATAAGTGTGTGTGTGTGCATGTGTGTGTATAAGTGTGTGTGTGTATATAAAATTGCATTTTCCTTTTTTTTTTTTTGTATCACTCTGACAAATTCTGTCTTCTTTGCTTCCCCCCCCCTCATTCTAGATATGCTAGCTAGATAATGTTATCTATGAGTGGAGTTTCAATTACCTACTATATAGTGAGGATTCTCAAATCTAAATCTTAAGACCACACTACTCATTAAGGTTTCAGAGTCACATATCCAACTAATTACTAGATAGCTGCTTTTGAATGTCCCACATCTACCTCAACTGAACCTGTCCCAAACAGTTATCAGATATAGACTCCCTTTCATCCTGTGACTTGTGACTTTCATGTCAGAAAACAGCATCATCTTTAACGACACTTGTTCAAGACATAAACCTGAGAGCCCTTTCCTTATTTCACCCATCTAATCAAACTAGGTGGTTCAGATGGTAAAGAAACTGCCTGCAGTGCAGGAGACATGGGTTCAGTCCCGGGTCAGGAAGATTCCCTGGAGAAAGGAATGACAGTCCACTCCAGTATTCTTGCCTGGAGAATCCCATGGACAGAGGAGCCTAGCAGGCTATAGTTCGTGGGGTTCCAAAGAGTCAGACATGACTGAGTGACTAACACAACAGTCAAACCAGTTACCTTTGATTGTACCTCCCCAAATCTCTTAATCTACCATCTTGCTCCATCTTTAGGGGCATTCACAGCATACACTGTGCACCATCTCCTGCCTGGATTGTTGGCTGGGTCCCTTGCCTTCAGCCTTGGAGACTGACCTTTCTAAACGATAACTCAGACCTGCCATGCTCCTGCCATGAAGACATCAATTGTCCCCCAAACCTAAACTGTTTAACATCGCTTCCCAAGTCTGCATTTTTGGATTCTTTTTCTCTTTACCCTTTACCTCTTGACTGGGATCCTTCAGATATTCTCTTTTACCTCTTGACCTTCCCTTTTGCTGTTTGTTGCCTTTTGCCTGGCTACGTTTGCCCTTCCCTGTACGTGGATGATGCCCTCAACCTTCAGATTTCAATTAGACATAGCTGAGTTTCAGAATCCTTTTCTGGTACTTCACCTGTGGTTTACAGTGTCCTCTGTTGCCTCCCTGCACACCTGCACATCATAACAATCCCTGTGTACATGTAGGATTGTCTCTTCAGGCGTTTCTTTTTCGTTCTCCCTCCACTGTGAGGGTAGTGACTTGTCAAATGTTTTTAATAGGCTTTCCTGGTGGCTCAGACAGTAAAGGATCTGCTTGCAATGCAGGAGACCTGGGTTTGATTCCTGAGTTGGGCAGATACCCTGGAAAAGGGAATGGCAAGCCACTCCAGTATCCTTGCCTGGAGAATCCCATGGATAGAGGAGACTAGTGGGCTATAGTCCATGGAGTCTCAAAGAGTCAGACATGACTGGGGGACTAGCACTTTTACTTTTTTTCTTTTCCACTGCGAGAGCAGTGAGTTGTCAAATGGCTAATGCATAGTGGGTAAATTAATAAATATTTTGGGTGAAGAAAAGGACAAATGAATGTATCAGAATAGGGCACATAATACTAGCAGAGTCTGTCCTACAAATAATATGTTTCCTTCCTTTCTGAATTTAGTCCTGGTAGAATCATATGCAATTGAACAGAGGGATAAGGTTAAGGAAATGTCAGGATTTGCAAGATTCTTAAAGATGGTCTTTCTTTTATAGATTAAATAATAAAAACCCCAGAGAAAGTAAGTTACTTCATTATCATCCCATAGGATGACTCCTATAACTCCTGCTCCAGCATCCTCTTTTCTCAGGCTTTTTCATTTTTGCTGCCTTGATATATATGAAATAGTAGCCCACATTTTGGCTTTGTTCATTTGTTTTAGTGTGCATCTCCCTGTCTGGAGAAGGCAATGGCACCCCACTCCAGTACTCTTGCCTGGAAAATCCCATGGACAGAGGAGCCTGGTAGGCTGCAGTCCATGGGGTCGCTAAGAGTTGGACATAACTGAGCTACTTCACTTTCACTTTTCACTCTCATGCATTGGAGAAGGAAATGGCAACCCACTCCAGTGTTCTTGCCTGGAGAATCCCAGGGACGGGGGAGCCTGGTGGGCTGCCATCTATGGGGTCGCACAGAGTCAGACACGACTGAAGTGTCTCAGCAGCAGCAGCATGTCCCTGTCTACTACTGACTTGAATATATTTTTAATATTTATTGACCGATTGGTGTTTCTCTTTATTCAGTTGCCTATTTATATCCTTCCATCATTTTTTTTAAATTGGGTTGTTTCTTTCTTGCACATTTTCAGGAATTTCTTATATATTCTGCATACTAATCTTAGTCATTTATATGATTTGCAAATATCTAGTAAAATCTATTATACATAATCTGATGTTATCTGTGACCTAGTAATCTTTAGGCTTGTACCCTTGAAAGAAACTCATACAGGGCCAAAAAAAATTCAAGAGCATTGTTGTTATGGTGTTATTTGTAAAGGCAGAGAATTGAAAATAGAAAATATACATTCATTAAGAGAAGGAATCATTTAATGAGGGTATATTCACATAAGGGCTTCCCAGTGGCTCAGTGGTAAAGAATCGTCCTGCCAATATAGGAGATACAAGTTGCTGCTGCTGCTAAGTCACTTCAGTAGACATGTGTTCAGTCCCTACATTGGGAAGATCCCCTGGAGAAAGAAATGGCAACCCACTCCAGTATGCTTGCCTAGGAAATCCTATGGTCAGAGGAGCCTGGCAGACTACAGTCCAAGGGGTCACAAAATAGTCAGACACGACTGAGTGACTAAGAAACAAGAACATTTATAAAGTAAAAGTAAGACATAATGCAGAAGAGTGGTTTGTTTGTTTTTTTTTTCTAGGAAAGAAACTAGGATAAGGGCATTCAACTGAGTCTCCAACTCTATACTTCTTAAAAAAGATTTGTGGAAAATACAGCAAAATTAATACGTGTTGATTCTAGTTGTGGATAAATGGTTTCTGTTACATTGTTCTCTGTATTTCTTATGCATACCTTAAATATTTCCCAATTAAAGGAAAAATGACAACAAGGTATGTTAAAATCTTCTAGGCAGAAGTGATGGAATATACACATTTATGAGGCCTGGAGAAACAAGATACATTTGAGGAGCTTACAGAAGAAGTGAAGGGTTCTAGTGATGGGGAAAGATGTAGTGAAGGAGGTGGTGGGAGAAAGGCAGATCAGGAAATACTTTGCTAGCTGATCCAGAGTTACAAGAGCTGTAGGCCTATGAGCACTGTGATTTCCTAGAAGGACAAACACATCCTGAGAATAATAATATTTAATTAAACCATTAGAATCCATTTATACAAATATACTTTAGAAGCTGAAAAGGAACTCAAGGATCATCTTAACTCATTTGGACAGAGTGACTCATGCTGTCTCCTTATCAGACTCCTTCAACTCCTTCCTTTTCATTTTTTCCCATAACTCTGAATCAATATTCATTTTTCTGTATTTTCCACAAATCTTAAGAAGCCAAGATTTGCAGACCCAGTTGAATACCTTTATCCTGTTTTATTCCCAGAAAAATGAGGTTCAGAAGAGTTAAAGTATAAAGAAAAGAGAGGGCATATTGTATAAGAATATTGGGATACATCTAATTCAATAATTCAGTCTATACTGGCTGACTTTTTTAAATCTAAAAAAGCTTTTATTTCACTTTTATTTCTTTTTTTGGTTAGGACTTTAAATTTACTCAATAATTATATATATGTATATGTATATCTACCTATATATTCTTTTTTGGAGGATATTTGTTTTGCAATACTGAGTTGGTTTCTGCCTATTTGCAGGGCAGCATTGGCTGACTTCTTAATTGATGTGATAATTAATTGTACTGCAGAAATAGTAGGTTTTTTAAGAGAGTGAAACAGAGGTTACATTAGTTTTGATTAGGAGGTATGGATAATGTTTTGACAAATGGAACATAACAAGATAGGCTTTTGAGCATCAGCCGGCTGAAACCAATGGCCAGGTACCTGTGATTTAGGTTTTGTAGAATGAAGAGACATAGAACCTTGTAGAGAGAGGCACATTAGAGCTAAATGACCTCACAATTGTGTCTGGATGCATCCTATTTGCTGACTAATCAATATCAAGCTGGATATATCTATTAATAGGCTTTTATGGCTCCAGTAAGGACTATCTCATTAGGTAGCCCAAAGCCAAGAGATAATTGTGAAGGAGGCCTTCTGTGAAGACAGCCTACAAAAGGTGATGAGGGGTCATCACCACTGAGATCAGTTACTGGAATTTTTCTTAGGAAATTTCTTCGGATATGAGCAGGTTGTAGCCTTCAGAAGCACCAGTGATATCCATCTCTGACCAGTGAGCCATCTACCTGAGGCTCACTGTCAGGTCCAACCCCAGAGGAAGATAAAGGAGACAGCATGAGTCACTCTGTCCAAATGAGTTCATTCATCAGCTCTCCTATCATAATTGGACTCACATTCTCCTAGTTAGAGATGCTGGTATGTGAACACCTAAGGGGCTTAATGTCTCCTTTGGAATGAACACATGGGGCTAATCAGAGAAGACGTTCTTCTGAAGATACCTCCAGGAGCTTTTCCACAGTATATCAATACTATGACCAACACTACGATGAATCATGTTAGTTAAGCGCATTTTAAAAGGACTAGGGAGCTTTGTTTTAAAGGGATGAGATGCAAGACTGGCAGGTTTGAACATGTTGATGACAGGCTAGACCAAATAAAATACATCACAACTTTAAAATTCTCTTGACCAAATCTTACTCAGACATCTTCAAGTTAGCTTCCTCTGTTTTATACATTCTTGAAACTCTGCATTTTCCTTCATTCAGTTCAGTTCACTTCAGTCACTCGGTCATGTCCAACCCTTTGCGACCCCATGGACTGCAGCACGCCAGGCTTCCCTGTCCATCACCAACTCCTGGAGTTTACTCAGACTCATGTCCATTGAGTTGATGATGCCATCCAACTGTCTCATCCTCTGTCATCCGCTTCTCCTGCCCTCAATCTTTCCCAGCATCAGGATCTTTTCAAATGAGTCAGTTCTTCTCATCAGGTGGCCAAACTATTGGAGTTCAGCTTCAGCATCAGTCCTTCCAATGAATATTCAGGACTGTTTTCCTTTAGGATGGACTTGTTGGATCTCCTTGCAGTCCAAGGGACTCTCAAGAGTCTTCTCCAACACCACAGTTCAAAAGCATCAGTTCTTCGGCACTCAGCTTTCTTTATAGTCCAACTCTGATATCCATACATGACTACTGGAAAAACATAGCTTTGACTAGATGGACAAAGTCTCTGCTTTTTAATATGCTGTTTAGGTTGGTCATAACTTTTCTTTCATGGCTGCAGTCACCATCTGCAGTGATTTTGAAGCCCCAAAAATATAAAGTCTGTCACCGTTTCCCCATCTATTTTCCATAAATTGATGTGACCAGATGCCATGATCTTAGTTTTCTAAATGTTGAGCTTTATGCCAACTTTTTCACTCTCCTCTTTCACTTTCATCAAGAGGCTCTTTAGTTCTTCTTCACTTTCTGCCATAAGGGTGGTAATCATCTGCATATCTGAGGTTATTGATATTTCTCCTGGCAATCTTGATTCCAGCTTGTGCTTCTTCCAGCCAAGCATTTCTCATGATGTACTCTGCAGATAAGTTAAATAAGCAGGGTAACAATATACAGCCTTGACGTACTCCTTTTCCTATTTGGAACCAGTCTGTTGTTCCATGTCCAGTTCTAACTGTTGCTTCCTGACCTGCATACCAGTTTCTCAAGAGGCAGGTCAGGTGGTCTGGTATTCCCATCTCTTTCAGAATTTTCCACAGTTTGATGTGATCCACACAGTCAAAGGCTTTGGCATAGTCAATAAAGCAGAAGTAGATGTTTTTCTGGAACTCTCTTGCTTTTTCGATGATCCAACAGATGTTGGCAATTTGATCTCTATTCCTCTGCCTTTTCTAAATCCAGTTTGAACATCTGGAAGCTTACAGTTCACGTACTGTTGAAGTCTGGCTTGGAGTTTTTTAAGCATTACTTTACTAGTGTGTGAGATGAGTGCACTTGTGCAGTAGTTTGAGCATTCTTTGGCATTGCCTTTCTTTGGGATTGGAATGAAAACTGACCTTTTCCAGTCCTGTGGCCACTGCTGAGTTTTCCAAATTTGCTGGCATATTGAGTGCAGCACTTTCACAGCATCATCTTTTAGGATTTGAATTAACTCAACTGGAATTCCATCACCTCCACTAGCTTTGTTCTTAGTGATGCTTCCTAAGGCCCTCTTGACTTCACATTCCAGGTTGTCTGACTTTAGGTGAGTAATTATCTGGGTTGTGAAGATCTTTTTTGTATAGTTCTGTGTATTCTTGCCACCTCTTCTTAATATCTTCTGCTTCTGTTAGGACATAACATTTCTGTCCTTTACTGTGCCCATCTTTGCAGGAAATGTTCCCTTGGTATCTCTCATTTTCTTGAAGAGGTAGATCTCTAGTCTTTCTCATTCTATTGTTTTCCTCTATTTCTTTGCATTGATCACTGAGGAAGGCTTTCTTATCTCTCCTTGCTATTCTTTGAAACTGCATTCAAATGGGTATATCTTTCCTTTTCTCCTTTACTTTTTGCTTCTCTTTTCACAGCTCTTTGTAAGGCCTCTTCAGACAACTATTTGGCCTTTTTGCATTTCTTTTCCTTTGTAGCACACATAAATATTTTAATTGAATACTTATTTGAGCAATATGTGTTCACTACAGACTCCATGAGTACAAGGACCACATCTCTCTTCCTGTTTGCAAAATCCTAGAGCATTAGCCTGGTGTGTGGTTTACAGTAGGCTCTCAACTAATATTTGTTGAATGTATAATGAATGAATGAGTAAATGAGTTTAAGAATAAAAAATGAATGAATGAAGGGTGAGTTAATCAGTGGATGGTGCTGATGGAGCAGTAGGAATACTGAGATGTGGCTCTATATTTTATCAATCAACTTGAGGTGGGGCAAGGAGCAGCAAATGTTTTAAGGGCAGGAAGGGAAAAGCCTCTGGGTCATGGCAGTACTAAGAATCTGTTTCTGGGAATAAAGGAAATTACTTTTCTCTGGAAGTACTGCAAAGTCAAATTTGACCTCTTTGTTTTATATTTTACTCTTTTCAACTTTTCTTTCTTTATTTGTTTATGGCTGTGTTGGGTCTTCACTGCTGCATACAGCCTTTCTCTAGCTGTGGTGATCAGGGGCTACTCTCTGGCTGCCGTGTGTGGGCTTCTCACTGCCGCGGCTTCCCATGTTGTTCAACCTGGGCTCTTGGACGTGAGGTCAGTAGCTGGGGCACAAGGATGATCAGAGGTGTCTGAAAGCTTCTCTGGACCAGGGATCAAACCTCTGTCTCCTGCATTGGGCAAGCAGATTTTTAACCACTGGACTACCAAGGAAGTTCAAATTTGACCTAGTTCTTAATTTTTCTTGGGTTAAACACAATTGAGTTGCTCTGAGGGGTTCCTGAAATGCTGCCCCACAACCTCAAAAGACGATGAAATCTCCAGGACCATGAAATTGTCTCTTTAAATATAGCTTTAGTCATTATGAAATTTGTACATTTGGGGCCTCAGTAATCCTCCAAAAATCTTTACACAATGCTTCATTGTAATTGGCATTGTCTTTCATGACTTAACTGAACTACTTGTTCATAAGATGACTCAGGACAAGAAGACATTGCATAAATATGAAATATTATTACTATACCATAACCATTTGATTTCAGATGACTTACCCTAAAGAATAGTGTACTCATGTCACACTTTCCCATGACATTTAAATCTTGGTTTATGAGTTTCCCAGAATAGGAAATACAGAAAAATGCAGAACGACATAGAATGGAATTGCCTATGTGAGTTAGTTATCCTTCTATTTCGCTTATAATTATATTGGTCAAAAATATTAAAGTCTTATATGTTGTATAATATTTTGTCTTCGGTTCTGGGTTGAGGAACAGAGGTACAGATTTCCTAGTGATAATCACTATCTTTACTTTGAAAAACGATACATCAATTCATTTTCTGGTTCAGAATAAACTCAGAGTGTCACGTTAATATTGCTTCTTTTGAACATGTCATGTGCACTTACAGGCTAAAGAAGTAGTTATAATCAGGTCTGATTTTGATGTATTGCTTCTGTAATAAGGGCACACCATTAATATTTTCAAAATACCACCTCCTTGGCCTCTTTTTATTGAAATTAAATGTGTATATAGCAACTTGAAAGCTTTCCCTTCTTTTTTGGAATAGACAATGATTTAATTTTTTTTAAAAAGGAATAGACTTTATTTTTAAAAGAATTTTACGTTTCCAGAAAAATTGAGCAAAAATTACAGAGTTTCCATTACCTCCTCTCTCTTCCACCCCTACAGTTTCCCTATTAGGAACATCTTGCATTAGTGTGGTACACTTTTACAATTCATGAACCAGTATTGGTATATGATTACTAACTAAAGTCCATAGTTAACATTAGGTTTCACTTTTTGTGTTGTCCTGTTCTATGGATTTTGACAAATGCATAATGTCAGTATCCAACAATCATAGTAACATAGGGAACCATTTTACTACTGTCAAACTTTTGTGCTCTACCGATTCACCCATCCTTCCCTCCCTTAAAGCCCTCAATGATTTTATTTTATAAAAAGTAGAATCATATTCTTGTAATTCCAATATAAAATGATGCCAGAAACATGACCAAAACTAAAGGAACACGTATAATATTTTATACTTGTTCTAGTTTGATATTATTTTTTTCATCTTTTTACTACTCCAAACTCTGCTTTTGAGCAGTCCATTGACAAGTATAAATTTAATGAATTTTCCAGGCTTTTCAATTAATTCTTTTCATCTATTTTTCTGTCTAACACTGGACATCTCCCAACACCCTCCAAAAAGGAAAATGTCTGCAATAAGAACAGAAACGTTCTTCCTTCCCTCCCTCTTTCACTGAAGGTGAGAGACATTGAATTATCAACTGTGGTTCATTTGTGAGTACAATTACCTCTCACTCCCAGGTTGCCTAAATTATCACATATCCCCAGCAGTAACGCCATCCTTAGCACCACCAAAACATCCTGAAGAATTTTTACTAAGCACCTACATGGACATGATCCTGCCAGCCTTGACCTGTCATAAGGTCATTCTCTGGATCCCTGAGACTTTCCCAGTCCTCCAGACAGGGTGCTGGAATAATGGAAACCTTTCATTTGGCATTACCAATCAGACTTAGATCCCTGGAATGAATATTCTTTCTTCCGACGTTGCTGGCTTATGTTATAGAATCAAAGCACATAAAAAGATGGCAAAGGCAGCATCACTCTATTCTTGACCAAAGGAACAGGAATTTCCCAGCTCTGTAGCTCTTGAACTCCTTAAAGAATAGCTTGTCTAGTTTATATGAATATTATCTTCTTTAGCATTCATAGAATCCAACCCATCCTGTACAGCATGGTCCTTAATTGCTTTTCCTATTAGTTGAAAAATAAAACATGTTGAATACACTGCCATGGCTGCTCTTCTAATTAGTAAAAAGACTATGTTGAGTTTTAAAACAACAAACTCTTTTCATGTCCAAGTTACTTTTAGTAACCATTATAATTTATTACTTTTCTCCACATCAGAGGTGCCTTATGACTAAAGAACAAGACAGCACTTCCCCTGCACCCCCATACTCTTTAACAATGGCTCTTATGTTTCTTTAGTAAACTCATAATGTTAATTACACTGTGCATCAGACAAAGACCATCCATCAAGGACCTCAGTGCACCTTACAAATGCTATGAGTCATCAAAGTCCTTCTATGATGGAGGTAAGTATTAAAGGCTACAGCTTTACAGTTAGAGAAGCGCAGACAAGGTAAGTGTTTTTGTTTTTTAAAGTGGGATATGTTTTAGTCAAGAGATTTAGTCATCATTTACGAAGGCAGAGAAACTCAATGAATATTTATGGAATGAAACTCAATGAATAAAAATGAATGAAATGATCCTAGCTTTGGTGATCCTGGCCATGAACACCTGCACCATATTAATTATTTTGATAAGCTATAGATAAATAGATCAGAAATTATCTACTGTTAGTTAATCAATCTTCTCAATGCTCAGTGTAGAAAATAGCCATTTAACTATCATAATGATATAGCAAATCTAGAAAATGGAAATGGCCAAACATTTTCTAACAAGATACAGAAACATTGAAATTTAGAGCAGGAAGATTCCAGAGATTATTTTGTCAGCCATGTTCATATTTCACAGGAGAAAACTGAGATCCAGAAAGGTTAATAAATGGCTTGCATGAAACTAGTCAGCTTTTTAAAACCTAACTTTAATTTCTTTATACTTCCTCCTGTTTCAGGAAGGGTTTAATTTGGCTCAGTCTCTGAGCTGGTTAATGCCATTACTAATGACAAACCAGACTCCTGACCTTAATCAATCCATCTTCTCACTGAATTCTATTTTAAAATAGAAAGTTTCATGGGTGTTTTTTCACACTCTAATTATCACAAAACCATAGGTTGTGAAAGTTCTAAGGAGGCCACTTCTGTTTATCTTCCTATTTTGATTTGTAAGAAATCTGATAGTTCAGGCAGTTTAGGGGAATCATTCAAAGTCCCATGACTAGTTACTGGCAGACAGAGGTTGAGAATCCTCACTGTCCCTCCTTTGATTCCTGGGTTGGGAAGATCCCCTGGAGAAGGGATAGTCTCCACTAATCATGGACTTCCCTGATGGTTCAGACAGTAAAAAATCTGCCTGCAATGTGGGAGACCTGGGTTCGATCCCTGGTTTGGGAAGATCCCTGGAGGAGGGCATGGCAACTCACTCCAGTATTCTTGCCTATACGTATAAGTATGAAAGTTGCTCAGTTGTGTCTAACTCTACAACACCATGGACAGGCCAGAAAACTGAAGTGAGTACACAAAAATATCACTGATTTGGGGTTTTAATCTATTAATCAGGATGCCCTTAACCAAAAACACCAATATAATTTTGTGTTGATTTTTCTCAAAAAAAGGGAAAAATAAGCATGCTAATGGTAAAGGATTTCAAAATGAAAATTAAAAAACATGTGGGGCACATCATTAGGTCAGTAGTATTATTAAGATTCCACTCATTCAATATACACACTCAGGTTTCTGTAAAAAAAAAAATCACATCCATTCATTTAATATCTTCTAAAGAGAATCCCATGGACAGAGGAGCCTGGTGGGCTACAGTCCATGGGGTAGCAAAGAATCAGACACAACTGAGTGACTAACACTCTCACTTTCTTTCAAAGAGTTATTCAGAGCTTCCCTGATGGCCCAGTGGTAAAGAATCCCCCTGCAATTCAGGAGACATAACAGACATGGGTTAATGGACGTGAATTCGAGCAAACTCTGGGAGACAGTGGAGGACAGAGGAACCTGGCATGCTGCAGGCCATGAGGTCGCAGAGCCAGGCCTGACTTAGCAACTGAACAACAACAACAACAGCAAGAAGAGCTATTTAACCATCATCGTGATATAACAAACATAGAAAATGGAAATGGCCATGTAAATCCAGACAATTTGATAAATTACAAATACAATTTAACATGAGGACTCTGAGACACTGAAGATGTTAAAGTGCTGAATTTTCAAAAATTGAACTATTTTTATAAAGGTTTCACCTTTGTGTATTTTATTTAAAATTGTATATTTGTATTTAAATTGACAACCACACATAAAAATGTCTGATAACCCTCAGTGAACATCTAACTAAAAGAACATATTGATTCCTAACCATCACTGATAACTAAGATTTTCTAGCATTTTCAAGGGTTTTATGTTTGTATCCTCTCCTTCCACAACCACAATTCTTTAATTAAACAGGGATCATCAAATAAAACAAGAATGCTTGAGTGACTTTGGAGGATTTTTTTCCCCTCTTATTTTATAGCCTTCTTTCCTGTAGAAATTGGCACAAAACTATACACTCTGGATCATCTAGTATATATTTTTTAAAAAGAAAAGTCTAAAATGAAAGCTTCCATAGTAAATCAATCTTGCAATATAATAACACTTTCTACTTGCAGGGGGTTTTTAACTGAAGCTGGTAATGAACATGGGCAACGCTGAGATCATTGTGAACTGGTGAAATAGATCGCTCCTATTATTGAGAGGGAAAGGTGAGGATTAGGGTGTGGGGGAAGGATGGTAAGGGAAGCCATTAAAGAATTTCCTTTTGTCTTACAATAATCAAGTGTTCCTGCTGTGTTCAGTTCAGTTCAGTTCAGTCGCTCAGTCGTGTCTGACTCTTTGTGACCCCATGAACCGCAGCACGCCAGGCCTCCCTGTCGATCACCAACTACTGGAGTCCACCCAAACCCATGTCCATTGAGTCGGTGATGCCATCCAACCATCTTATCCTCTGTCGTCCCCTTCTCCTCCTGCCCCCAATCCCTCCCAGCATCAGGGTCTTCTCAAATGAGTCAGCTCTTCGCATCAAGTGGACAAACTATTGGAGTTTCAGCTTCAATATCAGTCCTTCCAATGATCACCCAGGACTGATCTCCTTTAGGATGGCTCTCCTTGCAGTCCAAGGGACTCTCAAGAGTCTTCTCCAATATCATAGTTCAAAAGCATCAATTCTTTGGTGCTCAGCTTTCTTCGCAGTCCAGCTCTCACATCCATACATGACCACAGGAAAAACCATAGCCTTGACTAGCCGGATCTTTGTTGACAAAGTAATGTCTCTGCTTTTCAATATGCTATCTAGGTTGGTCATAACTTTCTTTCCAAGGAGTAAGCGTCTTTTAATTTCATGGCTGCAGTCACCATCCGCAGTGATTTTGGAGCCCAGAAAAATAAAGTCTGACACTGTTTCCACTGTTTCCCCATCTATTTCCCATAAAGTGGTGGGATCGGATGCCATGATCTTCATTTTCTGAATGTTGAGCTTTAAGCCAACTTTTTCACTGTCCTCTTTCACTTTCACCAAGAGGCTCTTTAGTTCTTCTTCACTTTCTGCCATAAGGGTGGTGTCATCTGCATATCTGAGGTTATTGATATTTCTCCCAGCAATCTTGATTCCAGCTTGTTCTTCCAGCCCAGCGTTTCTCATAATGTACTCTGCATAGAAGTTAAATAAGCAGGGTGACAATATAAAGCCTTGACATACTCCTTTTCCTATTTGGAGCCAGTCTGGTGTTCCATGTCCAGTTCTAACTGTTGCCTCCTGACCTGCATACCAGTTTCTCAAGAGGCAGATCAGGTGGTCTGATATTCCCATCACTTTCAGAATTTTCCACATTTTGATGTGATCCATACAGTCAAAGGCTTTAGCATAGTCAATAAAGCAGAAATAGATGTTTTTCTGGAACTCTCTTGCTTTTTCCATGATCCAGCGGATGTTGGCAATTTGATCTCTGGTTCCTCTGCCTTTTCTAAAACCAGCTTGAACATCTGGAAGTTCACGGTTCACATATTGCTGAAGCCTGGCTTGGAGAATTTTAAGCATCAGTTTACTAGTGTGTGAGATGAGTGCAATTGTGCAGTAGTTTGAGCATTCTTTGCCATTGCCTTTCTTTGGGATTGGAATGAAAACTGACCTTTTCCAGTCCTGTGGCCACTGTTGAGTTCTCCAAATTTGCTGGCATATTTAGTGCAGCACTTTCAAAGCATCATTGTTTAGGATTTGAAATAGCTCAACTGGAATTCCATCACCTCCACTAGCTTTGTTCGTAGTGATGCTTCCTAAGGCCCACTTGACTTCACATTCCAGTATATCTGGCTCTAAGTGAGTGATCACACCAGCGTGATAATCTGGGTCATGAAGATCTTTTTTGTATGGTTCTTCTTTGTATTCTTGCCACCTCTTCTTAATATCTTCTGCTTCTGTTAGGTCCCTACCATTTCTGTCCTTTATTGAGCCCATCTTTGTGTGAAATGTTCCCTTGGTATCTCTAATTTTCTTGAAGAACAGTATGAAAAGGCTCCTGCTGTGTACTTGGCTTTAATGGTAGATATTGCAGACCTAGGGAGGTTGTACTGGGCTTGGACCCTCATTCCGAAAATACTTCTAGATTTACTTGCTGTAACTGATATTTATCAGCTTCCTCAGTGGCTCAGTGGTAAAGAATCCACAGGAGACGTGGGTTTCACCCCTGGGTCGTGAAGATCCCCTGGAGTAGGAACAGCAACCCACTCCAGTATTCTCATCTGGAGAATCCCATGAACAGAGGAGCCTGGTGGGCTACATTCCATAGGGTGACAAAGAGTCAGACATGACTGAAGCCTTTGAGCATGCATGTACTGATATTTACTCTGCTGCATTTACATCTTGTTTCCTTGACAAATGTAAGTTCATGTATGGAAATGATTCCCTGCTATTATTTGTATAGGAAATTAACCACAGAGCTCTCCATTACTGTTTATCTTTCTGTGGTACTAGAGTCTTAGAAAGATTGTGAGTGGAATTTGTACTATGAGTTGAATATTAACAAGATAAGGAGAAGAAACAAATTTCTTCTTTCCTTTAGAGCCCCAGACTGGCCCTAATAAGCAGGAACATCAGCTCAAGCTGGATAGGCTTATACGTCCCACCCCTACCCCCAGTTCCCTATTAATACCGCACAACAATTAAAAGGGAT
Organism: Bubalus bubalis; assembly: GCF_019923935.1. NCBI lineage: Eukaryota > Metazoa > Chordata > Mammalia > Artiodactyla > Bovidae > Bubalus > Bubalus bubalis. Next base: position 41,562,464 of record NC_059169.1, on the reverse strand, counting down.
CACTTCAAGACAGTTTAGGTTTTCCAAGTAAAATCAGCATCCTCTGCTTTGTAAAATGCTTTGTTCTACTAGGAAAATCCTGAAATTTTAACATGCTGCTTGTCTTTTTGAAGTACAGTCCTCCCTAGGTATCCTAGAGAGAGACTGGTTTTAGGACTGCCATGGATACCAAAATCCACAGATGCTCAAGACCCTTATATTATATAAAATGGCCTAATAAAGTCAACCCTCCATATCCACCTATTCTGCACCTGTGATTATCGAGGCAGACTGTACAGGAGAGTTAGCAATGACATTTAGCACATGTAGCAAAGCATTTCAAACTCCTTAAAAGAATATATTAATATTCTATTTTATTTCTGTACTGTCTAGGAACAAATGCCTATTTCTATAGATTTTTCCCTCTGGCAGGGTCTTACCTTCCTTTCCTTGTCTAGTCTCTTAACCTCAATGTGAAATGTGCGAGGAATCTATACAAAATATTCTAGGTTTGTATGTAAATGGGGATTAGAAAGAGAACACTGACATAGGAAAGTTGAGACTGTGAAAAATTTTCTGAATTCTTCCCTACAGCTAATTGATAAGGAAACCCAGAGGTAAAGTTTTTATCAGTGGTTATCATACTTATGCTTTCCAGGTGGCACAGTGGTGAAGAATCCTCCTGCCAATGCTGGACACACAGGAGGTGAGGGTTTGATCCCTGGATCAGGAAGATACTCTGGAGTAAGAAATGGCAACCCAACTCCAGTATTCTTTGCCTGAAAAATTCCATGGTCAGAGGAACCTGGTGGGCCACCGTCCATGGGGCCACAAAGAGTCAGTCACGACTGAGCACGCATGCGCATCATACTTTGTGGTCTTAAATCTTCCACCATCTGTTGATACAAAACTGTTTAACAGCAGCTGAAATGGAATCCTCATAACATCTCTTCCAGTTAAATAGATGATTTGAATTATTAGCTTCATTTGTTAGAGAAAGAAATAGGAATGTTATTGTGTATTATCTGAATCCCCAAAACATTGATGGTGAACAGGGAAGTCTGACATGCTGCAGTCCATGGGGTCTCGAAGAGTCAGGCATGAATGAGCAACTGAACAACACAAAACATTGGTAACCTAACGTGAACGTGAAGTCGCTCAGTTATGTCTGACTCTTTGCGACCCCATGGACTGTAGCCCACCAGGCTCCTCTGTCCATGGGATTTTCCAGGCAATAGTACTGGAGTGGGTTACCATTTCCTTCTCCAAGGGATCCTCCCAACCCAGGGATCGAACCCGGGTCTCCCACATCGTAGACAGACGCTTTACCATCTGAGCCACAGAAGGCACATGTACCTTAATGTCCACTTCAGAGCTATTTACAATAGCTAGGACATGGAAGAAACCTAGATGGCCATTGGCAGATGAATGGATAAGGAAGTTGTGGTACATATACACAATGGAATATTCAGTTCAGTTCAGTTGCTTAAAAGTATAACTTCAAGTTCTTGCCCTAAGAACTTAAATTCATGTTAGTTTAACAAGGTACGTGTGTGCGTGCTAAGTCACTTCAGTCATGTCTGACTCTTTGCGACACTACGGACTGTAGCCTGCCAGGCTCCTCTGTCCTTGGGATTCTCCAGGCAAGAGTACTGGAGTGGGTTCCCATGTCCTCCTTCAGGGGATCTTCCTGACACAGGGATCAAACCCGTGTCTTTTGTGTCTCCTCCAGGCAGGCAGTTTCTTCACCACTAGCACCACTGGGAAGCCCAACAAACAAGGCAAGGAGCTCTCAATTATGTTTCACGCACTAAGCTGGTTAAAAATTGTAGTATACTTGAGAGAAGAGAATCAAAGTTAAATTAAAGTTAGCTTTCAGGCCATCACTTTCGGCTTTTAAAATTGTGACTGTTTAGCATTACATACTGTTTAATGTACTATGTTCTGTAGTTGGAGAAGAACAGTGTAGAGACCAATGTGATACCTAATAAATACTCAGATATAGGAATGGAGTGAAGAACCAGTTATTTCAAGCTAGGATAAAATTTAAATATTTTTTATATATAAAATAGAAATATAAAAATGTATTTGCCAAAGCTCCTGAAAATTACTAAAATTTCTGAGCCATTCTATCAATGATAATAACTAAATTTTTATTGTATGCAAAATATGGTTCCAGGTGCTGAAAGGATAAGAAATAAGAACTCAAGGGGCTTGTTCTGAGTAATATTCAAGACTAGATGTGCTTCCACAGAGTCATGATCTCTGCTTTACCAATAACAAAAGTCTTACATCATTTTTCTGCATTATCCCCTCAATGACTTTGGTTTATACAGACTCCCACTTTGAGTAGAATATATGGAGCTTTCCCATGGACTATCTTCACTGTATCTTTTTAGCTTCCTGTGATCAAAACAAGGTGATTTTTACGAAGCAAATTATTATAATGTTCTTTCTGCAGACAACAAACTGAAGTTGTTAAGAAGTTAAGTGAATTATTCAAGGTCATGGGAACTCTCCTAACTGCCCCATTCATTTTCTTTCCACTAACCTTCCTCTCCTGAAGGACAATTTGAGTTTTCTAGCAAAAAGTTCAAGGCACTTGATCATTTTTTTCAGTGGAACTTTCTCTAATTAAAATATTGTAGTCTCTAATTAAAATATTTTCTTTGCAATAATACCATTACAAAGAAAAGAAGGGGGAAAAATCTCATCCCATTCACCCAGCTTCTCTTTTTAGGTAATTTTTATGTTCGTATAATGTTTTAAAAATGAGATTGTATCACACAAAGTGCTTTGTGTTCAATGAATATTGAATGACTGTTGTACTAACTGCTTGAATGAACTTCTGCCTAAAAGAATTTTGGCTGTCATGGCATGTATTCTCTGCCCTCCATCATTTACTTGTTTTCTTGTTTTCTGAATTAAGTTTTGCTGTCTGGGGTTGAGTTCCATGTCTGATTCTCCTTTGTTTTTATTATCCGTGGCACTAAACACTATGCACTGAACATTGTGTGTGCTCGATAAACATTGGTTGAATGAAGGAATGGCTACTTGCACTGGGGAAGATAAAACACCTCAGTGACAGTGGATTTCTCCTTTCTGAGCTTCCGGATGGCTGTGCTGGATTTCTTCTATGGCTAGCAGCAACTACTAGCAACTGAATGCCTTCCTAACAATTCAGGCTCTCACATTTCTGGTGTCTTCCTCAGTAGCTCCCTGGTTCCACACAGGTAATCTGTAAGTGTTTGTCAGATGAAGAGAGAAAGCAAAGGAGGAAGGGGAGAGAAAGTAGCTTATATGGATACTTAATGAATGTTGCTGCTGCTGCTGCTGCTGAGTCGCTTCAGTCGTGTCTGACTCTGTGCGACCCCATAGACGGCAGCCCACCAGGCTCCCCCGTCCCTGGGATTCTGCAGGCAAGAACACTGGAGTGGGTTGCCATTTCCTTCTCCAATGCGTGAAAGTGGAAAGTGAAAGTGAAGTCGCTCACTCATGTCCAACTCCCAGCGACCCCATGGACTGCAGTCCACCAGGCTCACCCATCTATGGGATTCTCCAGGCAAGAGCGCTGGAGTGGGGTGCCATCTGCATGCTCTCTAAGGGCCGAGAACTGCTTTAAATGCTTTTCCTGGATCATGTTATTTACTGCTTTCAACAATTCAATAAGGTGGATCCAACCAGTGTCTGTATTTAACAAACCCAAAGCACAGAGAGAGTAAGTGATTTGTCCAAACTCACATAGCTGGTGAGTGGTAGAAACTGGACTCAAATCTAGTGTTCCTTATCACTGAGTGATATTGTCTCTTATCAGCTACACAAAGCTTCAATATAGCACAAGAGGAAAGAGGGAAAGAAGGGCGGGATGGTCTCTAGTAAAACATCAGTGACAGTCAACACATCACAGTGGAGAAAGTGCTAGAGAAATGTCCCCAAATCCTATGTCCCAATAATAACTTTTCCTGATTCATTTAACTTCATCTTATGTCTCTGGACTCATTATTCTAATCTGCTAAATGGGTCTAATTATTCTAAAATCGCCTTACTCAGCGTTGTTGTAAATCTTTATGAACACAGTTTGAACTGAATGAAGTATAAGGTATTAAGACTATGTAAGCTGAATATTTTTATAGGTCTTATATTCACAGCACATATTTTATCTGTATTCTCAAAAAATCTTCTTCACTTACTCTTTCTGCTCCCTTCTGATGTCTGTGTCAAAAGCTTTCTCTATCTCTTTTATACTTTAATAAAACTTTATTACACAAAAGCTCTGAGCAATCAAGCCTTGTCACTGGCCCCGGATTGAATTCTCCAGAAGCCAAGAATCCTGGCATCTTTTGTGATTCAGCAGCAGCCTTTCATCTTGGGGGCTCATCCAGGATCCCTCAGGACAAGGTGGGGATTCATGGAGCTCTAGTTCTTTGTTCTTTTAGTGAACATGTTTTCTGCTGTACTTTACTAACTCTACAGTGTGCTTGTGTGGATGAATGACATGCCCTGTGTGAAGCAAGTAAGGCTCCCTGCTCTGTGGTTCTGCAGTGACTTCATATGGCATATGGCAGAAACCCTGTCAGGGGTTTATACCGACCTGCCAATGGACTTCCCTGGTGGCTCAGATGGTAAAGCGTTTGCCTAAAATGCAGGAGACCTGGGTTCAATCCCTGGGTTGGGAAGATCTCCTGGAGAAGGAAATGGCAACCCTTTCCAGTATTCTCGCCTGGAAAATCCCATGTATGGAGGAGCCTGGTAGGCTACAGTCAATGGGGTCACAAAGACTCAGACACAACTGAGCAACTTCACTTTCACTTTAATAAGTTAACTTTATTCTACTGAGTAGAGGCGTGAAAATGAACATTGATAGACTCTGTATAGATTCTTTGCAAATGCAGGTTGATAAAATACAGAAACGTTTAATATTACAGATTTTGAGGAAAATTTTTATGATGAAGCATAGATGAAGACTCAGTTTAATATCTGACACATCTGGTCTTACAACATAATGGTGGGGCAAGTGATTGGGGAGGGGGTAAAATTATAGTCAGAGGAAAGAGCTCCACCTACTGATCTGAGAAGCCACTTCCCATCACACCCTTGGAAGTCAAGCTAATACACAACTTTCAGTGCACAATTATCACTACCACCACTCTGCACACACCCACACACACAAGCCTTATCATTTATTGCATATTTATTATTTGCCAGGCAACTGAAAGTCATTTTCATTAATTTGTTGCCAGCACTAACAGTAGTAGTTAACCGCAGACCTGCATCCAGGTCACTTGGGCTCGGAGCCTGAATCTGCCCTTTTCCAGACGTGTGACTTTGGGCAACTTCCTTAATCTGCCTGGGTCTGCATTTCCCCATCTGCAAAACAGGGTTTGGAATACCTTCTACCTCATTGGGTGGTTATGGGGATTAAACAAATCAATGTTTATACAGAATTTACAGACGCTTGGTATTGAATAGGTATTTGTGAGATAGATCTTATAAAGGAAAAAGACGAGGAAGCTGAAGTTGACACACGTTTGTAGCAGACCGGCACAGTCAGGCGTCTGACTCCCGATACACATGCTCTGGAGCAGTAAGCTGTAGAACTCCTCAATATGGGACTATATGATGGAAAGACAGCCTCAAAGACTAAGGACATGTATTTGGGTACTTCCTTACTGATGATGATTTGCTGTTTGAATTAAATTAAATTCAACAGCTTAGCCTGTTCCATCATATCTTTTCCATCCTTATCTTAGATTCCTAATCATTCTTCAGTTTCTTAGCTTCTAACTTTTGCCATAAGAATTTTCATGAAAAATAGCAATAATTACCCCAAATGATGATCATCATAGAGCATTTCTCTTTTTTTCTCCCTTGTAATCTTGATGGCCATTCTTAAGCATCTCCATGATGTTGCTTACAAATTTCTCACTTCAAGGTTTTATATGAAGCTAATTGGGTTTTTTAATTTTTATGTTTAAAACTTATTTATTTTTATCAAAGTATAGTTGATTTACAATGTTGTGTTTGTTTCAGGTGAACAGCAAAATGATTCAGTTATATATATGATATACATATTCATGTTTCAGATTCTTTTCCATTATATATTATTATAAGATATTGAATATAGCTCCCTGTGCTATACAGTAGGTCCCTGTTTTTTTACTTATTTTATATATAGTAGTGTGTATCTGTCGGAGAAGGCAATGGCACCCCACTCCAGTGTTCTTGCCTGGAGAATCCCAGGGACGGGGGAGCCTGGTGGGCTGCTGTCCATGTGGTCACACAGAGTCCGACACGACTGAAGCGACTTAGCAGCAGCAGCAGTGTGTATCTGTTAATCCTAAATTCCTAATTTATCCCTCCACCCCACTTTTCCCTTTTGGTAACTATGTTTGTTTTTTAAATCTGTGAGTCCATTTCTGTTTTGTAAATAAGTTCATTTGCATCATATTTTTAGATTCCTCATGTAAGTGATATCATACGAAATTTGTTTTCTTCTGTATGACTTACTTTACTTAGTATGATAATATCTAGGTCCATCTGTGTTGATGCAGACGGCACTATTTCATTCATTTTAATGGCTGAGTAGTATTCCATTGAGTGTATGTGTGTGTGTGTGTATACATAGCATCTTATTTATCCACTCATCTGTCATCCTTCTTTATCTATTCATAGTTTGCTTCCATGTCTTGGTTATTTAAAATAGTGCTGCTATGAACATTGGTTTGAATGTATCTTTTTGAATTAGAATTTTCATCTTTTCAGGATATATGCCCATGAGTGTGATTGTCAGATCATATGGTAAGTCTGCTTTTAGTTTTTTAAGTAATCTCTATACTGTTCTCCATGATAGCTGCACCAGTTTACATTCCCACCAACAAAGTAGGAGGTAAACCCAATTGTTAAAATCACTACTCAACTCCTGATATGAAGCTGATATTAGTAAAATAATCTGTTCACCATGCTGAAACTGCTCATGGCAATCCTCAGCAGCAACTGTTGAGGCAACAACACAGTACCCTGGGTTGACTAATGATTCCTAACTGAGAAACATAAATAGGCTGAAGTTAAAGAGAACTGTTAGAGAAAAATTCTGAGCAGCAATAACCCTTAAAATGAAGATGAACAATAGGGAGGTAAGAAGGGCAGGAGCATATGCTTTCTTTTCCTCCCTAAATCAACATATTAGAAGATATGGTCACAATTTAATAATATGTGAGATGGGCTAAAATATTTATTTGGGGAAATTATTGGAAATCTATTACAGTATTTAAGTATTAAAAAACAGAGACATCATTTTGCCAACAAAGTTCTGTATAGTCAAGGTTATGGTTTTTCCAGTAGTCATGTACGGATGTGAGAGTTGAATCATAAAAAAGTCTGAGCACCAAAGAATTGATGCTCTCGAACTGTGGTGTCTCAGAGCCCCTTTGACAGCGAGGAGATCAAACCAGTCAATCCTAAAGGAAATCAACCCTGAATATTCACTGGAAGGACTGATGCTGAAGCTGAAGCTGAATCGCCAATATTTTGGCCACCTAATGCAAAGAAATGAGTCACTGGAAATGACCCTGACGCTGGGTAAGATTGAGAGCAGGAGGAGAAGGGGATGACAGAGGATGAGCTGAGTGAATGGCATCATCAACTCAATGGACATGAATTTGAGCAAACTCCAGATAGTGAAGGACAGGGAAGCCTGGTGTGTGCAGTTCATGAGGTTGCAAAGATTCAGACACAACTTAGTGACTGAACAACAGCAAAATATGATTGGGTCTCTATATTTTACATGGGATTTACAAAATTTGTTAAGTACCAAGGAAAAACAAATATAGTTAAAATCTTTGGAAATAGAAGAGATAAAGAAAAATTAAAGGACTGCAGGGAATTTAATCTGCGGGGGAGCAAAGCAATTAGGGATGACTTAAGTGTTTTCAAATCTATGGAATGTTATTTATTAAAGAACCAAGTATTTGTTCTCTATTTCAATAGAGATCAGAAATAGAAATGGGTTTAAGTTGCTGCAAGAAGTTTGTGTTTACACACAAGAAAGAACTTCTTGATTAAACTCTAGAACTTATTAGGGAAGGAAATTGTGGGTCTTTGCTTCAGAAAATCCTTAAGAATTGAAGAGGTAAGCCCTGGGTAATCTGATGTGGTGTTGGGTTGAAGCAAAGGCTTAACTGGAATTTCTTTAGGTCTCATCAAGTTCTTAAATGCCATGATTGCAAAAAGAAGATTCATCCACAAAGCAGGAAGAGAAGCAGACACAATCAGACATGGCCCATTTAGCAATGCAGTTGCTATTACTGAGTGAAAATTTTGAAAATCTGCTTTGAAGCAGAATTACAATGTCATAGCCAAAACCTTGTGAACACCTTGGAGGGTCCTGATCAGACACTCATTTTTGTTTTTTTTTTTTTTAGACTTAATGACTAGCCAATTTGAGTAGCAAAGGATATAATCATCATTTTCCATATGTGTGGTAGTTTGTGACCCATGTGTATGTATATGTATGTAAACAATAATTCATGTTTTAATAAATACAATATTTTGTGTAAATTTGTCAGAGATAGACAATGCAGTCAGTTATTTTGGGGCAGTTTTCTGATGGTATTTCAGATCAAAAATAAAAGCTGATGTTAATGACTGGGGTGATACTGAGAAAGTCCTCAAAATTTTATAAATAAAATTTATTTTATTTTATTTATTTTATTTTTTAAGTTAACTTTTCTTAACATTAAAACTGGAAAATTCTCATCCCATAGATATGATTATACACCTGTATATGGTGAACAGAGAGTTTGGGAGTAAGTGAGGTTTCGATCAAGGTAAAACTGAGAAATACCAGAAAAGGTGGACTGGAGTGGGGTTGCAACTTTGTAACTCAGAATGTGGAAATGTGAAACACTGTCTTTCTTTCCCATCTTGGAGAAAGCCTCTGTGAATAGAAGCTATAGAAGTTTCAACTTCTATTGAAAGTTTCAACTTTCAATAGAAGCTATAGAAGTTCATCAGCTATAGAAGTTTCAACAAGGCCAAGTCACAGAAGCCAAAATGATCAAGGGAGACTTGGCAACACTCTCCTCTGTTGGCTAAGCGTCTCCTGCTGATGGACTCAGTCCTCGTCATCTGACTCCATCCATGCCCACTAGCACCTTCAGAGGATTCACATTCCCACCAGGGATTAACTATGGAAGAAAGTGTATTGATCAGTCCAATTTTCCCAACAGTTACATTTTTCATTGTAAATGATCTATGAAACAGTTAATTCATGTAAATCTACTCAAGAGAGATGGCTGACCTGTTGGCATGCTGATATTAGTGATTTAAATCTATAGATCTCGTGGTGTATTCACTAAGGTAAGTGTCAACATGTAGCGGTTTTAGCAGTTTCTCCCCCTTCTCTCCGGAGAAGGCAATGGCACCCCACTCCAGTACTCTTGCCTGGAAAATTCCATGGACGGAAGAGCCAGGTAGGATGCAGTCTATGGGGTCACTCAGAGTCGGACACGACTGAGCGACTTCACTTTCACTTTTCACTTTCATGCATTGGAGAAGGAAATGGCAGCCCACTCCAGTGTTCTTGCCTGGAGAATCCCAGGGACGGGGGAGCCTGGTGGGCTGCCGTCTATGGGGTCGCACAGAGTCGGACACGACTGAAGCAACTTAGCAGCAGCAGCAGCAGCCCCCTTCTCTCATTAATTGTCTTCCTCAAACTGAAACAAAAATATGATTTAAAAATATTATCATTCATGTAAGTCAGACACCAAAAGACAAATATCGTATGATATCATTTATATGTTGATCTTAAGTGATACAAATGAACTTATTTACGAAACAGAATAGACCTACAGATACAGAAGACAAACTTTATGGTTACAAAGGGGAAAGTGAGGGAAGGCATAAATTAGGAGATTAGGATGAACAGATACACACTACTATATATAAAATAGATAAGCAACAAAGACCAACAGTATAGCACAGGGAACTATATTCAATATCTTGTAATAACCTACTATGTATAGATATGTATATACAACTATGGGCTTCCTAGGGCATGACAGTGGTAAAGAACCCGGCTGCCAATGCAGAAGATGCAGGAGCTGTGGATTTGATCCCTGGATCAAGAAGATCCCCTGGAGGAGAACATGGCTGGCTACCTACTGCAATAGTCTTGTCTGGAGAATCCCATGGACAGAGGAGCCTGGTTGGCTATGGTCCATGGGGTTTCAAGAGTCAGACATGACTGAAGCAATGTGGCATGCATGCAGCATATATAATATATACATATATAATATATATAACTGAATCACTTTGCAGTATACCTGAAGCGTTTAAATCAACTATACGTTAGTAAAAAAAAACTTAAAAAGTGAAAATAGATACCATAAAAATTTCATTGAACTGATTATTCTTTTTATTCTGGCCATGCCAGGTCTTAGTTGCAACACACAGGATCTTTGATCTTTGTTACTGTGGTATGTGGGCTCTCGTTCCCCAGTCAGGGTTCGAATCTTGGGCCCCTGCATTGGGAGCACCGAGTCTTAGCCACTGGACCACCAGAGAAGTCCTTCAAGTGACTATTCTTCTCAAGCTCTTACATATGAGTGCTCCTTCTCTAGTCATATAGAGTGGCTGTGAGGAGACTGGGTCAAGACCTGGGAAAAGAAGGCTCTGAGAGGCTGTCTGTCTGTCAAGCCAGTAGAGGATCCTTTTTTTGCCAGAACAATGGTGTGATAGATGACTCACAAGATTAGAGGCACATCTATCAAACACTTTTTACCTCAATCATTTTGAAATAGAACAGCCCCAGTATTTACTTAGACATATATTAGCAATTTCCTGCATGCTTTACGGTGATTCAATAGAATGGTCCTGTCTAGATGACCGGAAATGTCTGTTGCCATACATCATAAAACTATAGACATTCATGTGTTGGTTTCAGATAATAGTGGATTTCCTAGACTGGTGCTGTACTGAATCTCACAACCACACTACCTCTGGACGTGTCCTTATCAGGGGTTCATAAGCAAAACAGACCTTGGCTGAGGAGGTTTGTGAATGGCAGTGGTCCAAGGAAAACCAGGTGCTGCAGGAAATAAAATCGGTGATTCAGTCAGGTGAATTCTTCCTTGTGATTCAGGCTGACCCGCTAACTAATCATGGTGAGTGAGCACTCTGCTCTCAGGGGTGAATGTGAATAGATGTATAGTAAAGGTCTTAATCACTTTTCCTGACCGAAGCGCTTTCATAGAGATTGCTCTATTTAATGCCTTCGGAATTTCGAAATGGAGGAATCAATTCTATTGTGGTAATAAAATTTGTTGGTAATACAATTTTAGGTATGTTATATGTCTTACTTCCTATCTTTGCTCAATACTGAAACATGGAATATATTATTACGTACTCAAGGCATTTTGCCGCTGAGCTAGTTTTATACTTGACAATGAATGTATTTGTTCTTGTTTTATTACTTTTTTTTAGTTTGTTAAATCTTTAAACTTTAAAGCCCTCATATATATGCATACATCTATGTGTGTTATTTGTTTCCTTCATTTGTTTATGCTCTCTCTTTAGGATTTTAAAAAACTATTGAATAAAAACAATTAGATTAATACATAAGAAAACTGAGGCCAAGAGAAAATAGGACTAAGAAAATAAAGCAGGACAGGAGTGAGGAAACATATATATCAAAGTATCTATAGCATACACTGTAGTTTACCTATAAAATGCTATTATAGCAAAACTATTCTTGCCTAATTCAGAGGAGAAAGTCAGTGTAGTGATGAAGCGCTTACTTTTTGCCAGCAGACAGATCTGGGTTTGCACCTCAACTCTACCATTTACTAGTCTGTCATTTGGGGTACATTCTGAAGTCTATCCTGTGAAATGCAGATAAGAATAGTATTTATCTCAAAGCCCTATGAATGAGTATTAAAGAAGATAACCCATGTGAAATGTTTAGCATGATGCCTGGTACATAGTGAGGTTTATCAAGTGGTAGCTATTTTTATACTAGTGATTATTATTTAATTTTTCCATACATTTATGATTGAATAAGGGAGTTCTTGGTTGCCTTTTCACCACCCTTAATAGCTTTATTGAGATCCAGCTGCCTCTTAAACATGTATATTCTTTTGAAAATTGGAGGAGGCACAAGCCCGGTAGGCCTTGATTCATGACACCATCCGTGTACATTTTCTTCCCAAGCAGAGTGGGATCTCTCAGTGACACTCCTGACATGACTTCAGGGCTATAATCAAATGTCTGATTTACTTGAGGCCTGCTTTATCCGTATCACTTCCAACTTTTAAGGCCTATATCCATGTCTCCTAAAGGTCTTTGATGATCTGTTAATAATATATTAGTTAATTTTATAAGCCGGGTGAGTTTGCAGAGTTGTAGTTTTCTGGTTTGGCTTCTCTCTGGGATCGACTTGTCTTGGCTCCCTCTCATTGCCCATGGCCTGGAGACAATGGAATCTCCCCAGGGCTTTGGCAAAGACCTTGTTCAACCTGCAGGGATCCTCACCTAATCCCTCGGTCTATTCTTCTTTGTTGAGGAGCTGTCCCTGATTCATTGCCACGGGCACAACCACTTACTTAGAGTGAAACTTTGATCCTGAAATGCAAGAGTCAGCCTAATGAAGCCGAAGCTGCCCTGGGCAAGACCATGGCTCACTATGCATTTTGGGGGAATACAAATACAAATACTGCCTTGGATGGTACAGCCAAAGAGGATAAAGGCTGATTGTGCAAAAAGAGAGAGGAGACCTCCTGTCCTTTCTAAAAATATTTCATGACATTTAGAAAAATATTAAGTTTAGTTCTCAGCACTATTTCTTTCTTGAAGACATCTACTATAAGGAAAATAAATTATTTTCCAGAAACATCTTTTCAAGCCCCAAGTATTTTCCTTTCAACGTTTCTTCTTAAAATGTAGAAATTAAAGTTTAAATATAAATCAGGTAAATTCAAAACCAGAAATTTTCATCTGAAAATAGGTCAGCCCTATTTGAGGTGACAGGCTTAGTGTTCCCATTCTTGAAATGAGCTTGTCAAGCACTCCTTCACATTTCCCCCGCATCTTCTGGGAACCTTTGCCCCTAACAGATATTCAATTAAGTAGAGTAGTTGAATTGCTAAAATAACATTTCCACACTGTGTTTATTTCTCCTAGTAAACTCTTACTGGAGTAAATTCTGATCTTGCCTTTCACATTTTTCTATGGCCTCTGAGCTTGTTCTCTCCTCAAATTACTGAATATGATTACTTTTGGTGGGCTCTGGAATCAGTAGGGATAGGGCTGTAATTTCGTCTCAAGCACTGACTAGTTCTGTAACTTAAAGCTTAAATCCTAAACATAAATTCTAAATCTTCTCATCTGTAAACAGAGTATTAATAATATGGGGTGAAGATTAATACACATCAATTGCTTAGTCCACTACCTGGCTCATACAATGTGTGTTAGCCACTATTATTATTAGTTATCATTATCTCAATGTAAAACATTAACTTTAAAAATGATCAATTCAAAGAATATGAATGTATAATTTACAAAAGAAAAATTCAAAAGGCCAATAAACTTATGAAGAAATATTCATATTTACTAAGCATCAGATAAATGTAAGCTAAACACTGAGAGATGATTTTTACTATAGGATAGAAAAACTTGAAAATAATACTCTCCTATGTGGTCAATCAGGGGCTTCCCAGGTGGCACTAGTGGTAAAGAACTCACCTGCCAATGCAGGAGATAGAAGAGACCCAGGTTTGATCCCTGGGTCAAGGAGATCCCCTGGAGGAAAGCATGGCACTCCAGTATTCTTGCCTGGAGAATCCCATGGACAGAGGAGCCGGTGGGCTCTGGTCCATAGGGTCACAAAGAGTCAGACACGACGGAAGCGATTTAGCACACACACACTGTCAAATAGGCAAGCTTAGACTTAAGCGTGAGCCTGAAAATTGGCATAACTTTTTGGGAATGTAATACTATAAGTGTCAAGGGTTAAAACGTTTTCACACTCTTTGACCCTATAATTGGGCATGTCTTTTATGGAGATAATCAATGAGATTGACAGAGATTTTTTTTAAAGCATTACATATAATTGTGAAATTATATGTGTGAAACTGATGTGTGAAAATAGATGAATGAAAATTCCTTCCTCCTAATGAAGTTTAAAAATAATATTCTCAAAGAGCACGGAAGGTTAGGAAAAGTACTCCTATGATATTATAAAACTGAATACTGTGTATGATCTCATCTCATTAACATATATATCATTACACATATCAGGGCTTCCCAGAGGGCACTAGTGGTAAAGAATCTGTCTGCCAATGCAGGAGACACAAGAGACGTGGGTTTGATTCCTGGGTAGGGAAGATCCCCTGGAGAAGGTCATGGCAACTCACTCCAGTATTCTTGCCTGAAGAATCCCATGGACAGAGGAGCCTGGTGGTCTAAGTACATAGGGGCTCAAAGAGTCAGACACAACTGAAGTGACTTAGCACACACACAGATTACACCTATCAGTGATATCTTTCAGACATCTCAAATTTGACCTATCTCCAAATGTTTTTATTCTCAGACATGAATCCCTGAATCTGCCCCTCTTCTAGTCTCCCTCTCCTCAATGAAAGGAAATTGCATCCTGCAATTATTCAAGTCAAATACCTGGGATCTTTCTTCAGCTTCTCTTTTTCTTTTATAATCAATCCAACGGTAAATCCATTCACCCCTCCTTTCAAGGTATCTGCAATCTGGCCACTTTCCACCATCACCAGCCTCTTCTTCTGGCTCAGGCTCTCTGATGGGATCACTGCAGAGATCTCTTCACTGTGGCCCTTGTACCAGCCCTGCTGCACTCCATGCTCTTTTCGTCATACAACAGCCAGAGTGAGCCTTTAAAATATGTCCAACCTTGTCACTCTGCCCAAAGCCTCCAGATAAAAACCAGATCTATGCATTGGTCTGTAAAGGCCTTCCTGATTGGCATTTCTGCTCTCTCTGAATTCATTCTCTACTACTCTTCTCAAACTTTCGGTTTCAGTCACACTAACTCCTTGCGTTCTCAATCCTCACCAAACACCCTCCCTTTCCACCGGGTCTTTCCACCTCCTCTGACCTCCAGTGAGAATGCTGCATGTGGCTGCTATCATCACTTCCTTAGGGCTTTGCCTACCTGTCATTTCCCCATGTGACCACTATGTTAAAAGATACCCCAGCCTTACCCCAGTATCTCCTCTCCCTACCTCCTTAGACAATTTTTTTAGATTATCACTAACCTCTCAATGCTTTATTTACACTTTGCTTGTCCACCCTCTCTTTCTCCAATAGAATAGAAGCCCTCTGAAAAATGCAGCTTTTCGTTTTTGCTTACTGTTGGAACTCCATTACCTAGAATGCTCTCTGGCTTGTTTGTTGAGTAAATAAATAAATGGACCAATGAAGCCTATATCTCTAGATGCATTTGATGTTTTTTATTTTCTTATTTATACTCTTCTATATTTAAATTTTCAAAGGTGAGGTTTTTTGCTACTTATTATCAGAAAAAAATCCACTCTAAATGTTATTAAAGATTTTTTAACTAGGTGCTTTGCTGGTATTAAAGGGCTGACTGAATACATGAATCTTCCAGTTTTCTGTACCTTGTTCTGGATCATTCACTATGAAATCTAAACTGGTTTATTAAAGGATGAAGTTCTTTGCCTTTCCTCAAGTCTCATTTCCTCTTTCTTCATGGCATTAGTGAAAATATCATATTTCCTACACTTTCTAAATCTGAATCAGTATTAGGCTGGTGGCTTAACTCCTTGCCCAGTCTTTCAATTTATTACTACTACTACTGGTACTTTAATTATTTTGCTGTTTGTAATCTTTGTTTTTTAATATATATATATATATTTATTTTTTTTGGAAATATACATTGAACTATATTTCATTAGAAAAGTTGATTTAAGCCACATGGCCAAAATGCTCATGTTCTGAGCAGGCTCTATTGTCTCATTGCCCTCCTCAACCCAATACACACAGACACACACACACAGACACACACACACACACACAGACACACACACACACACAGGCTATGTTAAAGGAAGCACTTTAAAATGTAAAACAAGAGAACAGGACACAGAATACTCTCCCTTCCCCCTTTCTACAGCCAACCCACACACCTCCTCAACTCTTACCCACACACAGAGAAGCTCTCATGGAAAAGAAGCTGAGCCCCAAATAAACTGACCATAAGACATCCAAGTCCAAAGGAATTCTTGGCAGATGCTCAGAAAGCAGGGTTGAAAATAACACCATCTCCCAAGAGCTGAAGTTGCAGCACAAGGCTTCATCTAAGAGAAGATGGAGCCAGGCTGCCAAGCACAGCAAAGCATACAGCAGACTGAGGAGAAGAGTGAAGTCACACTGTTCCACAGCCACAGGCAACCCCCTCACATCTGTATATTAAACAGGCTTTTCCAGAGCAAGAAGTATCCAGATGGAGAGGCCCTTCAAGGGCCTAGTAACAGGTAGTTCTCTGATCTGATAACTCTGATGCTGAGCTTGCCTATACCAGGAACTGGTACAGCTGGAAGAATTTAGGACAGTGTTCCAAGGTTATAGCCAGTGGAGGGAGGTTTTATCACACCCTTCTGGATGGATGGTCTGCAAGGCCCATGGGGGCTCTGTGTGGGCTCTAGTTGACCACAGGTAGTTCAGGGGCTCCCAGGGTATGGGCTTTCAAGTAAGTCCCCCAGGTTGATGGAGAGCAGAGTGAACACAACACCTAAGAGATAGAGGTCCAACACAATGCTTCATGACCTGGAGGTTCCCACTCCTTGTACAACAATAAAGCTGCCTTCTGCTTCTGGAAGTTCTCTGCATCCTCCAGGAGGATGGGCCAGGAATGGCCCGCTTGCTGTAATAATGGTAGTGTGGAGTCAGAAGGAAAGTCAGTCAACAAGCAGCACTAGCCTGCAACCCAGATGCCTCTCCGAAGACAAAAGCTCAGCCTGCAGCAAAGCTGTTTGTAACCTTTAAATTTCTATCTTCCCCTTGAAAGTGAAAGTGTTAGTCATGTCAGACTCTCTGCGACCCCATGGACTGTAGCCTGCCAGGGTTATCTGTTCACTGAATCCTCCAGGACAGAAACCCGAAGTGGGTTGCCATTCCCTTCTCCAGGGGATCGTCCTGATGCAGAGACTGAACCTGATTCTATTGCATTGGCAGGGAGATTCTTTACTGATCAGATTCTTTACTGATTCCCTGATCCAGCAGGGAAGCTCTAGTCTTTCCCTTGCACTTTTTCAAATACAACAAAAATTTTAATTGAAACATAGTTGATTTACAAAGTTGTATTAGTTTCAAGTGTACAGCAGGTAATTCAGATATGCATGCATATATGTGTATGTATATATATATATATATATATATGTATCTTCTTTTCAAATTCTTTTTGATTATAGGTTATTACAAGATATTGTACATAGTTCCCTGTGCTATACCACAGATCCTTGTTGGTTATCTATTATATTTACAGTACTGTGTGTCTGTTAATCCCAGACTCTCTCCCTCCCTTCCCTCTTTGCTAACCAGGATTTGTTTTCTCTGTCTGTGAGTCTGCTTCAGCTTTGTAAAAAAGTCCATTTGTATCATTTTTTTAAGATTCTACATATAATGATACCTTATGATATTTGTTTGTCTTTCTCAGTCTGACTTACTTGTCTGAGAAAACTGAATAAATCCTCCTTTAAGGTCAGTGTATCTCTGCACATTGGAAGAAACTGATATCCCAGGTTCTGGAAACAACTTGTTGTCAAGTTGTTTTTATATACACTGTATTTTTCATCCTCAGAAGAACCATCAGATATTATTGCTCCCCATGACTGTGAGGAAACTGAGGTTCTGGGAGCTTTAAAATCTCACTGGAGAGCACAGAGCTAAGAAGTGGTGGAGAGCATGGTGGTGGTTTAGTTGCTAAGTCATGTCCAACTCTTGTGATCCCATGGACTGTAACCCATAAGGCTCCTCTGTCCATGGGATTCTCCAGAAAAGAATACTGGAGTGGGTTGCCATTTCCTTTTCCAGGGGATCTTTCCAACCCAAGGATTGAACCCAGGTCTCCTGCATTGCAGGCAGATTCTTTACTGACTGAGCTACGAGGGAAGCCCCGGTGAAGAGCATATCTGACTTTAAAACCCAGTCTTTTCACTTTCCCTAGTATCTGTGGATGCTTCCCAGCTCTTCAATTTGTTTATTTGTTTATACTCTCTCTCTTTTCAGGAAGCATTTGAAGAACACGAAACTGTTGTCACTGCTGCTAAGCTCCATGCTTTGCCTCCATCCTGCCTGAGCCTAAGAGGCTGGGAAGGATGCCATGGGCCAGAGGTGGCTGTCAGAGAAACCTCATCCTGTCACCATCACTTGTCCCCTTAGCCTCAACTGCCAGAGGCAGTGAACTTGCAACAAAATCTGGATTGTGTCCAAGAGAGGCACTGTTGCGGGTATTTGCTATAGA
The DNA here is from genome assembly GCF_019923935.1 of Bubalus bubalis. Taxonomy (NCBI): domain Eukaryota; kingdom Metazoa; phylum Chordata; class Mammalia; order Artiodactyla; family Bovidae; genus Bubalus; species Bubalus bubalis. The sequence continues at coordinate 41,543,977 of NC_059169.1, read as the reverse complement.
ATGAATCCCAAGCTTAGCTAGAAGAATTTAGTTTGGTAACAACCATACCATCACTTCATGGCAAATAGATGGGAAAACAATGGAAACACTGACAGACTTTATTTTCTTGGGCTCCAAAATAACTGCAGATGGTGATTGCAGCCATGAAATTAAAAGACCCTTGCTCCTTGGAAGAAAAGCTATGACCAACCTAACAGCATATTAAAAAGCAGAAACATTACTTTGCCAACAAAGGTCCTTCTATTTAAAGCTATGGTTTTTCCAGTGGTCATATATGGATGTGAGAGTTAGACTATAAAGAAAACTGAGCACCGAAGAACTGATGCTTTTGAACTGTGGTGTTGGAGAAGACTCTTGAGAGTCCCTTGAACTGCAAGGAGATCAAACCAGTGAATCCTAAAGGAAATTAGTCCTGAATATTCATTGGAAGGACTGATGATGAAGCTGAAACTCCAATACTTGGCCATCTGATGCAAAGAACTGACTCCTTGGAAAAGACCCTAATGCTGGGAAAGATTGAAGGCAGGAGAAGGGGAGGACAGAGGATGAGATGGTTGGATGGCATTACTGACTTGATGGACATGAGTTTGAGCAGGCTCCAGAAGTTGCTGATGGACAGGGTAGCCTGGTGTGCTGCAGTCAATGATGGGGTCACAAAGAGTCAGACTGAACTGAACTGATACTAACAGGTGATCTTTGATCTAGAGTCTTCCATTAGTACTTAGCTGATTATTTTCTTTGAGAAATTATCTTTTCCTTTTGATTTTCAGGGAAAACTGCTTTTTTATCCTAACTTTAAAAATAATTGTAGTATAGCTGATTCACAATGCTGTGTTAGTTTCAGGTGTACAGAAGAGTGATTCAGTTCAGTTCAGTTCAGTCACTCAGCCATGTCCGACTCTTTGCTACCCCATGAACCACAGCACACCAGGCCTCCCTGTCCATCACCAACTCCCGGAGTCCACCCAAGCCCATGTCCATTGAGTCGGTGATGCCATCCAACCATCTCATCCTCTGTCGTCCCTTCTCCTCCTGCCCTCAATCTTTCCTAGCATCAGGGTCTTTTCCAATGAGTCAGCTCTTTGCATGAGGTGGCCAAAGTATTGGAGTTTCAGCTTCAACATCAGTCCTTCCAATGAACACCCAGGACTTATCTCCTTTAGGATGGACTGGTTGGATCTCCTTGCAGTCCAAGGGACTCTCAAGAGTCTTCTCCAACCCCACAGTTCAAAAGCATCAATTCTTTGGCTCTCAGCTTTCTTCACAGTCCAACTCTCACATCCATACATGACCACTGGAAAAACCATAGCCTTGACTAGATGGACCTTTGTTGACAAAGTAATGTCTCTGCTTTTGAATATGATATCTAGGTTGGTCAAAACTTTCCTTCCAAGGAGTAAGCGTCTTTTAATTTCATGGCTGCAATCACCATCTGCAGTGATTTTGGAGCCCAGAAAAATAAAGCCAGCCACTGTTTCCACTGTTCCCTATCTATTTCCCATGAAGTGATGGGACCAGATGCCATGATCTTAGTTTTCTGAATGGTGAGCTTTAAGCCAGCTTTTTCACTCTCCTCTTTCACTTTCATCAAGAGGCTCTTTAGTTCTTCTTCACTTTCTGCCATAAGGGTGGTGTCATCTGCATATCTGAGGTTATTGATATTTCTCCCGGCAATCTTGATTCCAGCTTGTGTTTCTTCCAGCCCAGCATTTCTCATGATGTACTCTGCATATAAGTTAAATAAGCAGGGTGACAATATACAGCCTTGATATACTCCTTTTCCTATTTGGAACCAGTCTGTTGTTCCATGTCCAGTTCTAACTGTTGCTTCCTGACCTGCATATAGGTTTCTTAAGAGGCAGGTCAGGTGGTCTGGTATTCCCATCTCTTACAGAATTTTTCACAGTTTATTGTGATCCACACAGTCAAAGGCTTTGGCATAGTCACTAAAGCAGAAACAGATGTTTTTCTGGAACTGTCTCGCTTTTTCAATGATCCTGCGGATATTGGCAATTTGATCTCTGGTTCCCCTGCCTTTTCTAAAACCAGCTTGAACATCTGAAAGTTCACAGTTCATGTATTGCTGAAGCCTGGCTTGGAGAATTTTGAGCATCACTTTACTAGCGTGTGAGATGAGTGCAATTGTGCAGTAGTTTGAGCATTCTTCAGTTATATATGTGTGTGCATTCTTTTTCAGATTATTTTCCCATACAGTTTATTACATATATTGAGCATAGTTTTCCATGCTATAAAGTCGGTCCTTGTCGGCTGTCTATTTTATATATAGTAGTGTGTGTATACGTCAATCCCAATTTCTGGGGAAATTGTTAAATATATTCTTATTCAATTTTCTTTGAGGAAGAAAACACCATTCATTTTTAAGAAAGGAAGAGGATGGTAACTAACATGTGTGGAATAACATGTTAAGTATATTATCTTGCTTAATCTTCTTAAATCCCTGTGAAATAGACTTCATTATCCTTTTTTTTTTTTTTTAAACCAGATGAAGAAATTTGGGTGGAGGAAAGTTAGGACATAGACATAGACATAGACAATAGAAGTCCTAATGCAATTCTGTTGGCCTACAAAGTCTATTTTCTTCCTATCACCTTATTTACTCATTCTACTTATACATACGCAAATACCGAGATATGTTGGACTATGTTTGGACACCTAGGGCCTCTTTAAAGTAGAAGAATATATAGGATGGTTTAGAATTTGAGAGTGCTGAAGAAAGTGGCTTCAGTCAAGTACAGAAATGCAGCCAGGCTTCCTGAGCTCTATAGGAGGTTTGAGCATTGGCATGCCCTTGGGATATCTATCTGTGACTTCCTTTGTGATTTGAAATCAATTGGTCTTTACATATATACTTGTAACATCAAGATGTTGATATTCTTCACCAAAATGAACAGTACCATGCTGCTTTCATGAATAAACATCTGCAGAACAGAGTTTAAATATTGACTTGTCTGGGGACAACATTCAGTTCAGTTCAGTCGCTCAGTCGTGTCCGACTCTTTGCGACCCCATGAATCACAGCACGCCAGGCCTCCCTGTCCATCACCAACTCCCAGAGTTCACTCAAACTCACGTCCATCGAGTTGGTGATGCCATCCATCCAGATGGCATCACCATCCTCTATCGTTCCCTTTTCCTCCTGTCCCCAATCCCTCCCAGCATTAGAGTCTTTTCCATTGAGTCGGGGTTAGCAAAATGGCCTTCTCAGCTCTTTTTCTGATTTTGACTGATACTATTCTATTGCTAAACTTATACTGAGATTTTGTGTTATTAATGATGCATCACTTATCTAGAATGTGATCTTCCAAAAGTTGCTTGCACTTGGAAAGGATCGAGTTCATCTCTGATGGAATTTAAGGGGTCTGTAGAAGTAAACTAGTTCTACCAGTGTCAGGAAATCATGAGTCATCTTGACTCTCATGCTCTCTGACTCTGAATGAAGAAGGGCAATGTTCACATAGAAACCGTATAATTTGTCACGTTAGGAACAGACTGATCTTGTTCTAATGCTCTTGTAGAACTCCAGATACTATTACGTAAAGAGAAGTCTCCTGAAATTAATAAAATGAGTTTCAGCCTTAAGGAATGTGACTAATACATCTGAGATGAGTGACTCAAAACAATAAGGGGGAGACATGTAGTTTTAGCATTTAAACAGCTTTGAGTTATTTGAGATTTTTTTTTTTAAAGTCATAAGAACGCACTGTTTGTATGTTTAAAACATGAAAATTTCTTTCTTTCATAGAGTTAAAGGTAAATCAACCACTGGACAGAAAAAGATTAATAATTTAGTCCCTAAAAGACAGTATTTTATTATTGTTATAAAAAGGGGCAAATGCTAGATGCAGTTATCTGCATATTGACATATTGACTTCAGTGCATAATCTTAATCCCATGATAATTTCCTAAAATAATGTTCTTGTGTCCACATCTCCCTGAGTGCTTTGTGCCACTCCCAGGCATGAGTGTGTGTGGTTAGGTCTGCAGGCTTGTGGGGACAAGTGTACATACGAGTGCATGCCTAGGTAATAGCCAGCCCTTCAGGGATATCAGATGTGCTGGATGTTGGAAATAGGCAGTGTTCTGTGTTTGATGACCTTTGCCAAATTGTAAAGTGCGAATTGGCAAAGTGTATTTTATCACTCAGAAACATAGTTTTGGAGATGGAAGAGACACATAATTATCTAGTCAAATCCCTTATTATATGGAGGTGCGAACTGAGGGTTTTCTTAGAGCATATATCTTTGCTTTTATAATTATACACTCCAGAGATTGTTTACCCCACCACACTGTGGGGTCCACAGTGCATTCCATCATGTTCTCAGCACTCATTGCCTAGCACATAGTTCCTACTAAAAACCTGTTAAATGATCAAATAGATTAATGGATAAAAAAGAAAAAGAATGAGATTGTGTAAGCACACATCAGGAAGAGAAACTCAAACGTTTCTTATTTTCTATTTTATTGTCCCTGTGAGTTGTCTTTTTGCATGAGTTAATCAACTCCTCATTTTCTTTTAATCCTTATTCCTGGAAACACCACCTATTGTTAGCTAAACTCGGCCCCTTTCTCCCCCTATTTTCACCTCTTTCCCAAAGCCTTGCTGAGTAACTAGACAAAAAAGCAATTTCTTTCTCAACTCCACTTTGCCTGAACATGCAGCAATGAGTCACTCTTCACCTATAAGACACAATAGAGCTTTCCATGGCTTGTATTTGCTATAAATATTTACTGCCCTGATATCTGATTTACTTAATATTAACACAATTGTCTCAGAGTTTTGATATATCTACACTAGTCTCAGTATTTGTTCAAGATCTCAAATGACTTTAGGTTCTAAATTCAGTAAATATGGGATCCATTCCAATTAAGTTTCTCAACAAAGGTGAAAGCACTATGTCATTTTTGCTGGGGAGGAATGCTAGGTGTTGCATTAGAGAACATCTGTCTGTTTATCCATCTTTCTGGATGATGGTTGGCTGATTGTTTAGTTGCTAAGTCATGTCTGACTCTTGTGACCCCATGGACTATAGCCTGCTAGTCTCCCCTGCTCATGGGATTTCCCAGGCAAGGATACTGGAGTGGGTTGCCATTTCCTTCTCCAGGGGACCTTCCAGATCCAGAGATCAAACCCATGTCTCCTACATTGCAGGAGGTCTCCTGCATTGAAAGCAAATTCTTTATTGCTGAGCCAGCAGGGAACCCCATCCATCTATATACTTATCCTCAAATCCTTCTAATGGCCTCATGGGGCACAGCTGTTCTTCCCCTTTCTTTTTCAGGTGAGGAAGCTGAGATTCCAAGAAGTGAAATGACTTTTTGAAAGGACTGGATCCAGGATTTACATTGAGATCTGTCTGATTCTCCAGATCAAGTTCTCTCCATGACATTATGTACTCACTTCTCCCCACTCCACAGTCTTTCAGAGCATTTAAAGGCACTGGGACCAACAGGTGGTGACCACTGCTTGCCTAGCAGGACAGACAACTTCTTCTCTGTCACCCGCTGTAGGCCTATAGACCCCAGGAAGGCACAGAGAACATGAGAACAAGGATCTAGACAGCTGGTTGGTTTTTTTTTTTTTTCTTTCTTTTCTTGATTTAAACAAGATGGAAATTTATTTGTCTGCCAAATTTACTTCTCTCACGCATTAAAGTCAAAGGTTAGGATCTATGCTCTGTCCGTTTGCATTTATATTCCGTTTCCAAGATCACTGAAAGGTCCAAGATGGCTGCTCTAATGCCAGCCATCATCAAAGCATTCCTGACTGCTAAGTCGCTTCAGTCATGTCTGACTCTGTGCAACCCCATAGATGGCAGCCCACCAGGCTCCCCCATCCCTGGGATTCTCCAGGCAAGAATACTGGAGTGGGTTGCCATTTCCTTCTCCAACACATGAAAGTGAAAAGTGAAAGTGAAGTCGCTCAGTCGTATCCAACTCCTAGCGACCCCATGGACTGCAGCCTACCAGGCTCCTCCATCCATGGGATTTTCCAGGCAAGAGTACTGGAGTGGGTTGCCAACGCCAGCCATCATCAAAGCATTCCTGACTAGCAAGTATGAAAAAAGGAGAGGGGAGTAGCATGCTGTATCTCTTTAAGGACACTGCTTCGCAAGTTTCACTGCGTACTTCTGGCATAGCCTATCTGTAGCAGAGTCTGAAATAGAAGCCACGTTTCTATCTTCCTAACCAAGCTTTTCTCAACAATCTGTCTACTACTTTTGGTATTTTTCATCAGGGTTATTGTTTTTTTTTTTTTTTTTTTTAAGGAAAACACTTAGATTTCTGTAGACAGCCGTTCTTATGCCGCATCTCTCAGACCAGTTTACAGTGTCACTAAATGGGGGGTAAAGAGATATGACCTCTACCTCTTCTGAGAATCAAGACTCATTAATCTCCCCTTCATATCTATAGGGATGCTTTCTTTTTTCTTTTTTTTTTAAAATTTTATTTTATTTTTAAACTTTACATAATTGTATTAGTTTTGCCAAATATCAAAATGAATCCGCCACAGGTATACATGTGTTCCCCATCCTGAACCCTCCTCCCTCCTCCCTCTCCATTCCATCCCTCTGGGTCGTCCCAGTGCACCAGCCCCAAGCATCCAGTATCGTGCATTGAACCTGGACTGGCAACTCGTTTCATACATGATATTTTACATGTTTCAATGCCATCCTCCCAAATCTTCCCACCCTCTCCCTCTCCCACAGAGTCCATAAGACTGTTCTATAGCTGAGTTTAGAATACCAAGTTAAGTGAGAAGATAAGGGCAATTCGTCAGATCTTAAAACGCATTTCTGTATTCTTTAACATTGCTGCTGTAGTAACAATATTTTCACCCCTTCAGCTTTTTCATAGCAGTTACTCTCTTGTTCTCGGTCAGAATGTTATCTTTATTTTGAATTAGTAGACATGCAGTGAGTGTCTATTTTGTGATACTTACACTAAAAGGTGCCAGGAGGGCATAAACATGCGTACCAACACCTCTGTTCCCAGTCCAGTGGTGGGGAAAGACATGCAACTCTTACAAGCTAAACTGAGACCAGCACTATAAGTTTTATTATTCATCAATTTGATCAACAAACATGTATGAAGTTCTGCTATGTGGAAGACAAAAGTATTAGAATAAAAGATTGATCAATAACTTAAGTATGTGCAATAAGGAAGTTTAGAAGAGAAATTACAGAGAGGAGAACAAAGTTTCCTTGGACGCTGTGGTATGTGCACTGAGCCTGATGACTTGGGAAGAGAAAGCCCCTTCAGTAGAAGAGTTCATACAAATATAAGGGGATAGGAACAAATTATAGAAGGGGAGCACTTCCCCAGTGGCTCAGCAATAAATAATCCATCTGCAATGCAGGAGACGCAGGACACTCAGGTTTGATCACTGGGTTAGGAAGATCCCCTGGAGAAGGGAATGGCAATTCACTCTGGTATTCTTGACTGGAAAACCCCATGGACAGAGCAGCCTGGCTGGCTACAGTCCAAAGGGTCACAAAGAGTCGGACATGACTGAAGTGACTTAGCACGCGCACACACACACCATAGAAGGGGAATGGATAGTAAGCCAGTTTGAATGGAAGAAATTTGAAGAAAAGTAGTGGGAAATACGGAGAAGGCAATGGAAACCCACTCCAGTACTCTTGCCTGGAAAATCCCACGGATGGAGGAGCCTGGTAGGCTGCAGTCCATGGGATCGCTAGGAGTTGGACACGAGTGCGCGACTTTACTTTCACTTTTCACTTTCATGCATTGGAGAAGGAAATGGCGACCCACTCCAGTGTTCTTGCCTGGAGAATCCCAGGGACAGGGGAGACTGGTGGGCTGCCCTCTATGGGGTCGCACAGAGTTGGACATGACTGAAGTGACTTAGCTGCAGCAGCAGTGGGAAATAAGGCTAAAGAGAGTTAAACTTCTTCTGGAAGACAAGGACCATGTCTGAAAAGATTGATTTATTGAGGGCTCAGTGTATACTTGGAATAATTCTAAAGTCTCACAAATTATGAAAGTATTACCAGAGAATATATTTGTGCAGGACTTGGTGGTGATGTGGCCAAAAGGATAGGCTATGATGATGGTTATCTCGGGTCAGGGGTGATAGAAGAGGAAGAGGATAATTGGTAGAAAAAGCAAATTATTAAAAAGGGAATGGAAATCCCACATTTTTCCTCCATCACATTTTTGGTGATTAACCCTTTATTCTGCTTAAGGAATCGTCTTCAAAGATGGTATTAGACACAAGGGAGATGGTGGAATAGATAATGCAGTAGATTTAATAGTCCGTTAGTTAAAGAAGGGGCTTCCCAGGTAGCTTGGACAGTAAAAAATCTGTCTGCAATGCAGGAGACCCAGGTTCTATCCCTGGGTTGGGAATATCCTCTGGAGAAGGAAATGGCTACCCGCTCCATTATTCTTGCCTGGAGAATTCCATGGACTGAGGAGCCTGGTGAACTACAGTCCATGGGGTCGCAAAGAGTCAGACATGACTGAGTGACTAACACTTTTCACTTAATTAAAGAAGGCAATGAATCTAATAAGAGTGATTGGGTCTTTTTTTAAACAAAAAAGACCCAATTAAAGGCAAATAAAACTGGTAACAAAGAAACAACCTAAGATACATAATTAACCTGTAGAATTTAGTGCCATAGCATAGAATTTATGGATAGTCTTAATTTAAGTAGAACCTAAGACTTAAAAAGTATTTGGCATTTACATGAATAAGCAGTGTTATTAGTACCTAATATCCCCAGAGAGAAGTATCACTATCATTTGTTAAATTCATTTAAGATGCTGAAATATGTATTCTAGTCCTTGCTCTTATGAAGTTCAATGAATATGATATTCTTACATAGCTTTGAGTTAATTAGGAGTCCCATTTATTCTCTACCATAACACCATTGAAATCAGAAGTAGAATTGACATAAAAATTAATCTATGTTTTTGTTGCCAGGATAGTTGTTTCTTTTAAATTTCTATTAGTATCATTTTCTGTTGGTTTGCAACATTCCCACAATGGCTTCCATTACTGCCCTAGGGTCCTTATTTTTTGAAGCAATACTTGTTCCTCTCTAGCAACTTTTTTTTTTCTGCTTACAAAGTTGACTTATTTTTATTTTTTTAATTGGAGGACGATTGCTTTACAATGTTGTATTGGTTTCTGCCATACAACAATGCCAATCAGTCATAACTATATATATATATATCCCTTCCCTCTTCAACCTCCCTCCCATCCCCCATATCCTACCCATCTAGGTCATCACAGAGCACTGAGCTAAGCTCCCTGTGTTATACGGCAGCTTCCCACTAGCTACCTATTTTACACATGATAGTGTACATATGTGGAGAAGGCAATGGCACCCCACTCCAGTACTCTTGCCTGGAAAATCCCATGGACAAAGGAGCCTGGTAGGCTGCAATCCATGGGGTCGCTAGGAGTTGGACATGACTGAGCGACTTCACTTTCACTTTTCACTTTCATGCACTGGAGAAGGAAATGGCACCCACTCCAGTGTTCTTGCCTGGAGAATCCCAGGGACAGGGGAGCCTGGTGGGCTGCCATCTATGGGGTCACACAGAGACGGACACAACTGAATTGACTTAGCAGCAACAGCAGCAGTGTACATATGTCAGTTTTACTCTCTCAATTCACCCCACCCGCTTCTCCTGCTGTGTCTGCAAGTCAGATCTATATTCCTGCCCTGCAAATAGGTTCATCAGTACCTTTTTTTTTCCTAGATTACATGCATATGCATTAATATATGATGTTTTTCTCTTTTTGGCTTACTTCATTCTGTATGACAGATTCTAGATTCATCCACCTCAGTTCAATTGATTCACATTCTTTCCTTTTTATGGCCAAGTAATATCCCATTGGATATATGTACCACAGTTCCTTTATCCATTCATCTGTTGATAGACGTCTAGGTTGCTTCCATGCTCTGGAGATTGTAAATAGTGCTGCAATGAACAGTGGATGTACATGTGCCTTTTTTGAATTGTGGTTTTCTCAGGGTATATGCCCAGTAGTAGAATTGCTGGGTCATGTGGTAGTTTTATTTCTAGTTTTTAAAGGAATCTCCGTACTGTTCTCCATAATGGTTATCAACTTACATTCCCACCAACAGAGCAAGAGGGTTCCCTTTTCTCCACATCCCCTGTAGCATTTATTGTTTGTAGATTTTTTCACGGTGGCCGTTCTGACTGGTGTGAGGTAGCACCTCATTCTAGTTTTGGTTTGCATTTCCCTAATAATGAGCAATTTTTTTTTCACATCTTTGTTAGCTATCAACATGTCTTCTTTGGAGAAATGTCTGTTTAGGTCTTCCACTCAGCTTTTGATTGGGTTGTTTTTTCTTTTAAACATTTATTTGGCTACATTAGGTCTTAGTTGGAGCACATGAGATCTTCATTGCATCATGTGGCTTTCACATCTTTATTGTGGCTTGCAGACTATCTAGCTGTGCCACACAGGCCGAGTTGCTCCACTGCATGTGGGACCTTCGTTCCCCAGCCAGGGATCAAACCTGTGTCCCCTGAATTGCAAGGTGGATTCTCAACCACTGGCCACCAGAGAAAAGCAAGTTTTCTTTACTCACAGACCTCCTCTTTCTTTTTCTAGCCATCAACAAAATCTCACTTCCCAGATGTACATTCTTCAAAAAACACAGAAATCTTACTCAAGTCTTATGCATATTTATATCTTCTGAATAGTTGTACTTTCATAGTTTTTAGTCTTTTTTTCCTGAACCCACTTCTTGCATTTATTCATTAGTCTGACAAACTTTTTTGGAACATCTATTTAACACACTGACAGGCAGTTTGGAATGGCGAAGAGAGGGACAGCTTTGGAATCTATCTATCTGATGGGTCAAAGTTAGGACCCAGCTATGATAGGTGATGTTACTGAAAGGAGTGTGTGGGTCTGGCTGATCGCTGCTCAAAAGCTAATAAATAGGCCAGGTTGGTGGAAAGGAAGGTTTGCTTTATTCCAGATGCTTGCAACTGGGGGTGGTGGTGGGAGAGGGTGGTGGGTGTCAGTCCAAAGGCCGACTCCTCCCCTTGTCTGCCGACAAGCAGGGGGTGAGGGCATTTATAGATAGAGTGGTGGTGGGGGGAGCTACATGCAGAAACAACACAGTCATCTCTAACAGTTATCTTCAAATTGGTCATCAGTGGTCTGACCAGGATCATCTTGATAGTTTTAGGTACAGTTAATCTTCAGTTCCAGATCCGTTTGTTCGTATCCCTTTGTGGCCTGTTCTTGGAATTGTGGCAGCTCAAGACCTAGGTATAGTCTGGTCCTCACGTAGTTAACTTTTCCACCTGGGGTTTTAGTATCTGTAAGACAGCTCACAGGATATGGCTCAGAATATTATCTATAGCCCTTGAGAATGAGCTAAAGGTCCTTGACTATGCTTAATGACTACATTATTATTATTTAGTCTCCTTTGACTATTATCCTTTGTTTCAGCATTTCTCACTTCTCTGATTAAACTTATTCTTTGACTAAATTTTTCCACAGGCAAAAGCTAGGCAGAAGATTTGGTGGAGGAGGAAATCTCCATAGGGTCCTGCTTCATTTCAGTAACAACTCAGTGACCTTGGACAAATTGTTTAACCAGCTTGAGCCTTAGTCTTCACTGGTGAAAGGGGGTCAAAATGTTTGTCTCGCAAGGTTCTTGTGAGGGTTCGAGGCAATATCTCCTAGGATCTGGCATACATGGGCACTCAAGGAAGGGTAGCCATTTGGGCTCTTTTCCTTACTCTGTTGCAAATGCATTGGGCTGCTTTAATTTTGCACTACTGTGTCCAAGGAAATGGAGAAGGTGATGGCACCCCACTCCAGTACTCTCGCCTAGAAAATCCCATGGATGGAGGAGCCTGGTAGGCTGCAGCCCATGGGGTCGCTAAGAGTCGGACACGACTGAGTGACTTCACTTTCACTTTTCACCTTTATGCACTGGAGAAGGAAATGGCAACCCACTCCAGTATTCTTGCCTGGAGAATCCCAGGGACAGGGGAGCCTGGTGGGCTGCCATCTATGGGGTCAAACAGAGTTGGACATGACTGAAGCAACTTAGCAGCAGTAGCAGCAGTCCAAGGAAAAAATTCAAAGCAAAGTATCTTTGAGTTCTTTTTTACTTTTGCTACTTATCCTTGCTTTCTATATATTTTAATTTCAGAATCTCATTTCATGCCTAACTAGACTCTGACTCTCCCCAGTTCCTCCCAGAGTGCCTGCCTGTTCTCCAGATTGTGGTGAATTTGCATCAGCTGACAAGGATACATGGAGGGCTATCCCTGCTTCCTCGGCGAGTTCATCTTGATGCAGACAATATTCCTTAGTCCTTTCTTCCAGATTTATAGGTGGTCATAATGATAGGGAAGCAGAAGCTTTATTTTATGAAATAACTTTGTGTCTGATTTTAGACAAAGAAATGATTTCTTAAGAAGGCTCTTTCTTCCAGTGTAAAGATTCTAAAAGGCATAAAAGGTATTTCTGGATTAGCAGAGAAAATTTTTATCTTTTGCTCTGTTGTTGACTACAAAATAGTTCAATACTACTTAGTTGCAACATAATATAGAATCCAGCTGCTTGCTCTCTTCTTGCTATCTTATATTTTTAATGTTTGGCTGTTGTTTTAGTTTTGGGTTGTTTTTAGAAATCTGTTAAATGGATGTTGTATCTTGATTTCAAAATGGAAGAAGAAGCTTCTATATAACACAGGGAGCTCAGCTCAGTGCTCTGCGATGATTTAGAGGAGTGGGAAGAGGGTAGTGGGAGGGAGCTTCTAGGAGGAGGAGATTCGTGTATACTTACAGCTGATTCATGTTGTTGTCCAGCAGAAACTAACACAACATTGTAAAACAATTTTCCTCCAAACAAAAAGAAAAAATAATCTGTCAAATAAATATTGCACCCTGATTTGAAAATGGAAGAAGAGAGAACCATTTCCAGAACAAAGATTAGAAACAAAGAGAGAGAGAAGAGAAAAAAAGATGTGAGTTGTCAGGGGGCTAGGAATCACTGATTTTTACTACATCAGAGTTTTCAAAGCACCAGAACTGTAAAGAGCTTGGCATCCAGTGCCTGGGGTAGCGTAATAATCAGTATCTGTTGAGTGACTGATGGGAGTTACTGGCCCTCTCTAGTTCTCTATCTAAGAGATACCTTTCCCCCTCTTCCCTTTATTATAACCTCTTAAGACTAGAGCTTCTAGTCTCCCTGGAGGGTGGACACATACTATCCTACACCTGTCCTTCTTATGAAAGACACACCTGGCTCAGGGCCCAGCGCCCACTACCTTAGGGCAGGTTAGCAGCCCACCTGGTGGGAGCACCTTGCTGCAGACTTAAACATGCCGCTCCACAGTTCTCCCCATAGGGGATTTTAAGTCTAGATTTCTGGAAAACTTGAAAGAAGTCTCTTCTCTACTAAAAAGGCAAATCTTATTTTCTAGTCCAGGCTTACAACTACATACAAGCTAAGTCAGTTCCCATCTGATCTTTGAAAGTATGTTTCAGTGGGTGCCAGTCTCAGAGGGAAGTAGTGGATGAGATGTGTTTAATGATCTTCTTTACAAAATGTGAATCTTCAGACCTGTTTATCCCATGGTGAGTTCACTGAGATAAGTAGGCCCAAGGGTTAATTTGTATCAACCAGAACTACAGCAATCCAGGATTTGGACTCAGCAGAGGTGGGAGGTATGGGTTCCTGTCAAACATACTGTTCATTGATCGTTTTTTTTTTTTTTAATGCAAAATTTCAATTTCATTAGGTTATTTGTGGAACACAACTTAAACACACACACAGTTTAAAGTATGGTGTAGTTGTAGGAGGCTTGTTGAGATACACAACAGCTCAACGCCCCTGTATTCCATTTCCTTAATGGAAACCGTTTTTTAGCTCACATACCTGTTTATTTTGGTATTTACTTCCAAAGGGCTAAAGGACACACTTATCTCACTACTTCTTAATTTTGAAGTTGCAGACATTACTTACCTACTTACGCTTTACTTTTTGACTTTCCACTTTGGAAAATAAGGACTTGGGTCTCTTTCACATTCCGTCATTCACCTCTTGTTCCCCATTCTCCTACTATAGTTATAACACTACTTAGTTCATTCTTGAGGGTTGTATTAGTGTGATTGTGAAAACACTGACAGCTGAATTCTATAATAAAGTGTAACTGCTGTTCTTTCTCTGCACTACTTTTTGGTTTTCCATGGAATTAGTTATTGTTATTCACTCAAGCCCAAATTTGTGCCTTTAGCACAACTGTTATTTTGTCAGTTCCACTTTCAAAAGATGTCTCCTCTGGAGATGACCAATCTCTCTAGTATGGACCAGCCTCCCCACTTTTGATGCTCCATTGTCATCTTGAGAATCTGTCTTCACTATAATTCTGAGGATTTCCTTCTGTCCCTCTTGTGTTGGATTCTTTCCTTCCTGGACACTAGGTCTTCTTTGTTCTTTTCATGGAGGACATCTTCTGGTCACTTCCTGCCTAGAGCACTCAGTCTGGAGAAATCAGACTTTATTTTCCCCAGAGATGAGTCTCTAGTTATAAAGTTCTCCTCAAAGTTTTTTTTTTTTTTCCTAATGTTTTAATTCTTATTTCTAATTGGAGGAAAATTGCTTTACAATGTTGTGTTAGTTTCTGCTGAAAAGAATTCTAACTGCAATGTACAGCACAGAATTAAAATGATCACACACACACACATATACATACATGCACAACCACATACCTTCCTATTGTTAAAGTCTAGAAGTCAGAGTCATATGGAAAGATTGTTGTAAAAATATTAACACACTAATCATCATAGATTATTGCTCTAAGACATATGCTGAAAAATTAAAATAGTAAACATTTTCCAAGAAAATGAAGGTACAATATTCTGAAGGGCAGCATCTTTCATTAGTCCTTCTAATAGTCTTATGGTTTCATTTCTTTTGCTCAAGTCAGTAATGCAAATGTTAAGCTCCCTTTCTCTATTACTGCCCCTTAAAAGTAAGTTGATACTTTGAAGCTTTTAAATGAGCATAAATGGTTTTCAGGCATATTCATTTCTGTTTTTTACTAGCCAGGGAAACCCTAAGGGTGGGGAGTCATGCCTTCTTTGTAACTCCTTGCAGCTCCTGTACAGTCCATTATGGGCTGAGAAAGATTTTTGCTTTTCACTTGGGAACCCAAGAGTTGGTCAGTAGTTGTCTACAGAAATGAACAAGAGATAAGCATTGTTTATAAGCATTGCTTACATGAGAAAACTGGTACAGCTTCTACACGATGTACTTAAAGTACATTTTCAAAGCCGATATTGATGTTGAGACTCAGTATTATAAACTAAGGATTCTATGAGATATCTTTGTACAGGGCTATTTTACTTAAAATTAGTAACATTGTCCCTTTGACTTCAATGGTCAAAGAATCAACTAAAATGAGAGTTGAGCTTGAGGCCATTCATTCTCTCCCACTCCATGAATTTCAAATTGCTTGGGATGCCCAATTTACAGATGGCCAATAAAATACGGTTTTCTAAGCTATAAATTGGTAGGCAACTCAGAAAATGCATGTAGGTCATCTTCCATCCCAAACTTGGTGGAGCAAATTGCAATGGATGACTCATTTCTCGTGGGTCCAGCATGTTAAATCAATGAGCGTGTTTGCTCGAACCTTGTCTCCTAATGAGCTGATACAGATAGAACGTTTCTCATGCATCCAGATGGGATTATTTTGGAAAGTAAACTGATGCACATGCCCACACAAAATTCCTCTGCTATCTCTGGCCAGATTCTGTTAGCTGCTCACTGAGATGATTTACCAGCAATTCTTAATATTACTGGCTCGATACAAGTTCCTCCAAAAGACAAATCATTCTATTTTGCTTTGCTCAATTTAATAATACCATGTATAATATTTTCTAGATATTGTGAATTTATGTCTGTACCCATGAATGTTGAAGAGGTTTAAGTTTTATTACTGTAGGTGGAATTCATTTAATATGGTTATTTGACTTGGGACTATTTATGTCAATAATTGCTAGCAAAATTATGTCACTAAGTTTATTGCCTTTAGTATGTAAAACTCACAAGGCACCAATAAAAAGCATACAAAAAAAAACAAAAGAAAAAAGTAATTTGCTTTGACTATGTAAATTGGAATACCTTCCGGAGGGCAATTTTTCAAGTATATTTTCAAAAGCCCTAAAAAATATACTTTTTGTGCCACCCACAGTTACATCTCCAAGATCATATCCTACAGAATTAATTAATAATGGTTATCAGATCTTACAAGATATTTCATTGCAATGCTATTTATTAAAAACAGATCCAAAAAACTTGACATAAACTCATGTTCAAAAAGAGGGAATTGATTCATGCTAGCTCAGATCTTCTAAAAGCCAGAAGCCAAGATAAAATAAGTGATACAAT
The DNA here is from genome assembly GCF_019923935.1 of Bubalus bubalis. Taxonomy (NCBI): domain Eukaryota; kingdom Metazoa; phylum Chordata; class Mammalia; order Artiodactyla; family Bovidae; genus Bubalus; species Bubalus bubalis. The sequence continues at coordinate 41,527,527 of NC_059169.1, read as the reverse complement.
AGATTTATTAGGATAAATGCCAGTGAGGGAAGACGAAGAGGGACAGCCAGTGGACCACAATGCAGGTCTTATACTTTTGAAAGAGAAAGGAAAGGAAGAAGGGACTTCCCTGACAGCTCAGTAGGTAAAGAATCTGTCTGCAATATGGTAGACACAGGAGACGCAGGTTTAATCCTTGAGTTGGGAAGATCCCCTGGAGAAGGAAATGGCAACCCATTCCAATATCCTTGCCTAAAAAAATCCCATGGTCAGAGAAGCCTGTTGGGCTACAGTCCAAAGTATCACAGAGAGTCAGACACAACGGAGCAGGAGCATGAGACAAGACAAGGGGAGACAGGGGTCTTAGAAGCTCAGCTGAACAGTTTTGGCAAGGTTGATAGAGAGCCCTCAAGCCAAAGCTGCCTATCAAAGAAGTTCTGTGTCTCTCAGAAATGCTCCTGGGAAATACAACCTTTGCTCAAACCCAGCAGTAGATTCAGAGAGCAGCAGCTGAAGCCATCAGTCAATTATATTCCATGCAACAGATTTGAGAGGAGCATTTTCATGGCCTCCATGCATTAAATAAGTTTTGGCACCACCAGAAATGAATTTAATCCTTAAAGTGAGATTGATGAATAACTGTTGCCAGGGAAACATGCTTGTCACTTATTTTTATAACTTTACATTTCAATTTATAATTAAAATATTAATCTACTTACAATTTTAATTAATCTAATATTCTTTATCATACACATAAAGTAGTCACAGATCACTATTACATCTTTTACAATTTGGGACAAGAAGACAACTGAGATACAAAATCACACTAACAGAATTGTCACTGGAAAAACAATTCAGTTACTCATGTTTGCTATCATTTTTGCTTTCCTAACCTGTATTGGAGAAGGCAATGGCACCCCACTCCAGTACTCTTGCCTGGAAAATCCCAGAGCCTGGTAGGCTGCAGTCCATGGGGTCGCTGAGGGTCAGACACGACTGAGCAACTTCACTTTCACTTTTCACTTTCATGCATTAGAGAAGGAAATGGTGATCCACTCCAGTATTCTTGCCTGGAGAATCCCAGGGACGGGGGAGCCTGGTGGGCTGCTGTTTATGGGGTCGCACAGAGTTGGACATGACTGAAGCGACTTAGCAGCAGCAGCAACCTGTATTGCTAAGCTATAATCACAACAAAGACAAAGAAACTTTTAAAATTCAAAATAGAGCAAGGGTCAGTCAGTCATACGTGAACATTAGATTGAGGAAACTATTCTAGTTAAAGTATAAGACTCTAACTGAGGCTATTGCTTTACAGTATTTACAAATAAAATGTGTTTTATATTCTGGAAAAGAAATGATGTAGGTGTGATGGGTACAATGTTGAGTAGAGGAAAACAGCTTGTTGATTGCTTGGCCTGTAGGGAAGGTAAGAATTACAGAGTGCCATGGGCTCCCTGATAGCTCAGTTGGTAAAGAATCCACCTGTAACACAAGAGACCCCAGTTCGATTCCTGGGTTGGGAAGATCTGCTGGAGAAGGGATAGGCTATCCACTCCGTATTCTTGTGTGTCCCTTGTGGCCCAGCGGGTAAAGAATCCGCCTGCAATGCGGGAGACCTGGGCTTGATCCCTGGGTTGGGAAGATCCCCTGGAGAAGAGAAAGGCTACCCACTCCAGTATTCTGGCCTAGAGAATTCCATGGACTGTATAGACCAGGGTTACAAAGAGTCGGACACAACTGAGCCACTTTCAAAAAAAAAAAAGAGAAATAGCAGTTTACATTATGATGTTTGGAGCTTTATCACCCTGACCAAGGCCATATGCTCAGAAGAGATCAGCCCCCCAAGAATGAGGAGATGAGGTGGAGAACAGGAAAGCCATCCCACTGAGGTAGGACTTTATATCTGCCCGGTCTGTTCCACATTCCCACACATCCATCTGGGAAGCACATCATTCCCTGATGAGTAATCATGGCTGTGATGATGACCTCTGTAAACATGCCAATTTGCAATTAGCTACTTCAGATTGAAAAATGGAATTTTAGGGCTGGAAGCAGCCTTAGACTATTCCCATAATTCTCTATGAACAAGAGTCCTGCAGTCAACTAAGTTTAGATATTTCATATTACAACCTCCCCTCCAATTCATGATTGTAATTAGTGTATTAAGAGATGTACCCAATCCTGTCATAAAACTCCATTTAACTTTGTTTAATACAGTACTTCTTAAAGATAAATAAAAGTAAAAATCTATCTTCACATTAATACCTAATAACTCAGTGTGTTCATGAACACACTGTAGGAAACCAGAATCTTTATTCTATCTTTTCATTCTTACGTGGGAACTTTGAGGCTAAAGGGGGTCAACTTACCTGTCACAAATGGGGACTGGAAGACCGGGTCCTGAGACCAAGGCCGGCTGGCTCAGCAGAGATCCTTATCCTATCCATAGCCCACTCTTCCTACTATTAAAGTTGATATGACCATTTTTACCATCTTTTTCAGATAAGGTAGTTAAACTTAAGCAGACCTTTGGGAACTTGAATAAAGACATTCAAAACAGCTACTTCAGAAAGTATTCGAATTATTTTGAAGTATACCAAAGAGCAAGTGGGAAATAAGATTTATTGTCTTTTTCCTTCCTCCTCAGCTACTGTTCTCGGGATGGTTTTACATTATTGGTCAGAAGAGCAAGCTTCCTTGAGGAGCTGCTACTGAGCAGCAATTTATTCATTGCTTCTGAAATGATTTTGAGTTATGTTTCTTTTATTGGATCCCATATTGGAATGCTCCAGAGTGTGCTGCTTTTCGTTTGATGCTTTTAGAGTTATTATGGAGGCAACCATTTGGCCAAGTGGAAAGCAGATGAAAAAGCAACCATCTAAATGTGTGCTTTGGGATGCTTGCAGATTCTTTATCTCCTATGGGAAACTGAACAGCTGTACCCTCAGGTTGCCCCTTCTCCTGCCTCGAAGTCTGAACTATGTTCCCAGAAGATTTGAGATAGATTGATGTGAGGGTGTGCAGGCTGGGGGTCAAACCATAGGCTAACTGGCTCTTCTAGTTGTTGATGTTTTTGTTAAAGTTTCCAGTGATCTTGATGCCTCATGTTGAGTAAGAGATTCAAGAATGTAGCCAGGTCGCTGGACTGGATCCAACTACACAGATTCTGAAGCTCCGCTGGGCTTGCACCAAGAAACACAGGTGGTCTCACCGAGCCACTTCAATCTCAGTCCAGCCCAAGAAGAGCAGCAAATACCTGGGTGTGTTTATTATTCTCTAACAAATATTTTCCCATTTATTTCACTTTTAAAACAACCAAAGACAAAGCTTATTCAGCTGTAAAAATGAATTTATGTCTTGATTCAGTTGACTTTTGTATCTTTCTCAGTAAAAGGGAAAAGAGAAAGTGCTGGGAAATAACAGTTATTGACACAAGGGCATCAGTTAAGGAGTCCTGAAAAGAAAGCGTAGCCTGACATTTTTTTTGTGGAGGGAGGTAGGGGGTCTCCTGGCTTCTTCGATTATTTCTGGACTGTTCCACAAAGACCCTCCACATGTTTGTTTCCACAGAAATATCGACAAACACTAGAGACTCCTCAAGCAGAGTGAATTCCCTCAGTGAAATATATGTCCTCTGCCAAGAATCAAAGGTCATCCCAGTGGAGTGCCGTCTTCGTGCTCAGCCACTACGGAGTGTCTGGAACAGAGTGAGAACAAAAATTACCCTATTTCAGTGCCCCCTGACTCTTTCGGGAAGTATCCCAACAAAACAGTCACTGGGAATTCAGATAGCACATTTGGAGACTGGGAAAGGGCCAGGCCAAACAGAGGAGAATGTGACTTAGAGACAATAAGGTAAAGGAAATAAATGACTCAAAGAAGAGTTTTAAGCCAATATTTACACCCGTATTGCCATATTTACAGCTTAAACACTATGCCCTGACCAGGCAGGAAGTACACTTTTATGAGTCCCTTAATGAATGTTAAGTCAATAATATCCCAAACAATGGGCCCCAGTGAATTTTCTTATGAAGGCCAAAGAGGGAGTTATTCAAATGGAGTCAGAGTCATTTGCACTCTGTAATGCACATTTTTTTAGGAGACAGATTTTCAAATTAGCAACTTTTAATATGATCGAAAGCCTTTTCTACATGTTTATTGTTAAAGGGAATCATGTCATAGAGGACAGGTATAACGCCCAACTAAAAACGTCTATACAGCAGATTTTATTGTCAGCAGAGGCAATGGTCAAAGAACATTTGCCTTCATCATGACCACAATAAGAGAATAATTACACATGCAGAAAAAACTAATTAAATGGCTAATGAGCAAACCAATATGTTCAACTGTAACATCCATGGCAGCCAGGCAACTGAGCATATGGAATAGATTTTATCAATTGGTTGGTGCCATGTAATCAGTAACTGCTTTTTTTGGACCTTGGTGACACCCGACCCATATTGGCTGATTGGCAGGTCCAGATAAATGATCAATAAGACAAAAGTACTCTGATTTCATAAAACACAAGCCCAGCAAAAATGCCACTGATCTCTTTGATCTTACTGAGATGCTCAGGAAGTACTTTTGAAATTTTATTTATTTTTTGGGTGGCCCATTGTTCAATGTTCTCTGGTTGCATTTACAAGTGTAATAGGAAATGACAGTCCTGCCAGTCTTTCTTAAAATGTCAAAGACAGATCAGGGAAAACAAAACTCAAAGACATCCCCCATTTGTGCATATCATGCCAAATAAGCTGCATCACAGAATAGAGCTCATATTTTTGAGAACACTCAGTCTTGAAGATCCTGACTTTCAAAAAAAATCCTTCTGATCAAAAGAGGATAGTATTCTAATTGATGGCTCACATGAGAATTAGCGGAAAATTATCACATCTACAGACAGTCATATAGAGCATCATGTTCAATTATCTATCTGGAAAGATGCAACTCTCATTATCACACAATCTACAGAGAAAGTTGTCTGTGTAAGTGCTAGCCCTTTCTCTGTTCTTTTTTTACTTTTCAACTTTTATTGGAACACAGCCCTGCCTACTTTTTGTAATTAATTTATTTTTTGGCTGTGCTGGGTGGGCTTTTCTCTAGTTGTGGCAAGTTGGAGCTGCTCCCTAGTTATAGTGCCGGGGCTTCCTTGTTGCTGAGCACAGGCTCTAGGGCATGCAGGCTTCAGAAATTGCGGCACATGGGCTCAGCAGTTGCAGCTCTGGGGTTTTAGAGCACAGGGTCAGTAATTGTGGTACATGGGCTCAGTTGCCCCTCCGTGGCTTGTGGAATCTTCCTGGATCAGGAATTGAACCCACGTATCCTGCATTGGCAGGTAGATTCTTTACCAATGAGCCACCAAGGAAGCCACTAGCTGTTTCTTAAAAGGAGAATAATGGAATTATTCAGGAAAAATATTAGAGTTGTAGAGGTCAAACCACTGGAGATAAATCTAGATTCAAATTCTGGCTGTGGGGAGTATAGGGCTGTGCAGGCTGTAGATGTGTAAATTCACCTCTCTGAAACTCAGTGTACTCATTGGCAGAGCTGACACAGTATCTCACTCCTAGGATTGCAGTAACAATTAAATATTTGTATGTATGAAATTATGTAGCCCTTTGCCTGGCAACTTCCATTAATTTAACCTGGATAACTGGTTCTTACTATCAGAGGTTTCTACTGATACAAATGTGTGACTTATAAAAGCACACATGTAAGAGAAAAATCATCTTAATATGATGGAAATAATTTTGAACTCATGGACTCCCCAAAAGAATCTCAACTCCTGTCTCCCAGGGTTTCCCAGGCCTACTTGGAATGCCAGAAGAGTAGGCAAAGCATACGAAGCCTTTGGCCAGGGAGAAACTCTAATAGAAGTAGTAAGACAGAGAATTAAGAAAGGGGAAATTGAGTTGAGTCCTCCTCTGTTGGGTAATTTTATCAAAATCTCCAGGCAAAATGTGTCATGGTGGGAAGATGCCAAATAAGAGATGGTTGCTATGGAAAGACAAATTAAAATATACATTTATGATACATCAGTAGTTCTCAGGAAGATTAAAGGAGTTGACAGATAAGACTAGATATCCTCCCCCTGCCTTAGGCTGTAGCCCCTCCTATTTTTGTTTTATCCATCACCTTTAAAAAGTCAGTGCTTCTTTAAAATCAACTTGTTGATATTACTAATTTACTGCTGTACTTGTTATTCTAGACACTGTAGGTACAAGAGGTTGAATGAGACAGAAGCTCTGGCTGGAGGAGAATGAGCTGTGAGAGGACTCATATGAACAGTGCTGACCGTGGATGCCTGAGCCCAGGGTTGGGTGCCTGAAGGATAGAGAGGATCAGAGGAACCCAGGCCAGGGCTCTGGACCAGGAATACACAGCAAAGAGAAGCCGAGTTCTCACCCGACATGGGTGTAATAAACCAGGAATGAGGAGGTGAGACAGACTCATCCTGAAAACGCAATGATCAGGATAAAAGTAAACGTGGATCCAACATTTTTTTTTAACTTTTTATTTATATTTTATTTTATTCAGACATGCATATGCATGTATCCATTCTCCTCCAAACTCCCCTCCCATCCAGGCTACCACATAACGTTGAGAAGAATTTTATGTGCTATACTATAGGTCCTTTTTGGTTATCCATTTTAAATGCAGCGATGTGTACACGCCCATCCCAGTTGGTGCTGTAAAGAATCTACCTCCTAATGCAGGAGGTAGGTTTGATCCCTGAGTCGAGAAGATCCCCTGGAGAAGGACATGGCAACACATTCCAGTATTCTTACCTGGAAAATTCCATGGACAGAGAAGCCTCGTGGGCTACAATCCACAGGTTGCAAAGAGTGCAACACAACTAAGCAACTATACACGCATGCATGCACATGCCCAAACTCCCTAACTGTCCAGCATTTTGTCATGGCATCCATGGTGTTGTGTTTCAAGGGTATAGACCCTTAGTTCCTCCTGAGAAGAGCTACAAATGGACTACTTATACATGTTTATTTGAAATCAGCAGTCCTGAACATTTTTGGCTCCAGGGACCAGTTTTGCGGGAGAGATTTTTTTCCATGGACTGAGGCAGTGGGCATAGTTTTAGGATGATTCTCATAAGGAGCTTGAAACCTAGATCCCTCACACAGCTCAAAGTAGGGTTTGAGCTCCCATGAGAATCTAATGCTGCCACTGGTCTGACAGGAGGTGGAGCCCAGGCAGTAATGCAAGTGTTGGGGAGCAGCTGTAAACACAGATAAAGCTTCTCTCACTCACCACTCACCTCCTGCTGGGCAGTCTGTTTCCTAACAGGCCATGGACCTCTATCCGTCTGCTGCCTGTGGACTCCTTTTCTTTTCTTTTTTTTTTAAAATTTTATTTTATTTTTAAACTTTACAATATTGTATTGGTTTTGCCAAGTATTGAAATGAATCCGCCACAGGTATACATGTGTTCCCCATTCTGAACCCTCCTCCCTCCTCCCTCCCCATACCATCCCTCTGGGTCGTCCCAGTGCACCAGCCCCAAGCATCCAGTATCGTGCATCGAACCTGGACTGGCGACTCGTTTCATACATGATATTATACATGTTTCAATGCCATTCTCCCAGATCTTCCCACCCTCTCCCTCTCCCACAGTGGGAACTCCTTTTCTAAATGAAGTAAAGGTGATTCCATGGCAGAGAATCTGTGAAAATTTCAAAGTCCAAAAGATTATAGGAATATATGCTTGTGAAACACCTACATTTCAGTCTTGAGAAGAAAGTGATTTTTTTTTTTTTCAATCTCAGCTATTTTTAAAAGGTCACAAAATGAAAATCAATGGGAAAAATCTTAGCCTGATATGCAACTCATGGCTTCACAAACTAAATTCAGCACTGTAACTTCTGAAGTTTTGAATACTTTGTACTCATTATGGTAAATCCAAATGATATTTAAAAAAGAAAACTATTGTTATCATATTTTCATTCTAAGAAAAGAGTAAATGGGCAGCCTATTAAGTATATGAAGATACATCTGTATATTCCATTTTAATTTAAAACTATAGCATAGTATGATTCACAAATTCACTCTTTTAGGGACTTGTGGGCTTCCCTGGGGGCTCAGTGGTAAAGAATTAGCCTGCAATGCAGGAGATGCAGGTTTAATCCCGGGATTAGGAAGTGACTTGTAAAAATTTTTTCACCACAAAATACTAGCATATTATTAAAACATTCTGTTTTTGTATGGATTTTGTTCCTTTACATCCATATAATAGTTACTTCAGTCCTGTTGTTTTTTAAACAGTAGTACTTTCTAAACATGTGTTTTGTTTACTTTTGTTCTGCAAGATGCTTGTAAGTGTTTCCCCAAAACAGTTTTATTCTCAAAGAAGTTTGGAAAACCATGGGTTCAACAAATAAGAAATTTCTTTATAACAGCACTTTCATGAGCTTTTATTATGAGTTCATCAAGAAATTTTAAGAAGGGCATCCAGAAGGAAATGCTTAATAACTTACTTGGTTTGAAATACTTGACTTCATGGTGGATCTGTTAACATCTTTTAGAACTAGTTCTCTGCATGAAAGGATTTGAGAAATGCTGCTTTGCACCAAGAGACAGAATGACTGGATTTGTACTTAATATCATTTCACTTATTGGGTTTAAATTTCTGAAGGAACCTCCTTTGGGATTAAGGAAAATCAACATGCAACATAAATATGGCAGACGTGTCTTTAGCATTCTGTTGCTTTTCAGGTGAATGTCAGCAAGAGACCTTAAGTTAGAATAACTAAGGTAAGAGAAAGTCATGGCAGAAGTTATAGTACCTTCCTTCTACAGGGCTTCTCAGGTGGCTAACTGGTAAAGAATATGCCTGCCAATGCAGGAGATGCAGGAGACAGGATTCTATTCCTAGGTCAGGAAGTCCCCTGGAGAAGGGAATGACAACCCACTCCATCCAGCATTCTTGCCTGGAGCATTTCATGGACAGAGAAGCCTGGCAGGCTACAGTCCGTGGTTGCAAAGAGTCAGACACAGCAGAGCAGGTGCCACCACGTGATGCCCCACTACCAGCATGAAAGAGACAAAATAAGAGTGGGACTTTGCCTCTGAAGAGAATGTTCTTGTAATTCTTTTCATACATATCAATGGCAGCGATCAAGTTGTAATTGTCTGCAAGTCATTTGTCCACAGCCACGTTCACGTTTGCTTTTTGTACGTGCCACACCTATGGCCAGCTTCTTGTAGGGCGCGAGGGGCAGGAAGGAGGTGTGCAGTCCCTGGAATGGGAAGATGGCTGGTCCACCACCTTTGTCAGAGCTGGAGCTTTCTCATTTTGTTTGAATTATTTCAAATGCCCAGAATTCAGACATAACAGGGCTTCCCCGGTAGCTCAGCTGGTAAAGAATCCGCCTGCTTGCAGGAGACCTGGGTTTGATCCCTGGATTGGGACTATCCCCTGGAGGAGGGCATGGCAACCCACTCCAGTATTCTTCCCTGGAGAATCCTCATGGACAGAGGAACCTGGTGGACTACAGTCTATGAGGTTGTGAAGAGTTTGGACATGACTGAACGACTAAGCACACAGTTAAACATAAACCCTTACACTTTTCAAGGAGGTATATACAGGAGCCTTTGAACGCATTTGTTTTCTGT